>NC_044913.1:25229459-25858237 GCF_001633185.2 Quercus lobata
GAGTAAGAGTACCCAAGGAAACTCATGTACTCCTTGACAATTTTTGCTTGTCCCACATTGGAAAGATATCTTTTCTCTTTCTACCTTATAAGGGATGAACCAATGGAGTAAGAGTACATATCTTTCCTCTTTCTACCTTATAAGGGATGAACCAATGGAGTAAGAGTAAGTTCATCCCTTACAAGGTAGAAAGAGGAAAGATATCTTTCCAATGTGGGACAAGCAAAAATTGTCAAGGAGTACATGAGTTTCCTTGAAACAAAAAATGCACCTACAGTTACATTTAGTTGCAGGAAGGCTGTACTCACTAAATTTCAGCAAATCACACAACCTTTACATACTGGCTAGTAGCATGCCCTCTACTAGAAAATATGGGTGGTCCAAAACATTCTATAATAATTTGGTTTGGCTGTTCCTCAAAAAAAAAAAAAAAAAAGGGTTTGGCTTGTCACTGTATTAATATATAATATAAACAAATGGATTCCTCCTTATAATTACCTGTTTTTGGTTCCCTTCCCTACCTTTTGCAGAGGCTAATTTGCCCAAAGCTTAGCTGCTGCTCAACCTTCAGTAACCCAGAATAGAGAGTGATGGTACATGAACCAATTAAGCCTGTTTGAAGGTTTGCAGAGCCTTAAGAATTACATTTAGGCTGTGTTCATATCCTGGCAGGAAATGCAAAAGTTCTTGTTTTTATTGGTTGATTTGGTTCCTTAGGTGCTAGCTGCAATCAGTTATCTGAGTAGAAGAGTTTGGCCTCTGCAGTTGCATGCAAATAAAGTAATCGTTTTTAAGATGAACCTATGCTTTTTCATGGCCAAGAATACCTTAAATTGCACTTTTGCACACATTGATAGATATACCAACTTCATTAAAATAATCTTCCATAGACTTATCATCAATGCAGCATGTTCTTCGAAAAATCTTAACTGGTACAATGAGAGTCTAATTGTGCCAAATGGTTCGTATGCTTTAACTGCCAACAACTGCATCAAATGCAATTGTGGAGCATCCGATCTCAAGTAAGCAACATACATTTACACACTAATTACATTAGAAAAAAAAAATTTCCTATTTATTATTTTTCATGTTCTGCATGTATCTTCACTTCTGTTTTTGTATTCTTTCTCATCAGCTTGCGATGTTTTCCATCTGGTATCGCTGTCCCATGCTCTCATTTACAGTGCAAAGGATCTAATCTCTTTGTTGGTGATGCGTATGTGAATCAAACAGCAGCTGGTTGCAATGTCAGCACGTGTATGTACCGTGGCCATAGTGGTGGCAAAATTTTCAGAAGGTAAAAAGGCAACAGTAATTGTTCTATCACATTCATTAGTATATACTTTATGCACGCAATGTCTATAATTTCACACACAATATTCACATTTTTATTGATGTGTCTGCATTTAAAACGTGAAATTAATGGGTGATATGTTTGAATAATGTACAATAAAAAATGTGTGAGAATTAATGCTACTGTGAGACACAAAAGATAGATCTAATATATCCTAATGCATGTACGGGAAAATGAAAGAATTAATAACTCACACAAACACAGGCCAACTTATGGTCCATTTGGATTGAGGAGGAGGGAGGGAGAGCATGATAAAATAGAGTAGATTTTGTCTAAAAATAGCGTATTTTTAGCCAACTTTCCTCTACTCTTCTCCACTTTCCCTCTTTCCCCCCTCAATCCAAACGAACCCTTAAGGTTTAGTCCAACCAAGTTTTGCATTGGCCCTAAATCTTTGCAAATGCAACTTTCATTCCTTAAGGTTAAACTCAATGAATCAAACATATGAAACATTACACCAAATAAATTTATCCTTTTCTTTCTATTTCAAATTTTCTTAATTTTTTGAACATTGAAATGGTAATGCATGTTTTATTTCTTTTTGCAGTTTATCAAGCTCTTCTTATGTCCAGTGCCCAGGTAACAACTAGCATCAATAGTTACCAAACTTTTAGCATTTTCGAACTTGATTTATCTGCTGTAGTAATAACACTTTTCATGCAGGAAAGCAAAATTATAGTGCAGCCTCACCCTTGGGATCTCCGTCATCACCAAATCCATTAATCCCATTTATAACAGTAACTCCATCTCCATCACCCTTTCCAGGTTCTACTCGAACTGTATTGCTTCCTTTGGTCCTACAAGTACACAATATTCAAACATATCTAATAATGGTGGCTTGCTTGGCAAAGATTCATGTTGCAATTTATTGCTACTGGCCCTTGTCCTTTATTATTTCTTGTGATAATTAAATGGCATCTTGAAGTACTTCCTAATCCTATCTAAAGGAACAAATGTCATTCCCAAATGTATAAGCAAATTTCACTTCATGATACCTAAAATTGCTTAAGCTTAAATGAAACTTCCTCTTCTTGTAAAGGAAAAAATGAGGATGAAGTCCTAGGGTTCAAAATTCACTAAATGCTTGTATAACTTACCACTAAAAAATAAGATCTAAAATTTTTGAACAATGAGACTGTACAGAAAGGAGGAAATGTAGAAAAACAAGGGTTTGCACATGCGCAACTGTGACACTGGATACCATATTGATTGATATCTGTTCGTAAGCAATACTGTTAATTAAGTTATATATGCTTTCCTTTAAAAATTAGGGAGGTATTAGGCTTAGCTAACAAGGCAATGAGCAATATCTTGATCACGAGGATGAATAGTCATTTTCTCATGTGCTGCAACATTCTTAATAAAGAAAAATATTAAAGATACTACAAATTTTACTTTATAACATCCACAAACTGATATGATAATGAATGTAATTGAAAGATTTCAAAACATAACAAATGAATGTCAAATTTTTATTTTATTTTTATGATTGGTGACACATTAGTTTATAAAAATTATGTAATAAAATTTATAATATTCCTAACATCACCCCTAAGAATGACAATTTAAACCTGCCCTCATGGGTACCTGCTTCATCCATCCTAATGGGGCAGGTTTTACCCACCTTGCATAGCCAAATGGGGTGGGGACAAGAGTTAAAATCTTTCCTCCGAACACCTGTTGTTTATATTTAAACAATTAAAAAATATATTTTTTATAGATTTTTTATAAGGCATACATATGTGTGTGCGCGCACGCTTAGCTTTCAAACTTTAAATTTATAATGAATTTGTTATACTATATTTTTATGTTTTAAGATTTAAATTTTTAAATTTTTAAAATTTTTCTATTGTTATATTTGAAATTTTGAATTGTTTTTATGTTTTTAATACTTGAATTTTTATACGCTTTGAGAAGATGATGTAATGTTAGAGCCTGTTTTTATTTATACGTTTTATTAATGCATGATATATTTTAAATAAACTTTTAACAAATTATATAAAAACGAATTGAGTGTGGCAGGATGAGGGTGAGTACCCACGAGGATGGAGTGGAAGAAAACCATCGTCTTGTTGCCGTCCCTAATATATCACTCCTCAATAATATACCCAAGTGTTCAACATCAACAATATGACCTATATATTAATTAGTCAATTTCACGTTGCCATCCCTAATCACTCCTCAATAATATACCTAAGTGTTCAACATGAACATCAACAATATGACCTATTAATTAGTCAATTCCACGCAGTGGTTCCACCACGTTATGGTATTAAATAACGGAAAATTTTGGCAGCCTTCTCAATTTAATTTCTTCTCTTTGAGGTTTATTTGGAATAAAAACTCTCTGTTTTACTTTTTGTATTTCTCTTTTTACTTTGCTAAACATTGCTTGCCACAATTTTTTTTTGTTCCTTATAAAATAACCAAAGTTTAAAATGAAAAAAAAAATTTGAATATATGACAAGTCATAATTGATGGAACATAAAGTGGAATACAAAAAAGGGACATGAGATTTCTATTTGGTTTATTTACATTAACAACCAATAAGAAAGATGCATGCGCTTGACTCATTGTTAAATATATAAAAATATACAAGTATAGGTTGTAATATATGTTGAGTGGGCCCAATCACATTGCAATCAATAGTAATTGACAAATTGGAAGTATGCTCATAAAGCTCTAGACCCTATTGAAGGTCATAAAATGGCTCTGATACTACGTTCAAATAAAATATTTAAGTAGAGAAGGTGGAAGCAAGAAAATAATTAATATAATTCGGCTTGACGGCCTATGTCTACTGTGAAAGTTCTTAGAGACTACATTTTTACTATTCTGAAATGAGTATTACAAGAACTCAATATATGGTCTATATCCACGCAATGATTGACTTATAGGAGCCATTGATTACACTTGAATCAAGAATAATTGATATGCCTTGTTTATGGCATAATAATATTGCATAATAAGGGGTCATGGCTAGGGTAGGGTATATACAAATAACGCTAATTAATTTATGGGAAATGTTAACTAATGCCGTAAGGGTATTAGTTTAAGAGCTATTTTTAGAAGCATTTTATTAAGAAAATGATAAAATAATAAATGTTATTGACAATTTTTTTATATTTTCCATAAAAGTGATGTTAAAACTTTCTTATTATGATTTATTAACAATTACCTTAAGGGCATCCATTAACATGACTCTTAATTTAGTATAATCTTGGCATGAGCATACCTTAGCAAGAGCATAATCATACTCCAAGGTAAGAATTTTCCAAGTAGAAAAGCAGTTCGAATGTGCAATATCATATCTTTCAGCTTTTCTAAAATAGAGTTGTTTGAAAAAGTGCCATGTTAACAAGCTAGCAATACTAGGTAATCACTGCCGGCCGCAAGATACTTGAATAAGCTGTGGAACGTTAGCTTTATCTTTGTTGTCTTTGTTACCATATATCCAAATGTAGAAGGTTTGTGTCAGTGGCGGAGCTAGGATTCTAGTTTAGGGGGGGCAAGATGAAATAAAGAGTTGAAGGCAAATAAATTTCAATTTTTTTAATTAGTATAATTAAAAAAATACTTAACTAATTTATCAAAAAATTTGATTAGCATATAAAATATAATGTAAGTGATAAGTTGTTTCTTTTTTTTTTTCCCTCGTGCATAGCATTAGATTTATTTATTTATTTTTAATTTTTTTTTAAATTGATTGTATGGCATTTTTTTTTTAAATCATAAAAGTATTGATGTTTATTAATTCTATGCTATATTGTGTTTATCGTAAAAGCATTATAGAAGAATTAAAGAAAGCAACATAAAAAATTTGGCATATTGGTTGGAGATGTTGTGATAATATACCATTTTTTTAGTTCCAAGATTACATAGAGTACATATAAGAATTTTTCTCTTCATTACATTAGCCGAGTTTGAAATATTTTCAAAATAAAATTTCAGGTCAAAGCTATTATTACTAAAAATGATATTTGTAGGGGAATATAATGAGCTTCTTGGTAATCATCAGCCAAGAAAAGTACATTACAAGTGGAGCCAAAAGTCACAACCCAGTAGCACAATATTACATGCAGAGTTGCAGAATATAAACTTATAGCAAACAGAAACATACACAAAGAAAATATAGGAAGATATGTATATTAAGGGGGTATGAGTTTGGGTGAGGTCAGGGGGGGCAATTGCCCCCTCTCGACCCCCCTAGCTCCGCCCCTGGTTTGTGTCATGATCGCAATGGCTTTTTCACATTGATAATTGCTTTAAGCCCTTTAACCAATCTCCAACGCCTTTCACGGATAATAGCTTCACAACTGGACATTGGGATAAAAAGACAAATTTCCTTTTCACATTTACACTATTCACATTCACATTAAGATCATTCCGAGACTTAATATCTGCAAGAAACATAGGTTTTTCTCTTAAATTTATCTATTTATTTTAAATTTACAAAATAAAGACCTGCGATTCACGAGAGTGAAAGCCTATGTTTCTGTTTATTTGGTATAAAAAATATAAAAAATTAAAAAAGAGTGAAAGCTTAAGAAATTCGAAAGAGATAGTACTGCTTAATTAATTACGAGAAAATCCCCTTCTTTGGTCCTGTAATGGGAAAAGAATATGCATGTGCAAGAGGAGGAATATAATATCCTGGATACAATTGCAGCTGAAACCTAACTCTCTTTTCTAATGCAAACAAAATTCATTAGAACAAATCATTTATATCTTTATAAAATCAAAGCGTGATTGTTTGCAATTAAGCCCTTATACAGGAGAAAGTATCTCTTTAGATAGTCTCATAAGATATTTATCTCATAATGTGTGTGAGTTCCACATATGTAGATCTCACACATGTTATCTTTTTAGATAGTGTCATAAGATATTTATCTCACAATGTGTGTGAGTTCCACATATATAAATCTCGCACATGTTATAAGAGAAATATTTTATACTACCGTCTCATAAGATAATTTGCTGATATACATATCGTAGAAGCTGTTTCCACCAATACATAATAGGAACATTCAACCTTTCAATTCTGTCCATGCTTTCATGTGTAGTTTCAATATCATCACGGCTGGGAGATGCCAGACCACATTCTTTGTTGGAATATTATGCGTAATGGTATCCACATCAAATAGTAACAAAAAAATAAAAGAGTTTTTAATATCAAATTATTGTTTTAGCTTAAGGTAGGATCTCATCACCTACATCTTGGTCCACTTGAGAGTCCAAGATGTTTTACTCCGTAACATTCATCAACCTGAAATGTTCAAGTAACCACTGCCTCCTTTAATATTTTTGAAGATTCTAGAGAAATGTAAAGCTATTAATACCAGTATATATACCTTATTAGAAAAAGACTAAATAAAGGGAAATTTGTGAATCTAGTAATGTCCTTCCCTCCTAACTGAAAATACTCATGTATACATTGATTGCTGTTTTGAGCCTAAAATGAAAATAAATTTGATTTTGCCCCTTTGTAGGACACCCGATGTAACTATTTAGTCCTTCTAGTGTTGGTTCCATCCCAGGGAATCTTTAACATGAAAAATCTTTAAAACATTGATGATGAAATAAATGAATTGACAACACATAAATTGGATTTTTTAATTTAGCATTAAATATTCATTCTGACTAACAATATGATTTAAACTAAAAAGAAAGGGACCAAGTTAATAGTTAGTGGGTGATTTTGCTAAACTAACATCCACCACACATTCAGTATTATACGGTTCTTATGGTGGACCACGTCATTTGTCCACAATTCCAGTAATAGACTCCCACCTATTTAAAATTGCTAAGTCAGTATTTAGTTTTTATTTAAAACTCCACAATTTTAAACAATTGGAAGTTTTTTACTAGAATGATGGACCACATTACTTGTCTACCATGAGGACCTTATAATTTCTCCTATTGTACAAGCTAATTTAGCTCTTTTACATTAATAAAGTTCAATTTTTCCCCCCTCAAAAAAAAAAAAAAATCAAAATCAAAATCAAAATCGTATATGATGTTAGGGTTTTTCTCGAGAGATTCTTCCCAATAATTATTGATGTGTGTAAAATATGGGAACTATACACATCCATGAAAAAAAAATTAATTAAGGGTTTGAAGAGTTATGGACACCCACATTTTATTTATATATAAAAAAATATTTAAAAATATATATATATAAGATTGTTGATGAGAATCTGTACAAGATCTAGCAGGGTCCAATTAAAATATTTAGCAAAAGAAGAATTAACAGAAACTAATTATAGAAACTTTAAATATTTTCTTCGTTCAAGAAAATTATTTAGAAGTTCTATGTTTATTTAGGAAAACAAATTTTCCTTATTTAGCCGACGTCTACCCTTCTGGGGCTTCAAATTTCAATTGTAGCAGAAAATTTTTCTTGCAGATAAGCAAGGAGTCAAGTCAAGACCCAAAAAAAATTGAGTTACTTCCTTCTCATTGAAAATTCACCGGACCAGATGTCCAAAGATAAATGATACATCCATTCCATCAGTTTTGTTGGATTTTAGACCATCATCATCAAAATGATAACAACATGGTACTAAGATTCTTCTTGTTTTTGGAGTTTAGAGATATTCCAGAGTCCATGACAAGGAATTTTGATGACCAAAATATGCTTTAGTCGAGGACGGTGTGAATGGCATAAACCTAACCATAATTCCAAAATCATACATAAAATATCATTTTTAGCAAGAAGTTTACAGCAAGATATATGTGAAACATATATTGTCTTGCTTGGAAAGATCTCAACTTTTTTATGCGGAAAATTTGCAAAAAGATTCCTTCGTTTCAATTACAAAAACATGCATGTACGTACTATCAATTGTGTTATGAACTTCCGAGCAGAATTACAAAATTGAACCATTTGCCTCATATCTATCAATTATAATTTTGATAGAAGTGTCCGATTGATAAGAGTCAAAGTAAATTAATTAAAGTTGAGTTTTTTTTTCCTTAATTAAAATCAATACTTTTTTTAAGGAGTTGAGTAACCTTTTAAGTTAAAGAGATACTTGTTTATCAATTTTTGTTACTTTTCAATACAGTAGTGCATTGATTAAGATGGGCTTCTAACTTTGTTTGTCGACTGCAATGGGTTAAGTCTTATGGATTTCTGCGATTTCGGACAGGATCTTTCTCATGAGGATGAAAAAGCTCGACAACAAAGGTTATTCAAACCTTTTTTCCCTCTTTTGTTCTGGGTTTTGGTGTCTGATTTTGAAGTATTGGGTTGGTTGGCTTTGTTTGGATATGGTTGATTGGTGGGAATGTGAGTGTTGTTTGAAACATAACAGAAGTAACGACCAGTGCAGAACAAAATATCAAAATTTTTAACTACTCGTACGTACTATTGTGCATCTATCAACTGGTGGAGAATAAATCTTAATTTAGCTCAAATCGCTCAATAAATCAAGAGTGAGAGTTTGAAAGCAACGAGTGGGGACCGCAAAACAAAGAGTTTTAAGGCTCTAAGTGGAATAATTGAATTGAAGAAGAAAAAAAACACAAGGGTCTAACTCAAAATTTACAGACACAAACTCACCGATCTTTCTCTACCGCCCTTTGGGCCCACAAGGAAATCCCTTCTCTAGACAGATAGCCAATAGGAATTCAGAGTAGAAGATGTACTCGAACGTCTAGCCAATAAACACTGAGATAAGACCAAGTATTGGGTCCCAAAATTCACCATCTTTTTCCTGTAGAAACCACCAAAAGTGCACGGGCTCACCACATGTCAGAGAGCAAACTAATGAATTTTTTGTGAGCGGAGTGGTAAGTAAAAGCGCCCATGTGGTTCTAACTCTAACCCCTGACAATAATTGAATCAATTGGGCCCCAAAATAAGTATATGAATATGAAGGCACCTCAATGATATTCCTTGTGATAGTTGTTGGCTACATATTTCTCTTCTGTGAATTCATATCACATAAACATTTTGTAGTTCATAACATAAAATTGCTTCAATGATAACTGAAAAGAAAGTTGCGAATGCCTTGGGAGGCAAGACAGCACGAGCTTGTGATAGTTGTTTATGTAGGCGGGCTCGTTGGTTTTGTGCAGCTGATGATGCTTTTCTTTGCCAAGCATGTGATGCATCGGTGCATTCTGCTAACCAGTTAGCACGCAGACATGAAAGGGTTCGTCTCCAAACTTCATCTTTCAAGCCCAACAATGACTCTCCACCGGCATGGCACCAGGGTTTCACACGCAAGGCCCGAACCCCACGTCAAAACAAGTCTCCATTGGTGCAACAAGCTAAAGAGGAAGAGAAATTCTTGAACCTTCTGCCTTTTGTTCCAGAGATTGGCAGTGAAGAGGCTTCACAGGATGAGAGCAATGAAGAACAGCTTCTTTATCGGGTTCCTATCTTCGACCCTTTTGCCTCTGAACTTTGCAATGAAATGGGGAGAACAAGTGTTGATGAGAGAAGTGATGAAATCATTATGGGGAAGAATAATGAAGTGGAAAAGGCGGTGGCTGATGATTGTGGACATGATGGGGCATGTGACTTGGATGATTTCCATGGGCTTTTGCCCTCAGACAAGGATCTTGCTGAGTTTGCAGCTGATGTTGAGAGCCTATTAGGCAAGGGACTTGATGAAGAGTCTTGCGACATCAAAGGATTGGGACTTTTAGATTGTAAAGAAGAAAATGATATTGATTTGTGCACTGATATTGTAGAGGGAAGAGTCAAAGTTGAAGAAGAAGAAGAAGAAATGGAAGCTATTGTGGAATGTCAATTAAATCCGCCGGTGGATATGATGAGTGAAACATTGGATTGGAACTTTGATTATGAGTCCCCAGTAGCTGGAGAGGAGGTGAAGTTAATTTCCATGGCTGAGACCAAGATGATGAATGGCAAAGAATGTAAAGAGGAGATGAAGAGGGAAATGTTTTTGAGGCTAAACCATGAGGCAGTCATAAAAGCCTGGGATAGCCAAGGTTCTCCCTGGACAACAGGAACAAGACCAGACTTCAATCCTGATGACTGCTGGCGAGACTTCATGGTACTACCTCTCTCTCGCCCTATTTTCATTTCCTAATCGCATACAAAACACAATATACTCACTCACTCTTCACATGCAAAGGGCTCAATCTATAATCTGTCAAATGGTACAATATTATGATGGATTCGAGGTTAATCATGATTCATGCACACTGACACACTCACTGCATAACAAAACATACATGAATCTTTAAAGTCACGTTTTCAAATCATAACAACACAGTGTGTAATAGGATTTTCCTTATTGTTTAAGGGTTAGTATTGATTGACATGCACTAAAAATGTGTCTGTAAAATTAAAGGGTTTGTACAATGGAGATCTTCATCACCAATATGGAGGAGGAGACACAGGAGTTGGAGGCCATGTGGGAGGTCGCGATGAAGGTAGAGAAGCAAGGGTGTCGAGGTACAGAGAAAAGAGAAGAACACGCTTGTTTTCAAAGAAGATAAGGTACGAAGTAAGGAAACTGAACGCGGAGAAGAGGCCTAGAATGAAAGGGAGATTTGTTAAGAGGACGTCGTTCATGGGGGCTACTACTGCTTTTCCTTACCTCAAAAAATAACCACTAACTGCCAAGTTTGCTTGGCAAAATGAGAATAAAATGGATAGTATATATTAGTTTCTTTTTGTAGAATAAATGGAAGTAAGTTGTTCTGCTTACTTAAACTCATTCTCTCTCTCTCTCTCTCTCTCTCTCTCTCTAACAGGACTTATGTCCCTATACTAGTTAGAAAATGTTAGCCTTAATCCTTTCAGAATATAGAAGCTGTTGTTCTTTTATTTTTAAACCATAAATTCAAATTTTGAACTCTAACATATTGCTTATGCTGCAATTCAATTGTCAGTACTAAACTTCAGAAACATTTATGACAACAATTCGTTAACAGGTTGCAGAGGTAGTTAATTGATCTGAAAACAGCATGCTTGTTGGAGAAACAAACATGATTATTTTAATGAATTTTATTCATGAGATGAGTTAGTATAGGATTTAAATATGAGAGTTTTTATTTATTTAATGTAATAAATATAATAAAGGTCATGAAAGTGCATGAAGGCTGTACAAAGCATGTATTCATCAATTTGAATGCAAGAGTGAAAGAAGAAGAAATACAAATACAAGAGAGAGTTCTCTTCCCCTTCCCTCTCCACTCTCTCTCCCTTCGTGTGCTTTGTAGTTCGAGTTTCTTCCATTGAATGGTGGATGAGCGTGTGAAGCCCACCAGCTTCTAACAAAGTGGTATCAAAGTCAATTAGTTTGTGGTTAATGTTAACTGAACAGTATGATGTTATTTCAAATTTTACTTTTTACCTAAGAAAGTTTTGATATTTGGAGTATCCGAATGAATATACTTGCATTCAAAGATGTATGGGAGATAGTGGAGAAACATTATGTGGAGTCACAATATGAAGCATTTTTTACTCCAAATCAAAAGAATGCCTTTCAAAAGGCTTAAAAGAAAGATCAACCGGCTTTTACATTGGTCTATCAAGGTGTGGATGAAACCATATTCAAGAAAGTTGCAAATGCAATTTTATGCTAACGAGTATGATATTATTCAAAACTCTCTAAGAGTTGATAAGGAAAAGAAAGTTTGTTTTCAAACATTAAAATATGAGTTCAAAAGCTTGAACATGAAAGAGCCCGAATCAATTTTGGATTTTTTTTTTTTTTCCAAGAATATTGGCCATTGTAAGCCAATTAAAGAGGTATGGCTAAATTTAGAATGATGTCCGTGTGATAGAAAGAATCATACCGTCACTAATCTCAAAATTCGATTATATTGTTGTGGCAATTAAGGAGCCAAAAGATTTTGAGTCAACGACCATTGATCAACTCGTTGGAAATTAACAAGCCTTAGAGCATTTGCATCTGAAAATGCTATCCCATCTTATTTTACCATCCCAAATAACTATTTTATCAATTATACAATACCATTTTACAATATATCCAACATCTCAACTTTTATTTTTCTATTCTACTCATTAAAATAATATATCTACATAATAAAATATATTATTTTCTTTTTTTGTTTTTTCCCAATTTTCTCCTCCACACGCTACCTTCCATACTCCTCCATTAACTTTACTTTTCACCTTCTTCCACACAACTCCATTCCTTTATCCTCCATCATCCATATCAACCCAGATCGACGAAACAGGAAAAAAAAAAAAAAAAAAAAAACAAAAACAAAAAAGCCGCCAACATCGCTGCAAAACCCATCACTACAAAACCTGTTTTCACTGCAAAACCCGCTCTCATCTCTCTCTTCATTTGTGGCTTGGTGCTTCTCCACCTCCCCTCCAATCCGATCTATTGTTAACACTCATAGCTCCACGCCGATTTCCACCATGCTGGATAACAAGCTCCATGCCGATTTCCACCACCGATCTGCCATGATCTCCACCACTAACCCACCACAAACCCACTAAATCAAAACCCACTCACCTTTGCCGTGAGTCCGTGACCTAGCTCGCCACGCATGACCTCACCACAACCCACCTCCACGCCTGCAAACCAACAACCCACACCATCACCCTCAATGTAACGGCTCCACCCCAACTGTGTAGATATTGTCCACTTTGGGGCCCATATCCCTTAGGGTTTTGTTCTTCCCTAGGTTGCGCTGGAGAAAATGCCTCTACACATTGAAGGGAGGTCATTCCTTATAAACACATTCTCATGTGCTTCCTTAGGCGATATGGGATTCCATGGAATGCAAGACCCCCCTTTTGAGTCACTATAATCCACCCCCCTTACAGGTACACACGTCCTCACGTATGGAACTCATACTTCCAGCTAGGGCACAGCTTTGATACCATCTGTAATGACCCCACTCCACCTGTGTAGATATTGTCCGCTTTGGGGCCTCATACCCCTCACGGTTTTGTTCTCCCCCAAAGCACACAGCAGTGGGGGAGAACAAAACCGTGAGGGGTATGAGGCCCCAAAGCAGATAATATCTACACAAGTGGAGTGGGGTCGTTACACTCAATTTCCCATCCCCACCACCATGGAAACCCTCCACCACATCAAACCCACATCAAACCCATCTGCCACCATATCAAACCCTTGATTCAAAGGAAAATAGAGAGGAAAAAAAAATGAAATGGAAGAGAGGAATGAGAGAGGGGGAGGGATTGAATAAGTGAACTGAAAAAGAAGAAAAAGAAAAAAAGCTAGAGAGAGAGGAGATGAGAGTGTAACTGGTGAGAGAGAGAGGAATTGATAAAGTGAAAACCGAATAAAATATTAGATTTTTTTTTTTTTTTTTTTTTTACAATTGTGTTATAGTTCAATTCTAAAGATAGAATTGCATTGTAGTAGTATTGCAAATTTTTTTGCAATACTTGCTTTTTACAAGTCCGGATGTGGGGGGTTTTTTGGGCCTTTATGCTAAATTTTGCCTACATATGGCATATGGCATTCCCAATGTGAATGCTCTAAGAATAAAAGGCTCATCAACATGAAGAAGTAGAGCCTTTGGAGTGAGTTCTACAATCTAAATTTGCCTTAAATGAGAAATGATGTCATGAAAATAACCAAAGAGTCTAAGGATTTGGACAAGGTTGAGGAAGAGAACTTGGAGGAATTGATGGTCATAACTCTCCTGATTATGAAGAGAGTAAAAATTCACAAATCATAAGAGATCTAACTTTTTAAAGTAACATTATTTAATGCATTGTTTATTAGTTAAAAGGGTATAAGTTTACACTACTAACCTCATAAATTAAAACTATAATAAAAGAATGGTATTGACTCTTTAATTAAAGTAAAGGGTAAATTAAGAAATTTATATATATTAATTTTTTAAAGATGACTAAATACTGGGATATTCCAAAATGGAATAGAATACCAACAACTTGGGAAAGAGAGAGCAGTAAATGTTATATTTGCCAAAGAATTATACATTATGCTTAAGAATGTAGAAATGTCTAGGATAATGTTGAGGAAAAAGACAACTTTGTTGAAAAAAAAAATATGAAGAAGTGGGGTCGACTTTGTTATTAGCATACAAAGGAGAAGACAAAAAGAAGATAAGAATGTGGGGGTATGTTTACACTAGCACTAGCTACTACATGTATGGGAATAAAAGATGTTTTTGGAGTTTGATGAATTATTTGTTAGGAATGGTACTTTTAGTGACTCATCCAAAGTTTCAGTAAAAGGAAAATATAAAATTTTGATCCTTACAAAGAATGAAGATCACCAATCTATTTTTGATATCTATTATTATTATTATTATGTGCCAAGCATGATAGATAATAATTTGAGCTTGGGACAAATCTTTAAGAAATACTATGATGGTCACTTGAAAGTTATTGTTACATTAGTATTATTGGAGGCAAATAGGTAAAATGTTAAATTTAGCAATTAAATTAAATATAATAAAAGTGCTCCATCAGTGGAGCAAAGCCATATTTTTTGGCTGTTGAGCTATTGTTTACAACCAAAGATAGTTGTGCACTGTAGCTAAAATGGTAAAATATATATATATATATATATATATATATATATATTGTATTAAAAGATATATTATTTTATTGTGTTGGTAGTGATGGTTGTTATTTATTTTAGTATGTATATTTTTTTATTGTGTTGTTTATATTATTTTATTATGTTGAATGTTAAAATAAAACCACTGGTACTAGGTTTTGTAAAGTAAAGTGGTAAAATAGATAACTTTTTGTAGTGTCAAATTGCTAAATTTTTGGCACTACCAATGCTAATACTCTAAGAAAACATCAAAAAAATTTGATAGTTAAGGTGCCAATGATAAGAAATAAAATGTATTGTTAAACATTATTAATGTTACTAAATGTTTGAAGACTTTATTTAAAAACAAAGATGATTAGAGGATTGCGATCCATTAAATATCTTGATCAACTTTGACAAGGATATCTATTTTCGAAAGAAGCAAATATACTTATTCCTTTATAATTTGTCAATTAACATCTTGATCAACTTAATATATTTTTTCCCTATATGTTTGAAAGATTTCATTTTAGTCTCTCAAGTTGATTGCGTTTTCAATTTCATTCTTCCATCTATCTCCGTGATTGATGTGGCCGTTAAATTAATGCCTAAAAACTCAAAATACGTAATTTCCCATTTGAAACTACTTCATTTTGAGTAATGTTTAATTCACATCAGTTTTTATTTTTTATTTATTAATAATCAATAAATCAAATTCAATACTCTTTTGCCTCTCTCTCTCTCTCTCTCTTTACAGCAATTCACAACTATGGTTGCTGGCAGGTGGAGAGTGACAGCAACTGAGCAACATGGATTGAGTTTTTGCATGTTTAAGTAGGATATGCCTTAGAGTTGGCGACAATCAAGGGTGGAAGATGATAGTGGTACAACTTGTGTTTGTGTGTATGTTTTAGGAGAGAGAGAACACAATGCAATGTGCAAAGGGTGCATCATTAAGGCTCCATCATGACTCGTTGCAACTTGACCATGCATGCACAAGGCTAATCATGGGTTGAGCGGATTAGGTTTGACCCTCCATTAGACAATATCAATAGTTTGAAGTTATTGGACCCAATCCATCTGAAAAGTATCAAGTTTCATGTCAAAGAACTCATCGTCAATCAAAGCAGAGCAGTCGAAATTAACCAAAATACTTTAGCTCAGCTTAGTTTAGATGTGGGGCTCGAATCTAATGAGCTGTTCCTCAACCTTAGCCGTGCAATGTGATGCTATTTGGTAGGTTTCCATTGTGATCAAGGAATTATATATGCTCAGCGATCCCAAATCTACTAGGGTTAGGGTTTTGTTTTTTCAATCTCTTCACTTCATTTTCTAAATTTCAAAATTCTGATTTCACTTGGATTTTTTCTTTTTGTTATTGATTAAGTTTTTTTTTTTTTTTTTAATTAAGTTAAAATAGTTCAATTATCACTTGGATCAACCTTGGTATGTTATTTTGGGTTTGTTGCTGATCCGTGTGTTTGTGCGGGCGGAGAAAGGTGGAGGACCATATTGAAAATAGTAACAAACATTAAGAAAATGAAAATTTTCAAACATGAAAGTATAAAATGAAAATACACCAAATATAATATATAGTTTAATCTAATTTTTAGTAGAGAGGGACAAAAATACAAGGAATCTAAAGAAGAAGAATAGAAGAAGAAGGGTGCCAGCACACCTGTAAAGATGAAGATGGCTACTGCTCAGATACTCAACGTTAGTATTTTCTATGAAATGGCAGTAGACAACGCCTGAGGTCACTGTATTATTTCTGCAGATCTGGTTCACGGGCCAGGTCAGTCCAATTACCAACGGATTGAATCGTCAGTTTTGTGAATGAGACATTGTCTCAAAACTTTTTAGGGACATTTACGTAGCATATAATTTATGTTGTACTAGTTATGGTCATGTCATGACTTTTAGGTATTTTGGAAAAAAAAGTCGTTCAATTTCAGTAAAATAAATGAATTTTAAAGAGATTTTTAGGGTTTGTTTAAATATTACTTATTTTACTGAAAACTAAAAATTAAAAACAATAAAAAAAATTAATAAAAAAGTTACTGCATGAAGGGCTGGTCCCCCAAAAAAAAATAATAATAAAATAAATAAATAAAAAAGCTAAAAAGGGAAAAAACGCTAGACGTAGAGGGTATCCAAATGTATGCTTAGAGTGCGTTTGGATTGGGCGTTTTCTGCCCAATCCTGCGTTTGCTTTTGTTTTTTTTTTTTTTCACACGTTTTGGGGCGTTTTGGGTGTTGCGGCTACTGTTCATGCACTGTTCAATGAACAGTAGCCGCAAACTTTGACTTTTCAAATTTTTTTGGACCAATCACAGCACATCGTGTACTGTTCACGGACCCACAAATTTCACTTTTCAGCAACTTTTTCATTAAAAATGGGTCCCACAATACTATTCACACATTTAAAAATTATTTCGCTACAGTGTTTTTCAGTTTTCAGTTTTTCAGTTTTCAGTTTTCAGTTTTGTTGACATTCAAATATGATGGAATACTGTACGGTCGTTTGCTTTGCTCAGAAAATTCCAATTTATGTATCTAATGAATTGTCATCTTCTATTTTTAATAAAATGAATTGTCATTTCAATATTGTTTTACCTCAACACCCAAAAAAAAAAAAAAAAAAATATTATGTTGTTTGATTGCACATTCTTTCATCTATAATACTTAAGACCACTCCACTAAATGTGCGTTTTACCTTTTCCTTCTAGAAAAATTGTTGAGTATTTTGGGAGTATAGTGATGTAGTGTTCCTTCCTCTCACATTTTTCAGAGTGGATCTCGTCATAAATTTAATTAGTGAAATCCACCATAAATATGAAAGAACAAAACACCACATTTGACGTCACTACACATTAGAAGCACCTAATAGTTACTCTTCCTTATTGTCATGCCTAGAACCCAAGTAAAAGTTAAGCACGTGACAACAGCCACAGACTTACAAAGTTTACACCCTACAAGTGTAAAAGGCTTTCTTAACAACTAAAGAATTTATCCTCAAAGAAAATTCATTAGTAAATCCAAAAATATCTTCAATAATTCAATTCTCAAAGGATCTCCAAAATAATAATCTTCCAACATCATAAAGAAAATAAACTAAATCTTTAAGACTAAAGTCTAAACAAAAGACAATATTAAACCTAAAAGTCCAAATCTTATTCCAATAATTCCTAAACTTCACTCATACGTACATCCTAGCGAAAGCCCAAACACATTCTACTCTTCCTAATCAGAATCTAAAAGGAGAAAGAGAGGGGGAAGGTGAGTTGACAACTCAATAAGTAACCAAAGTCCTAAAAAGTTCTATCAAGCAAATAGATCTGTAAAATAATAATTTGTACATAGACCAAATATTTTAAATCTTACAAATATATCAAAGATGAATTAGAAATTAATCAGTTTTCCATATATATCAAGCTATAATTTACAAAAGATTCCAAAAACACATAAATAGTTTCAAAGACTTTAAACAATTCAAATATTCAACATAATTCATATTCTTAACAATCTTTACGACTGTGGTCACACTATATCCTTGTGACTGGGCATCAAATTCAGATGAAACTATTTCTATACTAATGTATATCCTCCATTAGCTGGATCAAGAAACACAATAGACTCATGATGCCCTAGATAGAACTAGTTTCAGTATCAATGAATAACCCCCATTGATTGGGTATAAAGGTACCAATAAATAACCCACATTCGCTAGGTATCAGACTCAAAGCATAGTTAAATTGTCTAAAATCATATATATCACATCATAGTTCAAACAAAAATATATCTCATTCAAGTATATATAAAAAAAATTATATATTCAGCAAATCAAATATATTTGTCATAACTCTTTATTCTTTACTTTAAATCAATGTAGCTAAAACAATTAAAATAAAATTGTAATAACTGTAAACAATTTTTAGTAGTTAAAATGCAAAATAAAACTAATTATGATAAGATTACTTACCTTAGCTAGCTCACTACAAAGAACTTCTCTTTAACACTTTCTCTAAAATCCTTAAATATCACCAAAACAATTTTCAAGCACTATACTCAATAATCAAATAATTCAAGAAAAACTTATAATAGTACCTAAGCAAAAGAGACACTATTAAAAATATCCCATAATTTTCCACTATTATCTCAATGCAAAAATCTACATATTCACCATATATATTTTTCCCTTTCTGCCACTAATAATACCTTACAATTTTTTTTTTTTTGAGAAGAATAATACCTTACAATTAGACCTATAGAATGCGTAAGGGTAAAAGTCACTTGCAAAAGAAGAGCAAGGACTCCTATTCAGGTTCACGTTTTTCTGCCACCTGCCAGCGTTATGATCTTTTGAGATGATGACAACTCCAAGTACAAGCTAGGCCATGTGCCTTCTTTCTCATAAAAAAAAAAAAAAAAAAAAAAAAAAAAAAAGCTAGGCCATGTGCCTTACGGAAAAACAGCTATTAATTCTTTCTTCTTCTTTTTTTCTTCTTGTTTAAACTTGTCAGACTTCAAACCAAACTTTTTGGTTTTTCCCCCCAAATTCATCAATTCGGGTATAGTTTCCTAACACAAAAACTGTGCAGAAACCTTTTCTTTTTTCTTTTTTTTCTTTTTTCACGGTGTTTCTTCAAGACTTTCAACCAGAGACTAATCACTGTTCGTACCGGGTGGGCTCACGAAAGGGTAAAGTACTGGCCTAGGAAATTCTTTTCAAAGTGCAGGTAGCAAGACTTGAACTAAGAAGCATACCTAGTCGAGCTCAGTACAAACACTTTGAGACCCAGAGCCCAACCAACTCGGCCAACCCCTGACCCTTATCCATTACGCCTAAATCTGCAACTTCAATCTAGGCTTATCGCAACAAGGGTATATTTTAGAGCATTCCTATTAAAACTTTTAAAAATTTTAGTATTTAGCATATCAAAAAGTTACTTTATCAATTTTAACAACTCATTTATAATACACTCAACATCAAAAGTTTTATTTTTTACCATTTCGTTTAAAATTATATAAACTACTCATTAAAATAATAAAAAACAACTACACAAACCACTTTTTCCACCACAAGCATTAAAATAATAATATTTTTTTAAGATTGGAGCTATAGTGAACTTTCAAAGATGAAAGCTCACTGTAGCTCAGTTACTATGTTTTTTAAGTTTAGCATGTTTGTTGTAACTTGCTTTTTGGTGCTTTTTACAAACTTGATGTTAAAATTTAGCATTTAGCATTCTTAATAAGAATGCTCTTAATAACTTTTTTTTTATAATTTTTTGGAAATAGTGAAAAAATATGTGAAAATACGTGTAATATTGTTTAAACATTAAAAATTCTTGTTCAAAATACACTACTAAACAGCACCTAAATCATTGAACCTAAAAAAATCTGCAGGTACATCGTCCAGTTTACCAAAACATAATCTAAGCTTTTCTTCGTTTGCATCATTAAAACTTTTGAATATTTAAATAGTTTCACTATTGGCCAAAATACTCTAATTCCAAATAAAATTTATATTTGAGAAGAAAGAGATTTTTAGGCTCTTACCTCAATTATGTAGTCAAACATTCTCTACTTGAGTATTTTGGGTAGTATCCTCTCTGAAAATATCTGTCATTCTACGTTGACTTAAATTAGACTATATATAGCTAAGGTTTCAACCTTATTTTTTAAAATTTCCCTTAGTAAAATTAATTATAAAATTGACCCTATAAACAAATTTACTTAACTACCCCCTCCTTTTAAATCTTTTATTTTTATTTTTTTAGGGTATTACACTTATGCTTCACATCTTTTGGGCTTTGTGCGTCACTTTGGGTCACATAATTTTTCTCTTTTGGTAGGGTAGGGTTGTTGGACTACCATTTGTCTTGATCGCACTGCATGCCCTACCAAGGACTTCATTTTGTGCCTTGCATTTTGTGAGGCAGGACCAGGATCAAATTTGTGCCAGTCATTTTTCAATTTTCCAAAAAAACAAAAAGTCATTTCACAGAACTCTTGTCTTATGTGATCTTGTACTACGATTCTATCTATTCTCCACGCACATCTTTCTTTCTTTCTTCTTTTCTTTTCTTTTCTTTTTTTTTTTTTTTTTTTTTTTTTTTTTTTTTTTTTTTTTTTTTTGGTGACCCATGCATATCTAGTTTAAAAAAATAATGTCATTCTACGTATCTAAGACCCGTTTGGTAATGTTGTTCTAATAAGATTATTTTTATTTTTTGAAAATATGTGTGGGTGAAAAAGTGTGTGAAAATATGTGTAATGTTGTTAAAAACTGAAAACATGTGTTTAAACATATGTACCAAACGGACCCCTAGTTTTACTATAAAGTATAGAATAAAGAGATGGGTTCAAGTTACACCTAGTGTAACTCTACAAGAGTTATACCTTTTTAAGCTATAGATTTTCTAAAAATCTAACGGTCAAAAAAATAATATTAAATGCTAATTGATTTACACATTATTCATTTAATTAATAATAGTTTTGTTTCTCTCTCCATACTTGTTGTTTAAAACTTCTCAAGTTTCTCATGAATCTCTCTCGCAAAACACACATACGCAAACATGGCTGCCCTTTATGAAAACACCTATGTCAAATCTCACACATGGCTCTCCCAAAGTGGTTGCAATGGACGACACGCCCTAGATCTGGGCTCTTACAGTAAATATATATTAAAAAAAAAAAAAAAAACTAGTCAATTGATTTAGGTGGACCTTTCCATCAAGGCGTCAACTAGGGGTGGAGCTAGGGAGTAAGGGGTTTCATTTGCCCCCAACCCCACCAAAATCCCCGTATACATTAATGTTCTCTCTCTCTCTCTCTCTTTTGTTATCTATTTTTGATGTGTTATTTTGTATATATTTCTTTTATTTATCAATCAAGTTTCAATGAAAAAAAAAAAATAGAAAGAAAATCTTATGAAGAAGGAGAAACTTCTCTACTTTCTCCTTCTTCATTCTCCTTTAATGGTTTTTCATAAAGGGTAGCCATGATTGTGTATGTGTGTTTCACGAGAGAGATTTATGAGAAACTAGAAGTTTTAAACAATAAGTATGAAGAGAGAAACAAAACTGCTATTAATTAAGTAAACAATGTGTAAATCAATTAGCATTTAATACTATTTTTTTTACCGTTAAATCTTTACAAAATCTATAGCTTAAAAAATGTGTAACTCCTATAAAGTTACACCAAGTACAATTTGAACCTATCTCTAGAATAAAAAATGGTCAAGAACATTGTAATTAAATGGCGTAATCTACTTTCTTTTATTAGAAAATCCAAGATTCGAATCTTTCTTTTTCTATTGTCTTAACTTTTAACTATCGACCACCGTGCAACTTTGGTACAGTAGTCACTTCATAAGTTTAAATGCTTGTGGGGTGTGAGGGGTAAGGGTTGGGATTTAATTCTCCAGGAGGGAGTTTCACACACATATGCACTTAGATTAGGCTAAAGTAGAAATTCTATCTTGTAAAAAAAAATAAAAAATAAAAAAAACTTTTAACTATCAAATTATAAATAAATAAATGTACTATAGTCCAAATGGATGTTAGAAAAAAAAATATGTATATATATAGACCAAATGGGAGTAAAAATATAAAGTAAAATAGGTTTATATATGTATATTAGATCTAACTTACCTAAACTAATACTGAATTAATGAGGTTTGAGACTTTGTAGTTCAAGCTTTACTCAACCTGAGTGTCAGTTTACAAATTGGGCTTTGCTTGGACTGATTTGTTTGGGCTAAGAGAATTGGGCGGCCTGCGCTTGGCCGAGTACTTGCTCTTTGGGTGGGCTATATGTTTCGAGGCAGTTCTGATTATGCAATTCCACCAGAAAGGACAATATTCAAAAGCTGTCTGAATTGTAAACATTTTAATAGAAATTAAAAATATTTAATAATAAAATAGACAAGGATTAAAATAAAATCCTTTGGTATCTAGACGTGCAATGTACACGCCCCCTCAAATATAAATTGACCTTAAATTCAATGTTCACCCTCAAATGAGATATCAAAATGATGAAATCATGAAAAGAACAGCGTCAAAATAAATTCCCAAAATTCTGATATTGGTTAAACTGGAAAAGTTTTATGTATTGCTGGATAGCGGCTTTATCTTTTTTTTTAATCAAGTGGATCCTAATCCTATATAATATAAGATTTAGTCAACATCAAGGGACAGATTATGATCTCATATATTTTCTTTTGACAAATATTAGGGCCAATAATTTTCTTATTCTGTAGACGAGAGAGAGAAGTGTGACTAGAGAGAAAGAGGAAGAAGAGTGCCACACACAACTTTCATTTCTGTCACACAAGTTATTTCACTTTTGATGGGGACTTCATGAAAGTATCATTTTGTTAATATATTTGGAGATAACACCCAAAAATATGGAGATAGATGTATTATTATGCTTTATTATTCATAATTTAGTAACATCTTGGACTTTAATTTGAGGAAAAAAATGATGGCATTAGGTTCAAATCCTTTTCCTAAACTAAATTATTGTGTCCATATTTTCTGACCACTTCTTAGAAGTATTCATGGAAATTTTTTATTTATATGCGTTGGAGGTCGGTCATGACATGACTAAAGAAAGGCCAAATAGGTTAACCACATCAATTCGACCGACCTCTTCTTAGGCCAACTACATAGATTGACGTAGTACAACAATCCTCAAAAGGGTGCCCTGAGCTTGCTCATATTAGCATTTATTGTGTCCAAGATAAATCATCACATTTAATACCACTAAGCAATGTCCCATCCATCAACAAATTGGGAACTGTTATCCTAACGCATGTCCTCTTAGTCGAACTGTTTTCCTGAAAAACTAGTTTTTCACACGTATAAAAACTACTATATCCCATGGACTAAGATATGGAACCTTGGGCATTATTACTTTGTTATTTTCATTTCTTTTCCTCTCCCACTAGTTCACTGACTTAACCATCAAAGCATTCTTTAGCCAACCCCTGGGTTGGTCATGGTTGAACTAAGTTTTTTCTTTCTTAGTAAAGTGTTTATCAGGTTTGTTGGGATCCATCACCATTTGGTCCTCGTTGAAGTACTTATTGCAATTATATCTCCCTAAAATTTTAGCAATTTACAATATGAATATTAGATATTCCTCAAGTGACATTCAGATTTTTTATTTTAATTCTTACCTTTTAAACCGAAAGAAGAAACTTTCTGAAATTTAAACTATAGGGTTAGTCACCAAAAATCTTATAACTCAACTAGTTGACACATCTTAATGTTTTCATTTGAGACATCTACTGTTCAATTCACCCGTCCTCCATTGTAACTATCAAAAAAAAAAAACACCCCTATAGGATCGTCAATATATGATATTAACTACTTCAAAATTTACAAACTTATATTTCTTTTGGGAATACAAAAAATAAATGATACACAAAAATTGGGATAAAAAAAAATGTATTTTTCATATGGAAAGCGGTTGTATGTATGTCACACACTTTTTTTTTTTTTTTAAATACTAAGTATTTAACACACACACAAAAAGATGAGAAAATACCTTAAAAAAAATTTGACAATAATGTATATCCAAAAGAGCTTAACCCACCCATTTTCTTTTATTATATAAAAGTAGTGTACATCTTAACATTTGACTCGGTCAATAAAAAAAAAAGCAATAGGCTGATTTGTTTATTTGGTTAAACCTTGATCTTTTTTATATAAGTAAAAGTTAAATGATAATAAAAAATAAAAAAAAGTTAAATGATAATAAAGAGGTCCTACCGGGAGTCGAACCCAGGTCGCTGGATTCAAAGTCCAGAGTGCTAACCACTACACCATAGAACCGATTCGTTAAAATGTATTTGGTAAATTAACTAGAATTTCCCGTGCAGTTATCGAACTTAATATTTTGATTAAATTTCAAATCCAACAATAATACAACACAAAAGCTCATATACACAAATAAATTACCTCTTTGGTTCATTGATATAGATTGCCAACGAGAACTACGTAAATGATATTTCAAAGACTTTTTTTTATATCTGTCTTTTTTTTATTAAAAAAAAAATGTTATGATACAACAATCAAGTTTTAGTCTTAAAAACCTTAGAATCCATTATAGAATACTAGCTAGGGCAGCTTGATGCATTTGGGATCTAAGGCAAAAACTAACATTGTGGCCTTATATATATATATACTTTATTATCTTGTTTTAATGCAAAATTATTATTAATTAACATAAATCACATTAAAAAAAAAAAAATTAGAAATTTTATAGACACCAAAAATTTGACAAAATTTTTCACACCTATTAATGTGGTAGATTAATAGTAATAAATAAAAAAATGATATTAGTAGTAGACCTAAGTGAAAACTAATAAAAGTTTGCTAACTCAACTATTGTGAAAAATGTTGTGAACTTTTTTTTTTTTTTGTATTGCTCTCTTTTTATTTTTTGAAAAGTGATACATTCACAAAAAATCTTAGGTGTTAAATTGTTACTAATTCTAATTTGAACCTACTACTAGAATTATTTTTTTGTCATCAATAATGGCTTGTAACAACTTGCTACTTAAGATTTTTTGTAAAAATGTTTTAGACATAACATTTTTCTCTCTTTTTTTTTTTTTTCTTGTCTTTCATTAGATAAAAAAATTATTTTATTTATTAGCTAATATTTGGCCTTAATTAATTAAAAAATAACTTTATTGGTTAAAATTTGAGGGAATTTTTTCTACTTGGAGCCTTAAGCGATCGCATCAACTACATCTACTGTAGGGCCGACACTGATACTAACTAATCAAAATCTGCTCTATGTATTTTATTTTACCATTCTATCATAATCCATAATCATATAATTCTCCCAAAAAAATATAATAGTCCTTAATTATATTCTCTATCATCTCTTAAAATGATGTAATGGATTTATTATTCATAATAAAGAGATTTATTTTTATATTGGCCCTTTACCTGTCAGGCTATCACTGATCCTCTTTTCTCCAAACTTACAACCAATTTTGAAAACGAATAGATGTTAAATATAAGCACATACACAGACAAAGTAAACAACATGAATCTCCTAAAACAGACACAAGACTAAATTAAACTGCTGATCATCATAGTTAAGAGACTGAGAAAATCAGAATCCAAGCATATTGGAGCAAGACAAATGCTAAAACACAGCCGTACCAATGTCTCCTCGAAACTCAACAAAGTCATGTCACCAAATGCCCATCCTGCTCTATTTCTCACCTACCTATAACTCTAAAAGAATGACACATATATATATAGGGTCGAAGCTTTGGCCTTTGAAGAGAATCTTCCATGGTGTAGCTAAAGCCAAAATATTCTCTATAACAGAGAATGAGACCAAAAAAATGGTCTCCAATAGATTCTTTAAATCTTGAATATTTTTTTTTAATCATGAACAGTAGCTCATCAAATCTGATGGGTTACTATACATCCTTCAAATATTTTTTCTATTATAATAATCAGGTATTGAATAAAAAAATATTTGAACATGTGTAGTTGTTAAAAAAAAATAAAGAATGAATGAAGAAATAATATTTAAATAAAATAAAAAATGGGATAGAAAATCTACTAAAAAATGTATTTAAAAAAAGTAAGTAGTTAAAAGGTAAAAGTCAATATCCATTCTCAAATAATACAAAAATTTAGAGAATCTGTGCTCTCAAGATCTTCAATACATTGCACTAGGTTGAAGATACAAAAACAAGATGAGGCTACAGAAAAGAACCCAATCAGACCTTTAACAGTTTTTCTTGTCGTTTTGCATTGAAATGGGGCCAAATGAAAAGCGTTGAACAATGACAAACTGCTTTGGTTCAGCGAGGCAGGTGTGATCTCATAGGAATATTGAAGTACGGCTAAATCTTTGTTCAATAGCAAGGTGCATGCACCCAAGGACCATCTCTAAACTAATTTTACGTTGCTTTTCCTTTTCACTTGTTAATGTAAAGAAGATATTAATTACTCCTAAATCACTCAATTAGGCTCATTTGGATCATGACTTACACGTGTTGCACTAGAATGTCATCCTTTGTCGGTCTTCTTCCGGCCTACCATCAATGTAGTCATTCTACAACCCTTGTTGCTGTGCTCAGGTCATAAAAGTCCTACCTTGGTCATTAATGTAGCTAGCGGTGTCCAAACTTGACTGGAGCCCGAAATACCAACAAAACTGCCCGACTCTGACTCTAAACCAACCTGAACTAAAGCTCTACTCGATTGGCGGCAAAGATGCCTTCAAAAACCGACACAAGTGGGTCGAGTGGCGGGTTTCGTTCTCCAAAACTCAAGCCACTTGACCCAATCAATGCTATATAAGAAATCCAGCCAAATCCAACAAGATCAAGGTTTGCTTTGGGGAGATCCAGCCAAATTCAAAGAGATCTCGACTAGATTCAGTAAGATCTTGACTAGATTTAGTGAGATCTTAACTAGATTCAGCAAAATTTAGCTAGATTTGGCCAAATCCCAGCAAATTTTTGCAGAAGGCTGCTTTTTATAGAATCTGGTGACTTCCATCTGAACCCAAAACCGACTCACCTAATTGATGTCAGCAGTTGGTTTCGGGTCCCTCCTCCTTTCACTCGACGTTGTTGGGTCGAGTCTTGATTGGGTCAAAACTAAATCGGCCCAACCTGTTTACAAGCCTAGATGCAGCCTTTTTTCAACAATCTTTCGACGTTGTCATCTTATTTTGCACATTTCCTCCTCAATTTTGCATAATCCACATCCAATCAATTCAATAATTTTCAATGCTTCTTTAAGGGATCTTCTTAAGCTATATTCCAAACTCAAGGCTTTATCAATTTTTCACCTTGAGTTTGATAGGGGTGATGAAGATAATGTGGTGGTTTACTATGTATTGGCACAAGTGGTCAAATTTAGAGTAAGGCCATGTACACCAAACCCTAGACATTGTAGCATCTATATATACCCTGTGAGGATTCTCTAGATTTTGTATTTCATCATACAATAAAAGATGTAGATGCTAGGATTTTACACCATGGACGTAGGCCATCAAGCCAAACCAATTAACCCTTGTGTTCCATATCTCTCTCTCTTTGCTTATGTCTTCTCTACAATACTTTCTATTTCAATTTGATTTTAACACTAACAAATTAAACCTCAATCCATTCAAATGGAACAACATTTTGTATAAGGTTAAATACAGAATGAGGATTGCTAAGAGTCTTGTATAACATAGCTAGGATAAGGATTACCAAGTGTCTTATAACTCAACTTATACTTCATGGTATTTCCAAGAAAGATGTTCAAGATTCAAATCCCCTCTATCCCATTATGTATAAGGTTTATTCCAAACTCAAAAAGCTTCATCAATCTTCCACCTTGAATTTGAGGTGGGTGTTAAAGATAATACAGTGGTTTATTATGTATGGACCCAAATGATATATTATACTGTTTAAAATTAAGGGTTTTATTGGTTCCACCCCTAATTAAGTTATAGGGTTTTAAAAATATAATTTTCCTTAACCTTTTATTTTTCTAGTAAGAATAAATGTTGATTTACCAATTTCCACTCAAATTAGTAAAGTATATAAGAGATGCTTAACTGATAGAATACTTACGATAAAACATCACTTTTATACAAACAAAAAAAATTGGTGTCTCCCACTCAACTTTGATGAGACACTTGTTATCCTATATATCTAGTTCAATTTTGATTCGATGCTATAATCCAGCCTCCCTAAAAAAAAAAAAAAAAAAAAAAAATTGACTCCCCGGTAGATGTAAAACTTGTTTGTCTTTTACCCAAAAAAAAAAGCTAGTTTGTCTACTATGAATGGAGCAATCCTGGTACGTCCATCCTCACAAGTCTTATGTGTTACATTGGGATTACAAACAAGGCCGATCAAGACCCTGACGTTCTGATCCCAGGAATGAGATGCAGATCATGTTGAATGAGGACAAGGCCTCTCACAAGAATCCCATTCACAAAAACATTAAAGAATTGAGAAGATTCCCAATATATCATAATGTATTGCCAATAGTACTTGGCGTAAGGTATCTTAAATCTATGTTGAAGTGAAAAGCCGTATATATTACTTAGTACATAATAACCAAAGAGAGGGACCATTCCCTACACAACTTGCTCATTCCTTTTTAGCTACTGAGAAAAAGAAAGAGAGAGAGAGAGAGAGAGAGAACAGGGTGGTGAGGAGTATAATTAAGGAGCTCCTTTTAGTCCAATAGTGAAGGCTGAGGAGTGGCTAGAGCTGCCATCTCATGCGTTAGGCTACCCTTAAATGTTTTCTCAAGACTCAGCTAGGTGGAGAAAGATGAACACACAGAAATCAAAACGTTAAGTGTTGGCCTTTTGCATGGTGTGGGAGCAACTCCTTCCGCGTGCTTAGCCTGCCCATTGGACTGAAGGGAGCTCCCTATTCAATCACATTTGCATCATATATATTCGTATTTTGCATTATTAAATTTTATGCCAATTATTTTCCTGGTTTATTAGTAGTAGATCGATCAAATTAATACCAATATAAGGGTTGGAATTGTGGTTAGTCTTATCTTATTCTTGGTTTTACTTGCATATTATTTCATAGTTTTGTGCTTTGACAGGGTAGGATATAAAGGAGAGTTGATGATGCCAGTACCGTAGGGACAGTTGAGGCCACAAGAACTGAAGTACAAGATGCTTTAAGAAGCTCAAGAACTGCAAGTGTTCCCACCATTTTTTAACGGTGAAGTAAACAATAACAGCTAGCCTTAACCCGTAGTGTCAAAGATATTGGAGTGAGAGAGACCACTCTCCCAACGCTGCTTCCTAGTTCCTACACTTTTTTAACTGTGAGGGATTATGATAGAGTTTCTTCATTCTTGTTTTGTTTTGAACTTTTTTTTCCCCACTTTTGCCTTTGTTCTGATGGGTTTTTCTTCTTTTGGTCGTGGAGAACGGAGCAATACAACTCTGATAGACTTCAAATGTAAGAGAAACAACGATATTGTGATCCACTTCAACTCTATCCGTTAACACCATTGTATTTTTCACTCACCGAAGAGGCAAAGCAAAGTAGATGAAACTTTTAAATATTGATCCTAGATAGCATCCAAAAAAATTCTTTAATACCATAGTTGTTGCTTAACAAGTTAACTCAAAAGTGACTTTTATTAAGAAACAACTTACAAAGCGAGACTAAGGTTTAAGATCCAGAAATGTTTTAATAATCTTACAAGATCTTCATTCAGAATGATGTGAAAGAACTCTTTTTAACAGACATGATTGACACCAATTTTTTTGTTGAGGAAAGTTTTGGTTAATTTTCTGTTTTTGTATCTTCGGGGGAGAGAGAGATGCTGTACAAAACTATATTTCTCACCAATTTAGTAAAGCATTGCTCTAGACCAAATCAAAGTGCAAAACAACTAAATGAAAAATACCTTCCCCACCTCCCCTACCCCACTATTACCTAAAAAATAAACCTTCGAAAGCACCCCAATTAGACACAATGATAAGCACAATGTTTACCCCTATAAAGTCCAATGCTACAATGTTTACCCTGGTGAAGTCCCAATTATTGTACTACTTATAATGCTGATTTTAAAGATTCCTCATGATGATAGTCACCTCATAGTTATTTTCGGCACAATTTGGCTATTTGAACTGAAAACCTGGACAATGCTTTTGAAAAGTGAAAATTTACTATTCATTTTTACTGTTCATTGTTATTGTTATCGAGACCCACAGGATATACCTTCCCAAAACCCACAAGAAGACAATATAATCTGGATCCCAAGAGGAATTTATCAACAAAATTAGAATAACAGTTATCCCAACATATGAGAAACAATAAAATATGCCCGCTCATTGGAAGGAAAAGAAAGGAAATAATATGTATGCTGAAAATACATGAGAGATTAATACCACTATGGTAGATAACGTGACAAATCATCCTAACAAGGTTGGTATTACAAAAGAGAAACCATGTGGAGGAAATGAATGCGTTTTATGTTGTGCCAAAGAGGAGACTTTTGTATGCATTTTCATAGATTACTCAATAACAAAAATTATATGGACACAATCCCCATGGCCAATTGATCCTTCGCTTTTAAGCTCATTTACTAATAAGTTATAAACTGAATATTTGTTTTCTTGGGAATATGCAGATGCAAGTAATGCAAGAAGCTGTGAGAAATGACGAAGCATGCATAGCGGACATAGGAAGAAACTACCAAAAAGAGAGGACTAAACTTATAGAAGAACAGAACCGATAGTGCTGAAGCCGGTTCAGTGTTAAGATCAGCGAAATTGGGATACAAATTTGTAATTTGCAAAGGGTGTGCTTTAAATGTAATCAGCCCACATCAAAATTTCTCAGTGCAATCACACTAGGCCATTGAAACTATATCTGTCATAAACTCTTTTGCAGGGTGGAGTGTTAATCACATCATAGCTTTAAAGAAACTAATTTTGTTGTCCACAATATAGCTAAATGGCCTTTTTTGTGTAACTATGAGGGATCCCTACTCTTGTTTTTTCCCCCAAGAGAGATGGAGCCAAGTCCCTCCTTTCATAATATCCTTTTGTATTCTGATGTATCCTTTTGATTTATTGTTTTTTTTTTTTTTTTTTTTTTTTTTTTTTTTTTTTTTTGAGGAAACTTTTGATTTATTAGTCAATAAATAAACCACTTAAAAACAAATGTATAAACTTAGAAGTATCATATGGAACGACATGGGAAACAAAAGATCAGGGAAACCATAGCATAACAATGAAAATGAAATATGCAAACATAGGATTCCAACATTAAAAAAAAGTAACTTCAATTTGATGTAATTCCCCAATAACTATTAAGCAATTCAAAATTAGATTCTAGAACCTTTCACTTCTTGCAAGTGGATAGTCTCCCCAGATATCTTCACCAGCACTTGGCACTACCCACTGTTGCATGTGCACTCCTATCCAATTATGATAATTTATACTTTTTATGAAAAAAAAAAAAAAAAAAAAAAAAAAAAAAAAAAAAAAAATCTTTTTTTAAATGAATTATTAACCATTACCTTAAGGGCATTTGTTAGTATTTCCCTTTCGTTAGCATTTCCCTTTGTAAAATCAGCTAATAGTCCAATTTATTTCTCAAAGGCATTTTGGCAAGATACAAGACATTGAAGCCTTTAATAATCACCCTTCCAATGAAAAGTGGTAATGAAAGTCCTAGGTAGTTTTCCTTGATATCAGAAATCAACCCGAGTATAGATTGCAAGCCATTATTCATTACAAGGCATCATAAGGGGCAACCAAACTGTGACAAGAAACATTATTTAATCAACTGAGGTACTTTCATCCATGGCCAAGTCCAGATACCTGCCTTTTTTTTTTTTTTTTGGATGCCATCAAGAATAAAAACTAAGATGAAAGCCAGAGAAATAACATTTGGCCTCTGCACATGGCAAAAGAAAAGAGATATTTGTGGATGATAGAAGTCCAAATAAAACAAAAGAACAACAGTACAACCAAACTGCTACAAGAGCAGGCCCCCACTTCCATCCATGACCATTCAGCTACCGCCCAAATTGAGTTCCCTGCAAGAGGGAAGCAGAACTTAATTCCTTTATCATATGTGGGGTGAGAATGTTGCTGCTAACAGTTAATACAAAAGAATCTCTGTTTTGGCACAGGAAAATAGCAGAAGTAGCAGAATAGTACATGTTGGGAAACTTAAAAATGTAAAAAGGCCAGCCAAGATCAGATACCCAATCAATTACCACTCCATAAACAAGTTACCAAGGCCAACATCAAAGGGTGAGGATCAACAGCCTAGTCATGTTAGCAAGCCAGTCAACCAACATAACTAAATACTACTCATTTTCCTTTTCTCAAGATAGGGGTTCTGCACCTATTGGCCCATTTCCAGGTTCTTACCTTTCCAGACAAGGTAGCATTTCTCATGATAACCCAAAAAAATCTACATGGTAGCCTACTCAAAAGCAAAGGATTGGCTATCATTAAAGATGGTGAATTGAAACAATCTTATCACATGCAAGGAGCAGAATCAATTTTATTTTTGAATCTATTATATTTCCAGATTTCATTTTGAATTTTGAACTAGATTTCTTTTTGAATTTTGAATTTAGTTTTAATATTGTTGAGGATTTTATGCAGTGTATTTTGCTTGATTAAGACTTTCCTTTTGATGTATCCTTGGAAGCCTGTTAAAAAAATAAATAAATAAAGTTCAAAGATGTTTTAAGCAATACAATTTGAATAATTCCAAGCACCGTAAGGTGGTGAAGCCTAGGGTTTTAGGTAGATCCCAGGAGGTGAATCATAGGATTTTTTATGTTTGTTCTTGATTTCCCTTTTAATTCCTATTTTGTAAATCCATCCTGCATCATACCAGCGACCCAGCCCCCAAAGAGAAAAAAGGAAAATAAAATAAAATAACATTGAGAAAGATAGATTAAAAAAATCCAGAGTAATTATCAAAATATTAATGAGTTTGTCATTTTTCCTTTGAAAAATAATAACAGTTCGTCTATGAAGGCCCAAGCAATGGTCTCTACATGAAACATTGCTCTGGCTGAACACTAATGATAGTCTTTTCTTGAAATGGTAACTCTAACAATAGAGGCTTTTCTTGTTATTTGTTCCCTCATATCCCCATTTACAAGGAAATTAAAATCAAATTGAGCCAACACCTGATTAGATAGAAATACAGTTTTTGAAGCAAAAAACCATACTAACATATCATCCATCCAGCACACACAAATAAATGGCACATTTTTTTACCAGTTCCCTTTTCATGCATCACAAGAATCCATTTTCTAGGTAAAACTGGTTGCAACACCATGTTAAATATAAAAATAATCTAAAACCTCAATAAACCAACATCAGATCTGACCAACAAAGCCAAAAGTTGCAATTGAATTTGTCATGACCAAAGGAAAGTGCTAGTCACACCTATGCTTTATCCCAAGAGGCCAAAAGGACAAATCAATTTACAATTAGGACTTCCCATAATCACTTATATAGCCCAAATCAACCTAGTACACACCCAAGGCGGGACTCAAAACACCCAGCAATACACACTCATTAATTTAATCCAAAACAATCCACCCAATCTAGAGGATGTTAGATTCTCCCCAACTTCAATCCATCCTACGACCTTGTCAAACCGCATTACACTGCAGTGCCCTCGAGCCACACGGCATTCACAGGTCAGGTCTGATACAATTTATCACAGCTCAACAAAAGTGCTAGTCACATCTATGCTAAACCCTAAAAAGATTAGTCAAGCTACAAAATGGAATCCATAACACCTAATGCATGCCTAATACAGGACTCAAAACACACTTGCACAATACACACTCATACAATCCGAGTCCGACACTGCACAATTCACACAATCAGCAATATCACAATATTGATCTTTCTTCCAAATTTAAAAGGTAATTAAATTGATGTAGGATCTTTAGGAACCCAACACTAAATTAAATTTCTTGATGAGATCTTGAAGGGTCCTCGAATAAGGTGATGCAAGCATTGCAATGAGATGTCACAATCTCAATTTTATCTTATTTTATTTATTTTTAAGTGTAAAGGGAAATTTTGTAGTTTACTAATTTCTAGACATGGGTTGCACTAAGGGTCCATTAGGTCTTATCTTGGGTTTTATTTAAGTGTAGTTATTTAGTTGGTCTTAGTAGTAAAAGCCCAAGGTGACTCTTATTAGGGTTTTAAGAAGTCCAATTTCTTTTCTTTTTCTTTTTTTTTGATAGGTAGAAGTCCAATTTCTACTAGGAATAGGTATTAGTCTTCTATATAATGCTTTCTATTAAAAAATAGAAGAATAAGTTTTCTAAATTTTCAAAAGCTATGGAGCTTTATTTGAGGTCGTGTGAAGCAATCTTCAATAGGGATGCCAAGAGAAATCTTGAAACCCTAATAAGAGTTGAACTCCTTGAGCTTCTACTACAATTTCCAAACTAAATAACTCAACTTATATAAAAACAAAGTAAGAACCAATATACTATTAGTACAGCCCATCTCCAAGAAACCATAAAATTAAAAACCTGCCCCCAAAACTTAAAATTTATATGAAATTGGCTTGTTGTTGCCGGCATGACCACCTTATTTTTCCAAGATACAAAGATAATGTCAATTTCAGTTACATATAGAACCATGGGAAACAATTCAGAATCCATACATCTCACATTTCCAATGCACATACTTCTTTCCCTAAGGAATGCAAAAGATAGTAGCTTATTCTCCAAAATGCTACCTTAGATTGCTACAAAATTTTAAAAAATATACAAAGATTTAGGTGTAAATAAATTGAGTTTTTGTCAAATTATTTTTGTCTCCCCTCCATATACTTGGAAACCATAGGAGGAAAGAAAGGGGAAAAAAACCTTCACGATTTCACAAAAAATAAATAAAAAAATAAAAATAATTACAACAAACGAGAAAGATTAATACAATACGGAAGTGTTATTTGAAGACAAATTATAAAGTTCAGAAATCAAACCGTAAGCATACCTTAAATAGCTTATACCGTGAATCAGTCAGACTCAACCGACTCAACCACCTTTGGACCTGATTTAGAATATCAAAAGAGAAAGAGTCAGTGACCTGGAGAGAGAAAAAGGGCATACAATCACAACAGAAACTGTCAAGTGAAAATAAATGAATTCACATCTCGCATATTTCACCATATAAAACCCACAAAACTAAAAACAGGTGTTCAATCATTTGTCTTTGATTCACACTTCTACAAACAAAAACAAAATGGTACATTCTTTAAAATCAACCAATTGGTTCAATTCTCCTTCTCTCTCACTTTTCTTTTCCCCACCTCCCCCTACATACAAACCCTAACCACTAGAAGGAGCAAGTGAGGGATTTCCCCAGCACCTGATAAACAATATATATATATATATATATATGTGTGTGTGTGTGTGTGTGTGTGTGTGAGAAACAACTTTAAAGCAAAAAAAATTTTAATAAATAAATAATTTCACCAAAAGCCAAAAAGGGTGCAAGCCCAATACAAGGGCTGTGTACAGAAGAAGGCAAATAAAAAAGGATTCAAAATACCAACAAAAAAGAACAGAATGCAACTAATGAAAGTTTAAGAAGTCCATGAAATCTAAGAACCCCTCTATGGAAAATGAAAAATACAACAAAGTCTACTCATATAAAGACTTTAGAAACAAGTATTTCAACTTCATCACGCTAAGTTCTTGACCCTAAGCACCGAGCATTTTGTTTACTCTAAAGAAACAAAGGAACCGCTTGCCATACCTCCTCAACAACTCTTCCACCAAATCTCCCTTTCCAACTCAACAACACCTCCATCACCCAAGAAACACCCAAACAAACAAAATACACACGAAGCACCACTCCACAACAATGAGACCCCTTCAATGCCACACAACATGAAAAGAACACAACCCTCAGTGAGACACAAAATTTCCAAGGGAAGTCTGCACCACCCCCTCATAAAGCCCAAATTTGAAGCACATACTTTCATTACTAATAAGTTAAGAACAGTACAACACCCACTTAACTGAACCCCACTCAACCATTTGCTTCTATTCTTCCTAATTAATTCACTTAAATCCCTATTTAACACCCAGAATGATGATCAAAAAGATGTCAAAATGAATCCCACAAATGTTTATTCAATTTCTAGAATTCAGAACAACATAACATGAATCAAGGAGTACCCTTTTCTTTTTTCCTCTCATAACTTTCCCGGAACCCAAACAGAAGTATCATAAAATGCGGAAACCAAACCAAACAGTTTTTGACCCAAAATAGCTTATCTACATATCAAAGCACCTAGACCCCACTTCATATATGAAATTATTGCTTAAAAAAAAAAAACCCAGATTTTCAATCTCAAAGTTAAAGCATTTTGTAGAAAAAAGAAAGAAAAGAAGATGATGAGAGAGCGACCATGGAGGGAGGGGTGGCGACCGTCCTTGCCCCAGCCGATGCCACGAGTGGAGTCGAGATATTGTTGGACGAGATGTCGACACTTCTGGAGATGGTTGACACCTTCGATGCGGTAGCACCACTTGAGCTTCTCCCTGATGATCTTGGCTTTCTCGATTTCGATCCACTTCTCCCTCACCAAGTGCTCCCTCATCTCCAGCATCGCCACCGGGTCCTTGTACGGGTTCGATGGATCGAAGTCATCTGGGGGCGATTCATCGAACTCCAATCCCTTCTTTCTCCCCATTTCTTCACTCTCTCTCTCTCTCTCTCCCACAGTCCCCACCTGGAAATGTAATGTGTAATGTAAATGCTGTTTGTGAGTTTGGGTAATGGTTGGTTGGATTGTTGGGCTTTTTTTTTTTCCTGAGAATCAATTGGGCTTTTGCTTTGATTGTATTAGGTTATAGGAGGCCTTTAATGGCCCGTTTCTGAATAATTCTGAGTTTTTTAAAAATTCTATTTAGTTTGATTTGGATAAAACTCTATTACCTAAGGTTCAAAAAATTTAAAATTCTACTCAAACTAAAATTTTTAAGAAATTAAAATGCGACAAAAATTTCTTACTCTCACCATGCGTCCTCAAAGGTGTAGGTCAGTGGTTGTAGTAGAGTTGTGTGTGATTTGGGTGAGCAAATTTGGATTTGGGCCGGCAAATTTGGGTTTCGGTGGTTTTTGGTGTTGGGTTGTTAAGTTTGTTATGATGGTGAAGCGATGGTGGGTTCAGTGGTTTTGGGTTGATTTGATATTTGGGTTTGTTGTGATTTTGATAGGTTGGTTTTGGGCATCAGGTTGCAGGGTTTATTGTGATGTTGTAGCAGCGCTATGGTGGTGGGTTCAATGGTTTTGGGTTGATCTGATTTTGGGTTTTTTTTTTTTTTTTTCTAATTTCATATTATGCTAAGATATGTAAAGTAACTTTTTAGAGTGTAAAATAAGTATTTTTTTTTTTTTTTTTGATACACTAATGCTATTGCTCTAACAAAGGTTCTAAAATATTGCATCAATAGAAACCCAACCAAATTAGAACCTTAAACTATTTGGAAAAAATAAATGTTATAAATGTGATAAATCATCAATGATAATTAATATTCCTTAGTAGCTTGAAAATTTAATTTTTCTAAACCAATATACTATAGGGTAAGTCATTAACATTAGTCATCTAATCTTCCATATGACCGCACACCAAACAATCTTTATTTGTCTCTCTTAACTCCAAAATCAATTTTGAAAATTTTATTACAACTTTACTTAACCATACATCACCTTCGATCCAAGTTAAAGTAAAAATAATTTAAAAATAAAAATAAATTTTCATTTCTTTTTATTAAATTGTATGCTCAAACTATGATCTTTGATTCTCAATATGAAAGAGAGTAATTCTTAGGTATTCTTAGAGTACAATGAATGATACTCTTTTCTCTCACATTTATAATGGGGTCTACTCATTAAATTCATAGTAGGATCTATCATGAATGTGAGATGAGGAAGCACAATTTCAATATATTCCAAGAGTACTTAAGAATTTTCCTATGAAATAAACCTTCATTTGGTTAATTAATTCATCAAACTCTTAATGTTAAATATAAAATGGCAATTTATTGTTTTAGTTCTCAAATTATATTAAGTTGGACTTGGGAGTGATGATCTTAGCTTGTGATCATAAAGGGAGAGTTGTGACGGTTGTGACGGCCATGAGCAAGAAAGTTCAAGGGAGTGAAAATCATCTACAACTCTCAATTAGCAAAATGTCATTGATGTAGCGATGTTTGCTTAGAGGAGTGTCTCTCCACCTTATGTTGCTAAAGATGTGTCTCATTTTTATTTATTAATTTAAAAAAAAAAATATATATATATATATATATATATATACACACACGTACGCAACAATGATGGATTATTAAGTTGAATCTTGTGTAACTTTAAATAATATTACATTACTTAGGGCCTGTTTGATAACGTTATTTGCACAACAACTTTCATTGTTTGAACAACAATTTTCGTTGTTTAAACATTACAACACATATTTCCACAACACATATTTCCACAACACTTTTTCATTTGTATGTATTTTCATAATACTTCATCAACGTTACTAGAAATCTCTTACCAAACGAGCAGTGTCTGTTTAAGAACAACTTATTTAGTTGAAACTGAAAACTTTTTACTGAAAATAATGTAGATAAAGCTAAAATGTATAGTTGAAATAGTACTGTAAAACTCATAAATAAATATTAAAAAATACAATAAGACCCATTAATAGTAGCAAAAATAGGCTAAATAATAAGAAAAAACTAACTTTTTAAGCCATGTGAAATGCACACATGATAACATTTTATTGGACATGAGCTTTGACAACTTAATAACTTTTTATTATACGAGAATTCTGACAAATCTTTAGTTTGATTATACTGTCTTCATGCTAGTGCATCTGGTGCGGCAGAGAGACAACAACTTTTTATTTTACGTGAATTCTGACAAATCTTTCGTTGAATTACACTATCTTCAGCGTCTAGTGGGACAGAGAGACAGCATCCATGAACTCCTCATCAGACTCAAGAGCGCTCATTGATTCTGGCAGAAGGCACACGTCCAAATCAATGCTTCCTCCTCCTTCACGACCCTGGTATGATGAAACTTTCACATCAAATTTGTTTGCATTCCCACAGCAAAGTGCCACTGCTATCCCCATTCCAAATTCATTCTCATACACGTTGAACCTGGGTGAACTTGCCATCGTTACACTGTATGGGTCAAAAAACTAAGCAGGTTGCAAAACAAAAGGAGACTACAGCCAGGTATTATGAATGTCAGTGAAATTAGCCACAGCCTCATGCAACTTCCATGCCGCCCACCCGAGATTATGTTCAAGCAATCCAACAACTGTCGTTACTCCTCCCACTGCGTAAAGTGAGTTCCCAAAGTAATCATTAGACAAGGATGGCTCCATTCTTGACCTGTTATCGATGGCCAATTTGCAATGTCATGTGGCAGAAAACGTGCACGCGTTATGCACCTCCAGACAAGTGCAGACAAGGTCTGAAAGGAAGAGATTTTGTTGTTGGATTCTGCATTGGCTTTTGCTTTGAGTTTTGCTATGGATTCAGATGAGAATTGGAACGTTCTTTCTCTAATTAGTTTCGGTGCTTTAAATCTGGAAATGAACTCATCTTGGTGTGTGAAAGGGAGTTTGATAATTGTACTAACACCATCAGGAAACCCTCGTTTGTCGATTGGTGGGCGTGTGATGGAAATATTATTTCCCTGTGCCTGAAAGATCTCAGAACAAGTGTTAAAGAAATGCCAAAAAGAGGCTCCATCACCAATGCAGTGGTTCATGGAACAGCCAATAAAGATACCATCTTTTAGTGCATTGAAAGATTTTTTTTTTTGATAGCAAAAGGGATTGAAAGATTGATGGTACATCAATCGGAGAAAGGATATCAGATATTGTCATGTCTAGATCTGCATAGATGAATTTAGCTCCAGCACTGCAATCAACAAAAATCAAGCTTGAAGGTGGGTTTTCATTTTTTTGTGTCACAAGGCAGCCTGCAAGCGGGTAGAAATGGAGAAGGGTGACAGAAAGGGAATGCTTAAGCCTGTCCAAGAGAGACTTGATGAAGTCTTCTTGGGAATTTGATGCTGGAGGTTTGGTAAAAAGAAAGTCCTTCTGCATGTATTTTCCTGAAAGCATGGCAAGATCCCATGGTGTCAGGTATAAAGGCCTCTTTGACTCTTCTAAAGCATATTGTGGTTTGATAAAGCTCTCTGAAATGTATCGGATTTTGGGAGGATTAGTAGACATTAGAAATGGGTCTCAGAATTGTTGGCCTTAGAATTGTTTCAAGGAGGCTAAAGGGAAGTGATTTGCAGATGTTTTGAATAGCTATTTTGGTTTACATAGTTGAAGATTTGCAAATGTTTGACTCTAACTCTCCCTCTTTTTCTTTTTCTTTTTCTTTTTCTTTTTTCCATTAAGCATTGTTAAATTCTAATGATAATATATATAAAGTTAGGTCCCTTCCCTCCCCCACCTAGAATGAACTGGTGCCGGTGGTAAAGTTTATAATGTTAGAGATATATTGAGTATGCCCACTGGTGCTGATAAATATAATGTAATGTATATAATAATCTAATTATAAGTATACTAATCTCTTTACACGCACTCTGCGCATGATGCTCTTTTTATAACTTGCAAAGTTGACATGGAATAAGAAAAAAGCAAAGAAAAAGAAAAAACAAATATGTTTTTTTTTTTTGAAAATATTTTTTTAATAAAAAAATATAAAGTTTACAAAAAGTGTCTAATTATTACTCATTTACAACAAAAATACTCTTTTTATAGTAAAATTGGTAATTACTAATTTTACAATAAAAAGAGTATTATAAGTAAAAAAATTATTTGAAACCGACTCATGAAAAGTAATCAAAATTTTATAGTAGCCTTCAACCACTGCAATCTATTCGTACCTACATCTTTAAGATAATTTTACAAATACCACAACCAAATATCCCACAGGACCTTTCTCAAAAAAATAAAAAAATCCCACAGGACCATAGGGCAAAATACCATATATATGCTAATAGATCACTTTAGCTCCAAGCCATAGATCCTTAAACTCTATAAGACACTCTTCCTCTTCATATGGTTGCCTCAAATTATGAATGCCTGAAATCCAAAACTTAGCCACATCATTCCAGAAAATTGACTACTTGTATATTTTCACTAAAATAGTACCAAATTGCAAACTCAATATCACACACAACATTAATTAAAAAATATACTAATAAAATAAAATAACTAACAAAATAACAATTTTTCATATTGCCTTACCTCATGGTTGTAAAATTTATATCCAGTGGGATCTTAATCTTTTCTCATAAAAAAAAATGCATTTAAGAATGGTAGGAAAGATAAGAGCTTCAATCCCTCTAAATTCATAATCTAAGTCAATTAATGCACCCGCCTATAAAATCAAAGTAATGATTAGTGTTCACTGTAAGCCAAATTAACACCAATCAGATTTTTTGATTTACAAACTGAAGCTTGTACACAAAAAATCACCGAACTCTATATCTTTGATAAGGAATATTTTAGCTCAAAATTTTTCTAACTTTTTATACCCTTCGGGTTTGTATTGTCCATCGGGTGAAATATCCCCTTTGGGCTGGTTACATTGCAACAACAACAATTCTCTCCACTTACATTCACCGTTGGGTATTTACTCCTTTTTTGCTGTTCTAAATGAGAAATGTCATTTAGGTTTAACAACACGATGCCTTTCGTGCCCTCTATCCAAATGCACTGTCAAGATAATCACCTATCGGATTACCCAAGGCTGAAGGGTGGTTACACTTAGTCCCATATATACCTTGTTGTTCTCCACTCATGCATTCCTATATGAAAAGAACTTGCACATCATGTCCAAGGATCCTTTTACATATTCGTATCCTCCTAGTATGAGAAGTAAAGACATAACATCTCGGAACATTAACTTCATATCTTCCTGCAAGGAAAGATCCTACGTCCTTGAGATCTTGGTAAGCCCTATACCAGTATATAAGCACCAAGTCTCCTCTTCTCCAAGTTACAAGCAATTTCTTAGATCTTACACTTTTGAGTCATCAGAAAATCTTCTATTACTGACATAACTTTCGGAGAGTCTTTGGTCGGCACCCCACCGATGCTCTCTATATAGGTTTTTCATCTTCTTTGCTCTTCAAGTACCTTATTCGACACACGTATTGACAATCAATTCACTGACGATTTTGTGCATCATCAATCTCAAACAAACAAAATTTTAAATTTCTTAATAAAAAAAACACATAACAAAAAACAAAATGTATATACTTGAAATCAAAGCCATTAGCAAAAAATAGTTAACAACTCTGCTTTTTTCAATTTTTTTTTTTTTTAAAAAAAAAAAAAAATTAACACACACCCAAAATCTCGAAAAACCCAAACCTCCAAACACTCAACCCACCAATTAATCCCTTGGCTGGAACTCAAATTTTGTTACCCATAGTTGTGCAATGATGTAATCCAAAAAGCAGCCTCCATTATGGGCTTACGAGCACATCAAATTAGCCATTGAACATCAACCAAGAATCCTCTATAGCCCACAAACCACTTTCCACCTCTCTATTCAATTAATCTCTTATTCAATTAAAGGTTTGAAACGCGGAAGTGTGGAGAGCTATATATTTTGACTAGCATTTTCACCCGCACAATGTGCATGCTTAGAAGGTCTTTTTTTTCTTTTCTTTTTTCCTAAGCACAAAACTTTTCATTTATTATAATTCAAAATTTATGCATTTTTCAATTACAAATATACTTAGGGTGTGATGAAATTTATGCATTTCTAGATGTATTTATGTTTTGTGTTATATCTCATGACACAACTAGGAATTTTGATGATTGGAAAATGCATAAAATCCAAATTATGATGAATAAAAGTTTTTGTACTTAGGATATAAAAATAGTAGAGCCTATGAGCACGCACAACACACGTGTGAAGAGGCTAGTTTCATATGTGTGTGTTCATTTTTTGGTACTAGATCTCATCAGACTTATGTATATTTTAGTGATTAACAAATGCATAAATGTTACTAGCAAACAAATAAACCCCGAATTGTAATGAATGAAAATTTTTTGATATCAACCAAAAAATAAAAAAGCCTCAGAGTATGTGCAAAGCGCGTGCGATGAGGCTAGTCATATTTAATTGACATTATTTATTTATTTGTGTGATCAATCGGTACATATGTAATATTTACACAATTACGCAAAATTTAACCATTATCTAAGATTCTTTTGAAGGTCCGATGAAACAACTTTTACTTATATGTAAAATTAATATATGTTTTTCTACTTTTTTTATCTTTTTTTTTTTTTGGTGGAGAATTGCTCGGGGCATTCACATGCTTACCGATCTTCTAAGGTTACACTTAATCAGTGTATGAATTCTACCTTGAAGTCTTAGCATTGATTTTATCTTTTGAATACTGCAAATATATTTGGCATAAAGTTAATTTAAAAAAAAGTATATATATATATATATATATGATCCTTCATCACTTTGGTTTTAGTCTAAAGTAGTAAAAGATTGATTGTTTCTTGAGCACTTCTTTAAGAATATTACCTTAAACAGTTGGTATTTTTAGATATGAAGCATCCTTTTAAATTCTAGTTTTTTTTTTTTTTAAAATGACCCTTTTTAATTATAGTTAAAGCTTAAGATAAAAGAGCACTTTTTTGAATAAAATAAAATAAAAAACCATGTACAAAATTGTTTTCAACCCTTAATGATTAGACAAATAATTTGAAATGAAAAAAAAAAAAAAATGTCACTTTTTTGGGAATGAAATTGAATTTTTGAACCACAGTGATTATTATTATTATTGTTGTTGTTGTTGTTGTTGTTGTAAGGACACAGTTTGGCTCCAAATCCCAAAAGATTGATGAATTTAGACTCAAAGGGCCCAATACAATGAATTTGTAGAGAGTGAGTTGAAAAACTGGGCTTTAATGAGTCAAGCAACAAGTAAAATGGATCTAGATGACAAGAAAATAAAGATAAACTAGTTTAATATAAAGAAAATTGTCCTCGGCACAATCCGAGGAGATCAGTTCTTGTATATTTCTACTCAAGTTTGATTACAAGTTCAATTCTTGATTGCTACGATATTTTTCTCTCAATTTCTCAATCCCCATCCTTCAGGGTCTTCTTTCTGTTTTATACTATTTTCCTTCTATCATCTCTACCCGCCACGTGTAGAGTAGATTGCTGATATTGATCCTTATCTCATTAGCACCTTCCTGAAGTCTCTTGTAATAGCTGTAAGGTTGAAAATTATTGTTCAGGTATCACTTCCTCATTAATGCGGCCAAAAAGTTAGCTACAAAGCATTCAATGCAGTGGTAGCAGTTTTCTTTTTAGATATTTTAGGACTTCCTTCTATCCTACGCTTCTGTGATACTTATCCATATTAATAGAATTTTCTGAAACGTTGCCTTGGATGGCAAACCACCCCTTCGAACCTCGATTTGGCTCAGCTAAGGAGGCATTTATCCTCAGACTACTCTCGTGGACCCTTATAACCAAAACTAACCCCTTCACTTACTAACACAGACTCCCATGATAATATTCACCCATTTTCGAACTACTTTATGTCCTAAAATTGAACCCCCGGCCTAATGTATACGTAGATATATGTTGTTGGGCCTAACACCCCTACAATTATTATTTGCAAGAATTCTAATAGTGTATTACTTTATTGGTATAAAATAAAATGAATTAACCCATTGAGATAAAATTGATAAGAATAAGTTTGTGCCTGCTCAGAAGCCTTTTAAAAAAATCAATTCGTGATCATATACACATCTGGTCAAAGAAAACATGATAGATTCTATATAGACTCCATATCACAAAATTCTGTTACGAAGCTATCCAAACTTTATTCAAATAAAAATAAGATAAAATCAAAGAATAACTAATAAAAGAATATGAGTCAAATAGATTTAAAAAAAAAATGAGAATTCTACAGCAACCCAAAGTCTTCCTCAAGTAATCCTCAAACTCAAGGCCACCTGCACGTCAGCATGTGATTCTTGAACTAGCTACGCTTCACACACTGCAATTAAATCTAGAATATCTTAGGGCCATCTGATAACGTTATTCTATTAATGTTATTTGTATTTTTTAGAAATATGTGTGGGTAAAAAAGTATGTGAAAATACGTGTAATGTTGTTTAAAAACTGAAAAATATTGCTTAAACTACCATACCAAAATGCCCCCAAATTTTGCAAAATGTTGGGTGAGTGATGCTTGAGAACAATATAGTCCTGCATTTATATTTCTTCATGTAATAAAATAAATGACGTCAAACACAAATAAAGTTCATAGGATTGAAGAAGTGTATTAAAAAAATAATAATATCCCAAAAAAAAAAAAACCTGCCGAAATGCATTAGGAACCAACTAGCATCATCACATGCGCTTTGCGCTTGTGATAAGACTTTTTTTTTTTTAGTGGTTTTATTTTTTAGGTAATATTTTAGTAAGAGTTAGAGTTGCATTTTTACCAGATTATCATTTAATTTTGTCTCTACTTAAACATAGGGATATAGGGACATTCTTAAACTAAAAAATGAGAAATCCAAATAGGAAAAACCACTTAAATAATAGTATAGATTAATCACGGAAGCCTCATCTTCCTTCTAGGTAGAGCATCTTTTTTTCTTTTCTTTTTTTTGCGTGCCTTCTTGTTGTAGTTATAGTAAATTGCTGTAAACGTTTATTAGTGGATAAGTTTTGAGTTGGTTAACCGCTTAATAGTAGTGGGTTTCAAAGTGAATTTAGACGAGGATGAATGGTTTTAGTGGGTTTCAAAGTGAATTTAGACGAGGGTGAATGGTTTTTTCTGCTAATAGCTATTTGAATTCAAATGGAACACGTGGGATTGTTTTGAAAGAGTTTTATGGGAGTTAGATATGGAATAGTGAGAATTGAAACATGCATTTGTATTTGAGTAAAGTAGAATGTCATCATTCCTCTTTTTCTTTTTCTTTTTCTTTTTTTTGATAAGTAGAGTTGTTTTGATTCTTTTGAAGACATGGGTTAGTGGGAGAGTGATTTTGGATGGAGTGGTCCATTTCACAAAGTTCTGTTCTAAAGCTATCCAAACTTTATTCAATTAACAATAAGATAAAATCAAAGAATAACTAATAAAAGAGTATAAGTCAAAGAGATATAAGCAGGGGTGGCACTACTTGTAACTCAGTGTGGTCACAGTACCATCCTGACTCGCCAAAAAATGTGTGTATATATATATACACTTGCAAAAAAAAAAAAAATATATATATATATATATATGTTTGTGTGTGTGTGTGTGTGTGTGTGCATTAAACTAACCTATTTGGACCACCCTAATAAAAATATTGACTACCCTGACTTGAAAGTTATAAGAATTTTGGTTTAATATAAGTAAGAGTGGTGTTACATTCATAACATTTTTACAATAATTTCACAACAAATCTTATGTATCTATACTACTATTTCAGAAGCTTCCCCTATTTGAATTCCACAATTTTGATGCCTAAAGTACCCTCATCATACCCACTTACAAGTTTTCAATTGACGAGGATAAATATGCAAATTAAAACTCCTACACTTTAAGACCCACAAACTCACGTACACTGCCAGTTTCTATCTCTCATTCTTCTTCAGATTGAAGACATTTAGTTTAGCTCTATATCCTTCTTCTTTTTTTCTTCAGATTGAAGACATTTACTGTCAGAGGTTCTAACAACTTTTTAGGTTCTATCTTTTGCAAGGGTGTTTGACTATGGCTTATTGCCATGGTTGACTATGAGATTTTAAATAAGAGGGTTTGTGCTTGAACTGGCTACTTAAAAAAATATTGGTAAAGACTCTTTCTTTTTATTTTGGCCTACAATTAAACACAAACTCTTTTTTGGGGGTTTTTTTTTTTTTGGGAATTTATGGTATTTTTATTAAGGGAATTAAGCTACTTGGATGAGAATTAAGATTGACCGTTTTTACATTTATGTCTGTAGGTATTGGATAAAATTCGATTTGAGAGCCTCACAGACAAAGTTAACAAGACTCTCTCTATTTTTGTGTGCAGGTACTTATATATTATGCTTCTTTGTTTTGGTCCAAGAACTTAATATTTAAGATGTATTTGGATACCACTTATTTTGCTAAAACTAAAAAATTATTACTGAAAGTACTGTAAATAAAGGTAAAAGTTAGTTGAAATAATACAGTGGAGCCCATTAATAGTGCCAAAAAGTGCAGTAGGGCCCATGAATAGTAGCAAAAATAAGCTGAATACTCAAATAATTTTCATTTATAATCCCAATCCAAACGCACGCTTAATTTGATTTTAGATTTCTAACACTTTTCTAGTTTTTGGGTTATAGATTTGGTGAATAATTTGGGTACAATTGCAAGGTTTGGGACCAAGGAATTTATGGAGGCATTGCAGGCCGAAGCGGATGTGAGCATGATTGGTCAATTTGGTGTTGGGTTTTAAGGGAATTAAGCTACTTGAAGTGGTAATATACGCTACTTTTTTTTAGAGGGTATTATTATATATTTGATATATCATGTTAATGGTTACCCAATTTAAAACAAACACAAACTATTTTTATGGTTTTTTTTTTAAATGTAATTTACGCTACTTTTTTTTAAGGGGTATTACAGTCTACTTTGTTTCCCAATAACCAAAACAAAAAATTACCATCTCATTCAAAATGTATCAGTAATCTTATATTTAACCCTAACTCTTTTATCTCTCTTAGGTTAACGTATACATCGGTTTTTATTCCCAGACTTGAACGTAGCCAATTTCCAGGACACATGAATTGTAAGAAATGCAAAATCATCAATTTCATTTTCAAAACCTAAACAAATGTAAACAAGCTTTTCTATGTAATTCAACTACATCATTTGTATAATTCTATGTGAAATTCAATTTACATTTTTTTTATAATTATTAATTTACTACTTCATAAAAAATGTTATGTACCTTTTCTCAATTTTAAGGGTAGTTGATATCTTTGAAATTTAAACTCTTTTTAACTTTTGTTATGGATGTGCAGTAAGTGGCTAACTATTATGATTAAAACACTACATTTTAAGATTAAAATTGATCCTTTTACCGTAAAATAAATATATTTGAAATTTAAACTCTTTTTCACTTTTGTTATGGATGTGTAGTAAATGGCTAACTTTTAGGATTAAAACAGTATATATAATTATCCACAAATATGTATTGTTTTTAAACTTTGAACTTTAAAAAAAAAAAAAATAGTTAATTTCCTGTGTATAGTAGGTGTATAAAAATTCACCTACTATATAAAAATTCAACATATATCACCATACAATTCAAAATGTATCAGTAACTTAATTTCCTGTGATTAATTTAACAAATTCCTTGAAGATGCAAAAAGCAAAGTTTATATATATCTATATACCCAGTTTCAGTACCAAACAAAAACAAAGAAAATCCAAATTCAGTACCAAACAAAAACAAAGAAAATATCTAACATGGGACCCATCAATAAAAAAATAATATCTAACTTAAACATCTAACATAGGACCAACGGCAACACAACAATCAATAAAAAATAATATAATTAACAACCGGTGGTATTGCACAAAGAAAAACTTTAAAAATAGATTAACTTTACCAACTTGTCTTGAGTGAATAGTATAATAGGCCAATAGATTAACTTAAACAAAGAAAAACTTGAATTGAACACATGAATATCTTAATAGTAGAAGCAATTGGTGCAACAGCAGTGAGTAGTCTAGGTGGAAGCGTGGCTGCTAGGGTCTAACTTTTGAGGGCCGAGAGAGTGATAAGATTTTTTTTTTTTTTTTTACTAACAGAAGTTACAAAATAATGAGATACGGCTAGGGTATTAAATTTCTAATGTATTGATCTTTTTTGTTTATTTTATATAAATATATATTGTGGGGATCGTTCGATTAATAGGCTCATAGGATTCAGAATGGATTCAGGATTGTTGGGCCAGTGGCCCATCGGAGGCCATATACCCGTCCGAGGACACCACGGTCCTCGGCAGAACGCGTCCGAGGACGATCAGGACGTGGTCTCGTTGCGATCAGATCTCAGAATTCAGTCATCTCAAAGGGTAGAGTAGCCGACTAAAGATGAAAGAGATAAGGCAAACAAATATCTGAAGCTACAGCTACCTCCGCATTAATGACCTCTCAACCAACTCTCTGGCCGCATTAATGTGGAGGTGATATCTGAATAGTGGGGAAGCAGCCTTACAGCTGCCCATAGGAAGTTCCAGGAGGTGCCAGATGAGACAGAAAGAAATCCTCCGAACCCAACCTACACGTGTGCGGCGAGGATGGAGCGCAAAGGGAGATATATAAACTAAAAGAAGAACATGAAAGGAGGGGGGACCGAGACAGAAAAAAGAAAGAAAAAGAACAAGAGACGGAAAGTAGAGAGAGAAAAGGGAGAAGAGAAAGAAGGATTGGGACTAGTCACTAAAGAGGAATATCCAGAGTATCAACTGAAAAACCTTGAACGTTCATGAAATTGAGTCTTTGGAGGATAGATTACAATTAGCCTAGTTCTTTACACCCACGCTCTAAAAATCATATTGTCTGGGCCCTTTACGTACGAACCCGATACTGTTTTGGTTCGGTACTAAATCGTGTCCTTACAATTGGCACCGTCTGTGGGAAGAACTTGTGTTAGCTTGTGTAACCTCTAATACAACGTTTTCGATGGAAGGAGTGGAACTGCCTCACCCCGCAGCGGGGCTGCATCAGGGTGATATCAGCCCGCATCAGGCGGAGTCAAGGGGCTCTCAGCATGGTGGTCCTCGAAGAAGTCCCGAACAGAGGGAAGTCCAGGAGGGGAGCATACATACTACTCACACCACGAGAACCCGTACACGCGGGAAGAGTCACGTTTCCCACGTGAAGCATGATGGGGATCTGCAACGTGAGATTGCGGACTTGAAGAGAGAGTTACGCCATGCACGACGGGAACGTTCACCACCTCGCTTCGAACTATCATCCGGGGAGTCGGATGAAACTAGTTACAGGCGGAGGTCGAGGACTCCGCAAAGCGAAACTTTCTCCTACGAAGAGGAGCGTCGTCATAGGCGTAGGCGTAAAAGTCCCACTAGCAGGGGCTTGGGAAACGATGCGATGAACAAAGCATTGAGTCAGATTTCCAAATCACCATTTACAAGAAGCATAGATGATGCTACCCATCCTCGGCGGTTTAATCAACCTACGTTCTCTCTGTATGATGGCCACTCGGATCCGGTGGAACATGTAAGTTATTACAGCCAGAAGATGGCTATTCATTCCAGGGATGATGCTCTGATGTGCAAGATTTTTCCATCGAGTTTGGGTCCAACGGCGATGAGGTGGTTCAATGGCTTAAGGGCCAATTCTGTGGGATCCTTCAAAGCACTGACCCAGGCTTTTGGCGCTCGCTTTATTACATGCAGCAGAACTCCTTTGCCTCTGGGCTCCTTGTTGACTTTGTCTATGCGAGAGGGTGAGACTCTCAAGAGCTACTCGGATAGGTACTGGGAAATGTTTAACGAGATAGGGGGGAAGAATGACGCTGTGGCTATAACCACTTTCAAAGCCGGTCTCCCAGCTGACTACGACTTGAGGAAATCTTTGACGGGCAAACCTGTCACCAGTGTGCGCCAGCTGATGGACAGAATAGAGAAGTACAAGAGAATAGAGGAGGATCAACATCAGGGGAAAGGAAAGGCCAAAGTGATCCCTCAGGAGAGAAGGGATTTCAGGTCGGATCGTTATAATAATAATCGACCAAGGAGGGACTTCGCTGGGCAGTCAGCCTCGGCGGATGCCCAGGCCATTAATGCAGTGTTTCGGGAGCCTGTTCAACAGGTCTTGGAGAAGATAAAGGATGAGCCATTCTTCAAATGGCCGAACAGGATGGCGGGAGAGCCTACAAAGCGCAACCCGAGTTTGTATTGCCATTACCATCAAGACCATGGTCACACGACAGACAACTGTAGGAATTTATGGGACCATTTGGAGCAGTTGGTCCGAGAAGGGAAATTAAAGCAACTCTTGCACCATTCCAGCGGAAGGGCGAGCCAGGCAGGTTCTGAGGTGCGGGGGGATGCCTCATCAAGGCTACCCCGGGGAACGATCAATGTCATCTTTGCGGCCCCGGGAAGGATGGCTCTTGCCCCACAAGAGTGTCGTCGGTGTCCCGATTCCCCGCCGAGGATCGTTCTCAAGCATCGAAGAGGGCCAAGAGGCGTGTCCCTTTGATTTTGGGTTTTTCAGATGAAGATTTGATTGGAACTATACAACCCCATGAGGATGCCTTGGTGGTCACGCTGAGGATTGGTGGGTACGATGTCCGAAGAGTGATGGTTGATCAGGGGAGCGCAGCGGATGTGATGTATCCGGATTTGTACAAAGGGCTAGGTTTGAAACCGGGGGACTTAACGACCTATAATTCCCCTCTAGTCAGTTTGAGGGAAGATTGGTCATTCCTATGGGGCTAATCAGGTTGCCCGTACAGTCAGGCACGGAGGTGGTGGAGGTGGATTTTATTGTCGTAGATGTTTATTCTCCATATACGGCTATCTTGGGCAGACCTTGGCTTCACGCACTCAAAGCGGTTTCGTCCACCCTACATCAGAAGGTGAAGTACCCATCCAGAGACCAAGTGCTGGAGATAGTAGGGAACCAAGCGGCTGCTCAGCAATGCCAAGTAGCGACCATTCAGCATCGGCCAGAGGCAGAAACCTCGGCTACAGCCGATAATGAGTCATAGCAATTAAAGCCCCCAGCGTCGGGTTTAGACATACTAACCAATGGGTGGAGTGTGAAGATCTGGAAAAGGTGATTGTCGCTGATGATCCAGAAAAATTCTTCCGGGTTGGGGCTAAGCTGCCTCTGCAAGAGAAAGCGAGTTTGTTGGAGTTCCTCCGAGCCAATGTGGACGTCTTTGCATGGGACCCGTATGAAGCCCCAGGAGTAGACCCAAGTTTCATTTGCCACCGGCTCAACGTGAACCCTGCCATTCCCCCTAGGAGACAAATCCCTCGGCGACCATCGAAAGAGCATGCCGAGGCAGTTAGAAGTGAAGTCGCCAAGCTGAAACAGGCTGGGGCTATTAAAGAAGTCTTTTATCCCCAATGGCTGGCCAATACGGTGGTAGTAAAGAAGAAAACAGGGAAGTGGCGAGTGTGCGTTGATTTCACCGATCTTAATAAGGCCTGCCCTAAAGACCCATTTCCTATGCCCAAGATTGACCAGTTGGTGGATGCAACCGTGGGCCACCCTAGGATGAGTTTCTTGGATGCCTTTCAAGGATATCACCAAATACCGCTGGCCGTTGATGATCAGGAAAAAACCGCTTTCGTGACCCCGATTGGGAACTACCATTACAAGGTGATGCCCTTCGGTCTCAAAAACGCTGGGTCTACCTACCAACGCATGATGACGAAAATGTTTGAGCCACAGCTGGGCAGAAGTATTGAAGTTTATATTGATGACATGGTGGTGAAAAGCAAGGTAGTGACTGAACATGTGGAGGACCTCACTAGCATCTTCGGGATATTAAGAGAGCATAAGTTGCGCCTGAATGCTTCGAAGTGTTCCTTTGGTGTAGGTTCCGGGAAATTCTTGGGGTACATGGTGACCCATAGGGGAATTGAGGTGAATCCAGATCAGATTAGGGCCATTAACGATTTGCAAGCGCCTCGAAATCCAAAGGAAGTCCAGAGGTTGACGGGGATGACTGCTGCGTTGAACCGGTTCATCTCCAGATCGGCTGAAAGGTGTCGTCCTTTTTTCCGTCTGTTACATAAGTGGCAGGGATTCGAATGGACCGAGGAGTGCGCTGAGGCGTTCCAGCAGTTGAAAGACTATTTATCCAAACCGCCTATCATGTCTAGCCCTGAAGTGGATGAGGTGTTGTATGCCTATCTGGCGGTAGCTCCTCACGCAGTCAGTTTCGTCTTGATGCGAGAAGACAGTGGCGTCCAGAGGCCGGTTTATTATGTGAGTAAATCCCTCCATGAAGCCGAGGTGAGATATCTGTCGTTAGAGAAGGCCATACTGGCAGTCGTTCATGCAACACGTAAACTTCCGCACTATTTTCAAGCTCACACTGTAGTTGTCTTGACCCAATTGCCTCTCAAATCCATACTTAGAAGTGCTGACTATACCGGCAGAATTGCCAAGTGGGGAACGATTCTGGGTGCTTTTGACATCAAATACATGCCCCGCACCTCTGTGAAGGGTCAAGTTCTTGCCGATCTGGTAGCTGAATTCGCTGAGTGCCCTGAGGAAGTTAGTAGGAATCAAGATCACATGGATGAAAAATCGGTTGGCGTAATATCCGCTCCAGGAGGGCCGGTATGGAAGGTATACGTGGATGGGGCCGCAAACCAACGGGGAGCTGGATTGGGATTGGTTCTGATATCTCCTGAAGAGGTCATCATCGAGAAGTCGCTAAGACTAGGGTTCTCAGCTACTAACAATGAATCAGAGTACGAAGCTCTGATAATGGGAATGAGCATGGTCCATAAAATGGGCGGAAAGGCGGTGAAACTGTTCTCGGACTCGAAGCTGGTCGTTGGCCAGGTGACTGGAGAGTTGGAGGCCAGAGACCCAAGGATGCAAGGGTATCTGAACCGGGTTAGGCATATACGAACAAAGTTTGAATCTTTTGACGTATTACATATTCCACGAGGTGAAAATACCCACGCAGACTCCTTAGCGACCCTTGCCACCTCCTCAGTACGAAGTTTCCCTCGGGTAATTATTATCGAAGACTTGCATACTCCCGCTTCCCCAGAGAAGGAAGTTTGCCAAATTCGTCAAGCTAGTCTGACGCCATGCTGGATTGACCCTATATTAAAATTTCTCGACAATGACGTGTTGCCCGAGGATAAGGTGGAAGCTGAGAAAATACGAAGGAGAGCACCTCGGTACTGGTTATCCGAGGATAAAAAGCTATATAGACGGTCTTTCTCTGGGCCATACTTGCTCTGCGTGCCTCCTGAGACCGCAGAATCAATCCTGGAAGAGTTGCATGAGGGCATTTGTGGAAGCCATACCGGAGGAAGGTCCCTGTCATGCCGAGCACTAACACAAGGTTATTGGTGGCCGAATATGCAGAAAGAAGCGCAGGAGTACGTTAAGAAATGCGATCAGTGTCAAAGATATGCTCCGAATATCCACCAACCCGGAGGAGTTCTTAACCCTCTTTCGAGCCCTTGGCCCTTTGCACAATGGGGGCTGGACATTGTCGGCCCTTTTCCTAAAGCTATAGGAAACAAGAAGTACCTGCTGGTCGGCACAGACTACTTTACTAAATGGGTTGAAGCTGAACCCTTGGCGAACATCCGGGACGTAGATGTGAAGAAGTTTGTCTGGAAGAACATTGTTACGCGATTTGGAATCCCACGAGCTCTTGTTTCGGACAATGGGCTCCAGTTCGATAGCAATGCCTTTAGGAAATACTGTTCAGAACTGGGAATAAGAAACAGATATTCCACTCCAGCTTATCCGCAAGGCAATGGGCAAGCTGAAGCTGTTAACAAGGTCATTGTCAATGGGCTTAAGAAGAGACTAGACGACGCGAAAGGAAAATGGGTGGAAGAACTACCACATGTGCTTTGGACGTATCGAACAACACCCCGACGTTCGACGGGAGAAACTCCCTTTTCCATGACCTATGGGGCCGAGGCCGTTATTCCCCTGGAAACTGGATTCCCAACATTGAAGACCAGTGCATTCTCTTCTAGCAACAATGATGCAATGTTGGAAAAAAGTCTAGACCTGATTGAAGAACGAAGGGAGAGCGCGATGGTACGGCTAGCTTACTACCAGCACAAACTCAAGCAGTGCTACGATAGCAATGTGAGGATGAGGCCGTTAGCCATAGGAGATCTGGTGCTGAGAAAAGTCCTGGGGGCCACTAAGAATCCAAATTGGGGAAAACTGGGACCCAATTGGGAGGGACCATACCGGATTACTTCTGTAGCAGGAATAGGGGCTTACTATCTAGAAGACCTAGATGAAAAACCTGTACTCCATCCTTGGAATGTAAATAATCTCAGAAGGTATTATTACTAGTAAAGAAGTTTCAATTCAGATTTTCTCTTTTAAACTTACGTCGAATATGCATCCTGTAAATTTCGCATCCTGTCATATCATACTGAATTGTTAAACAGAAACTGAGTTATGCCAGGTCCTCGGATCGCAAACTTAGTGGAAATTAACATCCTATCATACTGAATTGTTGAACAGAAACTGAGTTATGCCAGGTCCTCGGATCGCAAACTTAGTGGAAATTAACGTCCTATCATATACTGAATTGTTAAACAGAAACTGAGTTATGCCAGGTCCTCGGATCGCAAACTTAGTGGAAATTAACATCCTATCATACTGAATTGTTGAAACAGAAACTGAGTTATGCCAGGTCCTCGGATCGCAAACTTAGTGGAAATTAACATCCTATCATTCATACTGAATTGTTAAACAGAAACTGAGTTATGCCAGGTCCTCTGATCGCAAACTTAGTGGAAATTAACATCCTATCATTCATACTGAATTGTTAAACAGAAACTAAGTTATGCCAGGTCCTCAGATCGCAAACCTAGTGGAAATTAACATCCTATCATTCATACTGAACTGTTGAACAGAAACTAGGTCATGTCAAGTCCTCAGACCGTAAACTCGGTAGAAATTGACCTGCTAAATGGTATATCGAATTATTAAATGGTAAATAGAGCGGTGATGAGCTTTCTAAATCATAAACTTGGTGAAAAAAATGCCCTATGAACATTCATTAAAGAGTCAGAAAGAGAAAGCCCCGAATGCAAGGTTGGCGTGTAATGAAAAAGGTGATTGAGATGGACCCATACAAAATTACGACGACAAAGTAAGTACGGGTGAAGATAACTTAGAGTCATCAGAATGATAAGAAGCTAAACGAGAAAGTACTCTATTAAATGTCTAGTTAAAGTTACAAAATAGTTTCTACTTTTTTACTTTTAATTGGTAATGTCCCCAGTTGATTGAACTGTGGAGTCCAATTCTTGTTGAAAACCTTGTGAGACCGTCTCTGCCTTTGAAGCAGTGGTGGGTTTGTTGGGGGAAGCTCCTGGAGGGGAATTGCAAGGCAGAGCCTCCTCGTTAGGGTTAATAGCTGGGGAAGGGGTATCAGCCTGGTACGATTGAGGCGCTGAAGAGCGTATCGCTTCGGGGTAATATACGTTCTCTGGCTTACGTAGTTCCGATGAGGCTTCAACCCCAGCACGGTCCAGAGCCTAACTCCAGGTTCTCGCGCAGAAGATGCGGCACACCTCCGGAACTTCGGCTCTTAGGGCTTTCTCAGTTTCAGCTATCCCAAGTTCATAGCCCCTCTGCTCGGCTTCATTCATTGCCTGTTCGGACTTGATTTTCGTTTTCTTGGCTTTGTCTTTGAGCTTTTCAGCTTTCTCCCTTAGCTTCTGAGTCTCTTCCAGATGCTTCTTAAGAACAAAAACTTGCTCCTGAGTCTTCTTCAGCTCGGCATTCGCTTCGCGCAGAAGCTTGGCTTGTTCCTCGGTCTGCTAATGGTAACCTTCTGATGTCAATTCAGCATTCTTGCGAGCTTCTTCTTCGACCTGTAGTTTTTTCCTTGCGGCGATTAAATCCTGTTCAGATTTGGATAAGGTTTGTACAGCCGTTGCCCTTCTTTTCCTTTCACCATCTAGCTGGTTGGAGCAAGCATTGAGCATCTCATCGAGCTTGAAAGTATTTTGGATGATCTGTAAGAAACGGGGTGTGAATTAGCATCCTAGTTAATGAAAAATGCGCATTAGTAAGCAACAGTCGCACAATGAAACAGTGTAAAAAACAGTGTCTCACCATGCCCAAATATCGTTTATTGTCAAGGATGAGTTGATTCTTCCTCACATTCTTTATCTCAGCCATATCCTTTGGGAGCAATAAGGCCTCCTCTATGGCCGAAGCTACATGACACCCAATGCCGCCGTTGAAGTCCCTTATAGAGGCATCGTCTCGCAGGGGCTCCCCACTGAGCATAGGAGCTGGCAGCCACGCCTGTGAATCGGGACGTGGGGAATCGGATTTCTCTTAACCCCGCGTAGCGGCGTGCCTAGTTTTCTACTGCTTTGCAGCTCGTTGGACATCCTCCTCTCGAGTGGGGCGAGATTTACTCGCATCTATCACCTCCTTACCCTTCTGTTCTCTGCGCTTTTCTTGCTCGGCAGTACTGGTCGGCGTTGGTTGCGGAGAAGATTGAGGAGGGTGGCGAGGAACTGTAGGAGGAGACCTGGCTAGAAGAGATGAAACCAGGGATGATACTGTTTGGGCAGGTGCAGCCTTTCCCTATTGACCTTCCATCAGCTCCATTAAACTTTTCTGGGGTTTCCTGTGTACCCCCATCTCGTCAGAACTTTCCTCGGGGCTTGTGGGCTGATCGAGAATCTCTAAGTCGTCCGTGGATTCAGACACTATTACAACGATTTCCTTATTTTTTCCCCTTTTCCTTTTCCTATTGGTTCCCTCTTTCTTGAAGGAAGATGAGGGTAAAGAAGGCCCCGCCGAGACGCTGGCCACAAGAAGAGGCTCTGTGAGAGGTGTGTGTTTGGGAAGTGGGATACCCTCTGGAACAATGAACCCTTCGTAGGCAACACTGATACGGCGAAGCCGAGGATCGCGTGCCCTAATCACGTACTTCGGTGCCTGAAAGCCAAAAGAAAGGGGGGTATAGCCAAGAATTAAATGTACTACCCGTAGCTGACCATCAGCCTCGTTCACTTATATTTCGGCTTTCAATAATCTGTCTAGGCTCATTTTATTGACTAATCTGAGATTGGGTTTCGTGTAGCGTCTATCTGCAAAACCGTTAATTTTAAAGTTAAATTTAAGACCTGAAAATAATAAAGGTAAGTAAAATGTGTTCACGAGCTAAGTGGCATAGGTCTGTAACTTTGCACCCACCTGGTGTTCCTTCTACTGTCGGGTAAGGTAGACCATCATGCCATTCCCCAGAAAAAATAAGGAAATCCTCCTTTAAGTACTTATTTGAAGTAGGGAGGTACTGAATTAGCCTTACTGCAGGATATCTCGACTTGAGATAATAATCCTGGTCAGCTAGGCGATGAAGGTTGTATACCCAATTCACGTCGTGATGTGATAGGTTTAGATCCATTCTCTGATTCAAAGCGTCTATACTCCCCAGAACCCTAAACATATTGGGAGCGCATTGGGTGGGGGATAGCCTAAAGAAATTAAGATAACCCCTAGTGATACTGCCCATGGGGATGGTCATCCCGCCTTCAATAAAGGCAATCATGGGGATAACCACCTCCCCAGTTTGCCTGGCGTCAACCCACTCCCCTTGGGCTGCATACCTCATCCCTACCATAGGTGGGATATTGTACTTAGAGCGGAAGTTTCTAATACCCTCCTCGGAGTCAACGAGACGCCGAAAGGGATTCCTCTGTTTCCCCATTTTTCTAAAGAGACTAAGTAGAGAAAAAACTTTTTGGTGTAGAAAAACAATGGCAAAAGCTTCAAGAGGACTTACAGGTTCAAAGGAAGGACCTCGGACAACGTATGATTATTTGTAGTCGCCAGGAGAACAGTGAAGACTGGAAGAAGGCAGATTCAATGTATAAACTCTGGAACCACGTAACCATTAAGGACAAGGTGTAGGTTCAATTTGGGAACGCCTTTATAGTCATGTGAAGGTTGTGAGCGGTAAAATTCCCGCTCACAAAACAAGAGAAGCCCCCTACCATTTGATTTGGATCTCACCGTCGAACGTGGGAGACAAGGGAGTTGTCAGAATTTAATGCTACCAAAACCGGGGTGCTGAAGCGTCAGGGGCATGCCCCAAAACGCGCACAGGTGCAGGCTTATGACGTCAAAATCCACCTTTTCTCCTGAAGAGTCGAAAAGTAGGATTTTGAGGGGCTATTGTGGGGATCGTTCGATTAATAGGCCCATAGGATTCAGAATGGGTTCAGGATTGTTGGGCCAGTGGCCCATCGGAGGCCATATACCCGTCCGAGGACACCATGGTCCTCGGCAGAACGCGTCCGAGGACGATCGCGTCCGAGGACGATCAGGACGTGGTCTCGTTGCGATCAGATCTCAGAATTCAGTCATCTCAAAGGGTAGAGTAGCCGACTAAAGATGAAAGAGATAAGGCAAACAAATATCTGAAACTACAGCTACCTCCGCATTAATGACCTCTCAACCAACTCTCTGGCCGCATTAATGTGGAGGTGATACCTGAACAGTGGGGAAGCAGCCTTACAGCTGCCCATAGGAAGTTCCAGGAGGTGCCAGATGGGACAGAAAGAAATCCTCCGAACCCAACCTACACGTGTGCGGCGAAAATGGAGCACAAAGGGAGATATATAAACTAAAAGAAGAACATGAAAGGAGGGGGGATCGAGACAGAAAAAAGAAAGAAAAAGAACAAGAGACGGAAAGTAGAGAGAGAAAAGGGAGAAGAGAAAGAAGGATTGAGACTAGTCACTAAGGAGGAATATCCAGAGTATCAACTGAAAAACCTTGAACGTTCATGAAATTGAGTCTTTGGAGGATAGATTACAGTTAGCCTAGTTCTTTACACCCACGCTCTAAAAATCATATTGTCTGGGCCCTTTACGTACGAACCCGATACTGTTTTGGTTCGGTACTAAATCGTGTCCTTACATATATATATATATATTAAATAAATAAATTATTAATATATATATTAAATAAATAAATTATTAATATATACATATATATAGAGATGCGGTGCGGTTCAGTTTTTATGGTTGTCATATTATAAAACCGCAAACCGCACTGCTTCATGTGGTGCGGTGCACTATTACTTGCAGTGTGGTGCGATTATGCCATTTTACAGGCAGTTTTGGTCCGATTTTTGCAGTTTGATGAACACCCCTACTGGCAATGATGCTCTTTTTAACTTTATAGTTGCAATAATTTTGCTTTCCTTAATGACTCTGCTTGTAGTTACACTTACAACAAATATCATCAGTTTTTCTTTCTTTTCTCTATTATCATTTCAATTCTCTTACTTTATTACTTTCATCTCAGCATTCTAAATTCCCACTTTATTTCTTACAGTCAATTTTTTCTTTTTTCTCTTTGTTAGTAGAAAAAACTTGTTATACTCTTTTTTTTTTCTTTTTTTTGTAACGTTGATATATTCAAATTATCTCTCTTTATTAAATTTTGTATAATTTAAGTTTCTTAGTGATCACCCTAAAAAATATTCCTGGAGCCACCATTGGATATAAGATGAGAATTCTACAGCTACCTAAAGTGTTCCTCAAGTAATCCCCAAACTCAAGCCACATGCATGTCAACATGTGATTCTTGAACCAGCTACGCTTCACACACTGAAATTAAATCGAAATATTAAATTTTGCAAAATGTTGGGCGAGTGATGCTTGAGAACAGTATAGTCCCGCGTTTATATCTCTTCATATGATAAAATAAAAGACACCAAACACAAATAAAGTTCATAGGCTTAAAGAAGTGTTTTAAAAAAATAATAATAGCCCAAAAAAATCCTACCGAAATGCATTAGGAACCAACCACGGAAGCCTGATCTTCCTTCTAGGGAGAGCATCCAAATTTTTTTGTTGAGTGCCTTCTTGTTGTCAATTGTTGTAAACGTTTATTAGTGGATAAGTTTGAGTTGGTTACTCGCTGTTGATATCCATTACTGTGACACTTTTTTTTTACAAGCCCAATTCATTTTATTCTTTTAAGCATAGCCGTAGCCCATGTAATATATTGAGGAAATTGAAGAAGTGTGGTTTGGAGGGTATGAGTCGGTTTCTTTCGGACTTTTTGCATGAGCCCAAATCATGCGCACTATTAAGTGGGCAAGAGACACTGATAGCACCTCAAGCTTATGGAAGAGGTCTTGTACTTGAAATTTCCATATAAAAAAATAAAAATTAAAAAATAAAAAGCTTTTAACCTCTGGCTATCTGTAGCCCAAAGTTTCTATCTTAACCCATTTTTGCCTTTAAAACATAGTTGGTTCTCATTGGCCAACTCTAGCTACTAGCCCTCATTTAGGTGAGTCTCCCAAAAGTCTGAAACAGGGACGAACCCAAGTGGGGGGCCCAAGGGGGTTCGAGCCCCCCTAGGTCCAATTTTTTTTTTTTAATTATTATATATTTCATTTTTGTAGTTAGGCCCCCCTTCCAAAACCTTAGGCCCCCCTACTCTCCACTCAGTCTAGCTATCCTAACCCAAATGGCAATTATCCAACCCAAAAACTTAACAAAAATAAAATAAAAATTTTCACAATGGTGATTGTATTTTAGCAAAAAACAATTATTTTACCACCAAAGAACCAAAAAATCATGTGTTATTGGAGAAATTAAAACTAATTTTTTTGCAACTATAGTAAATTGGTATAAATACCAGCTGACTGTAGCAAGTTGTTGAAAATAAAATACAATATTTTATTAAGATTATATCCCTTCCTTCAGTTAAAAAACTTAAATTCTCTCACTTCCTTTATTATTTTTATTGAGTTGTTTATATTATTTTAAATGAAATAGTAAAAAATATTGAATATTTGAAATTAGATGTATTGTAAAGTGATGTCGTAAAATAGATTAAGTAGCTTTTTGAAGTGTTAAAAGCTAAAACTTTTAGCACCACCACTATGAATTCTTTAACTTCAACCAAAGAACAATTCCTAGCCAGCCTAATATTAAAAAAAAAAAAAACATTATTTTGTTTTTATTTTGGTCTTTGTCGGTAGATGATTGCATCTTAATGTATTAAGAAACAACAATTTTATGTATTTATAATTTTTTCATATTATATGGATGCTTATTTGGAGTTTTTTTTTTCTTTATACTCCAGCCTTCGCTAGCTTAAAATCCTAGGTCTGTCCCTGGTTTGAAACAATTGAAAATGAGGAACCAATGGGGGCTTAGTCAAATATTTCCCAAATTATACATAAATCAAGCTAACTCTTTTCCCCAACTAAAGCAAATATGAACTAAACATCAATTTAGCACCCTGGAGGTCCATAGCCTCATCTTTAAGCCTAAAAACCAATCACTATGGACACTTAAAAGGCTACTATAAAACTCTTCATTCAGCTTAAAATAAAGCCAACCAGGTTTTACCCTTAGGGCTGAAACTTTAGAGCAAAAGTCCATTCAACTAGCTAACATTCTCATAATTTTGAAATCAGGGGGTGGAAATATGGATACAAAGAAACCTTCTTTCTCTTCCTCACGACCATAGTTTTCAAACCCAGATTGGACCGTACAGTCCGACCCGGTTAACCATGAACCTCTCATCAATCCGGTTCTTTTAACTCTAAGAACTGTTCTATGCAAAAAAAACATGAAACCATTCGAACTTTGGTTGAATCACCCGGGTCTGAAAACCGTCCATGGTTTTCATAGTTCAAATCAAAGCATTAAAAAAAAATTGTCGAACCTCCTTCTTCTTGCGTGTCTCTCTATTACTCTTTTTATTCTTTCTCTTTCCGCTCTCAAATCTTCCATTTCGTGTCTCTTCATAAACTTTGGATCTTTTTTCACAAGATAGAGAAGAGAGGGCAAGATGAGATAGAGGAAATGAAAGAAGTTGTTGATGTTAGGTTCTAAGACTTTAGGAACTAATGTATTAGAAGTTCAATTTGTAATGTGTTGACAAACCATTAACTAAACATAGAGTCTAAGTTTAGGCTTACTCAAAATGTGTTTACTTGTAAAATTGGAATCGAATGATTACAGTAATTATTGGACTAAATCTGCAAGGCTCAATTGATTGAAAATTAGACTTGATCGATTGAACCACATGCAAATTTATTTTTCTGCAAAAATTCCAATTCAGCCCAAGCCCGTTTGATGTGTAAGGTTTTGTGTTTTACTCCAAGTGTAAAAAGAAAAAACCCTAACTACGTTTTAGAAGTCTTTTTGAGTGTTGTGTGTTGAATCTTTTGTGAGATCTAGAGGTGTTTACCTTCATACACACATATAGAGTTGTCAAGATCAAGATTCGGTTCAAGAACTTGATGATCTCTTCAGTTGCTGCATAAAGAATTTTAAAGAAGGTATGAAACCTTTAAGTGGAGTCTGAAGTCACAAGTATGAGAACTTGTGGTTGCAGTGAATCAAAGAAAGAAGTAGTTCGTGGACTCGAAACTGTCATGTGGTCGTGGTAGTAAGTTTTCTACTCGAGATAGTAATAGGATGTTAGTGGTCTAAGTTCTATTACACACACATAGAGTTGTCAAGATCAAGATTCAGTTCAAGAACTTGATGATCTCTTCAGTTGCTGCATAAAGAATTTTAAAGAAGGTATGAAACCTTTAAGTGGAGTCTGAAGTCACAAGTATAAGAACTTGTGGTTGCAGTGAATCAAAGAAAGAAGTAGTTCGTGGACTCGAAATTGTCATGTGGTCGTGGTAGTAAATTTTCTACTCGAGATAATAATAGGATGTTAGTGGTCTAAGTTCTATTGTACAAACTTCAATTCTTTCATAATGGATTTATTTTACCTTGAGGATAGTTAGGTTAAATCATTTCTAGATTTTTTACCGATTAGGTTTTCCTAAGTTATCATATCGTTGTGTGCTTTATATTTCCGCATTATTTACATGATATGATTTTATTGTGTTAATCTAAAATTGAATAATTTATCTAAGTAATTACTTGACTAAATAACTAGGTTAAACAATTTGTGTTAAAAGGTCTAAAAATGTACAGTTGACAAAAAAAAAGGGGGAGGAGGCGGGGGTAGAAGGAAGAAGGAAGAAAATAATTGAAATTCACAAGCACACGACGGAGGATGCTCAAGTGAAGAGAAGAATAGAAATTCAAAGTTGGCATCTGAAACTTTCAAAGAAAGGAGTAAAGAGAAGGTTTGAACTATAAAATGCCAACTTTGAAGCACTTTGCGTGGAGGAGGTGCTGCCAACACATTCTTGGAGGTTGAGCACCTTCATTTTATATTAACACTCTTTACTTTCCTTTATTTGCTTTATTGGTCTGTCCTCCCACCAAAACAAGAGACTCCTTGGTTAGGAAAAAATATCCCAGATATAATAATGGGTTAAAAATTTAAGACTATCATACTTTTTTAAAAAAATAAAAACAGAATATTTATTTATGTTTGCTTAAAATTTAAAATTTCTTATAAGTTCCAGTTAGTTTAACTGGTAAAGTCTCTGATAGTTGTATAAGAGATCTGGGGTTCAATCCTCGCCTACACCAAAAACTGATTGGTGTCTTGATCTGATAATAAAAGGTTATCATCAGAAGCAGATGTCATAAGTTGAAACTCTCTCAAAATTTTTTTTTTTAAATTTCTTGTTTATCTTGTGAAAGTTATGATATGAAAAATACATTTGTAAGACAAATTTTTATATTTATTTGGATTATTTTAGTCAAATTTTCAATTTTATTAATTTTATTTTTTTATTTATATTTAAAATAATTATTATATTAATTATGATGTTATCACGGTCCGACTTCAGTTTGACCTTGGTCCGACCTTAAAAACCTTGAACATCTCCCTTTTACGATTCTTTGAATGATCTAGGTTTGAAAACCATGCTCACGACTTTCTCAATTTCCTCTTCTCGCTAACTATGGGACGAGGTTTTAGACCTATTGTTTTTATACATTTTTCTACACTTTTATTATTAAACTTTAGAGTAAAGGCCCATTCAACCAGGATACATTTTCACATTTCTGAAGTTTGGGGTGGAAATATGGATACATGAGAACCTTTTTTCTCTTCCTCACGACCTCTCTCAATTTATTCTTCTCGCTGACTGTGGGTCGAAATTTTGGACCCGTGTTATTTTTATGCATTTTTCAACATTTTAGTTATTGGCATTTTGATTTCTCACCATTAGCCTCTATTCACTAAATATTGGAATTTTGAGCTTGATACTCTCACAAATAATCACTTCTAAAGAATCCCATGAGATATTTGGGCCATTCTCACATTTTTTGCTCTTGTCGCAAAATGTCCCCTACAATCACTTAATAGTAGTGGGTTTCAAAGTGAATTTAGATGAGGATTAGTTATTTTTTTAGCTAATAGTTATTTGAAGTCAAATGGAACTAATGGGTTGTTTGAAAGAGTTTTATGGGAGTTGAACATGGAATAGTGAGAATTGAAATGTGCATTTGTATTTGAGAAAAGTAAAATGTCATCAATCATTTTTTTTAATTATTTTTTGACAAGTAGAGTTGTTTTGATTCTTTTGAAGGCACAAGCTAGTGAGAGAGTGATCCTATTTTGTAGGAAAAGTTTTGGGTGAAGTTAGAGATGTATTTTTATCAGAGAAATGATATGTCTACAACATTTTTACAACAAATCATAAGTGGCAGGTTGTTACTGGTTGTTATTGTTTGAGCAAAAAAGTAATTTTAGTGTTAGTTTCAAATTTGAACCAATAACAACTAACCACATGTGATTTGTTGTAAAAATGTTGTAGACGTAGCATCTCTCTTTTTATCAAGTTGTCCCCAAGAGTGGTCCTATTTTATAGGCAAAGTTTTGGGTAAAGTTATTGATGTATTTTTATCAAGTTGCCCCCAACTTTTATTCCTACTTAAACGTAGGGTGTAAAAGTATTTTTGAACCATATAAAAATCAAGTTCAAGAAATAGAATTTTATAAGGAATTTTGTGACGTTATTGACCATTTTCCTAAAACATTTGTAGGAGAAATCATTGGTTATTGAATGTGATATTTTAACCTTAAAATCCATATAAAAAAAGGTAACCTATTATAGACAATATAAATACTCATAATTCCTGTAAAATTTCAAGACAATCAAAGATTAATAACCAAATCATCATTTAAATGTTTAAAATTTCAATTTTTATAGTTTAAAATTATGCATTAAATATGATTTTATGAATAAAATAGTAAATAACATCCGATTGATTTTAAATTTTTTTGACATGTGTGTTAATAACATAAAAAAAACACGTAATCCAATAGTATATTTTCAAAATTTTAAATAATGCTTAACATGAACACAACCCAAGAAAATAAATCTATCATTTCTAAAAAATAATTTATATTTTAGAGAGAGAAAATCCAATTTGTATTATAATTTTCGGTAACATCTCTTGTCTACAAACATCTCTTGCCTATAATATACAATTTCAGCCATGAAGTCCCAAGAAACGTAAATTACCCCAAAAAAAAAAAAAAAAAAAAAAAAAAGACTTCATCTATGCTACCAATCTCACTTTTTTATACTCTCTCTAAAAAAAAAAAAAATCACTTTTTTATACATGGACTGAGCCGCTCTTTGCTAATCAAGCGGGTAGAACAAGGCCACATCCACCTTACACGTCTCCCTATCCCAATTCCCAAGGCCCAAACTGAGATCCAAATCCAACTCCACGTCACTACCATCGGCTCGTTCCTCAGACTTAGCCAGCGAAGCCTCCACAGTCTCAGCCGAAACACAGTCAGTCTCAGCCTCAGCTCCTCCTCCACAACTCCGATTCTCACTCGTCCCCAACTCATCATCACGACTCATCTTCTTCACCGGCCCACCTAACTCGTTCCACGTGACACCAGCCAACTCGTCACTCACAGACTCCACCTTCGGCATGTGCTTCGCAGCAGCCGAGCTCTTCGTGACACCAGCCAACTCGTCACTCACAGACTCCACCTTCGGCATGTGCTTCGCAGCAGCCGAGCTCTTCTTGAACCGGCTCCTCCGAGACTTAACCTTGTGAAGCTGATCGGACGGTCTCTGTATCTCCTCCTTGGACACGTGGCGTATATCGCAGGCTTTGAAAGCCGACTCCGAAGAGACTTGCGTGATGGGCAAGCCTTTAAGAACGGCTTCGACGGCGGCTTGGCAGAGCTGCCAGCTCCCGGACCATAGCAACCCGGTTGAACCGTAAATCGGGTTGACTATTCTCCCACAAGCTTCATATAGCAAAGACTTGAATATTGCTGTAACCATCACAAAAATACAAAGAAAAAGAAACATTACATTTCAGCAAACAAATGCAAAACAATAATATTATATAAACGCAACTTTTTTTATAACAAATTTCATAACTGATAAAGTGGTTAACGGTTAATTTCAAGTCGACCATTTTAATCGCAACACAACCCTATTATGAGTACATAAATATTAGTTGTGTCCGCCAGTTAGGTTGAGTTTGAATTGCACTGAAAAATAAAAGTTGGAGCGTTTGTCATTTTTTTTGTAAGTCACGTGCACGGTTCACAGGACGCACCAGTACGAAAAAAAATATTATATTAAATAAAATTGGATCCTATGTTACTATTTACATATTTAAAAATTATTTTATTACAGTATTTTCAGTTTTTAATTATAAATAATATCTAAACAAATCTTTTGATTATATTTGGCTTAAACTCGAGTTCTCATTTTTTAATTTTTTTTTAAATCTTCATTTTTTCAATATATTTTTAAGAAAAAGTTAGATGAGTTGTTTTTAAATGAATACTTTGATCAACTACTGTCAACAACTGTGAAATTTATTGTAAAAATTGTTGTGTGGCCAAGTAAAAACGAATTTGGATTAATAGAAAAGGTGAGATTAAGAAGATTGAATACAAACCTGGACGAAGATGTTCGGGGCCGGCATTGATGAGATTGATGAGGCCGGCTCGACCATAGAACTTGGCTAAGAAAAAAGTGGCGTTGGCTTGGGATTCAGGGGTTTTGATCCATTGAAGGCAGGGTCTAATGGTGCAGCTATCGCTGCAGCCTTTGCGAAGGATTCGACAGCCGTTACAACTCAAACGCATGATTGGTAATGGGGGGCTTTGTTTGTGAAGCAAGAAAATGGGGTGAGAAAATATAGGAGTTTTTTGGTGTGGGATCTGTGTGTGAAGGCCTTTTGTAAGTGAGGAGTGAGAAAGAGAGGACGTGGGTTTGTAATGGGGGCCGCAGTTGTTTTTCCAAGAAAATGGTATTTTAGGCTAACCCTGGTTTTTTGTTTTTTAAAATCAAAATTCTCACTGCTTTTAGTCTTAGGATTAGATAATGATATGCTCTAAGTGTGAAAAGTATCTTGGCACCGGCTTTAGGATTTTCTCATTGACTCGTTGCCATTGCAAAAATATTTTTAATGATTAGAGAAAGACTTAGACTACCTTGATTTTTCAATTTTATATATTTCATAATATATATATGTGTCAATTAGCAGGGTAAATTTTTAAAGGACGAATTATGTCCCAGCTTTTTTTTTTTTTTTTTTTTTTTGAGGAAACCATGTAAAATACTTTTATTCAAATAAGCCTAATAAATCGGCTTGAAGTACATCACGAAATTGTGGGGAAATATCCTACATTATGAAATTATGTCCCAACTTGAAATATTATTTATGGATAAGGATTATTTGACAACAGTTGTAGAAGTTTCTGTTGAATTGATAGTTTCCAAGTTGGCATGCACGTATAAGAAAATTTTTATTTAAAAAAAAAAAAAAAAAGCATATTCAAGGACTCTTTTAAGTCATTTCTATTTTCGCTCAAAATTTGTAAACAATGTGCAAAACTTATTCCTTTTTTTGACTGAAGGAGATAGAGTGCAAAACTTATTCTAGAAGAAAGAAGAAATCTTTTTTTATTACATGCTTCTAGATCTTATTTTAGGATTTTATCAAAAAAAAAAAATTTAATCTTATTTTAGGGATTTATTTAATGGAGGTGGGACATCCTAGCTATTGAATTATTGAACAGAAATCCCAACAGAGAGACGATGATTGAGGGAAAAAATATATATACTAGATACATAGATATCCAAATGATTGTGATCATTTTTCATTTAAGTCTAGTATCTAATATCTAGTTGTACTGAACTCGGATGATAATAGATATCCAAAAGTAGATACTAGATACATATCATTTAAGTCTATATCCATATTTACTTCTATATTTATATCTATTTTCAAGTCATTTAAGTCATAAACTTTAAATAAAACTCTTAAATTTAAAAAAAAAAATTTTAACGTTTCTCGTTATCATATAAATTTTTTTTTCTTTTTAAATCAACCCATAAGTGTAGCAAGACGCAGACTCAAGCCAAGTCCTAAAATAATATTTTATGCGAATTGGCTTTATGGGAGGGGGTTAATGCGGTCAATTCGAATTGTGAGGTACAGCTACTGTAAGGCGTTGATAAAGAGGTAACAGCCATGCAAAACGGTCCAAAAAACACAACAACACAGCATGCAAGCAAGACGTGTCAAAACGTACGTTAGTCAAAGTGCTGACGAGTCGCCACGTAGTTGGCACAACTCCCTTTGATATTTACGAGTAAAACCATACGCGCATTATTACTCACGCGCCACTCACGACCCCACAAAGACGAAAGAGGAGCGAACACGCGCACTCGTCGAGACAAGCGCGTGGATTAAGGTTACGCCGACGTGGCCACGAATAGCGCAGCCCTTGTGTTGTCTCACTCCCGGTTTTGTGGAAGCTGAAAGGATGTGGTTTGATGGTAAAGTGAGTACTATGGGCGCCCGTTGGACTTGGCCTCTGGTTTTTGATCTCACATGCTTATCCAACAACCGTGGAGCAAACGTTTCCTTGACTTCTAAGGATTCTTTGGGGTTTTTCTTTATGTTAACTACTATTCTTCCGTGACCAAATCATGTCCCATTACCTTCTTCTTTTTATTGTTAATCCATTACTTAATAAAGTCAATAAAGTAAACAAAGCAAGAAAATTATATTTGATAAAAAAACAAAGAAACAATATTTTTCCCAATAAATTATAGGTTCAAATACTTGGTGGTAGGAAAAAAAAAAGTTATATTAGTGCTGGGCCTTCATGAAACACAAGTTTGTTAATTGAATGATTGTCCAGACAAAATCCAATGAAGGTGGGTTTGAGACCTAGAATGCAATAACAAAGATGTTTCTCCTTCTAAGGTCACCGACGTGGTGCCAGTCAATGAGCCTCTAATGATAAAGTCAACGTTGTGAGAGAGAGATATAAGAGCATTAATATTAGTGGTACTAAAAAGCCATATTGCTATTTTTAGCACCACAAATCACAAAAGTGAGACTGTAATGGTGGAGTTATTGCTAAAAGATTTGGCTTCTTAGTTACAGTGCATAGTCATTTGCACATTTTTGACTGTACACTATAGCTCAAGAGCTAAACCAATATATTATATTTTATTGCTCCCTCCAATTAAATAATATTTCTTTCTTTCTTTTTTCTTGTTGCCATTTTCTTCTCGTTGGCTCTCTCTCTCTCTCTCCTTTCCTTTTTCTTTTTTTTTTTCTCTTCCTCACTCTCGCCGACCTAAGCCCCTACCCAACACTAGCATAAGTTGCTAGGTTTCTTAGAGTGGATTTCTTGGTGTGGTGGCATGGGTTTCTCGGCGAGGGATTCTCATTATGGTGGAGTGGTTGCGTTGGTGGTGGGGTTCGTGGGTCAGTGTGGCCACGGTGGTGGTGGATGTGGGTGGCAGTGGGTATGGGTTTGTGGGTGGTGGTGGTGGTGGGTTGTTGATTGTTTCGATTGGACCATTATTTTGATTCGTGGGTTGATTTTTTCTGTTGGTTTTTTTTTTTTTTTTTCCTCCTATTGGTTGTTAATTTTTTGGTTAACCTTAAGATTGCCGTGATAGTGGTTGTGGTTTGGAGGTGCCGTGATGGTGGCTGTGATGGTGGTGGTAATTGATTTATGGTAGTAGGTTTGGTGGCTTGAAGAGAGGGAGAAGAGACAAAGAAGGAGAGTGGGTTTGGTGGCAATTTGGCTTGGTTTTGCGAGTTTGTCTAGGTTTTGTGGTGGCTGGGTTTCGTGGGTCAATGGTAGTGTGGTTGTGTTGGCTGTGATTTGTGAGGTGGTTTTTGGCTAATTTGGGTTTTTGGCAGTGGTTGTTCCTGGCTGGCAGTGGTTGTGGTTTGCGTTATTGATAAGTTTGTGTTGTGTTTTTTGGCAATGATTTTTTTTTTAATTGTAGTGGATATATTATTTTATTGTAATGGATATATTATTTTATTGTGTTGTTTATATTATATTATTGTGTTAAAAGCTAAAATAAAACTACTAATATTGGGTGTTTTGTAAAGTAAGAAAGTAAAATAGATAAAATAGTTTTTTGTGGTGCCAAATAGCTAAATTTATAGCTCCATCAATGTTGATGCTCTAATAAGAACAAAGAATGTATTTCAGTGCGTATATGTACCTTCTCTTGGTTCTAAGGTGATCTATATAGATCTATATCTTTCTAGCCGTTGGAGGCCTTCAATAGTGGCTTTAATGCCTTTGGTAACGCCCCTGATGGCTTAATGAGGTGATTTGATTATCTTACCAATGGTCATGTATACACGTGCGTCCATTGGTAATGGCTCATGCATTAAATGCGTGTTTATGGCGTTTTGGTTGTCCAATGATTGCTTTGGATGATATGAATTTATTTGTTCTTTAGGCCCAAATTAGATTAGGTAACATATTACCACATATGTTTTGTTGTGAAGATTTTGTAGGTGTAAAATTACTCATAATTAGCTTATGTCTAGATTTTTACAGAAATAAAACTTTTCTTAGGTAAATTACAATTAACACCCCCTAAGGTTTGTCCTAATGTCAATTAGATTCAAGACTTTTCAAAACTAACCAATTTGGTCCCTAATCACCATGGGAGAGATGAGAAAAATGAATAACAGTTTAAGGTCCAAGTTGGGTTCAAGGACCAAGTTAATCAATTTTGAAAAGTTTTGGACATGGTTGACATTAATCCAACCTTTGGGGTGTTAATTATATTTACCAATTCTTAAATTAGCTTTTTTCGATGAACTTATTTTGATTTTGATTTTTTTTTTTTTTTAAGTTAGATTTGAGCTTATGAATCGAACTTACTACAATTGAGCAACATATTTACAACATCTATGAATGACATGGAAAGAACATGTGTGAAAATATCCTTAAGTTCCTGCACCGCGATCAGCTCCAATATCAAGTTTGCAATGCTAAACTCTTGTGAACTCAACTTCATTATTACTGCCTGGATGGTTGATGCAACAGACTTGAAATATGTGTCGTAAGGCTATGTTTGGTAGACTGTAATAGATACTGTAATATAATAGTTATTCCTATAATTTAACTATTCAATAATTTGGTTATGTTTTTATTATAGGGAATAGTCGTTCCTTATGAATAGCTATTCTTTAAAATGAGGAATAACTATTCATCTCTGAAGGGGTTGCATTAATTTTTAAAATGAATATATTTCCAAATAAACAAACTTTTCTTATGTATTTAACAATTTTGAAAATAAAAAATCATAAAAAAAATAACCAATCTCTCTTTCAAATTTATAAAATATTATTTTTTAGGAAATATAATTATATGAGTAAGATATTTCCTAAAATATATCTTAAGTTTGATTTAAAATGTTTTCATTCCATTGTCTTCGGGATTTTATTATTGTGTTGTTACCAAATAAATGAATAGTAATAAGTATTACGTTACAGCACCTTGTATTATTTGTAATACATATTCCTATTCCTATGTAATTACTATCACAGTCTACCAAACGTGCCTTAAATTTGAAAATCTTAAATTCCGTCAATTATACTATCATTTTATGAGATTTTCAAGATGTTTCATTTGTTAACAAACTATAATAGGAAAATTTTGACACCGCTTTTATGGGAAATTTAAAAAGTTGTCAACAACATTTGCAATTTTATCATTCTTCCAATAAAATATTTCTAAATATAGATCCTAAACCAATGCTCTTAAGGCATTGGTTAACATTTCCCTTATATATAAAGTATCACTCTTACCTGGGTGTTTGAGACATACATCTAACTATCTAAGAGAGATCCAACTTGCAACCTCTAGCTCATTACCACCACAAGTTGCTTACCAAAAACAATTTTGTTATTTTTGTTATTCAAATTATTACAATAAATTAAATTATATATTAAAGATTACTACTTAAATGATGAATATGGATGGTTCAAAATCAATGAAATGCAGTTAACTATACATTTGGTCTAAATTTGATGAGAAGTAGAGAATAATGTGATAACAATGAGAGGTTTAATTTTTACTTTGGGTAGGAAGAGGAGAGTTATTTAGTTGTTTTCCAAGCTTTTTTGTTGTTATGAATTATGGTGTCTTTAGCATGAGTACGTATGAAAACTTGATAAAATTTAACTAAAAGGGAGTGTATATAAGCTAAAATTGTCTAGTTTATCAATTTAGAAGTAATTACACACCCCTCCCTTAAGGTTTGGGGAAATGACACTCTACCCCAAACTTAAAGAGAAAAAACAGTTTCCCCTTTTAACATCCAATTGACTAAACTTTATTAAATTAATATTAAAAATGTTGGAACGCCAGGAACAAGTTTTATTTTGAACCAGTCCAAGTTCATCCGAAGCTTATTATTGAAGGTGCTTGTGGTCTGTTGGAAGAGTAACAAAGACTTATGGTTGCACAGAGATGATGGTTTTTCTGATATGAGTATATTGATGGGTTGAAGCTCTTTCTTTTTTCTTGCCTTTCTGTATGTGGGGCATTTTTTGGGGACATCACAGTCTGTTGTTGTACGTTCACCCAATGCTGGTTTTTTATACACCAAAACCAATTTATTTACTTTTATTTGTTTTTCTCTTATTAATAAAATTTTATTGTCTTAGTTCCAAAAAAAATTAAAAATTAAAAATGTTGCATACTAACCTACCCATTTGTTTAAGGAGAGGTTTCCAAAATTATCTTATTTCATAATTAAAATTTATTGTTTTAAAATTTTAAATAAAGTGTGTGGGGGTTAGTTAGTCAAGAGGTACTATTAAGGCTATACAAATTGGGCCTATGGCCCAATCCAAGGACATTAACTAATCCGAGAATGGGGGCCAGTTAGTCAGGAGGTACTATTAAGGCTATACAAATTGGGCCTATGGTCCAATCCGAGGACATTAACTAATCTGAGAATGGCCAAATGAGGTTATAATAGGAATGGTATAAAGAGAAAAATAAAGATAATACGAGATAAGTCCAACACACGTCTGAGGAGAAAAGCCATCTCGGGAACAAGGATTCGAGGTTAGTAAGAGTGTCATATCACCCTAGACCTTCTTCAAAGTTACATCACAACTAGGAGTTAGACGTTGGACAAGGGGTAAGTAAAGGGAGGCAACAAATATCTTCAAAAGCTACTATCTCCACATTAAATGCATCCCAACTAACTCTCTGGCCGCATTAATGTGGAGGTGATACCTAAACAGTAATCAAGCAGCCTTACAGCTACTATTTGATAGTTCTGGGAGGTGTTGGATGGGACAAGAAGGAGCTCCTAGAATCCAAACTACAAGTGTATGGTAAGGATAACACTAAGATTGTAATATATAGCACGGGAAGGTGACCTAAAAGAGGGATCAAGAAAAAATCATAAAATCTAGGTGATAACATTGTGGATTCTTGTAACTGTGTTCATCATCAAGATATTATAAGATAAGTTTCTCAAGTTGGGCCGAGGATAGATTTTCTTACTTTACTTGTGCTTAACAATCTTAATTCAGCAGTTTTATGGTCCATCTTTTAGAATAAAACTAGTTCTTTCACCCACGCTCTATAAATTCATTGTTTGGACTTGTTGGGTTTAAACCCAATCCCATACTAGGTCTAATCCAAATACTGTCCTTACTATTGTGGGGGTCAGTTAGTCAGGAGGTACTATTAAGGCTGTACGAATTGGGCTTATAGCCCAATCCGAGGACATAAACTAATCTGAGAATGGCCAAATGAGGTTATAATGGGAATGGTATAAAGAGAAAAATAAAGATACTACGAGATAAGTCCAACACACATCCGAGAAGAAAAGCCATCTCGGGAACAAGGATCCAAGGTCAGTAAGAGTGTCATATCACCTTAGACCTTCTTCAAAGTTACATCACAACTATGAGTTGGACGTTGGATAAGGGGTAAGTAAAGGGAGGCAACAAATATCTTCAAAAGCTGCTACCTCCACATTAAATGCCTCCCAACTAACTTTCTGGCCGCATTAATGTGGAGGTGATACCTGAACAGTAACCAAGCAGCCTTACAGCTACTATTTGATGGTTCTAGGAGGTGTTGGATGGGACAAGAAGCTCCTAGAATCCAAACTACACGTGTATGGTAGGGATAACACCAAGATTGTAATATATAGCACAGGAAGGTGACCTAAAAGGGGGATCGAGAAAAAATCATAAAATTTAGGCGATAACATTGTGGATTCTTGTAACTGTGTTCATCATCAAGATATTATAAGATAAGTTTCTTAGGCTGGGCCAATGACAGATTTTTTTACTTTACTTGTGCTTAACAATCTTAATTCAACAATTTTTATGGTCCATCTTTTAGAGTAGAACTAGTTCTTTCATCCACACTCTATAAATTCATTGTTTGGGCTTGTTGGGCTTAAACCTAATCCTATACTGGGTCTAATCCAAATACTGTCCTTACAATTGGCACCGTCTGTGGAAAGAGCTTGACCTATTCTGAAAGAGATTTGGATGCGTTGTCTAAGATAGAAGAATCAGGTCCACAACAAGCAACAACAAGTCCACACCAAGTGGATACTAATTTATACCAGGCAGAATCAAGGGGATCCCAACATGGTAATTCGCATAGGTGCCTTGAACAGAGAGGGGATCATGAGGGAAGTATGCACACAACTCATACCAATAAAAATCAATCTCGAGGGAAGAGCCATGTTTCCCATGCAAAGGATAATAGAGACATGCAACGTGAAATCGATGAATTGAAGAGGGAATTGCGTCACGCTCGGCGAAGACATTCGTCACCCAGCTCCGAGCCGTCCTCTGAGGAGACAGATGGTGCTAGTTATAGATGGAGATCTAGAACTCCACCCAGCGAGACTTTCTCCTATGACGAGGAGTACCACCATAGACGTAGATACAAGAGCCCGCCTCGCAAAGGCTTGGGGAGTGATGCCATGAACATGGCGCTGAGTCAAGTTTCTTAATCACCCTTCACACGAAACATAGAAGGTGCGAGTCTTCCTCGATGATTCCATCAACCCACGTTCACCATTTATAATTGTCGAATAAATCCAGTAGAACATGTCAGCTATTTCAGTCAAAGGATGGCCGTTCACTCCAAAGATGATGCCTTGATGTGTAAGGTCTTTCCATCAAGTTTGGGTCCAATGGCGATGAGGTGGTTCAACGGTTTAAAGGCGAACTCTATTGACTCCTTTAAGAAACTCACCCGGGCCTTTAGTGCTCGTTTTATTACTTGTAGCAGGGTTCCTCAGCCTTTGGGATCCCTATTATCTATGTCCATGCGGGAGGGTGAGACTCTGAAAGCCTACTCAGATAGATACTGGGAGATGTTTAACGAAATAGAAGGAGAGTACAATGATGTGGCCATTAGCACTTTTAAGGCTGGTCTTCCAGCCGAGCATGATTTGTGGAAATTACTAACCGGTAAACCTGTTACCAGTGTACGTCAACTAATGGATCAGATTGACAAGTACAGAAGGGTAGAAGAAGACTAACTGTAGGGGAAAGGAAAGGCTAAGGTAATCCCTTAGGAGAGAAGGGATTTCAGGTCGAATCGGTACAATAATAACCGACCTTGGAAAGACTTTGTTGGGCAGCCAGGATCTGCCAACACCCAGGTGGTTAATGCTGTGTTTCGAGAGCCAGTACAACAGGTGCTGGAGAAGATTAAGAATGAGCCGTTCTTCAAATGGCCAAACAAGATGGCAGGAGATCCTATGAGACGCAACCAGAATCTTTATTACCAATATCATCAGGATCATGGGCATACCACTAAAGATTGTAGAAACTTGTGGGACCATTTATACCAGCTGGTCCGGGAAGGAAAATTGAAGCAACTCCTGTATTATTCTAGTGGACGGGGAAGCCAAACGGGTTCAGAATTCCGGGGAAATGCTTCTTCAAGACTTCCTTTTGGCACAATAAATGTCATATTTGTTGCCCTAGGGAGAACCGGATCTTATCCCTCCAGGGTAATGTCGATATCCCATTACCCAGCCAAGGAGTCTAGTTCAATGCCGAAGAGAAGCAAGATGGGCATCCCATTGGTGTTAGGTTTTTCAGATGAGGACAAACTTGGAACTATACAGCCACATGATGATGTTTTAGTGGTCACACTCAAGATTGGTGGGTACGATGTGAAAAGAGTGATGATTGACTAAGGCAGTGGAGTTGAGATAATGTATCCCAACCTATATAAGGGGCTAAATCTGAAACCTGAAAACTTGATAGCCTACAGTTCTCCTTGGGTGAGCTTTGAAGGTAAAATGGTCGTTCCGAAAGGTTAGATCAAATTACCCGTGCAAACTGGTCCAGATGTGGTAAAGGTGGACTTTATTGTTGTAGATGCTTTCTCTCCCTACATGGCCACTATGGGCAGACCCTGGCTTCATACCCTGGGGGCTGTCTCCTCTACTCTTCACCAGAAGATGAAGTACCCATCCGGAGGCCAGGTTTTGGAGATAGTAGGAAATCAGTCTACAGCTAGACAATGCCTGGTAGCAGCCATCCAACATCGGCCTGAGGCTGAAATCTCGACCACTGCTGATAACGACTTATAGCAATCAGAAACTCCGACGTTGCCCATCAATGGACTAGCTGACGAAGCGAAATGTGAAGATCTAGAGAAGGTAGTCGTTGGCAACGATCTGGAGAAGTTCTTTCAAGTTGGAGCTCAACTGCCTATGCAGGAGAAGGATCAGTTGGTTGAATTCCTTAGGAAAAATGTTGATGTGTTCACATGGAGCGCGTATGAAGCCCCGGGCGTAGATCCAAGTTTCATTTGTCATCATCTGAATGTTAACCCTTCTATTACCCCGAAGATACAGCCACCTCGGTGCCCGTCAAAAGAGCACGCCGAGGCTGTTAGAAATGAAGTAACCAAGCTCAAACAGGCAGGGGCTATCAAGGAAGTTTTCTATTCTCAATGGTTAGCTAACACAGTGGTTGTGAAAAAGAAAACTGGGAAATGGCGTGTGTGTGTGGATTTCACGGATCTCAATAAAGCCTGTCCTAAAGATCCTTTCCCTATGCCTCGAATAGATCAGTTGGTGGATGCGACGGTAGGTCATCCTCGGATGAGCTTTTTAGATGCCTTTCAAGGATATCACCAAATACCATTAGCGTTGAACGATCAGGAAAAGACAGTTTTTGTCACTCCTATTGGAAACTATCACTACAAAGTGATGCCCTTTGGTTTGAAAAATGTAGGGTCTACTTATCAGCAAATGATGACTAAAATGTTCGAACCACAGCTAGGCAGGAGAATTGAAGTCTATATCGATGATATGGTTGTAAAGAGTAAGGTAGCGTTAAGGCACGTGAAAGACCTCACAAACGTCTTTGAAGTTCTGAGGAAGCATAAGTTGCGACTAAATGCATCCAAGTGTTCGTTTGGTGTAAGTTCGGGAAAGTTTTTGGGATACATAATGAGTCACAGGGGAATCGAAGTAAATCCAGATCAGATTAAGGCCATTAATGGCTTACGAGCACTTCGGAATCCTAAGGAGGTCTAGAAACTGACCGGGATGACTGCTGCTTTGAACCGATTTATATCCAGGTCAGCAGATAGGTGCAGACCATTTTTCCTTTTACTGCATAAGTGGAAAGGATTTGAATGGACCAAGGAGTGTGCTTTAGCCTTTCAACAGCTTAAAGAGAACCTGTCTCGACTACCCATCATGTCCAATCCCGAAGTGGATGAGGTTTTGTTTGCTTACCTGGCAGTAGCCTCTCACACGGTAAGTTTTTTTTTTATACGAGTAGACGGTAATATCCAAAGACCAATCTATTACGTAAGCAAGTCGCTTCACAAAGCCGAGGTTCGGTATTTATCACTGGAGAAGGCCATTTTGGCAATAGTGCATGCTACACGGAAACTCCCCTACTATTTTCAGGCGCACACCGTGGTTGTTTTAACTCAATTACCACTCAAATCAATACTTCAGAGCGCAAATTATACCGGGAGGATTGCTAAATGGGACACGATTCTAGGAGCTTTTGACATCAAGTACATGCCTCGTATCTCTGTAAAAGGCCAAGTCCTTGCCGATCTAGTGGTCGAGTTTGCTGGATTTCTTGAAGAAATAGTGCGAAGCAGTATGGCATGGATGAAAAATTAGTTGGCTTAATCTCCGCCCAATACCCTTCGCCTTGGAAAGTTTATGTAGATGGAGCAACAAACTAGCAGGGATCAAGAGTGGGGCTAGTTCTGGTATCCCCTGAAAATATCACCATTGAAAAGTCCTTAAGGTTGGGATTCTCAGCTACAAACAACGAAGCGGAATATGAAGTTTTGTTGATGGGAATGGCGATGGTCCAGAAAATGGGTGAAAAGGTAGTGGAAATGTTCTCAAATTCAAGACTGGTCGTAGGCCAGGTAAAAAAGGAACTGGAAGCCTGGGATACAAAAATGCAAGAATATTTAGGTCAAATTAGGCATATACAAACGAAATTGGAATTCTTTGACTTATCGCATATCCCAAAAGTGGAAATATACATGCAGACTCTTTGGCTACCCTTGCCACTTCCTCGGCACAGAATTTGCCCCGAGTGATAATTGTCAAAGACTTATGCACCCCTACCCCAACAAAGAAAAATTTGCTCCAGATCCATCAAATCAAGCTAGGGTCGAGCTGGATGGATCCTATATTGCTGTTCCTTGAAAGGGATATATTGCTTGAAGAAAAGTCAGAAGCTGAGAAAATACGATGGAAAGCTCCTCAGTTTTGGTTATCCGAGGATAAAAAGCTGTATAAATGTTCTTTTTTCTGGACCATATCCGCTTTGCGTACATCCAAAGGCATCAAAATCACTCCTAGAAGAACTATATGAAGGAATCTGCGGAAGTCACATAGGGGGAAGATCCTTATCTCACCGGGCCATTTCTCAAGAATACTAATGTCCAAGTATGCAAAAGGAGGCACAAGAGTATGTTAAAAAGTGTGATCAATGTCAGAGATTCGCTCCAAACATCCATCAGCTAGGAGGAGTTCTTAACCCTTTTTCCAGCCTTTGGCTGTTTGCTTAATGGGGCTTGGATATTATAGGTCATTTCCCTAAGGCACTGGGAAATAAAAAGTATCTGCTGGTTGGCATAGACTATTTCATCAAGTGGGTCGAAGCTGAACCTTTAACTAATATCAGAAACGTGGATGTCAAAAGGTTTGTTTGGAAGAATATCGTTACTCGATTTGGGGTTCTCCATACCCTCATCTCAGATAATGGCCTTCAATTTGATAGCAAAGCCTTCAGGCAATACTGTTCTGATCTGAGGATAAAGAATAGATATTCCACTCCAGCCTATCTGTAAGGAAATGGGCAAGCTGAAGCTATCAATAAGGTTATAGTAAGCAGACTTAAAAAGAGATTGGATGATGCAAAGGGAAGATGGGTGGAGGAATTGCCGCATGTCCTTTGGACGTATCGAACAACGCCTCACCGGTCAACCGGGGAAACCCCCTTTTCAATGATATACGGGGCCGAGGCTGTAATCCCTCTGGAAACAGGTTTCCCAACGTTAAGAACAAATGCATTTACCCCGGATGACAATGATGGGTTACTAGAAAAAAGTTTGGACTTGATCGAAGAGCGAAAGGAGAATACAATGGTCCAATTGGCCTACTACCAGTATAAGCTCAATCATGTAAAGCTGAGGCCGTTGGCCGTGGGAAATCTGGTACTGAGGAAAGTTTGGGGAACCACCAAGAATCCAGTCTGGGGAAAATTGGGGCCTAATTGGGAAGGACCGTATCAAATAACTTCGGTGGTAGGAATAGGTGCATACTATTTGAAGGATCTAGATGAAAAAACTGTACTCCATCTTTGGAATGTAAACAATCTAAAAAGGTATTATTATTAATAAAAACAATTCTGTTTAGTTTTTCCTTTAATTTATTCTATGTACCATGTGTTTCCCTATCTATTGAAGTATTAAATAGAAAATAAGTTATGTTAGGTTCCTCGGACCACAAACTTAATGGAAATTAATACCCCTTGACATCTATTGAAGTATTAAACAGAAACTAAGTTATGTCAGGTTCCTCGGACCACAAACTTAGTGGAAATTAATACCCCTTGACATCTATTAAAGTATTAAACAGAAACTAAGTTATGTCAGGTTCCTTGAACCACAAACTTAGTGGAAATTAATACCCCTTGAACTGAGTTATGACCAAATTTGTAAGCCAAAGTAAAATCCATGAGCATCACTTAAAGCATTTTAAGGTACCCTGGACTTGCCTGTTATTTAAACGTTTGGATGTTTTCTCAGAGTTGGAAACTTATTAGAATTGATAAATTAAAAGCATGTCTTGATAGTGCTGTGGATTTAACAGTCATAATCTACTCGGATTCTAAGTTAAAATATATAAAACTATGTTTTCCCTCATATCAACAAACTTCGCTCTTCTATGGCATATGGTTATGAACAAAGAACAATTAAAATGAAAATTGCATAAATAAAAGATAAAATAATAATAACCCATGTAAATTTGGAAAGGTAAAGTGTACATCTCATTAAAACTTGTCTTAAAATAAAAAATAAAAAAATAAAAAAGAAAAAAGAAAAGGAATTTCATTACATTAACTATAACTACCCTATATAAAAATAAAGAGTTATGGTTTTAACTTTATTTGGAGCTTGTTCTTGGAGGCTTTGTCAGTTGCTTCAGGAGGAACCACTTTTTCTTTTTCCTTGGGGACCTGTCCAACAGGTATGGTAGTTGAACCTAAAGCCTACTCAAAACTTTGGAAAGCTGCCCCATCCTGAGGAACCTCCGCGGCCTTGTCCGATGAGGTATCTTTAGGAGCTTCAGGCTCTTTGGAATGCTCTTGCTAACTAGGAGGACGAAGATCTTGAGTCTGGGCTTCCTCGGCGGGGTCAGCAACTATAGAAGCCGCCTCATCTTGGCTGGAAGGAAGGTCCGAGGCTTGTATGCCTAAAGGGAAATAGACATTTCCTAGCCTTCTTAGCTCAGAAAAAGCCTCAACCCCAGCTCGGTTGAGAGCTTCTTCCCAAGTCTAAGCACAGTAGGCTCAGTATATGGCAGGGACCTCTGCCCGGAGGGTATCCTCAGTCTCGACCACACCGATGTCGTAGCCATGCTGTTCAGCCTCATCCCTCACCTTCTTGACCTTTATTTTTGCCTTCTCCGCCTCAGCTTTTACTTTTTCGGCCTAATCTTTGAGCCTTTGGGCATCTTCCAGTTGTTTCCTAAGGGTTGCCATTTGTTCCCTGGAAGCAGCATTGGCCTCACACAGACGCTTCCTCTGATCCTCGGCTCGTCTGTGTACGCTCTCTAGAGCCGAGTCAGCACTCTTGCGGGCATGTTCCTCATCAGCCAGCTTTTTCCTCAATTCTACATTGCTTTGATCAGTAATGTTAAGTGTCTGCACAGCTGCTACCCGCCTCTTTCTCTCACCATCCAGTTGTTGGTAGCAGAAGTTGGTTATTTCCTCAAGCCTGAAAGTGGCTTGGATAGCCTAAAAAGAAAAGGGTCAGTAACATAACAAATAATAATAATAATAATTATAAGTAAAAAAAAAAAAAAAAAGAGGGTTAGCATTATACCATGCCCAGATATCTCTTACAATTAAGGAAAACCTCGTTCTTCCTGATATTCCGCAACTCAGCCATATCCTTTGGAAGTAACAAAGCCTCCTTCAAGGCCGAAGTAACATGGCACCCAATACCCCCGTTGAAGTCCCTGAGTGAGGCATCATCTCTCAAGGGCTCACCGCCGAGCATGGGTGCTGGGAGCTAAGCCTGAGACTCCGGAGGCTGAGTATCTGCCCTTTCCACGCCTAGTTATTACGCATGGCTAACTTTTTGCTACTTCGCAGCTTGTTGAGCCTCGTCTTCACGAGTAGGACGAGATCTCCCGGTCTCCACCACATTTTTACCTTTCTGCTCTCTCTTCCTCTTCAAATCAATAGGTTCAGGCCTAGAGGGCAGAGATGGCTGAGGAGGAGGGAAAGGAGATTTGGGAGGAGGAGGAGGAAGTTTGGGCTAGGTGGACTTCCCCAGTGCACCTTTTCCAGGTTGATCTTTTATTAATTCCATCAGACTCCTCTGAGATTTCCTCTGGATACCCATTTCATCTGATATACTCTCGGGGGATAAAGGCTGGTTGAACGCTTCGAATTTGTCCAAGTCTGATACGTCTACGATCCCCTCTGAATCTTCTTTTTCTTCTTCCTCTTCTTCAAGAATGAGTTGGGATAAGGATGCTCCTATTGAAGGGGTGGCAACAAAGAGTGGTTGAGTACGGGGAGTGCCTTCAGGAAGTGGAATACCCTCCAGAACAATGACCCCTTGGTAGGAAACACTGATACGGTAGAGTCGAGGATTGTTGGCTTTTATCACGTACTTTGGGGCTTGGAAGGCAAGAGAAATGGGTGTATACCCGAGAATCAGGTGTGCCTCTCACAGTTGACCATCAGCTTCGTTTACATACACCTCGGCCCGTAAAATCCTATCTAAACTCTCTTTGTTAACTAAACTGAGCTTGGGTTTAGTAGAACTCTTATCTGCAAAATCATTGAATTAAAAAAAAATTTTGTCAGAGACAGGGATGTTGGGAAATAAAAGAGAAATGCAAACCAAGACACATAAATCTACGGCTATACCCCCACCTGGTTTTCCCTCCTTAATTGGACAAGGTAGGCCATCGTGCCATTTCCCAGAAAAGATTAAGAAATCCTCCTTTAAGTTTTTGTTTGAAGTGGGGAGGCACTAGATTAACCTTAGTTCGGGATGCCTTGACTTAAGGTAGTATCCCTGTCCCTTCAGATGGTGTAAGTTGTATACCCAATTCACGTCGTGGTAAGTCAAATTTAGGTTCATTCACTCGTTTAAAGCTTCTATACTCCCCAATACCTTAAACATATTTGGGGCGCACTAAGTGGGAGATAGTCTAAAGAACCTAAGATAGTTCCTAGTAATGGGGCCCATAGGAATGGTCACCCCTCCGTCTATGAAGGCGATCATGGGTATAACCACCTCTCCTGTTTTTCTAGCATCTACCCATTCCCCCTGGGCAGCATATCTCATGCCCACTGTTGGTGGGATCCTATACTTAGCCTTAAAACTTTACATACCCTCCTCGGACTCAACTAAACGTTTGAACTTACCCATTTTTCTAAGAGGTTTTGAAGAAAAATTAACAAGTTTAAAACGAAAACTAAGAAGGTTTAAGAAAACTTACAGGTTTAAAAAAGGGGTCCTCAGACAAATTTCTAGTATTTGTAGAGCACGGGAAGATGAGAGAGAGAGAGACAGGTTCAATGTATGAGATCTAGGACTGTGTGATTGTTGAAAGTAGGAAAAGGAATTGATTTGAAAAGCTATTTATAGTGGCGCAGAAGTTACAAGCGGGAAAGTTCCCGCTCGTAAAACTAGAAAAATCCTCCACCGTTCGATTTGCATCCTACCATTGAACGTGGGGGACAAAGGTACCGCCAAAATTTAATGATGGCACGCTCTGGACGCTGAAACGTCAGGAACGTGCCTTGAGCAGGTAAAAAGGCATTTAGGAGATTAGGAATGCAGAATAAAACCACAAACAAGATGGGTTGAGGACATCAAAATCATCATTTCCTCCCGAGGAATCGAAAAGCAAGATTTTGAGAGGTTATTGTGGGGGCCAGTTAGTCAGGAGATACTATAAAGGCTGTATGAATTGGGCCTATGACCCAATCCGAGGACATTAACTAATCTGAGAATGGCCAAATGAGGATATAATGGGAATGGTATAAAGAGAAAAATAAAGATACTACGAGATAAGTCCAACACACATTCGAGGAGAAAAGCCATCTCGGGAACAAGGATCCGAGGTCAGTAAGAGTGTCATATCACCCTAGACCTTCTTCAAAATTACATCACAACTAGGAGTTGGACGTTGGACAAGGGGTAAGTAAAGGGAGGCAACAAATATCTTCAAAAACTGCTACCTCCACATTAAATGCCTCCCAACTAACTTTCTGACTGCATTAATGTGGAGGTAATACCTGAACAGTGACCAAGCAGCCTTACAACTACTATTTGATGGTTCTAGGAGGTGTTGGATGGGACAAGAAGGAGCTCCTAGAATCCAAACCACACATGTATGGTAAGGATAACACCAAGATTGTAATATATAGCATGGGAAGGTGACCTAAAAGGGGGACTGAGAAAAAAATCATAAAATCTAGGCAATAACATTGTGGATTCTTGTAACTGTGTTCATCATCAAGATATTATAAGATAAGTTTCTCAGGCTGGGCCGAGAACAAATTTTCTTACTTTACTTGTGCTTAACAATCTTAATTCAACAATTTTTATGGTCCATCTTTTAGAGTAGAATTAGTTTTTTCACCCATATTTTATAAATTCATTGTTTGGGCTTTTTGGGTTTAAACCCAATCCCATACTGGGTCTAATCCAAATACTGTCCTTACAAAGTGTATTTTAAAATATTAGTGTGAATTTTTCTTTTCTTTTTCTTTTTTCAAAAACTTATGAAGAAATTTGTCATTACAAATGTTCTGGTATTTGATTTTTCTTTTTCTTTTTTCTAAACTTATCAGTCATTTTTTTACTAACTGTGATTAAACTTATAAAGAGATTCTTATAAAAATTTAGACTATTTCATTACTAATATAAACATAAGAGGATTCTAAATATATATATATATAAACAAATTTGGGGGGTGGGGGGGGAAGTGTTAATTTCTTCAAACCTTAAAGGAGGCGAATGTTTTTTTCCTTCAAGTTTGGGTGGAGTGTCATTCTCACAAACCTCAAGGGAGAGGAGTGTAATAACCCCCATCAATTTATTGCCAATTATTTTAAGTTGTTGCTCTCTCTCTCTCTCTCTCTCTCTCTCTCTCTCTCTCTCTGTGTGTGATAATTTGATAGTTGGAGGATGAAGTATTTGAACAATGGACGTCTCTATTGCAAACAACAGAAAGTGTCAATTAAGTTATAGGACTCCTAACTTTTCCATTTTCTCTTGGATATTTATTAAACTTGCTCTTTCTCTTTCCAATGGATAGTATGAGTGCTAACAGTTTAAAACTTTCAAAAACTTTCATTTGTTTATTTGGTAATTAGCAATTAATATTACCTTTTCTAATTAGTTTGTCACATTTACTTTTTTGAATTAATTGATGATTTTCCCTCTTTAAGAAAAGTAGAATTTTATCTTTCTCAATATGATGAATACTAATCATCTTTACCTTTTTTTTTTTTTTTGAGAAAAATCTATACCAATCATGGTATGTCATATGTATGATTTTATTTTTTATTTTTTTCATTTTAAACTTCAGTTATTTTCAAAGGAAAGTCAAACAAATACATAACAAATTGTAATTGATAAGGATTTATATTATGATATGATCTTATGATCCAATCCACGATATCCTCTCAACCATCCTGTTTTGGATACCGATTTTGAAAGTTGTGATTTAAGAGAGGCAATAGGCAACAGTGATATTAAAATCACAAGAGCAGTCATTTTAGTCTCCCTAAAATAGGGTAAAAGATCAATTTAGGGAATGAACCCCAAAAAATCCTCCCATTGGCTTCCTTACACATAGGCCCGGCAAACAGGTCAAGGTTAATCTAGTTCAGGAAATAAGTGGGCTGTGAACGGGTTGTGTTAGTCAGGTCATGGGCCAACCCATTTTTTTTACATGCAACAAAAAGAAATAACTAAATGTAAAAAAAAATAAAAATATATATATAGTTAAAAAATACATAAATTTTTCAGTTTATACAATTCAAAGGTCACTAATGATATTATCACCATGAAAATTAGGTGAAAGAGATGTTGGTTCATTTGTAGTAGATAAGACTAACAATGGCAAGGATTTCATGGTTTTATTACATAAATTTAAGGTTTAAACTAATACTTTGAGCCTTTTATCACACGAAAGGGTGTTTTTTTTCACGCGAGAGGTGTGGGGGAGAAGAAATACATCAATTTCATTAAATCAAAGATGCCAAATTGGCTTAAACAACATTAAAAATTTCTAGTTGCACTTCTTCCATCCAGAAAAGTAAATTAGGCAAAGAGATTTGCCCTTTTAGCAAGAGAATGCATTACAACTCAATTTCTTTGAAATCTTGTTACTATGTGGTCAAACTAGACATAAAATTTTCTAGTGGTTGTTATTTGATTCAATGTAATCATTACCTTTGGAAGACTATCGTCATGTTACTTTTACTTAGTTTAACATCTTGAGTGATTTAATTTCTATCTTACATGGTCTAATTAAAAATGGGTCTAGTTGTGAGTCAAAAGGGTTGACCTGACCTAACCCGGGAAAAAACAAGTTGAGTATGTGTCAATTCATTTTTACCTCACGTAAAAATTTATTGGGTTCGAGTTGGGCAATTTCCCTCTGGTTCAGGTTCGAATAATGAGTCCAAGTCCAATTTTGCCAGGTTTACCTTAAATCCCCTAAGTTAACATTTTACTATAGGGATGAAATATTGTGCATTCCCCAAATCCATATTTTATTATTTTTTGTGTCTTGGTAATTGATATAAAGAAAAATGGGTGTGTTTGAAAAGTGGAAGAAATAATAATATAGAAATAAAGAAATAATATTTTAATTAATGAAAAGTATAGGATAAATCAAATGATGTGAGAGCTCTAAAAAATAATAAATCTTAAATTGCAAGCTGTTACCGTTATTATTAATGAGCAAAAAAGTAATTTCAGTGATGGGTTCTAGTTAAAACCTCTAACAATTTATCACCTAAAATTTGTTATAAAATTGTTAAGGGCATAACACTTCTCCAAAAATTTAGATAAACCATTGTGAATGTTCTAAGCATCAATACTCATGAGCTAAGACTCCAACATGAATTTTATCCTAACAAAGAAGAAGAAAGAAACCAAGCAAGCTTAAACTCCCACAGTGCCTAGATTTGTTGTCCCCAGCTAATATAGGACCATAGATAGCAGAGAAATTTCCACATTTCACTGACAACAAAGGTATCACAGAACAGGAGACAGAGCGTCACTCTCGGGGTTTGAGACACATGGCAAAGTTCCCAAACTATATGATCGAGACGTAGAGAGTGTTGTGCTCCCATTTTCACGGACCTCTCAATTTTCATTACAATGCCAACGGTACAACGAATACAGAACAATACAGAGCCATAAAAACTCACTAAAATTAAATAGGAAACAAAAGCTGTCTCTCTATATCCTTACGTGACTAACCTTAATTTACCCTCAACATTTATCAACGTGCATAGCTCATAGCTCATACCTTGGGGTTTCCTCAGGTTGGTTTTTGTTTGCATATATATATATTTTTAAATTTCTTTTCATTTTTTGGATGTTAATTGTTTACAAGAATTTATGTGTGCCATTTAGATTTTAATTGTTTCATGAACATTATATTACCTGGTCGTTTTATTGTACATTCTTGGGATCATTGTTTGGTATCTGGGTTTAATGTTTATGCTCTAGTTCGTGTCCATGCATGTGGGGTTGTGACATATTCCTGCTATGAGGGGATGGAGGATGTTGATTTGTTGTGTAAATCTTGAATTGGGTTCATTGTATTTTCAAAATTGTGGGATATAGTCTCTTGGCATTTCAAATGTCTGTTTTATTGTCCAATTCCAAGCTTTTGATGTTTTTTTGGATTTAATCTGGTTGAAGTTTTTTCCCTTTGGAATTGGTTCCTCCATTTTCCCTTTGCAAACGCACATATAAAAATTATTGTGATGTCAAAATATTTCTTGCAATTTGAATTTTGGCTCTATGTGAAACCTTGAGCATCCAATCACCTCTCCAAGAACCTGCAAAAACGGGAGTTTTGTGCTTTGGTTAGGACCTTTTTTTTATGAAACCTTAAACATCCCCAGTTGTGATTCGAGTGCAGCTGTAGCAGTTTTTTAATTTTTTAAAATCTTTTTCCCCTGAAGCTTGTAAAGTTCGTTTACAGCTTGTAGAGTCTTAGCAAATTGAGAGGCCATACTTTGCTTTGCAGTTTCTCTTAATGGTCAGTGTCATACTTTTACTGCAATTATTCAAAGTTCTGTGAAAAAGTTTCTGCCATATGCAGCTGAGGTGAGTTAATTTTCGCTATCAATGACATACATACAAATGCTAAAATGTGCGTACGTGCACATGTTTCTGAGCTTGTCTTTTGAATGGATAGTGGAGAAACCAAAAATCTCAATAAACTTATTAGCTGTGCTATATCTCAACAAGTACTTAGTGCATGACTTAACTATATTCAAAAACCAGTGTTGGTAAAGCAAAATGTTCAAACAAAAGTTTTATGTGTTTGAAAGTTGTAACAAAAGAAGTTTGTGAAATTAAGGGAAATCCATAGACTGTATTCTGCAGAGAGCTTCAGGAAGCAACTGATTCAAAAAAGTGGGAAAGTTTAGTTATTAATGTTCTGACAATAAATTTTATGAGTTTGAGTTAACCAAAAAAAATTGCTATTTATTTGTTTGAGTAAAAGATTTCACTAGCCAAGTTACTGGTAGCAAATCGTTTCATTATGTAGCCTATTGCATCTTCTTGGTATGATTCATACTGTCAACAACATGATTCTTTTTTCTTTTACTTTTTTTTTTTTTTTTTTTTTTTTTTTGGGGGGGGGTGGGGTGGGTGGGGGTGTTTTGACAAGTTGTTTTGAGAGGGGAATGGAAATTTACCATCTTTTCGTATTTCAGGACTTCTTTTGTGAAGCAGTGGAAAATCAAATTTTCCCTGTTTTCATAATCGAGCTCCGACTCTAGATGCCCTGCTTAAGCATCTCACCATGAAATCCACATTGGATCAGTTTACAAAAGAAAATGAAGGGTTTAGCAGCTCAAATGTAGCAGCTAATGGGGATATTTCTGAACAAATAGTAAATAATAATGACGAGGGTGAAGGTAAAGAAAGATGATTTTTCCCTCTTCACTTATTTGCTCATCTTTATTTATAAACTAATTTTTTTTTTCCCTTCTATTTCTTTTTTCCAGCTAAGCAGCGAGCAATATTATTGGAGTGGCTGAATAATACCCTCCCTGATCTAAACTTACCACTAAATGCTTCAGATGAAGACTTGAGAATGTGCTTGATTGATGGTACTATTTTGTGTCGGATCTTGAATATGCTGAGAATTGGTTATGTGAATGAGGTTGTTGAAAACTTTCTAAATTTTTCTTTAACCAAGTCATACTATAAATTGGAAATTGGTTGTTAGGTTTCTAATTCTAACATTCATTTTCCATTACAGGTAGGTGATTCCAATCAGTCAACAGATTTGCGCACACAAAAAATTAAAAGGTTTCTGGCAGCAATGGGAAACTTGGGGATTCCCAGCTTCAAGGAGTCAGACTTAGAGAAGGTATTTAACTAGTAAATGCATACAGACACATGCTTGCTTTGTGATATAGTGATGTACACATAACACGGTATTAGGTTATGAAATTTGAGCAAGTCATAAAATTTGTGCTCTAAGTAAATATGTTGCCATGTGTGAGTGTGTAACGCAAACATTCTATCTTTGTTGTCATATATTGATTCTTACATGTATATCTATAAAAAAAAAAAAAGGAAATCATTCATACAAATGTTATAGTTTCCATTCACTTGTTAGTCTTTGCTTAGAGATCGATCTTACTTTTCTAGCCCCTCTCTCATTTTTGAGTTATATTATGCAGGGCTCTATGAAGAGTGTTATTGATTGCCTTTTAACACTTAGAGCACAATATAAGCCAACTATCACTACAAAATCTAAATCTGGAAGCCCTCGTGGAAGTGGATCTCCACGTGGAACTGGATCTCCACGTGGACAATTTTCTGCTTTGACTGGAGAAGATAGATTGAAGGCTGTCTCTGAGTCTAAACTTCAACGTACTTCGCGTAGTCCTATCATGTCAGGTAAAATTGTTCCCTCTCTATCCCTCTTCCCCCCTCCCCCTGTATGTGTATGTGTAACTATGTGTACATAAGTTTCAAGATTTCACAACTAATCCTCTTTTAGCTTGCACGCTTACAAAATATTGAACATGAATAAATCTCAAGCTGATTTAATGTTGTGTGAACAATGAGTGCAAGTTTCCCTATGCTTAAACATTAGCTATAATATTGGTGTCCTTTTTATCATTCTGTTTTGTTTATTCAAGTAGTTGATGTTCATGATTTTCGGTATCAAACAGAGCCATTTGCTGCAACAGTACATAGTAGTGGAGGACATAAGTTCCATGAAGTGTTTCAAGTCAAACCAGGACGATATGCAGACCTTCCTGCTGCAAAAATTTCAGAGATGATGAAATCAAACAGTCTAGATGTAAATTCTTGAGATCTTTTTCTTGTCAGATAACCTTGATATTTGGTCAGTTTTAAAATTCCTTTTCTTGGTCCTTTAAATTTAATGTCTTTTTAATGTGTTTCAGCATCTCTTGTTGCAGAATGCCCCAACTCAATCACTTTTGAGCGTTGTGAATGGAATTCTGGATGAAAGCGTTGAAAGAAAGAATGGTGAAATACCTTATGTACGTCCACCGGAGGAAATACGTGTTTGAATATTATTAATGCATGAGTCTATATATATATACACACTATTAATATCAGGATTCTTTATTTGATTTTCAACATTTTGTGTACTAAATTTTTTTTACACAAAATCTTAAACTTTCTAAAATACTCCTATCTTATAGTTAAATAATTTTAAATTAAAAAATACAAATTGGTTAAGAGAGTAATTTACTGTTCCTAAGTTTTAGGCTTTTTCCTTTACCTTCTCAATTCGGCCTAAAATTTAGAACATGATTTCTATCTCATTTTAAAATATTATTCTACTTTACCTTACCTCTTTAAAAAAAAAAAATATATATATATATATACACTGTTATTTATATATCACTTTTAAATATTATAACTCTAAAAATAAATAAATAAAAAAGAATATTATTGTACGTGTGATGAGTTTAGTATATAAATATATATATATGAGTTTAGTATATAAATATATCTATATATATATATATATATGTCCATTAGCATGTATTTTCATATGTGCATGCATAATATAATTCTAGAACTGTGTTCTAACACTATTGTCATTGCTCAGCGTGTGGCATGCCTTTTGAGGAAAGTTGTGCAGGAGATTGAGCGACGCATATCAACCCAAGCAGAACACTTAAGAACTGTAACATGACTTATGGTTATTTTTTTAATATCTTACAGTTTTTTTCTATCACCTTGTTAATTTCTTTATGTTTTTGTGCCTACAGCAAAATAATCTTTTTAAGACTCGTGAAGAGAAATACCAGTCTAGGATCAGAGTACTTGAAACCCTTGCATCAGGGACTAGTGAAGAGAGCCAGGTATGGTGAATAATATAAGTCAGCAAGTTGGACTTTGACTGACACATATGTGAGTCATTTTTTATTGTGTGACCAACCCTAATAAATCTATTGTACTATATAGCTGATCCCAAAGTTTTGGAACTAAGGCTTTATTGGTATTGTTCATGCAAATAATTTTCTTTTCTAAATTTTTTTTTTTTTTCATTGCAGATTGTTATGAACCAGCTTCAGCATATAAAGGTACAGTTTAGAGAAAATAAAGCATGTAACTCTTTTTTATTTTTAACTTGAACTGCTTGTATCATCTAATGTACAATAATCTAATTTTTCATTGACACTTAAAACTTGTTAGAGCATGCAATAAATGTGTTACTTGTGAAAAGACGTTGACATTTGACAACGATCTTATGTTGTATGCATATTTTTTACAATAATTCTATTATGGATCTTATTTTGTATGCATATTTTTTACAATAATTCTATTATGGATGTTTTGTAGACAGAGAGGACCAAAATGGAAGAAAAGAAGAAATTTGAGGAGGAAGATTTGGTTAAATTGACGAAAGAGAATGAGAACAACAATCTTGAAATTTCAACATTGAAGCAAGAACTTGAAGTAGCCAAAAAGGCATATGAATTGCACTGCTCGCAAATGGACACACAAGCTAAGGATGCTAAAACAACTCTTGAGGAGAGATTAAAAGAACTTGAGCACCTTTTAGAAGATTCTAAAAATGAGATGAAAAAGCTTGAGTCATACTCTGAATCAAAATATCAGAGATGGAACCAGAAAGAGCAAATCTACCTAAGCAATATGGAATTTCAGTTTGGTGCACTACAGGTATGCTTTTAAGTGAGAATATTCTTTTAGCTTTGAATGGAGTGATGTTTAACTTCTAACTTTATGAAACATACAGGAATTGAGGTTCGCTTTTACATCCATTAAACAAGAAATTATGAAAGCACAAAAGAGCTATTCCGAGGAATTTAATCACCTGGGTAGGGATAGTTATTTGAAATTCAAGTATTTTTATGCTGTTTGTGATGGTAGTTTCTCATAAATTAACTTTACCTTGCTTAGGAGTAAAGCTCAAAGTAATAGCAGATGCGTCTGAAAACTATAATTCAGTTCTTGCTGAAAACAGGAAGTTGTTTAATGAGATTCAAGAATTAAAAGGTGACACTACTTATTTTGGCCATATTTCATATTACATTGTATGCAAGTACAAATTATTAAATTCGATCTAAATTTATTTGAACAGGAAATATTAGAGTGTATTGTCGGATAAGGCCTTTTCTTCTTGGACAAAGAGAAAAACAGACGATCGTAGATTATATTGGTGAAGATGGAGAGTTGGTTATAGCAAATCCCTCAAAGCCAGGGAAAGACAGCCATCGATTGTTTAAGTTTAATAAGGTCTTTGGTCTGGCTGCAACTCAAGGTTATTATCACTCTCTATATACATTAGATACGCCTTTTTTTTACACTATGTTATATATAAGCATTGCCTAATTGACTGACTGATTAATTTGATGTTATTAGAATGTTAATTCTTAAATAACTAGTTTATGTATGCATATTTGTTTTATGGTGAGCATTGCATAGCACAACTCATTCTCTTTTTTAAATGATGGCAGAGGAGATATTTTCTGACATCCAACCTTTGATACGATCGGTACTTGATGGCTTTAACGTATGTATATTTGCTTATGGTCAAACTGGTTCAGGAAAAACTTTCACAATGGTATGAACTCTTGGCGTATTTTACTTTTCACAATGCATTTAGTGCTAGTTCCAACAATCCTAATGAAACAAAGTCCTTTCTAAACAGACTGGCCCAACTGGAGCAACTAAAGAGAATTGGGGGGTCAATTATCGAGCGCTCAATGACCTTTTTGATATCTCTCAAAGTAGAAGAAGTGCCCTTACATATGAAATGGGGGTTCAAATGATTGAGATATATAATGAACAAGTACGCGATTTACTATCAACTGATAGTTCTCAAAAGAAATATCCTTTTATTCATCCTTCATGTCTACTTGTTTTCGTTTCATCTATGCTTTCTATGCATATACATCCTTTTATAACTTAAATGAAGACACATAGAATTCATGATTTTAGTATGTCGATCATTTGTTTCCTTGATTTGCGCACACTTGGGATTTTGACACAATTGCAACCCAATGGGTTAGCTGTACCCGATGCTAGCATGCAACCTGTAAATTCAACCTCTGATGTAATGGAAATAATGGATGTGGGACTTAGGAACAGAGCTGTCGGTGCCACTGCCCTGAATGAAAGAAGTAGCCGGTCTCACAGGTTAATAGATCTTATCTATTAAATATAAGTATCTCTCAATCATAATTTTTCAATTTTGTTGTAATATTCAGTTAGATGTATGTGTACAGTGTTGTCACTGTTAATGTTCGTGGGAAGGATTTGAAGACTGGTGCTGCTTTGCTTGGTAATCTTCATTTGGTAGATCTTGCAGGAAGTGAAAGGGTAGATCGTTCTGAGGTAACTGGAGATAGACTCAGGGAAGCACAACATATAAACAAATCACTATCCGCCCTTGGAGATGTCATTTTTGCTCTTGCTCAAAAGAGCCCTCATGTACCTTACCGAAATAGCAAGCTTACTCAAGTCCTACAAAGCGCTCTGGGTATTTCTTTGTTAGTTATCTTCTTTTAGTCACAAGTGGCCTTCAATTCCTTGATAGATTCTATAAGACGTTAAATTTGTCTTTATAGCTTGCATTAGTACCTATGTTAAGAGTTCATCTGAAACATATATTGATTTTAATATCTCAGGTGGTCAAGCAAAAACTCTTATGTTTGTGCAACTTAATCCTGATGTGAATTCATATTCTGAAAGTCTAAGCACTTTGAAGTTTGCTGAGAGGGTTTCTGGAGTTGAGTTAGGTGCTGCACGGAGCAACAAAGAGGGTAGGGATGTCAGGGAATTAATGGAACAGGTGCTTATAAATTTATTTATTTGTTTGTCTCCTTTGGAGGAACTTGATTAGAAGTTATATTACCATTGGAGTTATAAGCACATTCCCTTCTTGTTCAATTATGGTTAAATAATTAAATTCATCATTTTCTAACAACTTAAATTTTTGGGACAGTCGGTAATTTATCATAGTATGTTGCTAATAGGGATCACCAAAGAAGAAATGCAAATAAACTAAATTAGAATAAAAATTGAATCTTTTAAATTGAGGAAAATGTTCATGGTAAGGCACTGTTGCATTTATCAAGTTGGTTTGAATTTTGAATATTTGGTGAACATAGTGTTGTCAATTTACATGCATATGTATATTCAAAACAACAAAAGTTTGTAGTTATCGATAAAAATTTTATTAGTGTCCTAAAGAAAGTAAAATAACTTGCTCTTGTGAAACTTAGTTTTAGAATTTGGGGAACATGACATTCAAATTATCTTATGCAGTTTTGTGATTGCTATAGCAGCAAATTTGCATAGGAGAAGGAATTCCCATACAAAATAGCTTATTGTGCTTTCCTTGAATCTGTTTAAATATCATTTGAGGACAAACCAATGTCTTCTCAATTATTAGTGATAAAATTTGACTGAAGTTTTAACTATAAAGTATTAGTCCCTTATTGTTAAGTATTAGTAAAGTATTTGTTCTCAAGTTTGAATAGTGAATTGGATAAAATATATTTTTTTATTAGATATACATCAAATGGTGATAATGTGTTGGTCTGTCATACTAAATAACATTTAGATGTTGAAAATTATTTTGAACAAAATTTAGCTACAAAATAATTTTATTCAATAAAATAAATATTACTACATATTTTAAAATTTTAACAGTTAAATTACATGTTTTTTACGCTTTTAATACACATGTCAAATTTTGTGTTAATCGGATTTTATTTACCATATGATCTATAAGTTTATATTTTATACATAATTTTAAATTACAAAAACTTGCAATTTAAACAATTTATTAATGACATAGATATTGATCTTTAATTTTATAGAAATTTTGCAAGTATGAAGGATATAAGAAAATATATAATCAAATAGTAGATTTGTCAAAATTTACCTCCAATAAAAAGATATTAAGTAACTAAACTTTGTCCATTTATTTTTATTACGAAAAATTATCCATTCTTTTTGGAAACATATGAAATGTGATTATACATACATACATACATATATATAAATATATATATATATATATTTATCAATATTATTCATATAATATTTTTCCCTAAATATATCATATGCTTATTCAAAATTATAGAAGTTCAAGTTTGAATAATTGGTCATGCAATGTGGTGAATAAATGTTTTTTCTTTAGCATTTCTAAAGTTTAGTTAAATAAATTTATTTACAAGAAGATTATGATGGGAATTACATTTCCACAAATCTCATTCTAGCAACTTCTACTATATGAGAAGGAATTTAACTGAAAGAACTTATTCTAAAATCAAAATGGACTGAAGGAGCAGAGAATCAATGACTTGGTTTTTTTTTGGGAAGGGGTGGGGGCATGGTATTGAGGGCTACCTCAACAACACTTGCTTTAGTCAACATGCATCATTTATGTGCATGTGTTCAGGTATTGTAAAGAGACTTCATATGCATTATCTATAGCTTACTTCAAAATTTTGGGAGATTTTGCAAATTATAAGTTTGATTTCCTTCATTGTAAGGCATTCCTATTTAGAATGCATGGTATTGAGGCCTACCTCAACAACACTCTACAAGACTTTTAGCCAATATGCATCATTGATGTGAATGTGTTCAGGTGTTGTAAGAAGACTCCCATATGCATTATTCATAGCTGACTCCAAAAGTTTGGGACTAAAACTTCTTGGTGGTTGTATATTTTTTTTGAAGATCATATTTTGTGGTCATCACCTAATAAGTTTCTGTTGACAATTCAGGTGGCTTCTCTCAAAAGCACTATTGCTAAAAAAGATGAGGAGATTGAGCAGTTGCAATTGCGTAAAGGTTTAAAAAGTGTGCATCCTGGTTCCAATGGTGAAAAGCGTGGGACAGCTATGAGGTATGCATCTTCCTCTCCAAGAAGAGAAACTGTAGGTGGGACTACTCCGCCAAGCCAAAAGCCATTGGGTGGGAAAGGACTTGCTATGAAATCAGCTTCTGATCCAGACTTTTATTCAGAACAAAGTGATAAGCATTCTGAAGATGATTTTCAGAATTCAATGGATGACTTTAAATACCAGAATGAACTTGTCAGGCAATCAAAGGTTGCCGGAGACACTGAGATCATAGGACTTGGAGATGCAGATTATGATGAGAGATCAAGTGACATATCTGATGGTGGTCTTTCTATGGGAACAGATACTGATGGATCTGTTGAAAGTGCTTTTACATCTGAAACCACAAAACGGTCAGATATTCCGGAGAAGTAAGTATTACTTTTCTTTTTACAGCTTTGGGTGTTGAATTTAAAATTTTCAGATATTAAAAAAAAAAAAAGACAAAACTTAAGTAGAGTAATTAGGTGATATTCTTTCTCCTCTTACAGTTCGGTCATGTGGCAGTACTTAACTAAAAATACACTTTTATCCCCTACAAAATATGATATCGAAAAAAATAATTATTGAATATCATTTTGCTCTCTTGTAATATTTAGAATTTACTATAAGAAGAAAGTTTTGTTTGTTTAAATTGATATTAATAACTTTGGACTGAAATCAAATGTGTTAATGAGACATTTTGATGCTTAAAAGATTCATATCATCTGCTTTTGGCGTTGAATAGACATTGACATGGAGTTTGCACAATATGGCATAGAATTTAGATATTAATACATTTTTTCTCTTTATTAATTGACAATATGCTCTAGCTGTTAGAGTAAGGTGGAGGACGAGATCATGGTTTCAAAACTTACTGAGTGTATGTGTAATTATCATTTATCAACAACAAACTCTACCTTTTCTGTTCATTAGTTTTTCTGCTGTTCATTGTACAAACATTTCATATGCTTTTGCCAAATCATGAATCATTATTTCATCCTTGTCCATCATGAATCATTAAGTCAACCTTGTTTAGAAAAAAAAAAAAATTTAAAAACATCATTAAGCAACTGCCTGCATTCTCTTGTCCACTTCATCAACACAATTTAATTAAATTTTGTAAAGTAGGCTACTAAAAGTACCAATGTTTATTATAAAGACCAAATTGTCAATGAAATTACATTCTGCTGTTCATTGTACAAACATTTCATATATAATGTTTTTTTTTTGGGTGATAATTTATACATTCTGGCATACATAGGCTAGTTATTAGTACTCAACTAAGTCCTAGTTTTTTTGGTAAACTACTAAGCCTTAATTTCAACAGTATAATAATCAATGTGAATTTCCACTCCTTTTGTTAATCCCATTTCTACTTTTTGCAGGCCTAAATTAAAAAAATTGCCACCTAAAGTTTCTCGAGCCCCATTGAAACCAGGGCGAACTGCATCACCTACAACTTCAAAATCAAAGCCCTCTCCAAAGATGTCACCAAGTACGTAAAGTTAATGCTTTTCACACGAATTGCTATTATTCTAAGTTGACAAACTCATAGCCTAATACTCGTTTTTCTTGCAGAGTTACTTACATTCTCCACAAATGTGCCATTCAGATTTTAAAAAAACTGGCGACACTTCTGCACTCAAGCCTCCTATTATCAAACGATGGGTGTAAAGTAGAAGGCATACATTACTTACACACAAAAAAAGATGTAAAAATTATCCACATAATTTTGTACATTCTGTTCAATAATTTTGCATTGCCACGTAAGTTTTGTAATTAGGATTCCTCGAAGGCTTGTCTCTCCTAGTCATTTTTCATTACAACATATCTGGTTCACATAATGGGCAATCTTGTATATTGAAAACTGAAAAGTAGCAAAGTTTTTTTTTTTTTTTTTTTTTTGAGAGAAGCAAAGTGTATTTATACCAATCATATTTTCTCTTGACATCAAACTTACATCACTCACCTCTTGGAGTATGTGTGTGTGCATTTATTGTTGTGTTGGAGTATGTAGATGTGCATGTTTACCTTAGTGTTGTAAACTACTAGAATTTCCATGGTAGCATGAAACCTAGGATTTTTTCCAAGGGTCCAAGTTAAACATAACAATTAAGTAAAAAAGTATTATTTATATGTATCAAGTATGTCTTTTAACCAGATTTAACATATGTAATTGTTTCATACATAGTATAATATATATCAAAATAGTATTTTTATGACTAAACAAATCTTTTCTTTATAAATTAGGTTTAACGTAATAAAGTTTTGGTTTGCACAAAATTATTTATCATTGATTTTGCTCTAAATTTCTTGGCAATCACTCTGTCTTGGAAAAAAGTAACACCTTTAAGGAAGAGAAAGACCTGAATCTATGACTATATTCCTGACCTTAGCAAGTCAAGAGGCAGTCCTACTAGAGATCAGATTGAAAACTTCATATAATTAGCTACCTTCCTCAGGTTTATCTATCGATTAGTTAAGGGTCTTATGACATAGGGGGGAAGCACCCTTCCTTTACAAAAGGGAACTATTGGTTAGTTACACAATTATTTAGGGAACAATATAGGACGAGAATTCCTAATAGCTAGTCGAGGAATGACAACAACTAACAAACAAGCTACTAGATACTAAGAAAACTGCTCATAAAATTAAGAGCATAGAGATCAGAGCTTGCAGGTAGCATACGGGGAAGGTGAAAGGGAACCTAAGCTTCTTCTCGAGCCAATGTCATTGTACACAATTAAGTAATCATTCAAAAACTCATGTTTTATCTTATTCTAAATTTTTGTTTTGACAACTTTAATGGCTGAAAATAATTTTCTCAATTGGGGATCATGCAGCTCTACTTCCTTAGCTATGAATCTTTGAACCCTTTTAAGAATTCCAAATCTAAAATTTCAACATATGGGATAGATGATTAGACAATAACTCTTGAAACTTGAACATTTTTCTATCTTAAAATATGCATTAGGGGAGGAGGGTTTACCCATAATTTACCCCTACCTTGAAACCTGAATATTGAATTTAATAAACTAATTTATAGTCAAACTTAAAAAATAATAATAATAATAAATGTGAAGCGTAATTTACTTTTGAGTTATGCTTTTATTTCTAGGTACTTTTCAATTACTTTTATCCCAATTTACTTTCCGAAAGTGGAGGTTTTGGCTTTTAGAAGAGAGTTTTAAAAAAGAAGCAATTGATTAAGTGGAATACTTTGTGTCAAACAAAAAACAAAGAAGCTGGCCTTGGGGTGTAGGATTTCAAGCCAAATGAATAAGGGCTGTTTTGGTAAGGTAGTTCAAATAACAGTTTTTAATATTTAAACATTGAAAACTATAGGCTAAAAAAAAAAAAACATGTTCGGTAAAGGATTTCAATGAATGTTTGAGTTATGTTTCTCATTTTAGGTATTTAAACACTAAATTTAGAAAATTCCTCTTGCCAATTTTCAGTTTTCAATTAGCATTACTCAATGACATTTTTGTAAATATTTAAAAAAGTGTAGGATCCACTTGATAAGACCTCACATAGCTACAACTCTCTTTCTCTCACGGCACACCTCATCTTTTTCTCTCTTTTCCTCCCTTCTCTCTCATGTGCACTCTTCTAATAAATATTAATAAAATAATTGTACATGTCATAAAATTACCACTTTTTAAAAAAAGAAATACATGGACATACCAAACACACAATTATATTTTTTTCACATTTTAAAATATGTTGTTTGAAATATGATACCAAACACATTTTTTGCATTATGAATACTTTAAATATGTATTTTCACAATACTTTTTAAATCACAATTTTTACATTATTTTAAACAACAATACTTAAAAGCTACTGTCAGAGGCCCGCCCTAAGGCCAAGTAACTATGGAGAATTGCACAAAAACCCAACCTTATACTTTCCAGAAAACTTTTGTCAGGCAAGTGTAGGGTACGAAATGGCAGTGAAATCTCAATAAACCACCCAAATTGGTCCCCTACAGCCAAGAGCAATAAAAGACTATGCCCACAGCAGATTGACAGGGTCTCTGACCTCATTGACGAGGAACAAAAGTTCTGGAAATTCAATTTAATGTTTCAATTGTGTAGTCAGGAACATGCTCAGCAAATCCACCAAATCCTCCTTTCTAAGAGAACCAATGCCCCTGACCAATTGATTTGGCCCAACTCTAAAACAGGACAATACAATGTCAAGGAATGTTGCCATTTATTGTACAAGCAAAGCAGGAAATGTAATGATGCTAACCCAGGCCAAGCTATTTTCATTATGGGTTGCTTACAAGTCCATGAGCCCATGGTGGGTGTACTGTTCAAAGATTCCGAATACACATGCACCCAAATTCTCACATCTGCATTTAATATTGATTTAATCACAATTAATGTACATTATCTCAAACTCACAAAATTAGCGTATCCAAAAACTATCAATTTATCACCACAGGATGCAGTGATCACTCCACAAATATAAACAAGTCTCCAAGAATGAGTTTTACACACATATACATTTAGATTAAGTTAAAATATAATTTCTATCTTGTATAAATAAAATAAAATAAATAAAGAAACCACCAACTCCTCTTATAACAACAAACTATATTGTACTAAATCAACCAACCTACCCAATTCAGCACAAAACAAAGCCAATCCAACCTTCCATGAGCTTCATAATCCAATGCAAAGATTTTGCTAATACTCACTATTTTAAGCAAATTTTTTTCTTTTTCATAAAGGATTTCTTCTAAACTCCAAGTTGTTATAAAAAGAAAGGCCAGCAAGGGTTGTCGACATTAACTCATCCCCACCGACCCTTGTGCCTCCTTTAATTTTAAATTCAAACATTCTATATTTCTTACAATTTAGGTCTGAAATTCGGTTCCACTAATGGAAATTCATTTTTTTCTCTTCTCCTAATTTTTGTCCGAGTTTGAATTTAGTGAGGATGGGGTGTTTTACACCATCTGATAAAAAATTGTCACATTAGCTTTTTACTTAAAACTTGTTAGTTTTAGATCCATGACAAAACACTGTATTTAACTAATTTTATATCCAAGTTGATTATTAGATTAGTTATGGGGGATTTAGGTTAAACATATAATCATCAATATCATGCAAGTGCAGAAATATAAGTGAGACAAGATATGATAACCTAGAAAACCTAATAAAACAAATCATTCCAAAGGAAAATCCTAGAGTGACTTGACCTCATCAATCCCAAGGTGAATAGTTTCACTATAAGATACAAATTTACAAATAGAATAACCCTATTCGTAGTAAACCTAACTACAATTACTGAATTGAGCTCTAAATCCCACAAACGTTCTGATAGTGAACAACTGGAACCTCCAGCCCACGTACTTCAATGTCCCATTGAAGATTTGAATCCAGTACACTTGATAGCTAGAAGATAGCAACTTGAATCCACTGATTCAATGAGTGTGTGAGTGATCATCAGTAGGAACTTTGAAAGAGCAATAGACACAAACCCTTAGATCTCAAATTGAGCTACTGTAAAGTCCCCAAAAAACGTGCCCTAGAGTTTCTCTTAAATACTTAGTGAAGTAGGTCTAAAACTCTATACTACTAATGGGCTGATGGGATGAAGAAACGATTCTGACATACGACTTTCGATCAATCGAACTTAAGTTTCGATAGGTAGAAACTGTTAAAAATCCAAATCCCTAAATTAGCTTCATTCTAGTTCTTGCACACTAAATACCAACTTCTTGAGTATTATCTAATCAATCTTATAAACTCTATGAACTCTATCTATACAAGTTTGTGTTCACGTGTTTGCCAACAAAATTATACAAGTATAGAACCTAACAAAACTCAATACATCCTACCACACCTAATAACATCACATTATGATGTGATATGTCCTTAGTGGAGGGTGTGAAGCAAAAGATTTACACCACGTCCTCATAAAATATCAAATCATAGAACTACTTCTTCTGGCCCTAATCCCTGTCCAAGATCAAGTTGACATGATAACTCATGTCAAGGAAGATAATAGTAAGATACCACCTAGCTATCGTCTTCATCTAGTCCATTGTCCTTTATCGAGGTTAAGGTTTCAATTTCTGGTTCAAGAATGAATGAAATATTTCATTAATAGTGAGATAAATATCCAAGCAAAGGGATAGAAGGCCTCTTGGGTTATGAAGGCACCATGGTCAGCAATTAAACTAACCCTGAGAGGGGCGCCTTACGTGTTTACTTAAACCATTCATGAACAACCACATAAATATATGCAAGTCTATTCTTAAATAAAAATTCATAGAGAAAACTTTGTCTCTCTACAAAATTCTAATCTTTGATTGTTTTATTATCAATGATTATTAATTTGTTTCTAAACCAATCCTAAAGGGTAAATATTTAGTTGATAAGAAATGCATAAGAATGATGAGTAATGCAATTAATTGAGATCATCCAAAATGTTGGGGGCCTGATTTGTTAAGAGAGTTTGATGCACTTCATCTCAATCAATTCAACTACTTTGACTTAGGCCCTTTTGTAGTAGTACTCTGGTTATTTAATATATTATAAGCCTGTTTAAAAAACTCTATTTACTAATTTCGTGTTCGTGTGTTCTAATAAGTATTATTGTTTCCTCAAAAAAAAAAATATATATATATATATAGGGATGTTTATCCCACATTGGTTGTGTGTGTTAGAGTTTCAGTCTTTATAGTTCTAGGTTACTACTACAAAGGTTAGACCATTTTGTAATAGTACTCTAGTTATGTAATATATTATAAATTTGTTAAAAAAACTCTATATACTAATTTCGCGTTTGTGTGTTCTAATAAGTATTATTGTTTTTTCAAAAAAAAAAAAAAGACTTATTTCTTCACATATCTATTGCACCTCATTCAGTTTGAAGTTTAGTTAGTTTTCTATTACGATACAATCAAACTCAAATTCTTGAGCGCCACAACCCCCCCCCCCCCCCCCCCCACCCCTCCTCTCTCCAAAAAAAATATAAAACTCAAATTTTCAGAAGTATTTTGCTTCTTGTGAGGGAGATGATAATTTACAAAAGTAAGAAAATAGTTTTTTAAAGAAAAATTATTTTTGAGGGAGGAAAAAGTTTTTTTTTTTTTTTTCTGTAAATAAGGAAGATAGTTTTCAAATTGGGACTCACATATTTGAGCATTCACATTCAGGCTTCTAAAAAAAACTTTATTTTACAACCCAAAAAGTTACTTTATCTATTTTAACACTCCATTTAAGTATTTAACAATACACCCTACATCTCATCTCCTATTTTAACATACAACACATTAACATAATATAAACGACTCATCTTTCTTCCTTCTCACCCATGTTTATCTTCTCTCTCTTCCTCTCTACCTGACTCTACCCCTCTCTTAGTCTCCCTTACACACCACCATAACCACTGATCAGTATCGCCACCACCACCAACCACAAAAACCACTAGCCACAACTGCCACCAGATAAAGCAATCTACCACCCAAAAAAATGACCCACCACTACCACTACTCTTAAAACCAACAACCCACCATCGTCACTGCCAAACAACCCACAAAACCTAGCATCTCACCAAATGCCAATCTCCAACATGATCCACAAAACTCTTAACCCACCAAATGAAAACCCACATCTATCTCCACCTCAAAGGCATCGATGTTAAGGTCTAAAAGAGAGAAGTATGACAGAGAGAAGTGAGAGTGACAGGATATAGAGAGGGATGAGAGAGAGTGTGAGAGAGAGGAGAGAGAAGAAAAAAGAATAAAAAAGGAGTAAAAAATACTGCAATGAACTTCTACTAATAAAAGCTTATTGTAGCTAACTTCTACATTTTTTAGGTATAAAGTCCTAGATGCTGTAAGCGCATTAGCATCAATTGTTTTAAAATACACCATTTTAACATATCAAAAAACTACTTTATTATTTTAGCACATCATTTTACAATACAACCTACATCACATCTTCTATTTTATTATTACAACACATTAAAATATCCTTTAAAAAACAACCCATTGTTATTAAAATCAAAAAAACAAAAATTACAAATCCCAACCACCGCCACCACCATTCACAACCAACCACCACACCACCACCCTCACAACCCGCCACTATTGCAAAAATGCAAATCCGCCACCACCAACAACAACCAAAATTAACCCAACCACCATCGACCACTGTAAAAATAACACAAAATCAACCAACCATTACCAATCCAAAAAGCCCAAAATCAACCCAAAACCACCAAAAACCTAAAGTTAGATCAACCCAAAATCACCACCAAAAAAAAACCAAAATCAACTCAAATTCCAAAGAATGAGGTAGGCGGCACCGATAGCGTGGCAGGTTCTAGAGGCGTCAACAACATGGCGAGAGGTTGAGAGTGAGAGAGGGATAGTTGTGACTGTGAGAGAGCTAGAGGCAGAGGAAGGAGAGAAAGAGAGGTAGAGGAAAAAGAGAGTCGAGGAAGAGTGGCTGATGAGGAGAAAGGAGAGTAAATATATATATAAATAAATAAAACTAAGTAAAAAAAAAAACAAAAAAATAGCTTGGTGCAGCACCCTTCTAAAAAAGTAAAAGGTACTATAGCACCATGCTCTTTTTTTAGCATTTGGCATATGTCATGAAGTAAGGATTTTGGTGTTTGGTAAGCCAAATGCTAATAATTTAGCATTTGGCACACCTATTGCCAAGACTCTAAAGTTTTAGGTGTTTGTGGTGCTAAAAAAAGCATTTTGGGAGTTTTACAATCTCAGATGCTAATACTACACTTTTGAATTGAAGGAAAATTAAGTGTGTTTTTTCTAGCAGCTTATTTACATAGTTTTTATAAAATATATGATTTTTGGTAACTTTTATATTAAATGTATTAAAAACAACTAAAAACTAGTTTATTTGATAATATAAAATAAAAAAAATAAAAAAAATAAAAAAAAAAGCTAAAAGTTATATTATTGGTCAAAAAGCTAAGACAAAGTAAAAGGCAACAAATCCCAAACATTGTATTATATTTTTGGGAAAAAATAAACTTTATGTTTTTTGTCTTAGTTTTTTTTAAAATAAAAATTAACAAAACTAACTTTAAAAATAAATAGCTTTTAACTTCTTCTTTTTCCCCCATATATTTGACATAAAAGTTACCTGAACTATATATTTTAATAAATATTATAAATAAGCTACCAAAAATTACAAGATTTTCATATTCTAAATATCTAACTTAATTTAGAAAAAAAAAAAACTATAATATGATTTCGTAAAAGAGTATGATATAAAGTTTTTTCTTTTCTTTTTTTTTTTATAAAAAAACCTCACTATCTTAAAGAAAAGTAGTCAAATGATGACAATTGACAAGTGAAAGGAGCGTCATTCACTCCAAACTGATTTACAACAAGAAAAACGAAAAGAAGAAGAGAAAGTAATAGATAGATAGATAGATAGATTCCACAAGAGACAGTTTCCTGTGTGATGGGCTTTTTGTGTGTGTGAGTTGTGACCCACACCTAAACCGAAAGAAAAGCGTAAAATAAGAAGATAACGCGGCAGATGCTATGCTGTCAGCGCGCCTTACGGATAGCAACGGCGCAACTGTATATGTATCTGTCTCTGTCACTGGGTCCGCGTTGGGACTTGGGATTATGAGGTGTTAAATGACTTCCAACCCTTCTTCTCATCCCGTTCCAACCACTCACCAAATATCAATCTTTTATTAAATTTTTATAAAACAAATATATATATATATATACACACACACACTGGCGGATTAGAATTTGATGCAATATCTAATATTACATCGGGTGCAATTCATCCAAATCATTCATAAATTTGTTTACTTTTCACTTTTTTAAATTTTATTACTTATTTATTTTAGTTTTTATCTTAACTTTTTTTGAATCAATGGTTGAAATTGAAAATTACTTTTTGCAACTATCGATCTCAGCCATTCATAGGAATTGAATTTGGTGCAATACCTAGGAATTGCATCAGGTGCAATACTCTAGATATTGCGCCTGATCTCAATTCTATACTAGCCTTATCATACACGCGTTTTGTGCGTGCGACGATGCATTTTATTTTTATTTTTTGGACTTACGCATTTTACTCATAGCAATTTTATTTTTATTTTAAGAAAAAGTTGTATTAGTACTTAACTAATGTGAGAGAGCAATGTGGAAGTGGAAAAAAATAGTTTAGTGATATAAAAAAGGTACATTTGTGGAAAAAAAAAAGTTTTATTTTTTACTTTTTTCAAAAAGAAGAAGTTGTATCAGAACTTGACAACTAATATGAGAGAGAAATGTGAAGGTGGGAGAAAAAACTTTTTTTTTTAAATTTAACTAAAACTTAGGAGTCTTTAAATTACTAATTTTACATGTATAATCCTATGACTTTAGCCTTAGAAACGGATGAATTTGAGGTTATTATGGGCATCTAAATTGAGGATCTCAAATAAGAGAAGTCTCTTAAATAATAGTATAGATATTATGAGGGGTTGATTAGTGTAGCTTCCTTACCTATGCATAATTATAGTAGTTCTTAACTACTCTCATACTAAGACCTCATTTTAATGAAGTATAAAGAACATCAACCCTCCTAAAATAGTTAGGAGGGTTGACTAGTGTAACTTTCTTATATGGGTGTAACTATATTAGTTCTTAATTGCTCTAAAATTAAGAGGGCACTACCATCATATTTTGCAAAAAAAAAAAAAAAATATTTTAGTTTAAGAATTTAATTATTCTATTTTATACCACCACTTTTTAAAAACACTCACATCACATTATTTATTCTAAATTCTATTTTCTTTAAATTTATTCTTTATTTATTATTAGCTTCATAAAAAGAGAGAGAAATTTGATGAGAAAAGTGGTGAGAGAGAAAAAAAAATTTAAATAACGATATACACAATTACTATAACAACTTTTCAAATTTGCAAATTTTAGTTTAATTGTCGCGGATAGTATTGGGGATGGAATGTGTAAATTTGACACTTTTTACTATTGCACTAATGCAAATACTCTAAAACCTCATTTTGACCAAGTAAAAAAGGTACCAACACAGACGCATATTAGAGTCCTGTTAGCCCAAGACGCAAGCCTCCTCAGAGCCCGTTTTGCAAAATTAATTTCGACGGAGCTGTGTTCCAGGACCAGAAAATGGCGGGTATTGGAGTAGTGATAAGGAATCCTAATGGCATTGTCATTGGTGCACTCTCTGATAGGATTTTCCTCCCTGCCACAGTGGACGTAGTTGAGGCTCTTGCCTGTAGAAAAGCAATCTCCTTAGCTTTGAATCTTGGTATTGAGGATGTAATTCTTGAAGGTGATTCTATGACTATTATCCAAGCTCTCAACTCAGATTCTTCCTGTGCCAGTTCCTACGGCCATATCATTGATGATATCAGAGCTTGTGCTCTTCTTTTCTCTTCTATTAGTTTCTCCCATGTTAAAAGACAGGGAAACAAGGTTGCTGATAGTTTGGCAAAACTAGCAAAGTTGTCCCGTTGTCCTTGTTTTTGGTCTGATGGTCTCCCTAGGGACGTCCATTCTCTTGTATCTGCTGACAGAGTTTTCTGTTGATTTATTGAAATCTTGGTATTGTTTCTCAAAAAAAAAAAAAAAAAAAAAAAAAAAAGACGCAAGCCATTAGGCCCATTGGTACCAAACAGGCAAATACCATTTCTATTATTATTATTATTATTATGTAATGATTAATGCGAGGAAATAGTGCCAGGGACATGCTCTTTCTCACACCCCAAATTTATGTCATGTTTATGTATTTTTAATTCTTGATTTTCTCACACCCAAATCTACTCGTCATGCTTATATTTTAATTCTTGATTTCAGCTTTATCAATAATACGAAATTATTAAAATCAAATCAAAAAAATTGACCCATAAACAAAATGTGAATTTGGGTATAGGAACTGCAGATATATATATATATATATATATATTTAAGAACGTAGCTATTGTCGATAAAGCTGTTGTCACTTTGTCAGCCTTTAGTTTTAAGACCCATTCAACCTTTTTCTCTTCAAACATCGCATGTCCAATAGTTATCCTCAACGTCAAGCCTATACACAACAAACAAACAAACAAAGTCACCACTCAAATTGTTTAGCCTATATTAGAATATCCCCCCCCCCAAACGTCATTGTTGGCTACTGGCATCTCCCTTTGACAAATTCCTATTCTGGGTGCTAATCGGCACAGCTCAAAAGTACTACGCACAATTTTATTTAGAAATGAAGACTCAAGATAAGTTAAAATATTGAAAATGAGTTTTACTTTATTCAATCGGCGGTGAAGTCTTTGAATTTTCAACCAAAAAAAAAAAGTCTTTGAATAAAAAATTTGAAAATTAATTTTTGTTTACATTAAAAATTAATTGATATTTTAAATATCATGAAACAATTATTATAAATTGAAATACTATCATTTTTTAATAAAATATTATTTTGATTCTTAAATCTTAACAAAAATTTATTTTTTTGTCTTTAAACTTTAAAAATTTAATTTTTCATCCTTAAATTATTGAAAAGTCCATCTCGAAAATATTTCACTCTACTATAGCATCAAAGTATGCGATAATCACTCCATATGTTTGTCAGGTATAGGACACAAGGACTATAATTCAAGGCTCGAGCTTCTTCACTTCTGTTCTTTATTTAAATTTTAAAGAAGATTTTTTTTTTTTTTTTAATTCCTAAACTATTGAAAACACCTATTTACAAAGTTTTAAAAGTACTTTCTAGAATCTAAAGTCTAGAAAAAAAAAATCTTTAGAAAATTTATGAAAAAAATATATTTAAAAAACACACAAATATCTTTTCTTTTTTAATTTAATTATTATTTATATGGCTTTTATGACTGAGTCTTTAATACCATTCCACTACGGAATTAACTTTATAATGGGCAGCACACGTAAAAAGGAAAAGGCAAGAAAGAAGGGAAAGAAAGAACGAAACAATAAGCAAAATTCCAAATACTTTTTTATCCTCATTTTCCTCCAACTTACAATTACAAAGAGGAATAGAAAGACGATACAAGAGATTACAGACTCCCAACGAAGCTTCCTAAAAGTCTTCAAACTCTTCTGAAAGGCACTGAAAATTAAAAATAAAAACAACCTAAACAAAGAGAAGGGAAAGACTTGCTCTTTCTTTCTCTAATAATTTATTCCTCAAAATTAAACCACCTCTCTCCCAACACCTTAAAATTTACATGATGATACATCTTCTTTAGACTTTTTAATACACAAAAACCCAACAACGAACAAAACAACCATTGACCTTGTATTTACACCATCTTTCATTTCACTAAAAACATTAACATTAGCTCCTCTCTCTCTCTCTCTCTCTCCCAAAATCTCCATTGCTCTTTGAACATAGGGGTGATTGATAGTAATTATTTTTGCATTTTTCAATTGTTTAAGCCACAGCTGAGATGCTGCAATTTCTCCTATCTGTGCTGAGGCAATCAAAGCCTTCAACTCGAACTGGGGCCGGTGTGTGGCCGAATTTCATCCGGACACATCCTCGGCCTTTCCGGGCAGAAGGCGAAGGAGGTGCTTGAGATAAAGCAATGACATTCTCCTTGCCAAAATGCTCATCTTGAATTACAGGATTAGAAGCCCTGCTTGGGGGAGATCCACAGAAAAACGGTGGTGATGAAGCTGCTTGGTTACAGGATTTCTCAGCACAATTTCCCTATAAAAAGAACAAAAATTTTAAGGCCACAATTAAATTTAAGGTAGATGAGAACTTTGTAATAAAAAGTTACCAATATTTGAGCTCACAAAATCCCAGAAATAAAATTAATTGATTAAAAAAAGTTCAGCAATGAAAAATCAAAATTAGTTAGCTATCAGCAACTCTCTCTCCAAGAAAAGAAGATAAGTACGACAACATCTAACATGTGTCCGAGCTAATCTGAACCATCCATTTATTTACCCTTGTTTTTTTTTTTTTTGGGGTCTTGTTCTATTTAGGCAGTTACCATGTGTTTGGTTTCTTAGAAAATTGAGGAAATTGATTAAAATAAACAACCTTAGGAATTGGAAAAATTACGATGTTGTTGTCAGCTCAGCGTTCTAATCTAGCATGAATTTTTCAGAAACAATAAAATAAACATCTAAAATAACCCACAAATCGGAACACACAAAAGAAATAATACTAATAAGCAAAATTCCACGCACAGAGAGAGAGAGAGAGAGAGAGATATGAACCTTTGTGAGAATAATATCCAAAAGCTCCGCTCCTGCTTTTGAATCTCCGATCTCAGTTTGATGACTGAAAATTTCACAGCAAAAAAGACCAACCCCAAAATCAGAAAAACAAAAAAGCAAAAGCAAAAAAAAAAACAAAAACGAAAACAAAAACTTGTTTTTCATATAAAGGAAAGAGGGATTTGAACATACATGATGGGCCATCTGAGAGAGGGTCTGAAATGGTGGTCGTGAAAAGAAGGGTCGGAAAGGCCCAACCGGCGAGGCTTTGGGCACACCACAGAGTTATCTCTATCCTCCACGCACCACCCTCCTAGTCCCAATCCCATGCTGTTCTTTTGCTGATACATGCTCATCCTGTTCATCTTTTCCTTCTTTCTTTTTCTTTTTTTCTCTTCCAACTAAATCTTTTAACTTTAAGATCTGCACCCTTCCAACCACGCCTGATCCACACAAACAAAAAATTTTGCAAATCTTTATCTCATGATCATAATTAATTAATACCCATAAAAGCAATACAATAATTCTTGTACTCAATTTTATAAAAATCACAACTTTGACAAATAAAAAAATAAAAAAATACCCTTTTCTTGGTTTTCTTAAAAAAAGTACAAAGAAAAAAAAAAATTGTCTAGGCTTTTACCTAAGATATCTGCTGTTTTGAGCTCTAAGTTATGTTTTTTTTTTTTGCTTTTAACTACAATAACAAGAAGGTGTTGGTCCTTATTTTCTGGAGTGGATTATGGATTTTTAACAGATTAGCTAGGGACAGCCACATATATTCGCGTGTTTTTCGCTTCTTTCTAGAAACCCAAAAATTAAAACCAAAAAGAAATGAAAAACCATCAAAAATTCTTCTAGAGTTTCAAACTGACCTTGAACTTGTAATCATGTTTAAAAAAAAAAAAAACTATGTAGATCTAATCCAGAAGAAGAGAAAGCTGACCTGGGTTGCCTAAGAGGCTCCTCCTGAAAAAGGAGGAGGAGGATTTCAGGGAAGAAAAATAAAGAGGGAAGAGACGAAGAGAAAGGCCGAGATTTTTAACAATAGAGATAGCAGAACTGCAGAAGAGAGATAAGAAAGTGGGTTGGTCCAGTATTCATACAATGCTTGGTAAGAAAAAGAGTGTACGAGTTTCACTCATGTGTGTGCAAGTGCTTTATTTTTAGTATGAGATCGGATTTAGTAACCGTTTGATTAGGTTTCTGTGGCTTGGGTTTTGTGAAAGAGGGGAATCTATTGGATTAGATATATATGGGGGAATCAATTGCCTTTTCCCTTTATTCGCTGATGCAATATATAAAGAGATCTGGTTTGGTCCCACACGATGCATGCATGTTCTCTTTTTTTTTTTTTTTTTGGTATATTTTTTTTTCTTTTTTTAAAAATATTTCTAATAAAGATGATACCATGTTTTAGAATTCTACAAAAATAGAAAGACTCCAAAGTCCAAACATAGAAACATCTCCTTGAAAAACTTCAACTAAGTATTGATGGATGGCAATGAATATATTTAGCCATGGCTAGCCACACCCACACGCCTCTGCAATCCCCTTATTGTATGCTAATCCAAACTATTCACTTGCCTCCTCAAAATTCAAATATTTGAATTCATTAACAAAATCCATATAATTAACGGCTCATATAATTAATCAATCTACCTTAATTAAGCCAAAATCCAAGGGAGGATTTAGAATTTGTGACACTATTAGACAAAATAATTCCTTTCTAAACACATCCAAGCCTCCCTTAAACCTCCTTCTCAAAAAAAAAAAAAAAAACCTACCTTAAACCTTTTATTATTTCTTCAACTTATAAATTCTTTTCCTCCTACTTTTTCTCATCACCCTCGACAACTCTTCTTTTTTTAGAAGAATGCTTGTACTCGTATTCCAACAAGATCTGCCATTTTCTCACTCCTCCCGCGACAATGTCCCTATTGCCCCCTCTGCTTAAACTCTATTACATCTACTTTGTGGTTGCCATTGGTCTCGAAATGTATGGCATCACCTTCACCCCCCAAATCCCTTTGGACCTTTTCTCTACTTCTAACATTTTTGATTGGTGTTGCACTAATGCCACGTGCAACTATCTTGTAGTTGACAAACCATGGAATTTAATATATATATATATATATATATATATTTTTTTTTTTTTGGCATCTGACGAATATGGATATCTGGCAATAAATTGATTTTCCAATAAAGAGTTGTCCCAATTTCGAATGTTATTCACATAGTTAAGCATAATGTAATGGAATATTATTTTTTCCCTCTTGGTCTTGGATTTGATACGCTTAAATTAATCCCCCCTCGACAACTCTTCTTTCTTTGGAAGAGTACTTAGAGCATTCACAGCAAATGTTACAAAAAAAATGTCATTTTGTCACATCAAAGGCCTACTTTATTATTTTACCATATCATTTTACAATATCTCATTTATCAAATGTTCTATCATTCAATTCTATACATTAAAATAATATTTACTACACATTAAAATAATATATTATCTCCTTCCCATTATCATCAACGGCACAACCACCAGCCACCAATATCCATTGCCGCAACAACACCTCTATTGCAAACCAACCACCACAATTACTTACCAATATGGCAATATCAAATCAACCCAAATTGCATCAAAAAAAAAAAAAAAAAAAAAAACCCATAGATTGAACAGATTACAGCAAAAAAACCTACAAAAAAAACCCAAATTTCAAGCTCACACCGCCAAGCACCACCAAATCTACCAACCACTGGCCACTGTTAAAACCCACCACTAAAGACTAAACCCATAAACCCCGGTGGCAAACTCTACTGGCGACACCCATTTCGCCGCAGTATATGAAACCAACCCATCACTATCGAAAACCCGGCAACAACTCAACCCAGAACCCGTAACCCCAACCAAATTGACCCTCCCATCCTCCCCAATGGTCACGCACTCAGCCCCACCGTCCTTCACATTGACACAAGACACAGCCCTAACGTGCAGCTCCTTCGCCGGCACCAAGCACTCGGACTCGAGTGAGGCATCGACGGCAATGTATTTGGTTTGTGGGAATCTGTGGATTTGAGGTGGATCTCGGAGAATGGGAAAAGAATAGAGCAAAAGGGAAGAAGGAAGAAGAAATAGTATGGGAGAGTGGAGATGGAGGCAGTGAATCTGTGGCTGAAGGAGAAGATGAAAGTGATATTTTAATTGGGATGAGAGAGAAAGATGAATAAAAATAGTAATAAACCATATGCCATTGTTTGTCAGTATCGTGCCAAAATTGTGAGGGTGCTATAGCATGTTGCAAAAGTTTGACTTTGGTGTGCTAAATATTTGGCATTTGGCACATCTGCTATGGATGCTCTTATACTTGTATTCCAACAAGAGTCATCATTTTCTTAATCATCCCATCTTCTTCAACAATGTTTTTGTTGCCCCTTTTCTAAAACTCCATTACATTTACATTGTGATTGTCATTGGTCCCAACGTGTGTGACATCAACTTCAACCCCCAAATCCTTGGGAATATTTCTCCACTTCTAACAACTTTGATTGGTGTTCCACACTACCGTTACATGCAATCTTAACCAACCATAGCCTTTACTATTTATTTTGCATATGAAGAATATGGATATTTGGCAATAAATAGATTTTCCTTAGGGTACGTTTGGTACACTGAATGGAGATTACGTCACAAATTGTAATCTTTATTACTAGTAATAAAGTGTGTTGTAATGTAATAAATAAACATATTCATTAGTTTGGTTGTGAGTTATAACATTATAATGAAACTTAACATTTATTTTAGGAAATATCTTACTCATACAATTATATCTCCTTAAAAATTTTTATTTTTAAATTTAAGAGAGATATGTGTTATTTTTTATGATTTTTTATTTTTATAATTGTTCGATGTATATGGAAAGTTTGTTTATTTGGAAATATATTAAGTTTTGAAATTATTGCACTTACTAAGGAATAGCTAATACAACCTTTTGTAGGGGCCTTTTTTGTATGATATGATATGTTGGGCTGCCTCCTATGGTAATGGGCTGGGCTGCCTCCTGCGGTGATGGGCCCTAGTGTTTCTGAGTAAGGGAGCTGGGGCCGATCCAATTGTAACTCAACTTGGACCGGTTTGTGCACAAACTTATGCCTTATTTGCCAGGAGCAAGTTTACGGCAAGCAAAACTGTTGCAGATGAGTCACGGCAGGCAGATATAATAATAACTAAAATAGAGTACTTTGACTTATTTAAATAAATGGCTATGTATTCCCTGCTAATAAAGCATGATTACAATCATAATGATATCAATCACAGAGAAGAATGACGAAAATAATACTGGCTAATTTAAATGGGCATAAATTATGTTTTAAACTTAGTCTGCCGCAGTAAAGTCAAAGAGGAGAGAACGCCTCTACTCAATGCAAATAACCCCCCAGGAAAAGGATCCTGCCGTGGGGATTAATGGCTTTGAGGGAGTCGGACCTGAATGGTTGTTGCCCAAAAGAAAGAGTCATTGTTTGCATTTTGGGAAGAAGGTGAGATTTGGAGGGGGAGAGAGAGAAAACAATCTATGGGTGCATGCCCTATTTGAACCAACTCTCGTTTTTCTTAGTTTTCCTTTCTTTTCTTTTTTGTTTTCTTTCTTATCTTTTTCCTTTCTTCTTGCTCTGTTTTCTCCTTTTACTCAAGAAAATATACTCTTTTTTTTTTTTATGATCCCCCCTATAGGGCACGGCAAGGACCTTTTTATAGCGCCTCCCGTGGCTAGTGTTTTACCGTCTTGTCCCTTAACCGCCTTTGTTTAGTCTGGGCGTACTGGCCGACCACCAGGACTGTGCGACATCCACCCTCACCAGACAGAGGCGGGTTTTGTTTTGTTCCTTTGTATTCCTGCCACGGTATTAATGCTTTCTTTCTCCACTCTCAGAGCATGCACCAAACGGTTCCCCCTCAAACTTGCCTCTTTTGGAAGGTCTATCATCCCAACAGGACGTACCTCTCAAAAGAGGCTTGGGCAAGAGTAGTAAATAGATATTTTCCCCTCTCCCCACTACCAAACCACACCCCCTTTACCTCTTACCTTTGGCCCATGGCCCCACCATATCCTATATTGGTTGGGTACAGGCTAGTGGTACTTGGGCCTTGCGCGTGCTTCCCTTTCAAATTTGTCCAAAAGTCTGTCTGTTGCTCATGCGTCTGCCACGGCCTGGAGACTCTCTGTCTGCGTTTCTTGGCCTTTCATGTGAGTTTTCCTTTGGTTTTTCGCTCCATTCAGGCGCTGGGCCTCGTATGATAATGGGCTTTACATTTCTTTGGTGCACTTCTGATTCTCTTTATTGCCTGCCACGTCGAATTGTTATTCCTGCCGCAATGACTTAATCCTGCTGGATCTCCTTTTGGGCCAGCCGTTTATCCCTTTTCTCAGTGGCCTGTTATGGGCACTATTTTTGCTTTTACCCATGGGCTCATATGTCCCTTTGGGCTTTTCCTTTGGGCATCCATGGCCCGATTGCTTTTTTTAGGCTTCCTTGGCCCGTTTGCTAATTCCACACTCCCATGGGCTTCTCACTAACTTCATTGGGTTTCCCCGGCCTAATAACCTTATCCTTATCTTTGGAGTTCTTGGGCCTGCGATGGCTGTTTCTCACTTTCCTACCTCATATTCTGCCCATGGGATGCTATTTCTTTCTTTCCTGGCTTCCTTGAGCCCGCTTGCCTCTTAAAGACCCATTTATTTATTTGTTGGGCCTGTGATCCATTATTCCCGCCGCTTAGGCCTAATGGGTTTTTTGCTATTTATCTTGTCAATTCTTTGTGGCCCTTATTATTGGGCTTTTCTGTCTGCTGGGCTTCCGCAAATGGCCCTCAACACCTTTTAAAGAGGAATAGTTATTCCTCATTTTGAAGAATAGCTATTCATAAGGAATGACTATTCCTTATAATAAAAATATAACCAAACTAAAGAATAACTAAACCATAGGAATAACTATTACATTATAGCGCCTATTACAGTCTACCAAACATGTCCTTAAAAGAAGTTGTCCAAATTTTAAATGTTCACACAGTCGAGCATCATGCAATGGAATACTATTATTATGTTTTTAACACTACTGAATCAAAAAATAAAACTCTAAAATGGATCTATTGGTCCCCGCCTTAAAAAAGTTTTTATAAAACTAACTATCAACTACCTATGATAGCTCAAGAAGTAATCTAGGACCCTCCAAACCTGGGGGTCTTATTCGAGATCATTTTATGGCAACTGGATTTTGGGATTTTTCTTGTAATATTGGATTTACAACAAGCCTTGCATCTAAATTACGTGCCTCCAGAAATGGTTTACCTTTGGCATGACAACTTGTAATTTCATTTTGGAAATTGAATCTCTATAAGTTTTTACTTTCCTAACCGCTAGTTATATATATATATATATATATATGAGATGAGTTCAAGTTACACCTGGTATAACTCTAAAGAGTTACACATTTTTTAAACTATTGGATTTAAGTAGATCCAACGGTCAAAAATACCCTCATTAATACTAATATTTTGATTAGGATCTCATTAATTATCCGTCATTTATTATGTTTTATATCTATCTCTAAACCCCAAAAAAAGTGTTATATTTGACTCTCTCTCTACGTTTTTCTCTCTATCTCTTTCTCCTTCACTGTTGTTCCACCTCCATGGATAGATTGCCGGCAGAAGAAGGAAAAAAAAAAAAAAAAAACAGCAGAACACTGAAATTGAAAGGAACACTCACTTGTTTTTATCAATATCTCAGGTCGTGACAATTGAGAACATGCATGTTACTGTATGTAAATTGGAGAATTCTATGGTACATGGTACATACTTTTCTAATTTTAACTCAAAAACTGAAGGATGCCTTGAATCTGTTATAACAAGTAGCTTAACGCTCCAATGTATTCTGCTAACATCTTTTTTCTTTTTTTCTTTTTGGGTTAAAGTACATTGGTTATGGCATTATTATTTCAGTTTCTTTTTCTGGGAAGGGAATGGATAAAAGGGTTTTATTGATTTCAGTCCAAATCAAGTGAATTTCTTATTTAGATTCAAATTCTTATTATGAGTTAGCCATTTAAGATTTATGTAGTGCTTCTCTGTGAATGTTAGTATTTATATTTGGTGGATTTTTAAATCAGTTGGAATTATTTTTGCAAATTCTTGTATCCTATTACTCGAGAGCGATGGCTGGTTCGATGTAATATTGAGCTACATCTGTGTTTTTGTTTTGGTTCTTTGACAATCTTGGGTGGGATTTGAATTTTTGAGTTTATTTTATTTTATTTTATTTTATTTTTGATAATCAAACAAACTTCCATAAAACTAACCAACAGAAATATTGGCATCTCCCTTACAAGCAGCCTCAAGAGAGAGTGGAAGAGTAATTTATTGAAACATAAATCTAAACATGAGTTCAAGGACAATTTTTGAGTTTATTGATTGATGATAGTTTGGGAGACATACATTGTTTGCGCACAATCGATATCAACTTTAGAGTTTGGTGTCTTCTTGGGAGGGAAGAATCTCTCTTCCACCACCAACACCTCCTCTGTTGTCAGTTGTGCAAACTCTTGATTAATGCAAGTTCTTGCTTTCTGTTTGCATTTACTTGTTTTCCTTCTCTATCTCTTTTTCTTTGTTTTCATTTTTGTTTTCCTTCTTACAAACCTCCAATGTCAGTGTTCCGCAGTTATTTATTTATTTATTTTCCTTCTTCTGCCGGCAATCTATCCATGGAGGTGAAACAATGGTGAAGGAGAAAGAGATAGAGAGAGAAACGTAGAGAGAGAGTCAAATATAACATTTTTCTTGGATTTAGAGATAGAGATAAAATATAATAAATGAGGAATAATTAATGAGATCCTAATCAGAATATTAGCATTAATGAAGGTCTTTTTTTGACTGTTGGATCTACTTAAATCCAATAGAGTTACACTAGGTGTAACTTGAACCCATCTCTCTCTCTCTCTCTCTCTCTCTCTCTCTCTCTCTCTCTCTATATATATATATATAGTTAAGTTCAAGTTACATTTGGTATAACTCTAAGCAATATTACATCACTTAATAACTTATTATTGAATTCATATTTTGAAAATTCAATCATTGAATTACATATTCTATATATTCTTAACAAGCATACCAATTTTCATGTCAATCAGATATAATTTATCATTCGATCCATAAACTCATTTTTTATACATTATTTCAAACTACAAAGACTTGAATTTAAACAATTGATTGATAACATAGCTATTGATATTTGATCACCTTGAAATTTTGTAAGAATAAAGAATATACAAAGATAATATAATCCAACGGTGGATTTGTCAAAAATTTGCATCCAAATAAAAAATATTGAGTGATATAACATTATTTAAAGTTACACTATGTGTAACTTGAACCCAATCCATATATATATTGGAGAAAAAGCTAGTTATTATATCTTATTTTCTCTTAATGCTTTAATTTCTAATCGATGGAAAATCCTCACTAGAGCTTGGAATTTTTATCCATGTAGTATGTAAAACGTGAAGCTAATAAGTGCACTATTTTAAGACTTACCATCTTTGTATTTATTTTTTTATTTTTTTTTGCTACTTAAGGAAGTCCAAATGTTACCTTCTCCTAGACTACTCTAATATGAACTAGGCGAAAACCCCATTTTGGGGTCACAGTTAATTTAGTCCCTATATTTTGGTAACAGTGAATTTGGTCTATATTATTTTCAATTTATGGTCAATTTAGTCTCTAAAATTGGAATATTTAGATGGGAGGGGATCTTACCCCTTTTATAATTTGTTTCCCAAAAAATAAAAACTTTATTTTAATATCTATTTTGATAGGAAAAAAAATTACACAATAATTTGTTTCCCAAAAAATAAAAACTTTATTTTAATGTCTATTTCGATAGGAAAAAAAATTACACAATCAAAGTAAAAAAAAAAAAATTGCCAATAATTGTATCAAATATTCAAATACAATAAAAAAAAAATTATCCAAAAAATGTGTATCAAATTTTTACACATCTTAACCAAACAAAGCCAAAGCTGCCAAAGCCTTGACAGAAGTATAATAAAATTATTTGTGAGGAAAAGTGTTTATGCTTAGCACAAAAGGGCAAAGGGAGGAGCGGTGAGGATTCTCCTCCAAAGTGGAAGAGACAAACGTATTTACAGATGGAGAATACGAGTGGGAACCACACCCCCTTCACCTTTCACTTTCACTTCCTCGTTGCCGGCTCTGATTCCACCACATGCCACTGACTAGGGCTTTTCAATTCCATTAGTCAGCCCATTGTTTTTGTTTTTATAATCTTTCAGTATCAATAGGGAGGATATACCTACCCAACCAACCTTATCACTTAGGTGCTCGTAGGGTGATTACTCATTGAGTACTTTTTTTTTAATATAAATTCTATAGAATTTAAACTTATAAAGCACTAGGTTAAGATTGATTTTTATTTTTATTTTTAAGTTATATTAACAGTATTTTTAAGATAATTATTAATAAATTATTTTTTAAAAATTTTTACATAACTTTTATGAAAATGTAAAAAGTCGTCAAAAAAATTAATACCTATTTTCTTTTCTCATAAAATTTATTTCAAAAAAAAAAATGTCATAAACCAATGTACATACGTTTTATTGTTTTTTTTTTTGGAAGGATGTACATAAGTTAGCTTTTCCTTTTCTTTTCTTCTTCTTCTTCTTCTTCTTCTTCTTTTTTTTTTTTTTGTTATAGGTAAGATTTAAACCTTTTTTTATATGTAAATTTTAAATTATAAATATTTTATTTGACTAATAAAATTTATCAGTTGCATTCTATTTTTAAGTCGTTGTTATTAGAGTAGGGAGCGGCTCACCTCAAGTTATAAACTCTCCTGATTCTTCCTATTTTAATATAGATGAAAGACATTTTTTTTTTGAGTAAACAGTAATACTTATTAAAACACACACAAAAGTAATAATAATATTTTAAACTAGGTTTATAATACATTATATAACCAGAAGATGAAAGACACTTGGGAGACTAACAATCCAAAGGAAAAAAAAAAAAAGCCACGTCAATCTTTTTTAATTTTGTCTTTCTTTCTCTCATTCTCTCTCAATCACTCACAACCTTCAACAAGCAAAGTTAGTAAACCCACCGTCACACACCCAACACCCTTGGCAGTGGAGGGCCATGAGCTATTAGAAATAATGCTAGAGACACCATTTGAGAAGTGTGGCCAACATATCAAAATTGCTACCGCAAATATCTAGAAGCTCAACAATTTTTTTGCTTGATTTTCTATTCCTAATTTCCAACTTCTATATCTCTCCCTCTTGCCACTGATTTCATCACCAATGCGTGGTTAGTTTTCTCTCTTTTTATTTCTTGCATTTCATTTTTGTGATATATTTAATGGATGTAAGTGAACTTTGGGTGATTGATAAAATTTCTTTGATTTTCATGTTATGGGTTTTTCTAGGTTGTTCATGGGGTTTCTTTTTGAGAGAGAGTTATTGCTCTAATTGGCTTTTACATCTTATGGTTTTTTGGATGTGTCCAAAAATTTTTGATTCAATTTGGATGTTGCCTTCTTCTCTGGTCCAACAAGGTGCTGCCACTTAAATAATATTCCCAAGTGCAGGATTGTCGTGAAGTAATAACTCAATAAGTCCGAGGTCAAATCCACAGGAAAAGGGAATTGATTAGCAAATCACAAGAGAATAAAACTAAAATAATAAATTTTAATTGAGGAGATTTTGATGGTTTAGTAAAGGTAATTTAAATTGAGAGGAATAACAATATATTAAGGTGCTAAGGTTTTGGGATCCACACACAACACACCTATTGATAGTCTTAACAATATTGATTTTATAACTTGACTAAAATTCATACGAAAGATGATTTTAGTCAGATGATTTAACAATAAGAACTCAAGAATTAATTGTCTGAGATAGTTTCATGAAATTGATTGATTTTAGGCAAAACAAAACTAGTGAATTAATTCGCAGGGAATACTAAGCATTTAACATTCCCGGAGTCTACAATAAATCAAAGAATTATACAGAACTAAACACTTTTGTAGATGAGTAAATCAATAAAAAATATAAGAACATAAACATTAAAACCATAAAAATAATTGTTAAGAATATACCAATAAATGGTTGGGTTTCACTCTTTACCTTAGCAAGGCCTCTAGCAAGCTATTACACAAAATAAAACTGTAAAAAAAAATAAATAAAAAAAAACCCTAAATTAGGTTCTACAGCAACTCCCTTCTAATTTTTGCTATAATAAACATTTAAATAGGTCAAGCAATCCTATTACAAGTTGAATTTCCGTTTGGAGAAAATCTCAAGTTTTCAAGCTTCACTTGACTAATGTTTTTGACCCATTTAAAGTCAGATTTTGGACTTTTGGTAAACTACAAAATTGTAACCCTTTAAGTTAAATTTCTAGTCCAACTTGAATCATCTTAATTGGACATCTGAACAGAAAGTTATTCCCAAAATACTAAGTGGTGCACAAGCTAGAATCCTAATCCAAATTGGACTTGGATTTGGTACAAATTTCCTTTGATTCATTACTTCAATTGGACTCAAATTTAATTAGGTTGGTCTACTTTCACTTTCATTATGGCCAATTGTAAAAGTAAAGTTCATTAACCTTCTTCTTTGCACAAATATGCTCATTTAATTTCATTCTCCTATAAAAGACAAATTTATGCATTAAAATTCATTTAAGCATAAAATTAATTATTTATCATTATTCTAAAAACAAATATAAAATGCATGAATTAACTCAAAATAAGTATGATAATGCTTTCTAATAATGATATAAATACGCAAAATTAAGCTATTATCATAAGACCTGTCTTGGTTGTGAAAATATAGAAGAGAGAGAGAGTGGAGCAAATAAAGAGAAAGAAAGAAAAAAAATTAGAACAAAAATTGAGAGACTAACGTAGCAATTTTGATACACTGGCCACGCTTCTCAAATGGACAACTCCTTGCCTTCCACTGCCAAGAGTGTTGGGTGTGTGACAATGGATTTGCTAACTTTACTTGCTGAAGGTTGTGAGTAATTAAGAGAGAACGAGCTTTCTCAAAAAAAAAAAAAAAAAAAAAAAAAAAAAAAAGAGAACGAGAGAAAGAAATGCAAAATTAAGAGAGACTTACGTGGCTATTTTTGGCCTTTGGATTGTTAGGGTGTGTTTGTTTGAAGGTAAAATAAGGTGAATGGAAAACTTCGCAGAGAAAATGGGAAAGAAAACTTTTTGGAGTGTGTTTAGTTAGATGGGGAGAAAGGAAAATAAATGGTGGGCCTAGGTGTTTTCTCTCCGGGCCCACCAAAAAGTTTTCTCCTCAAATTAGAAATAAAATTAAAAATTGAAAGGAGAAAATAAGATTACTTAATGGACAAAAATGACCATGTGCAGCCAATTCCTTTTTTTTTTTTTGGGTGTGCTGGGACGTTACCTCCCTTTTTTTCTTTTCCTATCCTGGGCTAGGCGTTGCCTTCTTCTTCTTCTTCTACTTTTTTTTTTTTTTTTGTTTAACTAGACATGATTTTTTTTTTAATGAATTGGGTAATTTTTATTTTTTTTGGTTGTTTGTCATTTATTTGTTTTAATTGACCATCATTTTTTAACAAGGGTATATGAGTAAATTTATACAAACTCAATTTTTTCATTCCTCCATTTTTCTACTTCAAATCAAATAAAAATGGGAGAAATTAAAATATTTTCTATCCTTCCACTTTTCTATCCTTTTACCATTATCTATCCTCCCACTTTTCCATCCCTCTAACCAAACGAACCCTTAGTTTACCAAGTGTCTTTCATTTCTATTAACCATATAAAAAGAGGTAAGAGGCTCATGAATAGTGTTTTTGGTTTGTTCAATTGTATCTTAAAAAAAAAAGTTTGGTCAATTTGGTGAACTGTCCCTTTTTTTTTCAAGTATGCTAAGCTTGTTTTTGTTTTTTATTTTTTATTTTTTTATTTTTAATTTTATGTTTACATTATACTTGTAATATAAACTTAGATTAACACAAAAGTAATAAATGTTGTCCAAATTTGTAAAAAATAGTAAATATTGTACACATTTAACAAATGTGTACAACATTTACCAATTTTTTTTATACAATATAAATTAACATTGTAAGTAAAATGTAAACATAGAGATATTATAAAAATATTGTGAACCATGTGTTAATTTCTTATGGGTCAAAATAAAATAATAAATATTAGATGAGGATTTAGCACATTTAAAATTAAAGGTATTGTATTATAAAAATATCGTGACATTTTATTCTTATCATAATATTTTTGTAACAAATGAAATGAAAGTTGCTTAAAGCATTCACATCTGGATTGTCATATGCCAAATGTAGATATATTTTACCATCAAAACACAAAAACGTCCCAACACATGGCATGCCAATTGTAAAAAAATATACAACAAGCTACAGTAGTATTCTACATTTAGAATCTACTGTAGCAACTTGCAAAATCAAAATAATAAGTTTTTATTCCTTTTTCCTAAAATATCTTATTCTTTCTCTTCAGCCTCTCGTCTCCTCTCTCTCCCTACTCTCTTATTTTCTCTTTCCACTTCTCCGAATCTTGCTCTCTCTCCTCCCTTTCTGTCTAATCGCCCTCTCTAGTGAAGGTTAGGTTCCGATGGGGCAATCCATACATGTCTTTTTGGTATTTTCTCTTTGTTATTTCATCTGGGTTTTTTTTTTTTTTTTTTTTTTTTTTTTTGGGTCTTTGGTCATGTAATGTGCACTTGTTGATTGTGTTTTTTTTTTTTGCTTGATTTTCGGCTTTGAATTCTGATTGGCTAAATCAAATGCAAGGTAGATGCTGATTTTGGATTGGATTTTTTTTTTTTTGTGGGTTCATGGTAGTGGAGATGGGGGGTTGCCGTTGTGGTGATAGGTCTCTCATGGTTGTTGATGGGTTTGTTGATGGGTCTCTCACGGTGGTTGATGGGTTTGTTGATGGTTTTCGGGTTTAATGGGTTTTGAGATTGGTGGTTATGGGTTCCAATGGGGTTCGTACAGCAGTGGGGATTGGCGTGGGTCATGGCGAGGTCATGCATGGTGGTCGGCGTGGATTGTGGTGAGGTCATGCATGGTGGTTCCGATAGGGATCATTGCTGTGAGTTATGGTTGATCAGTGGGTTTGTTGAGTTGTGGTCGAATGAGCATGCTTGCTGAGTTATGGGTTTGCTGAGTTGTGGTTGTAGTGATAATATTTTTATATTATTTTTATTCTATTTTATATTATTTTAATGTGTAGGTAAAATAAAAGTTGGGATGTTAGATGTGTTATAAAATGGTATGGTATAAATGATAAAGTAAGTTTTGAGATGGTAAAATAGAATTTTTTTGTAAATTTCAAATGTGAATGCTTTTATAGTTTATTTTTTTTTTATTTAATTGAGTTTTTTTAGTACCATAAAATTTGGAACTCCAATAATGAATATTTTTTAAATCTAACCATTCTGCAGGTTTTCAGACACAATTTGTGCAGCATGACGAGGCTTCCAACAATAATGTACCTGACCACTGCTTGTCATTTTCCTATTGATTCCAATTGATGAATACAATAATTATAGGCTACAATCATAAATTCCAAAGAGATAAAATTGCATCTAACTAGCAATAATGACATAGTGTGGTTTCTAGTTTATTTAATTAGTAAAATTTTTAATTATTAAATAAAATATTATGGGTTCAATTTTTGCTTATGTAAAGAATCGATTAGTTTATTAATCTGATAATAAAGAGCAAAAATCACATAAACAAATACTATAGGTTAGAACTCTATAAATTTTTTTTATTATTATTTTAAAATCGATGTTTTATTTACTTCATGTCTAGTGTATTAAAATGAGAGGAAATTGGAGAGTTTATAACCGGAGGTGAGCCGCTCCCATTAGAGTATGGACATCATGTTTATGTACGGGTGCCCAAATGACTTGATCAGCGGGCCTGGAAATAGGGACCAGCGTGGACCAGTGTTCTAGAATACTGCAAGTTGATGTGTTGTGAAGTGATGGACAAAATTGTTTATCATCAAAACCAATGAAAAAGCAGACGTCTCTGGCTCTGGATATTTAGGTCCTCCATTTGACTATCTTTTCCTGCTATCATTTCATGGATGATCAAAGGTACATTTACTACCAATGATAAAAAGAATAATTCTCAAACCCAATGAATCCACGATTATCTTTGTGTGTGTACGTCTCTCTCTCTCTCTCTCTCTATATATAAAGGTGGATCGAAAAAGTTAGTTATAATTAAAAAAAATGTTAAAAATATCTTTAATTTAATTAAATAATTTTTATTTTAAAAAAATAAAAAATGGTTAAAATTGTAATTTAACAAAATTAACCAAAAAAAAAAAAAACCTATTACATAAACTTCTTTTTTCTAAAAATTAAAACATTTTATATTTGAATATATCTTACGCACGTTTAATACATTTTTCCTTTAGAACTAGCACACATTAAACCTAGCAGTTTGCTTATTTTCAAATCATAAATTTTAATTTTTTAACCTCATTAATAATAGATAAATTTAAATTAAAAAATTATATTAAACTTAAAATAATAAAAAAATAGTTTCATTGTATGTGCATAGCGCATATGATGAGGTTAATTTTTATAACTATTTTACGTTGTTGATTGTAAATGATGAAAAAAAAAAAAAAAGAGGGATTAATCCATATAAAAGTTACAAAAAGTCGATTACGATTAGTTGTGAAACTGAGTCAAGAATTTGTTGTAGCTCTAGAATTGCTCAGTAAAAATGATGCATAATTTTTTTTTTACCTGGTTTTCTTTTTGGTTCGTACAACAAGAAATACATAAACAACAAAAGCCTAAGGGGACCAGCCCATTTCAGCCACGGAAGAAAACTCCCAAGTAGGAACAACAGAGATGGGGTGGGCCTAGCTGCTAAATGATGGGCCAACTAGTAGGCCTCTTGAGGAACAAAAATAGCTGACCATAATAGTTGGAAATTACCTAGCATTAGATACAAGTACCTCTTCTTCAATGTTTTATTACGTACACTGAGTTCGGTTGTAGCTGGAGGAGGAGAAAAAAGAAAAAGAAATGGACAAGGGAAAATATAAGGTAAAGAAAGGGGGGAAATTTTGTCCCTTGTATGTTTGGACGAAGGGAGATAAGGAGATAAAAAAAGAGAAGAATGTATTTTATCTTTACTTTATTTGGTTTGCAAAGGAAATTTTTTTTTTTTTTACTCTTATGGCCCAATGAAATAAAGAGAGTGTAAAAAGCTCATGGGCAAAAACATATTTTTGTAGGCCATTGAGAGTCAAACATGCTTAGGGATGTAAATGAACTATGACGATCATAAACTGCTTGGGCTTGATTCAATAAAAAGTTAATTCATGTTTGTATATTTATAAATGAGTCTAGCTTGAGTTTTAGTTTTAACAGGTTTTTTCATTTCCCATAAAAGTGGTATCAAAACTTTCTTAAAATGAATTATTAATAAGTGCCCTAAGGGCACTCATTAGCATGACCCTTTTAATAAATGAGTTAAGCCTAAGTAAAAATTAAAAAAAAAAGTTCATAAATAGAATTAAGAACAATAGGGTTCCATAAAAATCTAGATGCATGTGAATAATGCTTGGACATCTTACAATGCATGTTATAATGCAAATGACATGGGAATGGATGCATTGCTATTGTTTTGTAAATGAGACCCAAATTTCCATGTTTAATTCCATTATTTCGTGTATGAACATTAACCGTTAACTTCATTTGTATGAACATTAACCATCTTATATATGTGAGAAAGTTACACTTGTATGCTCAAAACAAAATTATTTCATATGACAAATGCTATCATTTTGGAGCGATAAACTACATGAAATGAAATCAAAATTATGGGTTCATGTAAAAATGCATGAGAATTTGTTCTTTCCACGTTTGACACTATTCATTCACATTATGTTTTTATCAATTTTTGTGTGTGAAAATTTGTTATTTTACATAGGATGACTAATCCTAAGTAATAAAAAATCATATCGGCATGCATGTGATGTGAATCACATGCATGCCGATAATGTCTCCGCCATTTTTCTTGACAGCTCCTTGCCTTCCATTGCCGAGGGTGTTGGGCGTGTGACGATGGGTTTGCTAACTTTGTTTTTTGGAGGTTGTGAGTACTTGAGAAAGAACGAGAGAAAGAAAAACAAAATTACAAGGGACTAACCAGACTATTTTTTTGCCTTTAGATTGTAGTCTACTAGGTGTTTTTCATCTATATTAAGGGTTTGTTTGGATACCGCTTATTGCTGAAAACATTGTAACAAAATAATTTTTAAATGTGTAAATATTAATGTCGTGAGACCCAGTTTTAGAGAAAAATTTGTTGAAATCCGTATTTGCAGGTCCAATGAACAGTGCATGGGACCCACAAAAAAATGTTGATACGCGTTTGCTTTTCTTTTCAGTGCAATCCAAACCCAGCCTAAAATAGAAGGAAACATGAGAGTCTATAACTGGAAGTGAGCTGCTCCTTTTAACTTACTATAAAAACAAAAGGATAGGGTTGTTTGGTTAGAGATTCCTAGTACTGTTGTTTAAGTGTTGTTGAAATACATATGAGTTAAAAAGTGTTATAAAAATACATGTTCTAGTGTTTAAACACTGAAAATTGTTGTTTAAAATCTAGTTTGGTATATGTGTTTAAACACATGTTTTCAGTTTTTAAACAATATTACACGTATTTTCACACATTTTTTTATCTACACGTATTTCCAAAAAATACAAACAGCGTTACCAAACGACCTCTAAATTTTAGGAACATCCCTAAGATTTGGACTAATGCCAATCAAGTCCATAAAAAATTTAAAAGTTAACCATATTAGTCTATAAACCCAAACGGAATCTAACACCTTTTTTTTTTTTTTTTTTTCATTGAGTCTCGTCCATTGCCTATGATATCTATTTTATGTCTCTTCCTCTGACCATCTTAGTCCATAACCTTTGACTCTCTCTCTCTCATTTATATTTTCTCTCTCTTCGTCGTTGATTTCTCCTCTCTCTTCGTCTTTATTGTGGCGTCATGGTGGTGGGTTCGCGGTGGTTTGTGGGTTTTGGTTGGGATCGGCGTTAGAGGATTGTGGGTTTTGTTGTGGGTCAGTTTTGGTTTGGATTGGTGTTAGAGGTGATGATGCCAAAAATCGTTAGTTAATCGCACAGTACTCACGTGCTTGATTTAATACTTGTGAAACAGAAACAGAGAAAAAACCCTAGGAGAGTAACGATGTGATACCAGCCAAAGACTCTTCGAAGGTTAAGTTAGAAAACTTTTCACAACTCTAGAGTGTCAGAGTTGGGAGAATTATGCGTACCTCGTTTTTTGAGAGTCTTTGAGTTTTTATAGTAGTGTAGAACCGACCTCCATTTCTTATGTAGGAAGGCGTTTCCTTATGGAGAAGATCATCATTAATAGGCGAATATTACGGGATCCTTCTCATGTTAGGATTCTATTCACATTGGGACTCTATCGACTAGGGTTAATCGTGGGACGCAAGTTGTTTCCATTTAAGATTACTTGGAGGTCACTTAAACCATGTGGATGCCAAGTGGCCTTGAGGTCCATCCATCTTGCGTCCGTGCATCTTAGATCCGTCCACTATTAGCCAACTGGTCTAGTACTGTCAAGTTTATTTAAGTGGACCCGTCATCCCTAATTTTACCCACTTCAAGAGGATTTGGGTTTTTTGTGGGCGTGTTGGAGATGGGAGTTTTGTGACTGGTTTTGGCGTTAGAGAAAGGGAAGAGAGAGACTCGACTAGACTAAAATATGTAACGGCGTTACAACCCGTTTGGGGTTAGGGACTGAGATGGTCAGTTTTTAAACCAAAAGAAAAGACGAAAAGCAAAGCCGAATCCAAAAAGAGATGATGCTCGGCACTGGGTTTGAGCTTAAGCAGCATACGCTCTTCAGCCCCGTATCCACCATGGCTTTTCCTACAATTCCTTCAGCTTCAGCTTCAGCAATATCATTCTCCCAATTCCAAACAAAAAATAAAAATAATAATGTTGGTAAAGAAGCAACTAAGTCAAATAGTATTAACCAAAGCAGCAAAGTTAGTGTTAGTGTTAATAAGAGACGCCACTCCAAGTCCTACTTGGAAAGGCAATCTGCCATTCTTCAACTTCAACAGGCCTCCTCTCAATCTCATTTCGATTCTGCTCTTGCAAGGTACTTCATCCTTTTTAATTCTTCTTTCTTTTATGTCATTTTTTTTTTCTCAAGTTATCAAGCGACATATCATCTGGGTATTGTTATGAATGCCAATATAAGGTGTTTCTTATATGCATTAGTATTTGAAATTTCCTGTTAACTTTTTTTTTTTTTTTTTTTTGGGGTTTAATTACTACCCAGATTGGATTGTTGGGTTCATTTTAGATTGCATTATATGTCTATTGGTATATCAAAATGTCTACTTCACTCAAAAAAAGGGTTGTACTGGTGCAAAAAGCTCATTCTTTTGTGGGGTTTGGGAAAAAAAGTGATTGGTAGACAGTCTTACCCCATATATATATGTATGTATATGTATTCCCAGGCTTGAACTTTCAACCCTATATCGGTTTGGGTGGAAGGCATTTGCCATCACACTAATGCCTAGCCTCTTACTTCAAACACCCCCCCTCCCCACAAAAAAAGGAAAGAAATATTAAAATGTCTAATAACTTATCACTAGTTTTCTTTTTGGTGGGTAGTTAGATTAACTTTTCAGACATCTTTATTGACATTGCTAAATGCCTCTTAAGTTTGAAATGAATCTCAATTGTGCTTTTTCATTAGGGGAAAGATCAAGTTGTTAGCTTGAATTTGGATTGCAGCATATTTATTCGACATCTAGAATTATCTGCATTGCTATTTGATGATGTTACTGAAATTTTTTACCTGTTTGGTGTTTTTGTGTTAACTTAATTACTCAAATATTGAAATGATATTTTTACTGGAAAAAAACATCTGTTGAGTGTGTTAGATATAACTCGTAGAATATAAATCACTGCAGATTAGGAGGGATGTTGAAGGTGCAAGACTTGAATGCCGTATTACGAAATTTTGGAACTCTAGGCAGATGGCAGGATCTTTCTCAGGTGCTTCAATTAGGAAGCTGTTGTACATGTTTTTGGAAGCCAATTATTGGTTTTTTGAATTGTTAAGCTTGTTGTAGAGTCTTAAACTTGGATATATATTCACAACTTATTGCATGGATGTCTCTTTGATGTGTGTTATTTAGTTTTATTTTATTTTGTGCCATCTGTGCATTTGGTTCCTTTTAAAAGGGTCTTCCATATGTAGATCCATTATTCACTCCTTTTTCTTGGGCAGCTGCTTTAAAAGAATATATTTGATGTTTTAAAACTCAACACATTTTATGATATGAGCGGCATTGGAATATATTACCAAATGATATTGGTACCTTACTCTTTGACAACAAATTCAATTTTCTTCACTACCCTCTTCAGCTCCATAGAGGCGATATACAATTCACTCTTGATATGCGACTCTCTCTCATGGTATTAAAACTTTAGGGTTAAGGCCATACAATCCCTAGAAGTATACTTTATCATCTAAAACTAAATTTTGTGTTAGAAAGAACTAATATTTTGAAGTCTTTTGGTTTCATTCTAAAATTTGTGAAATCATTTGGGGAGACCAACCATGGTGACCCTAGTTGGGCTTGACCATAGTAGGTTTCCACTCACTGTGGAATGAATGCCTGTGGGCTCTAAATAGTGAGGAGCCCACAGGTGCTTCCTTAGGTGTTGAGTATAGCCTGACCTCAGTGCCACTGATTTTAGGCAGTGGAAGGCTATTGTTCTTGAGCTGAACTAGAGTCAGGCTGTCACCCTAAAGTTTCAAACTTAGGACCTACCCCAAGACTGAAACCATGGGGCCATGACCCTAGGTGGTGTGAAATCAGTTGCATTAGGATGTGATAGGGAATGTAAGTGGCAGCCCACTTTGAAGACCTATAAGAGGCAAGGAAAAGCTGGTTCTAATGTTCAAGCCTTAATTTGGGATGTTTCGGATGATGGGGTGCTCTCGTGGGACCTTGCTTAGTCTTATTTTATTGTTTAGTTGCTGCTGGTTCAGTTTTAATTAAGTTCTGTTAGAATAAGGGCAATTTGGTAATTTTCAGAAATCTGGAATGGGCTGTCCTTGGCCGTACCAAAGGCCCATGAGTCTTATTTTATGTTTATGTATTATTAAGTCTTTTATTTAATTATTCTTAGTATTCCTATTCATTCTAGGAATAGGTTATTTAGAGTCCAAATCCTACTAGGAAAAGGATAACTGTAGCCTCTATATAAAGGCTCTTTTGTAGTTATGTTATTTCAGAATATTGTGATTGATTAATAAAATTCAGCAGCTCATTTTAAGCTTTGTTTGTGTGATGCAAACTTCTCCAAGGTGTGATGCCAAGGAACCCTAAGTGTGATGCTTAGGAAGACCTAGGTGTGATTGCCTAGTGTTTTATTTATGTTATTTTCTGTTTATCCCCTGTTTCAGCCCCAAGCAGCCATCGACGTTCATTCTTTTTTAGCCTAAACTCTTAAACATCAATCCTTATTCAAGAATTCATCAAGAAACCTAGTATAGTGCTGAACTTCTTAATGGTCCTGCATCAGGATGTTACCCCATAACAATTATAATTTCTTTACTCATTAATGGCTTTCCTAGTGTTATGGTGGTTGCTAGAAGTGATGGGGTTATGCCATGTTGCTTGGGAGGCATCTGCCATCCTCTGATGATACAAATGCGTAAAGAAGGGAAGACATAGAAATAGTAAGATTGGGAAAAGTTTGCAGATGAATGAATAGCATTTGTTATTTGACAAATAGGTGTACTCATGGCAAAGTGATTGCAGTAAAAGCAGAGCAAACTAAAATAGAAACTAATATTAGATCAGTGATAAGGGCACATTTTGCTTTTCAATAAGGAAAGCCATTTGGTTTTTACTACTAATTTATTTTTGTACCCATAAACTTAGTAAAGATGGAAAAGGTAGGGCGGAAAAAAAAGGGACAGAAAGGAGGAAAATGAAACACACAAAGGTAGATCTGGATGGAAAGGAAAATTGAGACTCCCCTCTCTCACAACTCTTTGGGGAATTGGAATTCAGAGCTTTCATATAATTGACTTCTTTAAGTAATAATTATCCATCATTATGATATCTGATGGTGTGCTTCCCTTTCTCTTTTGTCTAATTTGTGTGTCATGAACTTGGTATAAAAATTTTAGGTGTTCTTCCAAGAGGGCTGTCAGTGCTTACATAAGATATTATTAAAAAAAATCGGAAACAAGAGGGTGTATATATGCATTTGGAATTCCCACATGCCAAGGCGCAGAAATAGGATGACTGACAAAATGGAAATTGCTCACTGATCTTATAAGTGCATAAACTAAATCCGTATATTGCTACTCTGTAGTTGATTGGATAATTCAATTTTACTTTTGATAGATCATGGAATGGCATGGTACTAGTATCAAGAAATTTTATTTTGTCATGAACAAAATATTGAAAGAATTTTAGTAATTCTAAATCCATTTAGTAGGGATCTTGTAAATTGTAATTGAAAAATATTGAGAAAATGTCTTCGTAAGCCTTTTATAAAAAATAAAATAAGATAAAATTGTTTTTCATATGCATTATTGTCACTTAGGCGTCTTCTTGTCATTCAAAAAGACTGTTTAATTGCCCTCTCTCTGTGGTTATAGTTTTGCCCTCTTTACCCATCCTCTCTGAACAATGAACCTAATTAACTATGTTGTTTAATTTCCCCTTCTTATAATTGTTGATAATTATTATGTCATGTTTGCATTATTGCAGCTCTTTGAATGGATGCAACAAAATGGGAAGATAAATGCTTCATCTTATAGCAGTTATATGAAGTTCATGAGAAAGAACCTAAATCCTGTAAAGGCGATGGAGATATACAATGGCATTAAAGATGAATCAGCAAAAAACAATGTGTTCATATGTAATTCTGTTCTTAGTTGTCTGGTTAGGAATGGCAAGTTTGATAGCAGCATTAAAATGTTTCATCAGATGAAGCAGGATGGTTTAATGCCAGATGTTGTTACATATAGTGCGGTATGTTTTTTCAATTCATACTATGTATTTCCAATTTTTCTCTTAGCATGTGTTCACATGTTGTTCATATAACCTGAAGTTTCTGCCACAGTCACATGATGATAATACGCTACTATATAGGGCACTTATCCATATCAAACAGCTCTCAGAACTCCTTTTTTGTTTTTTTTTTTTTTCCATATTGTCACTAGTTTGTACACAGAATTGATTTGTGCAGAAAATCAAGCGAATAGTTTGTTTTGACTACAGACCTTTCATTTACCAGTTAAAAATATATCCACTCAGATGGTTACATGGATGTGAACACACACACACACACACACACATGTAGATAGTAAAACCATGACCTATGTCTAGCTTTGATCACCATGTGTAGATTCTTTGAGTTTGTGTTTATCACCTTGCTAAGGTTTTAAAGCAGCATGCTGAAAGATGATGGTTTGAAAATGAGGTCACACTTAGAATCCTTGAACTTATTAATTAAGAAAAAAATCACATGCCATATAGATAAACTGATGTGTGGAGGATGCATTTATGAGTATGTGTCTATGCAAATATGAAACTGCATATGTGAAGCTTTACTAGCCAGTTTCAATTTGTATGCTACTTTATTTCTCTTGAGTTAAACTATTAGAATTTATGATTTTTCTCAGATAGTTGCATCACTGAGAATAATATTCTCCTCTCAAATGTTATGTAAGCACAATGGAACTTTCTTTTTTGTCATTATTGTGATGTCTAAACAGCACAATAATCTTTGGATAAATCAAAGATGTTTCATGGTAATTATCCTTTACTAGTTATTCTATTTTGAGTCCTTTTCTATTTGGTTTAAACTTTAAAGTTCTTAGTTACTTATCTTTGTTATTAGTACTCCTAATCTTTCTAGGAAAATGTTATTTAGTATCCTTAGTCTTTCTAGGGAAGGGATTGGCAATAGACTATACAAAGGCTTTTATGTAGTCAATAATAGAGATGTAGAGATTGAATTTAAGAAAATTCCAGAAGCTTTCCTAAGCTTTAAAGGTGTGATTGCTTAGGGTTTATGTATCTTTATTTCTTGTTTTATTCACTATTTTGACACCAAGCAGTGATCAAATTCATTCAAAATCCATTTTTATTTTATATTATTATTTATTTTACCTAACCCTATCTAAACTCTTAGACATCAAAACCTAGTCAAAGAACCCTTCAAGGTCTCATAAAAAGCAAAAAAAAAAAAAAAAAAAAAAAATCCTAATTTAGTGCTGAATTTCTAAAGATCCTACATCACATCACCATTGTCCTTTGTCATTCTTAGCTGCTTGCAGGTTGCATCAAAGTTAAACATGGTTATTCTAAGGCATTAGAGCTGGTTCGGGAGCTTCAACATAGTGGGCTGCACATGGACAGTGTAATTTATGGGACACTTCTAGCTATTTGTGCTTCACATACTAAATTGGAAGAAGCAGAAAGCTATTTTAACCAGATGAAAGATGAAGGTCATTCGCCAAATGTGTTTCACTACAGTTCTTTGCTCAATGCTTACTCAATTAGTGGAAACTATAGAAAGGCCAACGAGTTGGTTCAAGATATGAAATCTGCAGGGTTAGTACCAAATAAGGTTTGTTTTCATGTTTAATTTGCCAATAAATACTAGGGTTTTCTAAGAGTAGTATATTCATGCTTTTTTAAATGTTGAGGTTGTTTGATGTCTTGGTATTAGTATGCATTGAGATAGCTTGGTATTAGTAGCAAATTTCAAAGTTTCTCAAAAATTCAAATTTAAATCCCATGAAAAGGTAATACTTATGTTAGAAGAGTTGCATATATCAAATAAACTTGCCTTTACATATTAACCCACAGGTGATATGAAGTTTTTCTGGCATACTCTTTCCTAATTCAGAAACTACAAGAATCTTTTTTATTTTTTTTATTCATTAAAAAAAAGATGTCAATATAGGGGGAACAATTAGTGTGGTCAAGAATATTGGTAATATGTGTATTACGACATGTTTACTTAACAAATTGATACGTGTTGCATCATGCTTTTAATTTTCTACTCACATGTCATTGATATATGGCCTGACTGATTTTTGATTCCCATTGTTGTATTTCTTCTCATATGCTTTTCTCCATTTGGTTTTGTTTTTATGTTTTTAAGTAGCTGTCAAGGCTTTGGTTACAGTGTTTAATCAAGTTCATACTAAAAAATGCTTGCAGGTAATTTTGACAACTTTATTAAAGGTATATGTTAGAGGAGGCTTATTTGAAAAATCAAGAGAACTATTGGCTGAACTGGAAACTTTGGGCTATGCTGATGAAGAGGTATGCTATCTCTTATAGTCATGAATAATAAAGATTGTCAAGCTTGTGATACAAAGCTTGAAAACTGTTGAATGGAACCCATAACAGATCATATAATTAGAATCCACAATTACGAAATTAGATTAAAAAAAAAAAAAGACTTACTTTTAGCACGTTCTTAATATACATTTTTGTAAGTATTATTTGATAAGGTTTATTTTATCTTCAAATTATCTTAATATATTGTTATTATTGTTGGTATTAATCTTAGTGGAATCTACAATATATATAAAATTGATCTGTTATGGGCACAAATTATATTAATGTAAGGACTCAATTTGTAACGACCCCAAATTGGTGTATTAGGTTCGAACATTAAAGGCTCAAACAATAAATTTGTAGAGAGTGGGCTAAAAGGCTAGACCTTGGTTATCGGACAGTAGTTAGTCATGGTGTTCATGATGATTGCACAGAGGTGAACTGAGCTTATCCAAGGAGACTTTCTCTCCGGCACGGCTTGAGTGGCTCCGGTCATTGGACCTCGTCCGAGGAGTTTAATGTTCTTATCATTCCTTTCTCACTAGGTTTTGATGATCCTAGGGACGATACATCATGCCGTCCTCTTTTTCTGGCTGCTTCTTCCTCCTTTTATACTAGCTTTTCCCCTCTCTCAAACGTCTACGTGTAGGTTCAACTTTTTTTAAGGCTGATACTTGTCTTGTCAGCCCATACCCAAAGTGGTTGGGGGTGGTTGTAAAAACTGAAGAGCATAGCCCTGTCAGGCGCAGAGTACTTAATTGCAGTAATGGTAGCATTTTTCTTGAACCGCTCTTACACTGTACTCGCCCTTTCTTCTGGGAGCGCTCTGGGGGCTGCCTTTGATGGCGTGCCATTCTTTCCTTCTAAGTTTTGGGATGCCGAGGACAGGATCGTCCTCGGCTACACCTCTAGGCCCTTTGGACTTTCATTGCACGTTCTCAGCAACGTCTCTCCTCGGTTCGGGCCTTGGGCTCTAATGTAAAGTGGGTCGGGATCACAAATTCTCTGGCCTCACAATTAATATATAGCATTAAAAAAATGTATTTTCTCTATAATATGCTTAAAGCTTTATTCTCATTTATAAGATGACTTTTGCTTTCTTAAAAAGTTTAAAAATCTTGAATATTAGAATTTAAAAGATCTATCACTTTTTCTTTTTTTCCTTTTAAATTTTTTTTTTATTTGAGATGAAATAGCTCATAATTTTGAGGGGGGAAAAAAAATCCAAAAAATAGTTTTTTTTTTTAATATTATTTTTCTAATTGGTATATTTATTCAAAATTTTGGGGGCCCACCCTTACATGTAGTTCTTTCCTTGGGGATAGATTCTCTGCCCCCTTGTCTTTTAGGGCTGGGAATGAAAAGATAATAAGGTCTTGGCATGATGTTGGGTGTGGAAATTATTTATCAAAAGAATTGTACCCAGGGTTGTATTTAATTGCCACGAATAGGGATTCTATGAATTCTTTGATTACTTTTCTTTTGTAATCAATGAATTTCATCAAGGATTTTCATGATTAGGAATTAGACTAGGTGAATGAAACGATGGATTTGCTTTACTCCAAGTAGATTTCAAAAGGAAATGATGATTGCTTATTTTGGACTACGGATGGGAACAAGGTGGTTTAGTTTACATTTTTCTGAGTGTTTGAGATGTGCCTACATCATAGTTCCCTTCGAACAGTGTGTAAGGTACCACACAAGGTGGCTTTCTTTGCATGGATAACAACCACGAATTCTATCCTAACTTTGGATAATCGTATTAAAAGGAAGGTGGTGGTTGTTAATAGATCTATAATGTGGAAATGTAGCTGCAAAAAAATAAAGCATCAGCTACTTCATTGTCTTATAGCTCAAGAGTTGTGGTCTTTGGATACTTCATTGTCTTATTATAGTTCAAGAGTTGCGGGCTTTTGCATTTACAACCTTTGGAGTGCTATGGGTGATGCCTAGGCAGGCGATAGACTTGTTGTTTTCATGGAGAGGAGTGTTTCAGTCGTCATTGAAATTATGTTGTGTTAGGTTATAGATTGACCCCAATTAAATTAATCAATTACCTAAGTTGATGAATTGATCCAAATTACATGCAAATCCAATTAAGGCACAATCAAATCACTAAACTAAATTAAGTGCAAAATTAAGTGCAGTGGAAAATAAGTTTGACACAACGATTTGATCACGAGAGGGAAAACCCTCGCAGACAAAATCCCACCGAGTGAATTTCAAGTCACCACTTTCGAAGAATCCATTAACAAGAATAGAGTTTACAAATACAAGGAATCTTCCCTATTCCGAAGTACCTACCTATAGTAGAACCTACTATAAGGAAGCTCAACTCCAATTGCCAATTGGACTAGTTCTTGTAGAAGATTTCACCTTTGCACCAATCTCGTATCTGTGACTAACTCCACAACAACCCTTTTGATTGTTGTAGCTTTGTTGAGTTCTTCAAACCACACTTGGATGAACTAGTAGTAGCTTGGTACAAAACCTTGTAGAAACTCTTCTTATGCTTGTGTCTCTCTGTCTCTGTTACAACGGCTATAAAATGTCTTTTATATGCTCTGGAACCAAAGTGCATGAATCCCTAGAAGGCCAAGTTACATGAATCCCTAGAGGAATGGTTGTCATGTAGCCCTATAGTTGATATTTTTGACCATATGAATGTCTGTTTGTAATTCTTTAAGCAATTTCACCATTTTGGGCTTCTTTTCTCTTAATGAAATATCATGCTTATAAAAAAAAGCTTTAATAAAGTCATAAAGCATAAAGGGTCTACTTGGGTCCAAAGACATCCAAAAGAATAAGGATCCAATAATTGTGATTGAATCCCCATAATAGATACTTCTTGATTTTCAAAAGTCCTCTTGTTCCTCTCCCTCCAAATATGCCGCATTAAACATCTAGGAATCACATTCCATACTCTCATTGGGGGAAGCAACTACAACAAAATTGTGTAATTATAAGAGTGGTCATATATTCTTGAGATTAAATCTCTCATTTTTCACAATTTGTTCGATTGAAGTGTTGCTTTTAAAGCTCTTCCCTGCTCTAATTTGTTAGATTTGCTTGAGGTTTGTAATTTGAATGAGTGATTGATCTGATCCCCGAGTATAGTCAGTGCACCTCCCATGTACGTAGGTGTTTCCTTTTTTATCAATAAAATTTTGTTACTTATCATATATATGTATAGAAGCAATCTTGGAGTCCCATATCGCTTGAGGAAGCACATGGGGATGTGTTTATAAGGAATGATCTCCCTTCAATGAGAACAATATTGTGGGGGTATGGGTCTCAAAGCGGACAATACCTACACAGTTGAGGTGGGGTCGTTACAGATGTTATTAGAGCCATGCTCCAACTAGAAGTGTGGGCCTCACATGCGAGGACGTGTGTGCCCGTAATACACACACACACCATTACCCAACCGTTTGTTATTGGATCAACCAAATCCATGGTTGCTCCAGCTACCCAACCATTACCCTACCCTTGGTGTAGCCACTTCCCATATATATATATATATATATTCTTACCCAACCATCTGTCATTGGATCAACTAAATCCATTGTTGCTCCTGCTACCCTTACTTTAGCCACTTCCCATCCATATGTAGGTTTTGGCTTCCCTAAAGTTATGGGTGGTGCAAGTGATAATATTAAATTATCAGTTGGATAACATTTTGATTGTCACCAAAGCTATGTGATCTTTATTCCAACTTCTAGTGTTGCCATGGATCTATGCATGCATAGTATCATAGGCATAGCTATAGGGTGCCGCCCATAGCCTACTAATGTGCTATAAACCTTGATACTCCTATGATTTATTTGTGGCTTCTTCAGAGCAAAGAGCTTCCTGATCAGCAATTATTCCCAAATTTTAAAAATTTGGACAAATTATGTTAACATTGCAATAGGTATAACTTGAACTTAACTCATACATATTAGAAGGGTCATTACTCAATGTTGGTCCCACTTAAGTGGGTCTCGCAAGGGATGGCTTAGATACTGCCTACCCTTTAGCAATTTTGCATGAAGTGATGGCAGCATGAGATTTTTACCATTGCAGTAGACAATGGTCCTCTACTTCACCAAAAATATAACTTTCACCTTTAATAGATTTGTTCATAATGAATTGACCACCATAGCTTACTTGTTGGATCATCTTTATAGTTCAGCTTCCTGTTATATTTTGCTTAAGTTTTCTGTTCTCTTATCTGATATAATTTTTAATTAAGCTTCATAGAATACTGCTATCCTTGTCTTATATATATATATATATATATATATATATAAACTTCCATAGCTCAGAATGTGAACTTCTTGTAGATGCCATACTGTTTATTGATGGATGGCCTTGCTAAGGCTGGGCGTATAGATGAAGCTAAATCACTCTTTCAAGAAATAAAGGAGAAATCCATTAGATCTGGTATGCTTTCTGATACATATTGAGCCTTAAAGAAGCCATCTCTTAACCATCAAATTATGTATTTTATTGTCAACGATTCAAATAGTACCAAACAATTATAGTTTTCTTTACCAAGCTAAAACTATATTTCTTATGGTTTTCTCTACATAAAAATAAAGCATAGTTTTCTTTGAAAGATGGCTTTGATGAGCTAAACATTTAGCTCCGGAGTCATGCTATGTGATCCATTGTTAATCCTGGAGGGCATTTAGTGGCCATGCTTGCAGGAAAATGTTATCCTGAAGTCATCACTTTGGCTCACTAGTTGATTTGTAGTTTCTGAATTATTATTATTATTTTCCACTTGCATTGGTACTTGTGGGAATGTCACAACTCACAATTACTAAGATATCTGGGATATGAACACTAGGAAATTCCTGTGCTTAGTTTGTTTATGTTGCTTATTGGCATAAGCCTATATAATTAATAATTTGTTCATGAACCCTTCTTGAATCTGATGGAAGTGATCTGATGTGATTATTGCATGTCAGCTTTCATTGTGTTCAATTTTGCAATTTCGTGAAGAATTTTTTTATGCCAGGTGTAAGATAAGTATCCTGTCTTTTTTGCTTGATCTGTATAAATTATAGTTCATCCTGCAGATGGCTATGCCCACAGCATCATGATCTCAGCATTTTGCCGGGGTGGGCTTTTGGAAGAGGCAAAGCAGTTGGCCAGGGATTTTGAAGCAACCTATGACAGATATGATTTGGTTATGTTGAACACAATGCTCTGTGCTTACTGCAGAGCAGGTGAAATGGAAAGCGCAATGCAAATGCTACGGAAAATGGATGAATTAGCAATCTGTCCTGATTATAATACTTTTAGTATCCTAATCAAATTTTTCTGTAAGGAGAGGTTATATCTGCTTGCTTATCAGACTATGGAAGACATGGGCAGTAAAGGTCACCACCCAGAGGAGGTATGATGTTATCCAACTTGTCACTTCTAAATAAGAAGTCTTCAGAACAGCTCTTTTGCTTTAGAGCCTCTCTGTCTCTGTCTCTGTCTCTGTTTCTCAATTTGGAAGACTTTGGTGTTGCCTACTTTCTTAATCTAATTACAAAATACATATTGAGTCCTTACAATTTCTTATTCCATGCTTTTGCATATTATCTTAGTCCAGGTAAACATGTGGTTCAACAATTTGCAGTTATGAACTTTTAAACGGTAAATTTACATTTAACTCCAAACTCTTTTGCCTATTGATATTTTGCAGGAACTTTGTTCTACATTAATATTTCATCTTGGTAAAATAAAAGCACATTCAGAAGCATTTTCTGTTTACAATATGTTGAGACATAGTAAGAGAACAATGTGCAAGGCTCTTCATGAGAAGATTCTGCACATTCTAATAGCAGGAGGGCTTCTCAAAGATGCCTATGTAGTAGTCAAGGTATGCTATGTTGTTTTAAGGATTCTTAGATTTATTCTTCATCTGTCATATGAGTGATTGTTTACTTTAAAACATTCTTTGCTCAGGACAATGCAGGTTTGATTTCTAAACCTGCAGTAAAGAAATTTGCGACTGCATTTTTGAAGTCAGGAAACATCAACTTGATAAATGATGTTATAAAGGCCATCCATGGTTCTGGCCACAAGATTGATCAGGTAAGCAGTTGTGGGTGTAAGTTAACTGTTCAAGAAATCTTGAATGAATTATTGTTGTTAACGCAATCTGCATCTAAGTTTCAAATGGTAAACATTTACCCTTATAATATGAATAGGACCTGTCTGGTAGTGTCTATCCCATCATGAGTTGGGTGCACTTAAAAGATTGTAACACCAAAGGCATCATAATTTGGTGATTTAAGGCCATGAAATTGAAACCAATCTTGGGCTTTTTATTTTATTTTTCTTTGCGCTCCATTTGTTTTGAAGTAAAGTATTCTCAAATGTAAAATATTTTACATGTAAAACATATTCAATGAAATGTTTTCAGGTGTTTGGTGTGACATGTAAAATTTTTAAAGCACAAACCACAAAACTAGCCGCTTAGCAACTAGGGCTGCCAGTGCCGGATGTTCAGTGACCGGACCGGCGGTTTTGGCTTTTGGACCGCCAGCACTGGCCATTGAAAAGGAGCTCTGGCGACTGGACAGCCAGAACCAGCTGTCAGCGCACCAGACCGACCTAGCCAGCAATTTTTTTTTTTGGGGGGGGGGTCACAGTGTGTTTTTGTAAAATGTTTTACCAAAATTTTAAAGGTAAAAAGTTTTAGAACTTTTTACAATGGATTTTACAATCAAAGGAAAATATTTTACAATTTTGATCACATTTTACATGCAAACAAACACATGAAAATAGGAAAACATTTTAAATAAAATATTTTATTTCAAAACAAATGGAGCGTAAAATCCAAAATCTTGTCACTGGGATGACAAATATTCATCAAATTATCCTGACTGCTAATTTTGTTGATATCAATGTTGTTTCCCAGTTGTGGTTGGATCCATTTACCTAGCCATGTAAAGAGAATGAGATGGAGGTCTCAATACAGTGTTTTTTTTTTTTTTTTTTTTTTTTGGGTTGACATTTTCCTTTAATTCACCGGGAAACTCAATCCGAAAGCACTAGAAAACATGTTGCCACGGTGAATCCTTGTGTGCTGATGCATGCAAAAGAGAAAAGAAGATAGATGTAGATGGTGAGGACGAAAGCTCATTTGAGTCTCCTCACTTGAATTCCCCATCAATTATATTCAATTTTACCTTTTATTTGGATTCATTGAGTAATTTGATTCCTGGAGCTGCATTGTTGATTGACATTAAAGGGTTACAGATTGTGTTCCATACCATAATTCTAAAGTTTTGGTTTGTCTAATATAATTTATTAGGATAAGAGTCTGATATGTTACCTCCAGTATTTTGTAAAGTTGTGGAGGTCTGGAAAGGTTAGCCCCTTGAAGAGGTGACAGAAGTGAAATTTCTCAGTGGTCTGCCATTTTATGAAATCCACCGAGTGATAAAAGTAAAATTTTTGCCCTACAGTGAATTGCCAATCCTCCATAACCTCAATCGAGGGTACAAAACTGTTCTTGTTTCCCTGATTTTACATGACTCATCTTCACAATCTGTATTACCTTGATTATCAGCCAAATCATCAAGTCCACCCTTCTCCCACTCAGGTGGAAATCCCTTGTACATTGGATTTCATTAAATGAAAACAAAGCATATTTCTGTTTCCTCTTGATGTTTGACTTTTGAACTTCAGATTCAGTCACATTTTCTTCAATTTCCCTCTCAGGAATTATTTCAGATGGCAATATCGCGTTATATTGAGCAACCTGAAAAGAAGGAATTGCTTCTACAACTGTTACAATGGATGCCAGGTCAAGGTTATGTTGTTGATTCATCTACGAGAAACCTTATCCTCCAGAACTCGCAGTTATTCGGTCGCCAACTAATTGCTGAAATATTGTCCAAGCAGCATATGGTATCAAAAGCATCGAGATCTTGTAGGGAAACTACCAATTAAGGATAAAACTACAAGAGTTCAAGGTAACCTATTAATGCCACTGAACCCTTCGCAGGGAAACTACCAATTTGATCAACATTGCCTCCCAAGAAAGACCCTTTTAATATAACATGTCAGTGTCACGTTTTTGAGTCAGCTGATGGGTGTGGTGAATCCCAAATAAACTTGTTAGGTTTTTGTTTTGTTGAGAAGACTGTTAGGTTTTAGTTTACCACCTATGTACAGTGCCAAGATTGAATGAACCTGATTATTTTACCTTTAATGCATATGACCAGATATGAAAACTACAGCTCTGATTATTGTAATGTATTTAGAGAATTTGATGTCATAATGATGACACAATTTCTTATAGCCGTTGAGAAGTTCTTATTACTGCTGTATAGACTAGAATTTGATCAGCTGCCCATGCATTACTTTTGATGTCTTGTCAACCCAGTGAAAACTCTAAATAAGATAATATAATGAACATTTGTACTACTAGATCCATGGCACTGTCAAGGAAAAAGATTAAAAGACTTTCTGCATGGGGGGGGGGGGGTTCGTAGTTTCTTCATTGAGTCCAAATTTTTTCAATTAGTAGTAGAGGAAGGGGGCCGTTATTTCTTGTTAAGGATTTTTGTGAGGGGTAAATTCTTTATGAGGTCTGTTTTTATGGGCAAGAATGCAGCCCAATGGCTGATGTTTAACATTGAAAACCTTGTCGTTGGGGAGAACTCCAAACAGTTTTTTACTTTTAGAGAAGGTGACACTGCTTTTACTCTTCAATGGAGCTCTAACTCCTCTGGTCAGTTCTTGCTGCTGACTGAGCTCAAAGCTGGTGGGCCTAGAAGGTCGCTTATTATTCCGGAAGGCAAAGACAGAAATGGTTGGAGGGCTTTTGGTCTGGAACTAAGAAAATTGTTGAACCCTTCTCATTATGCGGAGGGTGGTAAAGGTCTTCCTAAGTTCATTCCTCAGGTGCGGAGGCATAACTTGGAGGCTCAATATTCTAGAACTTTTGCTGATGTTGTGCAAGGTTTTCACGGAAGAACAGAGGATAGAAAGAATCTAAAGCAACTAGGATTCACAGCCAAGGGGAAGGTTACTCAGCTAGGAGAGGAGAAAATGGAGTTGAATCTGAGAATTGCAGGGGCTGAAGCAAGGGATTTTCCGGTGGGTAAGTCTGATAAGAAGGAGGTGGTGGGAGGGGTGAGGAGGGAGCAACGTATTAATGAGGTAGTAGAGGTAGGTGAGCAATATGTGGCAGATAGGATACGTTTCCCAAGTCCAAGTCTGTGTTTGAATTCAAAAAATTATGAAAAGGGGAGATGGAGTGAAGTTTGGAGATCTTGCTGGACAGGGAGAAGTCTTGTCGTGGAGGTTGATGTGACAGGGAGGAGGCGGGTTTTCTGGGTTAGAAAGAAAAGAGGAGATATGAAGATCAGACATGGGTTTGGGTGGAGAGGAAAGTTTATCTATACCTCTGTTGTCTAACACTCCCTTTGGATTACCTTTATCAGCTGAATTGAATTGTTGTAACGAGACTGTGGAGTGTGAGAATATGTTGGATATTTCTAGATGGGTTAAGAACAGGCTTCCTAGTTTTAGTAAATTGGTGGGGCTGCCTTTGAGCCGGCATGAGGATTTATGCATTGCTTTGTTACAAAAGATTGAGAGGGAGACGGAGGCTGCCAAAGTGTCGACCAGGAAAGTAACAACTTCTAGAAAAGTTGTCATCTATAAGGATAAGGGGAAGAGAGAGCTGAGGAATTTGCAATCTTCGGTTAATTATGATGGTAGGTAGTGTGCTGGTTGCTGAGCTATTTTATTAGTTGGGGAATTCAAGTCTTTATGAATTTAAAAATTCTTTCTTGGAATGTTAGGGGTCTGAATGACTTTCGAAAATGTTCGATAGTGAAAAATTTATTGCGTGATTGGAAGTGTGATGTTATCTGCCTTCAAGAAACTAAGCTCTCTGGTATGGACAGACAGATGGTTGGCAGCCTGTGGAGTTGTCCTTTTGTGGATTGGGTGGCTTTAGATGCAGTCCAGACGGCCGGTGGGGTGTTGTTGATGTGGGATAGTAGGGTTTTAGAGAGGCTGGAGTTTTTGGTGGGTTCTTTTTCTGTGTCTGTTCGGTGGCAAGGGTTGGGAGACGGCCTCATTTGGGCGTGTTCTGGGGTCTATGGCCCAGTTGATAACAATGCGAGGGGGCTAATGTGGGACGAGTTGGTAGGTGTTCATCATTTCTGGAACGTCCCTTGGTGTTGTATCGGGGATTTTAATATTGTTCGTTTCCCTAGTGAACGGTTGGGAAATTCTCGTCTTACTCCGGCTATGGAATTGTTTTCAGAGTTCATTCAGGATCTTAATTTGATAGACTTGCCTTTGGAGGGAGGGAGCTATACTTGGTCTAGCGGATCGAATCAGTCCTCGATGTCTAGGTTAGATAGAGTTTTGGTGTCTCCCGATTGGGAGGAACGTTATCCGGATGTGACTCAACGGATTTTACCTCGCCCTATTTCAGACCATTTCCCTATTCTAGTGGAGATAGGGGGAATGGCGAGGGGGAAAAGCCCTTTTCGGTTTGAGAACATGTGGCTAAAGACGGAAGGGTTCACTGATAGAGTGCATTCTTGGTGGAATCGACATTCTTTCTCTGGCACTTCTAGTTTTGTGTTTGCCAGAAAACTGAAGGCTTTGAAAGAAGACATCGTTCAGTGGAATCGGTTGGAGTTTGGTCATGTCGGACGCAAAAAGACTCAGCTATTAGAGGCTTTGAAGTTATTAGATGCCAAGGAAGGGGAGTTTGGCCTCTCTGATGCTGAGTCATGTGAGAGAGTTGCGGTGAGATCTGAAGTTGAGAAACTTCTCTCCTTGGAGGAAATTTCTTGGAGACAGAAATCAAGGATGATATGGATTAAGGAAGGAGATAATAATACTAAATTTTTCCATAAGGTGGCTAATTCCCGTAGAAGGTTTAATCATCTGAGTTTTTTGGAGGTGGATGGGGTGATTTATGAGGAGGAATCCGAGGTGGCTGCCCAAGTAGTAAACTTTTATAAAAATTTGTATCAAGAGACAGAGGAATGGAGGCCTTTTGTGGAAGGTTTGGAGTTTGATCAGATAGATGGGTCGGAGAGGGGTTGGCTTGAAAGGAGATTTGAGAAGGAGGAGATTCTTCTAGCTGTGAATGAGTTGGCTGGAGATAAAGCTCCAGGTCCAGATGGCTTTTCTATGGCTTTTTTCCATCATTGTTGGAGAGTGGTGGAAAGTGATGTTCTAGCAGTTTTTGAGGAGTTCTATCATCATAGTAAGTTTGAGAAATCTTTGAACGCTACCTTTTTAGCCCTTATTCCTAAGAAGAATGATGCTTCTAATATTCGAGATTTCAGGCCTATTAGCTTGGTGGGGAGCTTGTACAAGATCTTGTCTAAGGTTTTGGCTAATCGTTTGAAACGGGTTTTAGATCAATTGATTTCTGAGTCTCAGAATAGTTTTGTGGGAGGTAGACAGATTCTTGACTCAGTTCTTATTGCCAATGAGTGTGTTGACAGTCGAGTAAAGAGTAAGATCCCGGGGGTGATTTGTAAGCTAGACATTGAGAAAGCTTACGATCATGTGAATTGGGAGGCCCTTCTAGATCTTTTGAAGAGAATGAGCTTTGGGGAGAAGTGGTGTAGATGGATTCGCACTTGTATTTCTACTGTCCAGTTTTCTATTTTGATTAATGGGGTTCCAGCTGATTTTTTTGGGAGTTCGAGGGGATTGAGACAAGGAGACCCACTTTCTCCAATGTTGTTTTTGGTCATGATGGAGGTCTTAAGTAGGATGTTGAAAAAAGTTGAAGGTGCTGGCTTGATCAGGGGTTTTAAGGCTGTTGGGAGACGGGGTGAAGGGGAATGTGTCTCGCATCTTCTATTTGCGGATGATACTATCCTGTTCTGTGATGCGGAAATAGAGCAGATCCTTCATGTGCGGATGCTTCTCCTTTGTTTTCAGGCTGTGACAGGTTTGAAGGTTAATGCCTTGAAGAGTGAGATGGTTCCAATAGGGGAGGTTAATAATGTTCACACCTTGGCAGAGATTCTTGGTTGTCGGATTGGGTCTTTGCCTATGACCTACCTTGGTATGCCGTTGGGGGCTTCCCATAAGTCCCCTTCTATTTGGAATCCTATCTTGGAGAAAATTAATAGGAAGTTGGCCGGGTGGAAGAAGTTGTATTTGTCAAAAGGAGGTAGACTAACGCTTCTTAAGAGTACGCTCTCTAGTCTTCCTACTTACTATTTATCTCTTTTTACTATCCCCTCGCATGTGGCTAATAAGATTGAGAAGATCCAGAGGGACTTCTTGTGGGGGGATTCGAAGGTTCATTTGGTGGGGTGGGATAAGGTGTGTGCTCCTAAGGCGAATGGAGGTTTGGGGATAAGGAAGTTAACTACTTTTAATAGAGCTTTATTAGGAAAATGGTTATGGCGGTATGGGGTTGAGGAGACTCGTCTTTGGAGGAGGGTCGTAGCTTCGAAGTTTGGGGAAGAGTGGGGGGGATGGTCTTCTAAGCTAGGTAGGGGTGTTCATGGATGTGGTTTATGGAGAAGTATCCGAAAAGGTTGGGAGGTTTTTAGCAAATATATCCGGTTTGAGGTAGGGGAGGGGAATAGAGTGAAGTTTTGGACAGATCAGTGGTGTGGGGACTTACCTCTCCACCTATCCATCCCGGTAGTGTATGGGATTGCCACTAATAGAGAGGCTTCTGTGGCATCGTCTCTCGAACGGTTGGGGACCGAGGCACGAAGAAGCTGGAAGGTTCTTTTACTTAGGGATCCTAATGATTGGGAGATGGGAGATGTGGATGATTTCCTTCACACCTTGGCTTCTAGCTTACCTCAATCTGAACAAGGTGACCGTATGATATGGAAATTGTCAAAGAAAGGAGATTTTAACATACGCTCGTTCTACGATAGGCTTCGAAGCCCCTTGCCTATTATCTTTCCTTGGAAAGGTATTTGGAAGGTTAAGGCTCCTACGCGCGTCTCTTTCTTTGTTTGGACTGCAACTTGGGAGAAGATTCTTACAGGAGACATTCTGCGAAGTAGAGGCTTTGATTTTGTTGACTGGTGCGTTATGTGTCGTTGTAATGGGGAGACGGTGAATCATTTGCTTCTCCATTGTGAAAAAGCTTATCAGTTGTGGAGCTTGGTGTTTAGATCCTTTGGGATTTCTTGGGTCTTGCCTAGATCGGTTGCAGATATGCTTTTCAGTTGGTGGAATTGGTTTGGAAAGCACTCCTCTAGCATTTGGAATTTAGCTCCGATGTGCCTAATGTGGTGTATTTGGAGGGAGCGAAATTGGCGGACTTTTGAGGACATGGACAAATCTGATGACCAATTGCTTGCTTATTTTTGTGGTTCTCTCTTTGATTGGTCTAGGGCTTGGGGACTCACCTCTAGTGACTCTCTCCCTTTGTTCCTTAGTTCTCTTCTTTGTAATTAGCTCTTTGTTGTTTTCCGTTTGTTTTCTAGTCTTTTTCTTCTTCTTTTTGTTTCTTTCTCTGTACTCTTTGCCCTACCTTATGTTTTCATGGGGTAGTTTCTTGAATATACATCTCTCTTATTTATCAAAAAAAAAAAAAATAGATCCATGGCACTGTGAACCAAAGACTATAGTCCATAAACAGATTGGGTTTTTTTCAATGGACTTAAGAAATTATGAGAAATTACACTTTACCACCCTAAACTATACCCTAAATTACACTTTGCACCTAAAACTTTTCGAATGTACATTTTGCACCCTAAACTACAACTCTTGTTACACTTTACACCCCAACGTTAAGTTTTCTATTAACTTGGAAATCCAAAATTTAGGGTGAAAAGTGTAATTAGAAGTATAGCTTAGGGTGGTAAAGTTTAATTTCTCTTTTATTTTTAAGGGATTGTTAAGGGATTAAGAAGAGAGCAATTGGGTTTTTTTCACATGGTGTCATGCCTTTCTGTCTAAGTTAACAGCAAACTTGACATTGGCGTGCAAAGTGTAGCAATAGTCATAGTTTAGGGTGGAAAATGTGCATTCAAAAATTTTAGGGTGCAAAATGTAACTAGGGGTATAGTTTAGGGTGGTCAAGTATAATTTTCCCAAAAAATTAAATGAATTAAATCTGGTAGTATTGAATATGCCAGTAGTGGTGGCATTCTTAGGGACTGTTTTTATCACTTCTCTGACTTCTTCTTGTGACAATTATAGCTGGCTTACTACTGTTATTCTCAAGTTTAAAGCACTTGGGAGTGTTTAATTGCAGATAACTCCCCTATGCTCAACCATATATATGTACTTAATTCATTTATCTTTTGGTCAATGCTGGGTTATATCTTGGAATTAAAATTGAGCTAAGTCATGGATAGTTTGTCCATCATGACTGGAGGTGGGTGGTTGAAAAGCTAGATTGGATTGCTTTTTTGTCAAATGGGAGTGTGGGTGTGGCTTTGATTTTGAAAATATGGTGGGCTGGTGGCATTTCTGAAGCGTTTTGTTGGCAGATGTAGTGGGTTTGGAGTACAGATTACATGGTGGAGTTTAGAGTTGCGGAATGGATTTAGGAAGGCTGCATAGACTATGGAGAAGATGTATGTCGCGGTTGTTCATTTCTGCAAGTAGGGGGAATCCAGAGCAAAGCCCCCCTTTTATTGCATAACCTAATAAAGCTATATATGCAAAGTTCCAAAGTGGTTGGAAGATAGTTGACCTACTTCTAGCTGTTCTTAACTAGCTTTATTTGTTGTTAGGAAGTGAGATCTAGCATGAAAAGCCCATCGATCCTAAACCTCAAAATCTAAGGTGAGCCGACAGCAGTTAAGGTAGCATCTAGGAAAGACCAGTTGTTTCAACAGGTTCATCTTTCCCCTGACTTTTCTAGGTATATGCTCAGCTAGGGGAAATTATTTTAACTGTTTGAAGACTGTTTTTAGTTGTAGGAGGATGAGATCATGAGTTCAAGATCCAACGGTTGCATGTGTAATTGACCAATATATATATATAGAGAGAGAGAGAGAGAGCCCCTTTAGGAGGATAGCTCAAGGAATAAGAATAGATTGCCCTAGGTACATGAGTTTTATAAAACAAAAAAGATTAAATTGATTCTATAACTAATTGAAACTCATATTGTCTTGGAAAATAAACTTTGTGTATCTTATAAAAAAATAAAAAATAAAAATAAAAACTGTGTATCTTAAGAATGGTTTTCCTTGGTGTTATTGACGAAGACAATTAGATAAAACTTGCTTTAATGTATCTGAAATTAACGTGGGTATATAGTATTAGTGTTTGGACTCTCTATAAAAGATCTGATATTAAGTCCATTCCCTGTTAACTGCTAATTTCACTTTGGTCTGAATGTTAATTCATCAAAATCCATAAAGAGATCTTCATAGCATTTGCAGTGATAGTCAATGATCACACACCTTTGGGATCTCAACAGGATACAAATGGATTCTGTCTGACCATGAATTTCTTAAATCTGGGTCAAGATCTGATATGCATTTCCAAACTGCACTGTTACACTTGAAGCCACTTCCAAAGGCAATTTGCCAAACCCGATCTCCCTTCTTCACTCTTCCTTTTGCCTCCAGATAGCTCAGCTCGTACCAAAGTGATGAAGATGAAGTGTTGCCAAACCTATATAATGTCATTCTTGATGCTTCTGCATCTTCTTTGTGTAGGCTGAGATTGTCCTCTATGGCATCAATTACTGCCTTTCCACCAGCATGTATACAGAAATGCTCGAAAGCCTTTTTGAAATTCGGCACATAAGTTCCCTTCTGGCCTGTTGAAAACCATATTTTCTGCTTAATCACTGACCATCCATACCGGAGCTGCTCGGAGTATGGCAAGACAAGTGGGCCTAATTCCGATATGTTTGTCCTTAATGCTTTTGCTGCCACATGTAGAAGTTCTCGTGATAGAGACACTCCGACTTTCCCAGATTCGTCAGGTTGTTGGAAAACAGACTGGTAAGCTTGGTCATCAGACCCCAAGTGTGTTCTCACAAGGTTCTGAAGTTTGTACTTGGCCTTGTGCTTGTCTTGCTTCCTATTAGAAAGCAAAATAGCTGCTCCTCCCATTCGAAACAAAATGTTGGCCATAAGCATGGACTTAACTTTACCTTTATAACCATTGGGAGTTATAGCTTCCATGCTGAGAACTAAAGCTACTGAATTTTTGTGAACTTTTAGAAGATCTTTAACCAGACTAATTGATAACATTCCAGCACTGCAACCCATTCCACTGAGGCTGAAACTCCTTACATTGCTTCTGAATCCAAACTTGTTTATGATCATAGATGTAAGGGATGGTGTAGGGCAGAAGAGGCTACAGTTGGATACAAGAATGTCAATGCTTTTAGGATTTATGTTGTGCTTGGAAAGAAGGTCTTTGACTATTGTGGACAGAACCATTTCAGTTTCCTCTTGAGCTTGGTAAAAAGAATTATTTGGTGGGATTTCATGCACTGCAATAGGCATGCAACTCTCAAATCCAATACCTGATCTTTCCAATATTTTCACTTGGAAATCGATACATTCTTGGTCAAAGATATTAGATGCTTCACAATGTTCAATAAAATTAGCAGTTGGAACTCGCAAGCTATCGGGAGGTAGATAACAGGAAAAATCAACAAGGTAAACAGGATTGGATCTGAAAGTAAAACAGATAACTGCAATGATTAATGCAGTTATAGCTAAGAGATGGGTGAGGGATATTGGGAATTTTGTAACAGCAGATAGGTTTGTAAAAGATAAATATCTAATCAAGACAATCTCCATTGGTAAATTCCTGGATCAGATTGCTAGGAGTTTAATTTGATGCTTTTGATTTTATACAAACAAGAAGCAAGAAAGAAGTTAAAAAATGCAACTGTTAGCTATGTGTTCGTGTGTGCACATGTGTATGAATGGTTTAGTGTTTATCTATACAACTATTTAAGAGGCTTTCCCTATTTGGATTTCTCATTTTTTTTATTCAAAAATAGTCCTACATTCCTATGTTTAAGTAAAAACAAAACTAAAGGATAATCTAGTAAAAATACATCTCTAACTTTTACTAAAATATTGCCTAAAAAATATAAAGCCACTTCCTATTAATTTTCAAATTTTTTTATCCACTTATAAATTAGATTCACAAATTAAAAATTATATATAAAATAAAAACACTTTTTTTTTTTTTTTTTGCTACAAAATAGAACTATTAAAAAAAAAAAGCCTCATTGCATGCGCAAAGCGTGTGTGATGAGGCTAGTTCATATAATGAAGCAATCAAGAGAGAAGCTTTGGAATGCAACCATTGCCTCTCTCTCTCTCTCTCTCTCTCTCTCTCTCACAAAAATTAAATGGCTAAGTAAGCATAACTTCATACACTTCAATGTTTGATAATATTATAAGATGAAAAATTGATTCCTAGCATCAAGAAGCGGATTGCCAATTGCTTCATCTCTATAATTACTAATTTTTAATATCTAAAAATAACATATTGAGTAAATGCCAAAAAAGCAGAACCCATTATTTTTTGGGGGGAGCCTCGTAAGCTTTGGATATATGTATTGATGAAAAAGCTTTAGAAATTTTGATTCCAGGATAGGGTGAAGTCACCAATCTTTAGGTGGTCATAATAACTGAAAAATTAGAAATCTCGGTTTCAATGAGCGTGACAAACATGTGAGTTGGACAAGATTAATTCAAATACTCTCTTTGTTCATCTTCAAATAATTTTTAAAATCTGAGATATTGTGATAATCACATTATGCTTTCTATATGATTCTCCAAATGCCCATCTTTCTTTATTCTTGACGATTGTATTCCATAAGGAAAGGAAACTTCTTTATTTATTTGCGTTGAAACAAAGGCAACCTAATTTGTTTGATCACAAAGTTTGCATGTACAAACCATTTAGTTATGTCCCTAAGTTTAACAACCCACACTTTTGTTGCCCCTGGGATTCAGGCTTTCAGGTCGAAAATTAGTGTGGTATGAATTTCTGTGTGGCATTGGCACTTTCAAATGTAATGAAGGTTTTTCTTTATAAAAAGAAAAAGAAAAAAGAAGAAAGAATGTAATTAAGGTTACGATAGCTCATTGGCTATTCTATTGTTGTCAATAAAATGTTTATAAGTGGAGGTGATAGCTCCCATTAGAGTATGGACATCATGTTTATTTATGGGTGCCCAAATGAGTTGATCAGTTCGCCTGGAAATAGGGAGCAGCGTGGACCGGTGTTGGACTTGGAGAGTTGTTCTAGAATAACACTGCTAGTTGAAGGTGATGTGAAGTGACAGAAAAAATTGTTTATCATCAAAACCAATGAAAAAGCATGGCCTGCTCCATATGTCTCTGGCTTTGGATATTTAGGTCCTCCAATCTCCATCTGACTTTCTTTTCTTGCTATCATTTCATGGATGATCAGAGATAAAAAGAATAATTCTCGGACCCAATGAATTACACGATTTTTTTAATAATTATTTTACATTGTTGATTCTGAATGTTGGGAAAAAAGAAGAAGGATTGGTCCATATAAAAGTTACTATCGAGGGGTGTGGTTTTGTGGTCGTAGGTGATGCATAAGATGCGTTAAGTGTGAGGTCCAAGGTTTGAGTTCGAATAAGGACTCACTTGGGTTACCTCCTTCAGTAGCTCAAGGTTCATTAGTATTCCTCATGGGACTAAAAAGTTATGACTTACTGTAGTCCTCCTGTACTTTAGTAGGGCCTGATACCCAACAAATAAAGTGTTATTATAGTCATACCTAGGTAGGATGGTCCCATTCATCACCCCTACCCTTTTTTGTTATAAAGAAAAAAAAAATCCATATAAAAGTTACAATCAGTCAATTACGATTAATTGTGAAAATGAGTCAAGGTACAAAAGCCTAAGGGGACCAACTCATTTCAGCCAAGGAAGAAAACACCCAAGTAGGAACAGCAGAGATGGGGGTGGGCCAAGCTGCTAAATTATGGGCCAACTAGTTGGCTTCTTGAGGAACAAAAATGGCTGACCATAATAGTTGGGAATCACCTAGCATTAGATACAAGTACCTCTTCTTCAATGCTTTATTACACCGAGTTTGGTTGTAGTTGGGGAAGGAGAAAAAAGAAAAGGACAAGGGAATATAAAAGGTAAAGAAAGGGGGAAAATGTTTTCCTCTTGTATGTTTGGATGAAGGGAGGGAAGGAGATAAAAAAAGAAAAGAATGTATTTTATCATTACTTTATTTGGTTTGCAAAGGAAAAAAAATGTTTTTACTTTAATGGCCCAATGAAGTAAAGAGAGTGTAAAAAGCTCATGGACAAAAATGTATTTTTGTAGGCCATTTAGAGTCAATTATGCTTAGGGTTGTAAATGAACCATGATGTTTATAAACTACTTGGGCTTGGTATGATAAAAAATTCATTTATGTTTGTTTGTTTATAAACGAGTCAAGCTTGAGTCTAATTTTAGGCTTTTTTAATAAATGAGTCAAGCCCAAGTAAAAAAAAAAAATTGTTCATAAATTGACTCAAAAACAATAGGACTCGATGAAAAACTAGATGCATGTGAATGATGCTTGGACATCTTACAATGCATGTTATAATGTAAATGACATGGGAATGGATGCGTTGCTATTGTTTTGTGAATGAGAACCAAATTCCCATGTTTAATTCATGAACATTAACCATTAACCTTATTTGTATGGGTGGGTTTTAGTTAGCTTAACTGATAAAATTTTTGATGGTTGAATAGGAGATCTAAGGTTCAATCTCCACCTACACCAAAAAACTGATTGGTGTCTTGGTTTGTTGATAAATAGCTATCATTAGAAGTCGACATCATAAGTTAAAACTCTTTTTTTTTTTAAAAAAAAAAAAAAAAAAAAAACCTCATTTGTATGAACATTAATCATCTTATATATGTGAGAAAGCTCCACTTGTATGCTCAAAACACATAATTTCATATGACAAATTCTATCATTTTGGAGTGATAAACTACATAAAATTAAATTATGGGTGCATGTAAAAATGCATGAGAAATTATTCTTTCCACATTTGACCTTATCCATTCGCATGAATTTTTTTTTTTTTTTTTTTTTTTTTTTTTTTTTTTTTTGTTTTGTTTTTTATTAGGATGATAAATCTAATAAAAAATCGGCATGCATGTGATGTCAATCAAATGAAACACCCCTAACCTATACACATGATTAAGAAAAAAATAATCTAGATTAAACCAATGAGCAATATCAGATGTGAGTATAAAGAAAACATAAACCTAAGAACTAAGAGACAATCATTTTAATTCAATTTCTAGTTACATGATCATTACACTACTGTGAATCAACATATGATCATGAAATTCAAAGCTAGATAATATAAATAAGGATAAAATCTAAGATTTTAAGTCAGAAATTATACCTTTACCGCGTAGGTTTCTCTTGAGAAGTAAGGGCAATATCTTTTAGAATGGGACTAAAATCCTTCAAATAGGATCATTAGTAGTTGGAACCCAACCTCACTTAGGCTTTATTTAAAAAGGTTTAAAAGGTATTAACAAGCTACGGATAAGTGATTACTTTAGTACTAAAGTCTCATTTAGGATTGATCAATGCTGATTGTTACTTGTGAAGGGTGAGTTGTACTCTTAGTGACGTACAATCTTATAGTGCAATGCCTATGTATCTAACAATGACAAAAGAAGGAATTCACCTATATGAACATAGAAGTAGTGTCGCTTCTAAATAAGACTTAAAGAGTTTACTCTTGTAAATATTGCAAGGGTGACTTGATGCATTTAGGGGAATAAGGCAAAAAATGAGTTGATGCTTTTTATATATTTAAAAATGACTTAAAAAAAATAAATTAAATATTGCTTAAGCTCTATTCTCTTGTTAGATGCAAAATTACTAATTAATATGAACCACCACAATTTTTTTTTTGAGAATGTCTATAGACATAAAAAATTTGACAAACTTTTCATACCTATTGATGTGACAAATTAATAGTGGTAAATAAAAAAAAAATGATGTTAGTAGTGAATTTAGATGAGAACCAGTAAAAGTTAGCCAACTCAACTGTTGTGAAAATTTTGTAAAATTTTGTGTGTTGCTTTTTTTTTTTAGAAGTGCTAAATGCATTACATTTTCACAACAAATCTTAAGTGTTAAGTTATTACTAGTTCTAATTTAAACCCACCACTAAAATTACTTTTTTAGCCACCAATAATAGCCAGTAACAACCTATTACTTAAAATTTATTGTGAAAGTGTTGTGAAAAATGTTGTGAACGTAGAATTTCTCTTTTGTTTAAAAATATTGATTTATTTATTAGCTAATATTTGAGCTTAATAATATTATTATAATGAAAGAAATAACTCTATTGGTTAAAATTAGATGGTCTTTCTTTACTTGGGGCATCTCATACTCATATTTTAGAGCCGGCTGTGTGTAAATGTACGTTAAACTAGGTAGTAGCACAAGTTCATATTAGTTTCGAACAAATTAATAGTGAATTTTGGTGTATGGGATATTTTTCATGTGTGATGTGTGTTGTTTATGACTTTGAAGCATTAAGAGTTTTTTTAATTTTAAGACTAGTCAACATTAACTTGTTGAAAATTTGAAATGACAAAACTAAGAGGCATACCTCCAAAGATATCTTTTGATTCGTATGCATGATAAGATATGAATCTCAATATATCACAAGCTAGTAGGGATTTTTTTTTTTTTTTAAATGTAGGTTGTAATATATGTGGTGATCCCCTTTCAAAAAGTGAACCCTTAAGCAAAATTACATGCAAAGGATAGCCAAAATTTTCAAATTAAATAAATTGTTCACTCAAGTGAAAGCCAGTTCCCGTAAGCTACAATCAATTTACTCAAGTGAGATCATGGACAGATTAGCAAATTTCTGTAGAAATAAGGAGACAAAGTATGTATCTTTGTGAGGGTTGATGGTTCTTAATCACTAGTAGCCATTTTAATTATGTTTTAAAAGTTGTCTTTGTAGTGACATTTAATTGGTGCCTTTTCATTGGTATCTATTCTTTCTCACACACACACACACACACACACACACACACACATATTGATGAAGTATGAAATTAGTAGGCTACAAGCTCTGAACACTAAGGACAATTAGTAACCTAAAGAAGAAAGAAAGACTATCGAAGTTAACTGGGGTGGAACCGGCCAAGAATCATTTGATGATTATGTTTGTATTTCTCTCTAGGATTTAAGTATGAGAAGTGGATGAATAGTAGTACATACCTTTACTTAGTGAAGTATGGTCCCTTTTATAGAGAGTTTGGAGTGGGTATACTTGTTAGGTGCCACATTCATCATGAGAGATGCGTGGACTTAATGTGAGGGGGGGGGGGGGGGGGGGGAGGGGAGCGAATTTTAGGGAATTCACCCCACGCCTAGGAATAGTGGCGCCTCTATGCCTACTTTTCCCCTCCCCCCACTAATTTCCCAATACAATCAAAAACAAAAGTACTAAAAATGAAAAGGAAGAGAAATTTCTACTAAGATTTTTTGATGTTGTCTAATTCCATAACAAATCGCTTTCATTATTATTGTATTATAACAATGGGTAATGAAGGCTAAAAGTTGCATATATCAAAGTCATATTTGATCGAGCAAAATTCAAATTCTTGTTCAAGCGAGCTGATTCTTTGTTGTGCGAACTCCAAGCAAAACTCCTGATAAACTCTTGGTCAATTGAATTCCTATTGTTGGAAATTTTGAAATTTGCCTCAAGAGTCAATATTGTGACAGATATAGCCCAAACCTTACACATACATAAGTCCTTATTAATCCTAATCTCCTAAAAAGGAAAAAGAGCTACCGGAACGAAAAGAAAAACCCTCTGAACCTAGATTTGTCTTCCAACCCTCTCCGTTAGTAAAATCCTTGATAGGAGAATTTAGCCACCCAAATACAAGCTAACCACCTATGTTATTGGAGTGCTATTTTGAAACCACAAATACAACATAAATCTTCAAGTGGCCTTGAAGTAATCAAGGGATTGGGTTGGTGGTTGGCGTCTTGACTTTCAGTGTAGAATTACTGTGGATATGATGAGCTAGGTTAGGTCTTCCGAGTGTTTTTTCTTGTTGGGTTTTTACTTCGTGAACAACGCTTTATCTTTTGTATGTGGTTGTTTTACCATTTTATTCACATTGTAATTGAAATCAACTAAGTAACTACTTGGACTAGGCATTAATAAATTGTTAAAATTGGTACAAAGTCAACCTAGCTAGGGGTCTAACATATCTTTCAACTTACCTTGAAAGTTTGAAAAAAGTGGGTAGCTATCAAAATACTTGATCTAGCTAGATATGAATCATAGAAAACAGTCATCCTGAAATTTAAGGTTACCTTCTTTCTTTTCTCTCACTGCACTGCTACGTAATTCTAAGCACCTGTACTGTCTACAATTAGAAGCAGAAGAGACTGGTCAGTTTCACTTCATTATTGCAAGTTGTTTTTTCTTGTTGGACTTGATCACGGTATTAATTGTGCCAGGCATATTTTCCAGCCCTCAATGTACGCCATGGCCAATGCTTCTATTTCTAAGGAAACGAACTCTTGCAACAATTGTACTCTCTCTAAGCATATAGAAAATTAGAGACACAATAAAATAGTATGGAAGCTTTTTATTTTTTTAAAAAACAAACACACATAAATGAGAGGAAAAAGGGTTCAAACAATGGAAGTTGATTGAAGAAGACTTTGAATAAAAAGAAAATACATCGATCGTATTTAAGATTCCAAAGCTGCTACTATCGCAATGTGCTTTCTACCTTTACCGAGTCAAATGCATTTTAAAAGTCATCCATTTCATCTCCATGATATAGTCCAAACTACAAGATTAACATTAACATAAATCATAAAATACCATGCTCTCTAGATATATCATAAAAGGCTGATGTTCACGTTTATTTCTCTCTCCTTTCTTTTATCTAAGTGGGGTCGTCTGCTTATACTAATCCCTTGAGTGTACCATGTGCTACGTACCTTTTTATTCCACATGTCTAGCAGCCTTGTTCATTCTTTCTTTTTATGCAGCTCATATACCTTATTGAAAACCCTAACAAAAAAAAAGCTAAAGCTAAAGCTATCTTTGTCTCTACCTTCATGTTCCTTGCTTTGTCTTCGGTCTTTCACTTTCAGCATTCATGAATCACAAAGCTAACCATGATCTATACTACTCTCTTTCATGGATTCCATATCACCATAATCCATGTGACCCACATGTAGTTACTTTCATCTGTTGGGCCCCATCATATGTTTCTTTTTTTCTACAGTATTTACAAAAGGGTTTCCTGGATATCCGTTTTGTGTGGTAATGCACATTCAATATCTAGTCATAAAGCATCAAAATATGGTGGGTCAGTGCGCAGGAAAGAAAAGTGGTGAGGAATCTCTTTGCAGTTTCCCTTCCACAACTCTCACTTTGCTCATCTTTGCTTCACACCAGTGCGTCTGTTCTTCAACAATGTCATTCATTCGCAAAACCCTAGACACCACTTTCAGGTCTATTAGACCCATTAATATCTCCATCTCTTCGTTCACCTTTAATTTCCTTTTTCTCATCAAGCATACTCGTGGATGGCGAAGATCTTTAAGCTTCATCTTTTTCTGTGTACAAAACAGTTGTTAATTGTTGGACCCAAGAAAGAATAGTAATAAATTTCCCTTACTATTAGGAGAATCTACTCTAAGAAATTTTTTATGCAAGAGAGAATCTATTTATCAAAAAGAAATTCTACGTCTATATGTGTGAAACTTTTCAGTAAAGACTATTATTAATATTGATCATATCTTCCCAATCTTAATCCCTAATATATGATATGCCTTATTTACTATTTATTTTATAATAATTGATGAGCTGTTAAGATTAAAATCAAATACAAGGCAAATACATACTTTTTGGTTAACTTTCTTCATTAGATGGAGAAGAGTTGGATCGACTGAACCTCTTCGATTTCTCCTAAAAAATGCTGATATAACTTGGCAAGGTTTTTCCTTGTCAGCCTTGAGAAAATTCATGAAAGTTCGGATGCCGTCTTCCAATATTAGAAGAAAGTCATCTGAAGATATTCTTGATCCAAAACCATCCTCCTTCTGATCGTCTTCGGAATCTTTAAAAACACAACATAGAGATGAAACATTAATCTTAAAAAGGTAGAATAGGGTAATTAAAAGAATTCATATGACTAAAGTTCAAAGAAAATCGATCATTTCAATTTAAAATTGATACATTTCATATATACTTCAGATTAAAAAAGTACTTACCTCGGTATTCTGGAACTAAAAGTAACTTTGGTGCCAAAAGCCTCATCCTAGCATAGATTTCAGGTCTCCGGCCTTGCTCATAAGGTTCATTTTCTATATATCGCTGTAAAAGAACTTGGAATTGCTGAAACTCTTGCGCAACATGGGCAGGACAGCCAGGGTCATTGTCACGCCATGAAGCTCTCTTCTGCAGAAAATTCTTGTAGTTCCAATTTAGAGCTTCCCATGTTAAGCAAATCTGTGCCACATATGCTGCTTCCAGTTCATGATATGGGTTCCGACGGTTATCTGATGGCCTTTTCTTTATTGTTGAAATTTTATGAACAATTCTCTCTGACATTGATCTTGGACCCACTAGAACAGACCTAAGTGACTCTGAATTTTGGTTGTGATATATATATAATTACTATAATGTTAGTTTTTCAAAGGAATGATAAATATGGTATTAACAAAGAGAACAAAAATAGAAAGTGAAAATAGTCAAAATACCAGTTTCATGAAGCTTTTGTGCACTTATTCTGTCTAGGAACATCATTTCCTCATCATATTTTTGAAACATTGTGTACGATTCCCATTTGGGACAACTCCTTCGTGATGAAGAAGAAAGTGGATCCTCAGAATAATTAACTGAGCTTCTCCACTCTGACGAGCTCTTAGATGTAGAGCCAGCAGTGCATGAATCACCAAATATCTCATCCTCCTCCTTTTCTTGAACTATTGACTTCTTTCTCTCTGACTTGGGTGGTGCAAAAGTAAAAAATTTCTCATCCTCTGAGAAATTTGTTGTCTCTGACTTCTTGCTTTCATGTTCTAGATTATGATAGTCTTCTACAAAAACAAAAACAATATCAGATCAGTGAAAGTATAATAAGTACAACATGTGACTGATGTAACAAACTTAGATGCCTAGACATGTTGCAATTACCGTCACAGTTTTTGTCATTGTCTTCCACTTCACTTTTGTGTAGGTCTTTAGAAATCAGCATGGAGGGCCCACCTTGATTTGTTTCAGATTTGTAAACTGAATCAGCATCTCTTGTAGGAATCTCTTCTTCAAACACATCTTCAACGTCATGCTCTCCGTCAGATTCATGAACACATTTAACAGAGAGGTTTTCAATTTCAAGGGCAGAATCTTCATCTGGGTCTTCAAATAAGCTCTCTTGTGGAGTAATGAATTCTTCAGAAAGAGTTTGATTCCTCCGAGGGTGTTTTGGCAAAAACAATAGTGATTCTCCGCCACCAATGATGTCAGCTACAAGAAGATCTTTTTCGTTGCACTCAACATGAAAATACCTCTCATCTTCTTCTTCTTCTTCTACTTCTACTTCTGCTTCATCCTCTGATAAGTTATATTCATATCGATTTTGGTTTCTGAAACACACAAAAAAATTAAGAAACAAGAAAAGCAAACTAACACATGAAAAAGAGAATTAAAGAGATGTTGCTACTAGACCTTTGAATTATTGGATTTCTGCCAAGAAAATGGAAGAACTTGGGAAGTATAAAGGAGGAGCAGTAGAGGAAGAGGAAGAGGAGCTGGAATGAACTCGAGACATTGTAGAACAGCCTAACAAGAGCTTCTTTTTCTGAACATGGCATTTTCTTCTTGTTAGCTTCAAAATGAGTTCCAAAGTTAAGTTCTCATTCACAAAGCAAAGCAAAGCAAGACAAAGCAAAACTCCTAGAAAAAGTGTCTACTTTGGCTGCTTTTCATACCACCTCTTCCTTATTGGTCAAATTGATCCATTTCTTTCATACAAAATGTCATATTTGTCCTACAATTTAAACTATACCTTAAGCACCATTATCTTTTGGGACAACAGTAAATTTTCATTTAATATATTGACAGGGTTTAAGAAGCAATAATGCACACGCTTACAACTCAGTAAATTGATGGTAATTTCAAAGATGAAATTTACTATTAGTACATATTATTGCTATGCCACATATATCCATGTTGTATTTTCTTATTTTCAAGCTTTTCGTGCCCAAATTTTAGTATAATTTGGCCTTTTGAGCTTGACTTTGTAGCTTTCCTATGAAAAAAACACTGTTTAAACCTCTAGACCGCTTAATTACTACTCTTGCCTTGTGACTTTTACATGATCCACTTCACAAACGATTATCACTTGAAAATCAACCTCTTGATCTCTCCAAGAGTTTATTCGAGATATTTGTATTCATCTTTGTGTTTCCATGATCTAGGTCCAACACATTGTAGGTGATCTTGTTTTTAGTATAATAGGAATCTCAAGGATATTCAATGGAGAATTGTTGGAAAACACTGGATTCTCTCAGTAGGTTTTCTCACTATTTTTGTAGTCGTTTTCCCATCTAGTAATTAGGGTTTAATATTTATTTATAACATTGTAGTGTTTGGGGTTTAGTGACTATAAAAAACAGATCGATGTGAAAACAAAATTTTGGGTCTTTCCATAATAAGGTTTTGACCAACTGAGAAACTACTAGGTGTCTACCGAAAACATTCTGTTTGAATCTTCATTCTCACTTGATTGAGCTTTGGTTTTCGCCTGGGCAAGACCTTTATACTTGTGCTATGAACAAAAACTTTAGTCTTCAACCCTTATTAATCCATACATATTACACAGTAAAAAATCCAAAGTTATAATATAAATTTGTCATAGAAGTAGCCAACACTTAAAATCCTAAAATGTTGATTTTTTTTTTTTTTAGATTAGTTATACTAATTAAGTTTACTACATTATCAGTTAAATTTTTCTGGATTATAATTTTGGAATCAATGAAGATAGTTAGATTTCTCCTCTCCTTCCCAATTTACATATATATATTTTTCTAAGAAAGATAGACAGATAATTAAAATTAACAATTTGTAACTCCAGGTATAGAATGTCAGTCCAATGAAAGTTGGATTTTTTTTTTTGTTATATTTAAAGTGAAGGAAGGGGATTCAAATTCTACGCGTCTTTGTTAAAAACACAAAGAAATGATATTTGTCCTAAAGGTCAATGGCCAATGAAAGGTGGGATTTTCTTTGGCATGTTGTGCATTATGTACAATTAAGCAAATCAGGATGAATCATGTTCAATATTCTTTCCATTAAAGATACAGAAACCTTGTATCATAGTGGGTAATTAAAAAAATGAAATCCTACTATACGAGAAAGGGTCCTATCCTGTCCAAAAAACACAAAGAAGAGACCAAAACCAAGTCACACGCATTGGTAGGCATTTGTGGACACAACTTTTCAAAAGAATTACTAAAATAATTTTCAAAAAAAGTTTAACCATAATAATTTAATCCATTAATAAAAAATTTAGAGATGAATGAGATTAGATGGGTTTAGTTTAATAGAGTTTTGATGTATTCTTTGCCTCCTAACTGAATAAAGAGCCTTTTTAAAAAGCTGAGGGTGGTGTTGTCAAATTGAGCTTCTTTTAGATATCTTCTTAGTTGTTTCTCAAAAAATAAAATAAAATAAAATAAAAAGATATCTTCTTACTTGCTCTATGTCTTTTAATTAGTCGTTAAGGTTTCTGCGCATCATGTTTTCTACGTATGATTGATCAACTCAAAAAGACACGCGTTACCCAAGATTTATATTCCTAGATTAAATATTACATTATCCACAAAATTAACTTAGTATTAACAATATACTCTAGAACTCAAATCCATTTACATGTGTCTGCTGCTCTCATCATTTTCAAAAAGGGAAAAAGAAAACAGCAATAGTACATGTGAATGAACTTTTAATTTTGCTATTAAGCATTAAAATATCAAATGGCCCTATAACTTTGAATATTTACTTGGACTTTCATAAGCTATTACCAAAGCTCATACAAAAATTTGGTTGATGGTTGGCCTAAATGGTGCCAAATTGACATTTATAGTTTAGTTTAGGCCTTATTCAATATTCTTATTGTTGGTGTATATATAAATATTTCTTTACTGTGATTCTGTTTCTTTTTTTTTTTTTTTTTTTTTTTTTTGAGAAAGTGTTTCTTTTCTTTTAGATTGCTTGGGATTCAATTTTTTTTTCTTTTAATAAGATAAAAATTATATTCTAATCTAATTTAGGTATAAATGTGTGTGAAACTCCTTCCTAAAGACTTGAACCCTGATCCTTGTTCTCCACATCCCACAAGAATTTTGAACTTATGGAATAACCATCACACTAAGAATGTGCGATGGTGGGATTCATTTTGTTATTTTGTTTTGTTTTTCCCAAAATGCGTTAACTTATTAGCCATTGAAGGTTGTACGTTGCCAAGGATATGCATCAAGTTTGAGCCGAGCCCAAATTAATGGACTAATAATATCATGTTAAGTTTACCTGCTAATCAACCATGTCATATAAAACTAAAGAGGTAGCACAATATGCGAATCATATGGTCAAACCTCTCTTCAATAAATAAATAAATAAATATATATATATATATATATATATATATATATTTATATCACTCGCCTGTGGGCCAGCATGACAGCCCAAGTTGCATTTATCTTAGGACAGAAGGTTTTCATAATTTCCGCTCACTCCTATAACATCTTCTTTATGGGGCTACGTTTTAAGCGTGGCCCACTCTCAGGTCTAATTGCTATAGCTTAAGATAGCCCTTAGAAAGTAAAAATTCGGGGTTGACTCATTCATAGGGATGATCATTCCTAAATGTGGAGCCCCTTCTTTATATTACTTTTTAAAAATAAATAGAAAATTACTTATTTAAACCTATAGCCATAGAGTTTCAAGTTTTAATCCTTCATTGATTAAACAAAATTATCAACTAAGCTGCATAGAATAGATTAGCAGGTTTATTCAGCAAAAAAAAAAAAAAAAAAAAGATTAGGTTTTTTTTTTTCAATTTTTTATTATATTTTTTAATGCACCTTTAGGGCAGTGGTATCCATCAAATCAAGATTTCATTTCATTTTTGAGAGACCAAAACATAAAAAGAAAAATCACCGTTGAAAATAAATATACTAAGATTTAAAACTAAAATAATACATGAAAATCCAAACTACCATTAATTCAATATTCACAAAATATAAATAAAATAAAAGACATAAAAAATTGTTTTAATACATTTCAACTCAATCATTCATTAAAATGATTTTCAACATTTTTTTTAATTCAAAAAATCATTTACGATGAGTATTACATTTTGAAGCAAGTTCACTTTCAATGTAAAAGTTGATGTGGTACAACCCATATGTACTGTTATATCAACTAACGATAATCATGTAAATGTCAAATGATCTTGAAAGCCTACAAACCCACACCCCTATAAAAGCATAGCAATCTCTAACCCAAACTACACACACACACACACACAACTATCCCCAAAACGATTGAAAATCCTCAAACTCATCACCTAACTTTTACTCAAAAGATCCACATCATTAGGCCCCAAAAAATGATTGTTACACATATTTGCACACACCCAAAAATTGCATTGAAATCATGACTTGAACTCACAAATTTTTACTTCAAATTCGTGACTTCAAGTTATGTTTTCAGTGCAATTTTGTTGTGTGTGTAACAAGTAGTGTATAATAAACACTACTCTTAGACCTCCCTCCCCTACAAACCCCCATGACCAGCACAAACCAAATTTCAATGTTACGGATTCGCCTGCTACCCAATCAATCTAATCCTACGGACAAAATTGGCCAATGTCCTTTTCACCCAAATTATATAGTCTTATGCCCCCCTTTCCAAACTAATTAGGGAAATATCCTTCTTTTAAAACTCGATTTACTCAAAATCGAGTTAAGTCCTATAGTGGCATTTTTAAGGAGTTTATAGTGACGTTTTAAGGACCTATAGTGGTGTTTTGGAACTCGGCCTCTATGAACTCGAGTTATAGGTAAAAAAATTACCTATAACTCGATTTCATGGAGGTCGAGTTCCAAAACACCACTATAGGTCCTTAAAACGCCATATAGGGCTCCAGAATATATATATATATATATATATATATATTTTTTTTTTAACTCGATTTTGAGAAATCGAGTTACAAAAGAGGAGCATTTTCCTAATTAGTTTGGGAAGGGGGGCATAAGGCTATATAATTTGGGCGAAAAGGGCATTGGCCAATTTTGTCCCTAATCCAACACACAAATCTCGCAAAAAATAAATCACACGGTCACAAAATAGTGTAATAAATGAACAACTTGTATTGATTATATATATAGGTACAATCCTTTGTATGACTCTTTACAATGAAAAAATATAATAAACTTCTCTAATTCAATCTCCAAGAAACTTTACGATCTAAAAGACTATGAAACTTGATCTTGAATTGTGCCTTGATGTCTCTAAGTTGAATGAATGATTGAAGGTAATTGATTTAATAAAAGTGCTGTTGGCTTAATCTAATAACCATATCAAAGGAACTTAAAAGAAAATCCCTGCTTTGAGCCTTGATTTGGAATGAGCAATAGAATTCTCTTGGACTTAGAGATGACTCTCTATTTTTACAAAGTGATAGTATAATTTTTCTCTCTAAGCGTATGTCCCTTTTCCTACATGAGAAGTCTCTATTTATAGGTGACCCAATGATCTTTGATTTCAACTTTGGGTTTTGCTTACCTCCAATTAACATTTTAACATGATATCTTCTTTTCTTTTAATAAGAAGTAGTCATGTCACCCATTACCTTAGCATACGGTTGAGATTAAAAATCAACGCCACATCATCTTTCTCTTGGAGAAAGAAACTAAAAAACGAGCATCTTTAGTAGTCTTCTCAACACAATGGTGAAGGAAACATAATTCTCATATTAATCAAAACTTGAAAGTTATAATCTAGCTCATTGATACAATAGAAGAAAATCATAAAATATCAAAATTAGATATTCATGAGCAACAACCAAATATTTTCATTGAGTTATTCTCAAAGGAAAAGGAAACTAAAATTTTAGATTTTGGAACAAAAATTACAACTCAAGCACAAAACAACAAGAACAAATAGATATGTACACACTTGTTTCTCAATGTTCTCATTCCTTTTTCAAAACAACAAGAAGAGCCAAGTAGGTAAATGCCCTTTCTTTGCATTTTGGAAATTTCAAGGGCTTTGATTTTAAATTGACTCGCATTTTAAAGGTTAGTGGGTTTGTTTCTAATCTTAAAATTGATTAGAGAGAAACAGAGTATGAAAAGTTGAGTCTTTTTTGTCTAAGATATGAATTAAAATACAGCATCATCTAGCAAAGGAGGTGCTGGATAGGCAGATTCTTGTTAGCAAAATAAATTCCAAGCAACTCTAAAGTAACTTCCTCTCCAAAGACTTCATTTTTTTGTGGGGTTTTGGTTCAATCCATGAGTACCCAATTGCTATTTTGTTAATTTTTTTTCCATGGGTTTGCTTGTTTCCTTTGTCTTGGCATTTGAGACTTTAGTTTAGTACCCACAGTTTCTCATCTCTTAGAGAGAAAGATGATGTGGTGTTTTTTTTGTTTTGTTTTTTTTATAAGGATGATGTGGCGTTGATTTTTAATCTTAACCATACGCTAAGGTAATGGGTGACATGACTGCTTCTTATTAAATGAAAAAGAGAGCATTTATTGAGAGTTAATAACAAATTTTGAATTTAATTTGGTCTTGCAATTAATAAGAACCTTCTATGTGCATCTTTTCTTTTGAAGTTGCCACATGGCTTTTTTTATTTGATGTTGCTGTGTGGCTTGAACATGTGTCATTTCTATGTGAGTCGTGGTAACTCAAAGACTTGACATGTGACTTGATTTCATTTGCTAATTGTCCATAGTTGACACATCATCAATTGGAAATTAATTTGATCACAAATATTTGATCATGTTCAATAAGACGATTGTGAATATGTCATAAAATTTTGACATCTACAACATTAATCAACCATAAATTTTCACACCAACCTCTCTAAATCCAATAACTCCCAAATCCCACTAATACACTAGCATGTGTGCGCAATAAGGGAGGAGGAGGGCTAAACTAAAACCTAAAGCCCCTACTTTGACAGTAAAACATAAAGCCTCTACTCTACCACATTGCCGAATGCTGAAGTATCACTCTACCCAATTGGAAACTCATAATCAATCTAGTCCCCAAAACTCCTCTCCATTGTCATTTCACCATTAAGAACCCACCAGATCGTGAGAGCTGGTCAAGAAATCCCCAAACCACTAAAAGAATAACTCATTAAATTAGCTATGTAATTTTGTTAAATATACTTAGAATTGATCTAATTGGAACCTATGTTTATGAATTTTGGGGAAATTTGTGTGTGGGCTTTCTTTATGGAGGACAGAGATTATTCTCAACATGTTTATTAGTAAGGATTTATGGGTGTCTCTTTGTTTCTTCCTTTCAAGGAGATGTGAAATTTGGAAATATTCTATGTTAATGAGGAGCCCTTTTCTTGTTGTGTTGAAAATCCAAGAGCTTGAGTGAGCATGGGTTTGTGTGTGGCTATATATTGCTGAGAGTCTAAGCAATGTGGGTGTATGTGTTGCAATGTTTTGGTTGTGCTTAGATTATGGTTACTATTAGGGTCATGTGTTTTGGTATTGTCAAATCATGCCAAATTATGTGTCTTTTATTAAATTTTGATGTGTCTTAAAGTTGTAATTGAAGACCAAGTTGAAGGCACACAATTTGCTCAAGAATAGCTCAAGAACACATTTTCAGCACTTTTTTAGTATGTACCTTGATAATAGTCTTGATACCTCTCGATAGAAGCTTGAAACCTACTACCTCCTCGACACAGGCTCGACACCCCCTTGATATATCGAGCTTCGCGAATCAGCAAAAATCAGCAACGTGAGAAAACCCATACTTATTCATTTGAAGCCCAAATTAAGATGCGTTTGAATCGATATTTAAAGGACATCATAAGCCATATATTAGAAGGCTTTTTAGAGAGAAAAACTATGTTTATGCGGCTAAGGTTTTGTAACCAAGTTTTCTCTTTTTCATCAAACCAAAGAGTTTTAAAGTAGATTTGAAGATTCCATTGGTAAAGAAGCTAAAGTCATAGCAACCACCACAAATTTGCTGTTGTGAAGAAAACCTTTAAGAGGTTCTTGAAGTCAGTTGGAGTTTCTAATTATGATTGTGGGTGAAGCGTTCATATATTAGAGAGTTCAAAGGTTCTGAAACAGTAGAAAGTTTCTGCTGTAAGTTCATCTATTGGAATTGTAGAGTCTAGGGACAAAGGCTGTGTACTAGATTTGAAACTTCTCTTTATTATAGTGGATTGCTTTTTGGAAATGTTTCCCCCTAGGTTTTTGATTGTGAAACTAGTTTGTTTTATTAGTTTTTCTGGGCTATCATATCTTGTCTTATTTACTATTCCGCTGTGCATGATTTTGACTTGATATTGATGTTTATTTATTTGAACAAGGTTTATTCATAATAGATTTAATTAACAACTTGGATTTAAAACTTGTTAATTCTATCAACCGGGGTATAAATTTCCCAACAGATACTTTGTTTCTATGGTTTCAAATTGTTTCAGCCATTTAGATGAATGGAGCTTCATAAGGGTGATAGTTTTTTTTTTTTGGAAAGGGAGAGAGAGGGGGGGGGGGGACTTGGTGGTTGTCTATATTAGTGCCAGTGGTTTATGGTGATTTTTATGACCATTTGGTGGTCTTGGTTAATGGTAGTGAAAAGTGGCATTGCTTCTTGGCATTGGAATCCATGGGGAGGTGGTAAATTTTGCTAAAATGGTGTACAAGTGTGTAAGTTTTGACCTCCCTTGCCAATTAAGCTGCTTATCATTTCACTAATATGACATAGTTCACTTTTGTTTGCTACATTAGCATTTTTAATCTATTAATTGAATGCAAGAATGTTTTTGTAACATTTTAAATTGTATGAGGATTAAAATGAAACATTTAAAATTATATGGATGATTTTGAAACCCTAGACTCAATCCTTTCACTCAAAAGACCCTTAACTAAGTAAACCCAAACTCATTAAAAACAAACAAAAAAAAAAAAAACAAAAACCCTAGACTAGAATCAAAAGACCCTAGATCGATCCCTTTAACTGAAAGATCCTAGATCCAACCATTTCACAAAAAAATAACCTAAATCCAAATAGAAAACTTTAGATCTAACTCTTTAACTAAAACCTCTCTCTCTCTCTCTCTCTCTCTCTCTCTCTCTCTCTCTCTCTCTCTCTCTCTCTCTCTCTCTCTCTCTCTCTCTCTCTCTCTCTCTCTCTCTCTCTCTCTCTCTCTCTCTCTCTCTCTCTCTCTCATTTCCCAAAACCGACCAAATCGAGCAACTGTCATGAGGGAGCATTGCTTAGTGCAATATGACTGACACAATTTTGAGAAAGCGACTAGGTCGGTCCTACAATAAAAATTCCTTGACATAAATTGCATCAACCAATGAATTACAACCAAATTTGGCATCCTATTACTTAGATTGACTTGAACTCTTGTATAACTAAGTTAAAACCTTAAAACCTTTCGTGCCAAAAATAAGTGTTTAATTATTAGATCTTTTTTGGTTTTCCGCAAAGGTGATAATGAAACTAGCTCCTATACTGGATGCCAAATATTAAAAATCCTTGCTATTTAGTAGAACTCAAATCTCCACTTCAAGAGTTGATCAGTCTGCTTTCTTGATTGATATCACTTGTATCTTTGAAGCACTTTTAAGATGCATATTATTCTATATCACTATACCATTTGAATGGTCATTCAAGAAAGGTATAGTTGTGTATTTTTCCAAAACATTGATAATAATAAAATAAACCCTCGAGAAAGAGAGCTCTACTAGAAGCCCCCGTGCAAGAGCTAGCACGTGTTTCTAGAAACTCTTAAGGTGCTGGAAACATATACATTAAAATCCGGGTTAGGATTGAAATTTATGAGATCTTTGAAGTCCAAAGGAGGTGAAGGAAGAAAAGAACCCAAAAGAAATACATGCTTACCCTAGATACACAGTCTTGTGGGTTGGTGACCATTTTAACCACTCCTAGTAATATATACTTGTCCACATTAAAAAATAATTAATAAGAATAATTGCATCATCCTAATGTAAGGTCTTGAGTGTCAATTCTCGAATTATTCTATGCCAATATTTTGTTATATTTGTGAGTTTAATCTTATCTGAAAATTATCAAATGATTGGCCATTATATAGACTCAATCAACACCAAAGAAAAATGTGTATCTTGCAAAGAAGTTTAGTGAGAAACATTGATTATGATAATAAATTGAATTAAAGCGACAGCGATGATTATATATATGTTGTCTACTTTGGAATGACTTTAAAAACAATTCATAGACGAAATGGAAGAAAATAAACAATGATATATGAACAGTCCTACGTCGGTCACATTGAGAGAGAGAGAAATGACGGTGAATGCCGCCAGGTAGCAAAAAATTAATTAATATACTGTCTTGAATTAGAGAAAGTATAAGGTTTGAAGCTTTACGTTCTCATTGGAGTATGGTGAGAGATTAGAGTTTCGGTGGTTAGAAATGGGTGAAGGTGGTTGGACAGGATCAAAGAAAGACAGAGAGAATTAGTATTTCAAAACTGTTGTAATATAGAATCAACCCTCGTGCACAAAGAATTGCACTCATATCCACTACAAAATTTTTAAGGTTTATATTTAATTGGCACAACTTTTTCTGACCCACTCTTTTGAAATAATTGAATTGTTGCTCAGTCAATGAGACAACTACGTTTGGTAATTGAGTAATAACTCTACAACCCTAGTGACGATTAAGGAAATACACCCACACATACGTGTAAGAAGCCACGTAATTTCCATGCCCCATCATTTTGTCAACGTGTTAGCTGTAATTAACAACATAAAAAAAAGACTAACTATGGCAGCTTCTTCTTCAAGTGTGAGTTTATAGAACACATTAAATACCCACCATTAAAACCTCATGTTGGTGATGTTATCAAGCTATATTTCTTTTTAAGAGCATCATCATCATCGTACTCTTCAGCCTCATCATTTGGCTTCCAAATACTAAAGATCATATATGGAGGAAAGTCTGCCTCCTGGCTTCAGATTCCACCCCACAGATGAAGAGCTCATTACGTATTATCTAACTCGCAAGGTTTCTGATCTTAGTTTCACGTCAAAAGCTATAGCCGTTGTTGATCTCAACAAGTGTGAACCTTGGGACCTCCCAGGTAGTCTGAATGTTGATTGTTTTTCTGCATCTATCATTGACATGTCTAATTATTTCAACCTTTACAATTTCCACTTTTTTTTAAACATAGTTTAATGTTGTTTAGGTTCACATGTTTAGTTTTTCTTTCAAAATATCATTACTTTGTAAAGTTTCATGACTTCATAGATTTTATTAATTTGTAGACTCTTTTTTTAGATTTTTTTTCCTCTAAAATGAACAATGTAAAGCTTTGAAAAGGGAAAAGTTGATGTCTTTAATTCCAAACAAATTCTTTCTTTAATTTTTCCCTTTCTTGATCATGACAATTGTTTTCTTCATTTAGCTCCTTAGTTATCAACATGTTCTATTCATAATAATTTTGATGGGCATAATTAAAATGGTTGTTGTGGTGTATGAAATAGACTTAATAAGACACAACTAACAAAATTCATACACAATGTAACCTACAACTTTCTGGTGATCTTTTTTACCTAAAAAATAAAAAAAATAAAAAAAATTTCTGGTGATCTTACTTCCATACAAATGACATTTTCTTCATTGCTAAAGTTGACTTTTTATGTGAATGAATAGTTTCTTTAATATTTCCATCTAAGATACTCGATGAGTCATGTAGAATCCTTCACTTTTCCAATTTTTCCCCATGTTGGGTTTGGATTTGAGGATTAACATTAAGAGATTTGAAGAATAATTATTTGTATAAATTGTTATATATAAATTTAACAACACATGGTCTGTGAATTTTGAAATTATTACTCAAACAAAAAACTTATGTTTTATATATTTGAACTGATATCTTATACAAACCTAATTATTTTAAATTCACAAAATAATTCTCAAATTCGTCAATAAATTTAAGTAATAATATATATTTTTAATTTCATACTCTTTTAAGTCATTTTAATAGAAAATTTAAATTCAAATCATTGTCTTTAAACGACTCTATCCAAACAAACCCACTAATGAATTTCGAGTCCATCTTAGTATAAATGAATCCTGAAAGTTAAAAAATGTTCAAATATGATTCTGGTAAAATTTCTTAAATAATTAACTTCTAAGATCCTATATCAATGTAAAGAGAACAAATCAAATACTAATGTTAAATCACTTTATGTGGTTCAGGCAAGGCTTCCATGGGCGAAAAAGAATGGTACTTTTTCAGCATGAGAGACCGAAAATACCCAACAGGTCTTCGAACCAACCGAGCCACTGAAGCAGGCTATTGGAAAACCACAGGGAAGGACAAGGAAATATTTCGTACTGGAGTGTTAGTTGGGATGAAGAAAACCCTAGTGTTTTACAAGGGAAGAGCTCCTAGGGGTGAGAAAAGCAATTGGGTTATGCATGAATATAGGCTAGAAAACAAGCATCCTTTCAAATCGTCAAAGGTAACCAAACACACAAAACTTTCAATCCTAACATTGTAAATTGTTTATTTTGCAATTCTTGATGGATTGTTGGCCTTTCTTTGTTTCCAGGAAGAATGGGTGGTTTGTAGGGTTTTCCAAAAAAGTGCAATGAAAAAACCACAGCAGACACCATCAACGCTGCCATCTCTTGAGTCTCCATGCGATACAAACTCTATAGTAAACGAGTTTGGAGACATTGAGTTACCAAATTTGAATAACATTGCAAATTCATCAAGTGGGTTCAGTAACATATCACCGCATAGTTACAACAGCGACAATAATAATATTAATATGAACATGAACTTGAACATGAATAATTGGGCTGCAGTAAGGGAAGCAGCTGCGGCTAGTCTTCCATCACTCTCATGGCCTTCAAGCTTGCTAAGCTCTGGTCTTTCCGTGAATTCCTTGCTTCTCAAGGCATTACAACTGAGAAATTATCAACCAAGAGACGCTACAAGTACAGATTACTCGTATATGCCACAAGGGTTTTCTCAGTTTGGAAGTGAGCATTTAAGTTCAAATTTGCAAGCTTCTTCCTCTAAGGTTTTAGAATCTGTGCAACAACAGCAATCGGAGCAACCATTCAATATGGACTCCATGTGGTGAAGCAATCTTAAAGTGCGAGAACTAACTTCTTGTAAACATTTCTTCTGTTTAAACCATATATATATATATGACCTATCGACAAATGGAAATATTACATTGTAGTCGCAAGGTTATTGATGGGGCTAAGCCCATGCCACTAATGTTGTATTGTTGTTCAGTTCTTCTAGATAGGTATGTTAAAATAGGGAAGCTTCTCTGGCCATCTGTTCGTGGCTCTGTCTATCTTCAATTAAGTTGGTCTAGTTCGATGTCAAATAGGGGAAACTCCTCCCCAATCCTTGTTGTTATGTACTACGTAGAACTTTTCTGTCTATACTCGTTCATTGTTGATGAATAATCCCAAGAAAAGAAAGCACTGTTGGCTGTTGGGTGCATTATATATATGGTTTCAGTTTCTCTCTCTCTCATGTGTGTGTAGTACTCCATGACGATAATCCTTAGCACCTTTGATTATATATCAAAGCTAAGAGAATTCGTATTAGCTCGTGCAAAAATTTATGTATATTTTAGCATAAGAACCTAATTTTTTTATTTTACACTTACTTTTCAAAACACCTTATATCATATTATTTATTTTATACTATATTTTATTATTTGCTTTTTTAATTGTTTCTCTTTCTTCATACATAACAATAACTATCATCCACTCTTTTAATTCCTTCATCCTTATGATACATAAAGAAAGAATAAAAAACAAAACTTTGCATGAACTGATGTTGATGAATTTTGAGCTTAGTTAGCTAAATTGCGATACTTTTTTTCGTCCTTATTTATGCCAATAAACTATTTAAAAATTTTAGGGATGAGAAATAAACTTTAAAAGTTTAAAATGCTGAAAAATGAAATCCAAGCAAACTTTAGGAAATAAAACAATATTAGAAGGACATAACAAAATCTTACAATATTTTTACAAGAAGCAAAGTTGTCAACCTAGGTACCATAGGTTAAAATAAAATAAAAAAGATTATATTTTCCTCACCCTCATTCCAAAAACAAAATCCCCAAATAGAGCAAAAGACCTTCGCCCTATTAGCCTTTGCAACGTCTTGTACAAAATCATTTCCAAGACTAGCAAACTGCCTAAAAAGACGTCTCCCCAATCTAGTCTCTGAATTACAAAGTACCTTCATTAGTGCATATATGTATCCAGTCTGTATCTTTCTCTGTCATGATCAATGGTAAACTGCATTGTTTATTTCAATCCTAAAGAGGGCTTCGACAAGGGGACCCTTTATCGGCTTACCTTTTTCTTTTTGTGCAGAAGGTCTTCACTCTCTTATTCAATAGGTTGAATATAGCGGCGAAATTCGAGGTGAATCTTTATGTTGGGATGGACCTAAAGTTTCACACCTATTTTTTACTGATGATAGTTTGCTCTCCTGTCAAGCAAACGACCATGACTACACTACTGTTCTGGAATTACTAGACATCTATGAATGGGCCTTTGGTCAAAAGATTAATTGGGACAAAACTCATCTTTTCTTCAGCTCTAATATTGACCACCATACATAGTCCATCATCAAAGATCGTCTGGGAGTTTCAGCTACCTCCCAATTTGAATTATAGCCAAATCTTCCTTCTTTCGTTGGTCAAGCAAAGAGGCAAAGCTTTAGCTACATCCGCGAAAGGGTTTGGCATAAAATCCAAGGCTGGAAAGAAAAGCTCCTTTCATAGGCAGGCTGTGAAGTGTTGATCAAAGCAGTCCTACAAGCTATGCCCACTTTCACAATGAATTGGTTTAAACTTCCAAAGCGTTTATGCAAAGATATTGAATCACTCATTCGAAAATTCTGGTAGGGATATAACGGGGAGACTCGAAAAATTCTTTAGATTGTGTGGAACAAGCTGTGTATGCTAAAGGGCCAAGAAGGTTTGGGCTTTCGGGAAATTGAAAAATTCAATCTTGCTATCCTTGGAAAACAGGTCTGGAGATTAATTCACAAGACAATCTCCCTTTTCTACTAGGTCTTTAAAGCGAGTGTAGACACTCAATTTTACACCCATGATTTAATCAAGGAGAATGACTTGAATGACCATCCATGCACCTCCAAAAAATCATGATTGCATTACATGCACCAATTTGTTCTTGCATTACAAGCATCGGCTTGTCTTTGCATTACATGCATTATTTCATTCATTGCATATCATAAAAATGAACTTGAGACTCTACTCCTGCAGCAATATAGCCATCACAGGCTCGAGCAATCTCTTCATCAACCAGAAAGTTAGCCAACTGAACAGTGCGACAAGGAGGAGTTGGAATTATGGTAGGAGGTCAACTTATTCTTATCCAAATCACCTTTTTTTAGGATTTTCCCCCATATGTGTTTTTTTTTTTTTTTCTTTTTTTTTTTCCAATCTTTATAAATAGAAGAAGCATCTCATAATTCAGCACACTTTTCACCCTCTAGAGAGAAACACCTTTTTTTCTACGCTATAAGAGGCACACGTTTTGAGGGTCTCAAATTGTTGATACTTGCTGATCCTCTCTGAGATTTGCTGCTTAAATTAGAGTTTTTAGATTTCAATGATAACTGAATAAGTTTCTTTGAACCCTAAAACATCCTCTCAAGAACAAAGAGTGCTCATGCAAGAGATTGTTTCCTTCACCCTATCTTTTTCTTATGCTTCTTGTTTATAATGATGAATGTTCTTTTATCTATGAATTGCTAATCATTTTTTTGTTTAAAGCATGATTTTCTTTTATGTGATTGTTATAATCTTTTTCTTAAATGTCAATAATCTGCACGTGAACAACTCTTTTTCTTAAAATAAAAACAGATATGCATCTTCATTAGATGTAGATCTGACTTTTTCTTAAAAATAAAAACAGATCTATATCTTCATTAGATGTAGATCTGACTTTCCTTAAAAATAAAAATAGATATACATCTTCATTAGATGTAAATCTGACTTCTCTTAAAAATAAAAACAGATCTACATCTTCATTAGATGTAGATTTGACTTTTTCTTAAAAATAAAAACAGATCTACGTCTTTATTAGATGTATATCTAACTTTTTCTTAAAATAAAAATAGATCTACATCTTTCATAGATGTAGATTTGAATTTTTCTTCACAATAAAACAGATCTGCATCTTCTTTAGATGTAGATTTGAATTTTTCTTCAACATAAAATGAATTTGCATCTTCCTTAGATGTAGATCTGGATTTTCCTCAATCAAAACTGGTTTGTGTCTTCATTAGATGCAAATCCGAACATATTTTTATTTAAAAAAAAAAAAAATTGATTTGTATCTTCCTTAGATATTGATCTAATTTTTTTTTTTTTTTAATGCATGCAAATTTTTGAAATAGAGAAAAAGATTAAACATGATTGTGCTTGTGTTTGTTTTATTTATTTCATGTTGCATAAATTTAAATTATGAGTGAAACTCTCTTCTTAAAAAATCTTTTTCATTCTTTTAAAACATATAAAAAATAGATATGATTTTTCTATTGTCAAAACAGTTTTTTTATCATCACAACACAGATCTAGATTTTTATCATCAAAAACCTCTTTTTCTACATACTACAAAACATATCTGGTATTTTGATAAACCAAAATCATTTTTTTTTTTTTTTTACCAATCAAAACAGATCTGAATTTTTTTTTTTTTTAAACAAAAGAAGAAACTTCAATCATAAATAAATTTGTGTGATTTAATTTTAGTGTCACATGTTCAACATATCATTCATGACATGCATAAAAAGGTACATTAGTCACAAGAGTCTAGAAAACCAGACTTTGTCTAGGCAGAATGGGTGCCTAACACTTTCCCATTCGGTAACCTAGCCTCTAGATTTAGATCTTTGGTTACGTAGATTTAGCCTTGTCTTTACTTTAAATTTTGGGTAAAATGTAACTAGGACAAAAAACCATGTATTTTGGTAGTTTGTAACTAGGATCCAAAACTATGTATTTTTGGTAGATTGTAACTAGGACCTAAAACTATGTAATTTTTAAGTTTTTCAGGATATGTAATTTTTTTATTCAATCAATGAATGGATTTGAGTCCTCGAAAAAAAAAGGCGTCCCTCAAAAAAGAGATTCGGGTACCTTTTGGGGCACCTCTCTTTTTGAGTAAGTGATGTGGAGTCGCCACTTATTTTTTTATACAAAAAATAAGAAAAAATAAATAAATACATGACTGAATTGTTCTCTTCATTAATTGAATAAAAGATTACATATCCTAAAATTTTTGAAAATTACATAGCTTTAGGTCTTAGTTACAATCTACCAAAAATACATGGCTTGTTGTCCTAGTTACATTCCACCCAAAATAAAAAGTAAAGACAGGGCTAGATTTACTTAGCCAAAGACCTAAATCCGGAAGTTAGGTTACAGAATGGGAAGGTGTTAGGCACCCATTTTGTCTAGACAGAGTCTGTTTTTCTAGACTCTTGTGACCAATGTACCATTTTATGCATGTCATGAATGATGTGTTGAACATGTGAAAAAATTAAATCACACAAATTTATTTATGAATGAAGTCTCTTCTTTTGTTTAAAAAAAAAATCAGATCTGTTTTGATTGGTAAAAAAAAAATTTGATTTTGGTTTGTCAAAATACCAAATATGTTTTGTAGTATGTAGAGAAAGTGGCTTTTGATGATAAAAATCCAGATTAGTGCTGTGATGATAAAAAAAAATGGTTTTGACAATAGAAAAATCAGATCTATTTTTTATATGTTTTAAAAGAATGAAAAAGATTTTTTAAGAAGAGAGTTTCATTCATAATTTAAATTTATGCAACATGAATTAAATAAAAAAAAAACACAAACTCAATCATGTTTAATCTTTTTCTTTATTTCAAAAATCTGCATGCATTAAAAAAAAAATCATATCTATATCTGAGGAAGATACAAAACAGTTTTTTTTTTTTTTTTTGATAAAAAATGTTTGGATTTGCATCTAATGAAGACACAAACCAGTTTTGATTAAAGAAAATCTAGATCTACATCTAAGGAATATGCAGATCCATTTTATGTTGAAGAAAAATTCAGATTTACATCTAAGGAAGATGCAGATCTGTTTTTATAAGTTAGATCTACATCTAATAAAGATGTAGATCTGTTTTTTATTTTTAAGAAATAGTCAGATCTACATCTAGTGAAGATGCAGATCTGTTTTTATTTTTATGGAAAAGTCAGATCTACATCTAGTGAAGATATAGATTAGTTTTTATTTTTAAGAAAAAGTCAGATCTACATCTAATGAATATGCAGATCTGTTTTTATTTTAAGAAAAAGAGTTGTTTACATGCAAATTATTGACATTCAAGAAAAAGATTATAACAATCACATAAAAAAACAATCATGCTTTAAACAAAACAATGATTAACAATTCATAGATAAAAGAACATTCATCATTATAAACAAGAAGCATAAGAAAGAGATAGGGTAAAGGAAACAACCTCTTGCATGAGCACTCTTTGTTCTTGAGGGTATGTTTTAGGGTTAAAACCCTAATTTAAACAACAAATCTCAGAGAGGATTAGCAAATATCAACAATTTGAGAGTCTCAAAACGTGTGCCTCTCAGAGTGTAGAAAAAAGGTGTTTCTCTCTAGAGGGTGAAAAGTGTGTTGAATTATGAGATGCATCCTCTATTTATAGAGGTTGGAATGCTGAAAAAGAAAAAAGCAAAAAACGTATGGGGGAAAATCCTAAAAAAAGGAGATTTGGATAAGAATAAGCTGATTTTTCAGATCAGAACCAGTTTTGTATTTTGATCATATCTCTTAGTTCAAAATTCTGATTAAGCTGAAATGTTTAGAGCTGAAAGGAAATTCGATTATCTACAACTTTTCCAGAAAGAGCCTAGTCCTAATTTTGAGTTCTACTATGCCAAAAGTGCCTCAGAACGTGAATCTGAAATTTGTTACTTGATTAGCACGTTTTTGAGGTGTTTTTCAACTCTAAGACGGTATTTGGACGAATTTCAGAATTATTTTCATTATAAACCTCATTCCAAAGTGATAACTATGACATTTTAAAATAATTATTTTGAATATAATTATCCCAAAAGCCTAATTATCCACGGTCTTTAAATATTATCAACTTATTTGTTTTAATCCCATGCAACAAATTTCACTTTAAGAAAAATGCACCACCAATCACATAAATTCATTTAATTAATTTTAATCATCAACCAATCAAAATTAATTTCAATTAATCACATGTGATCAGCTTCATCCCATACAATGCATACTGACCGTGCAAACTTGATTATGCGATATCTTCGATCCGACGGTCCGATTTGAAAACTGGGCATACTGTGGCAACCGTTAGAACCTCAAGATCATTTTTATGATATGCAATGAATGAATTAATGCATGTAATGCAAGGACAAAATGATGCATGTAATGCAATAATAATTTTTAGGGTACATGAATGGTCATTCAAGTCATTCTCCTTGATTAAATTATGGGTGCAAAATTAAGTGTCTACAGAGAGAGTCTTTTCCTAGATGTTCAATCATGGACGAGGGGGTAAACATGAAGGGATCATATGCATGGCAGAGTATTTTAAAGGCATGACAAGTGATTGATCTGGGATCTTCTTGTTGGATAGGCGATGGAAAAAATGTCTACATCAGAGGGGACAAATGGCTTCTAGAATTCCATTCTAGTAGAGTTATTTGACCGATGAAAAAATTTCCTGGAAATACGTGGGTTTGTGCTCTATTAAAGGAAGATGGATCTAGCTGGATAACTGAGCGGGTGCTCCATGAAGCTGAATTGGCATCCATGAAGCTGATTTGTGCCCCATGAAGCTGAATTGGCATCCAAATCGGGGACCTCAAATTACTCTGCCCAAGGGGTGTTTTGGAAGGAAATTTGTAACCTCAACATCCCAAGTAAACTTAAACACTTCCTATGGGGAGCTTGTAATGATTCACTACCGACGAAGAAAAATCTCTTTCGTCAAAAGGTGACTCAAAACTCTACTTGTGAGTGCCACCATGAAGGTGTGGAAGATACCATACATGCTCTTTGGGACTGCCAAGTGGTTAAAGAAACATGGTGGGATGAAGTAAACTGTCATCACCAACTCTCAGAACACTTTGTCAACTTTCAGGACTTATTGACAGGGAATCTTAATGTCAATGTTCAAAACTTAGCAGAGCGCTTTACCTACATTGCTTGGAGCATTTGGGCCAAACGCAATGCCACAAGATTAAATTCCCCATCTTTGCCATACTCTAAAATTTACTCTGATGCGATGGAAAGATTATAGGAATTTCATTCAGTCTAGGATTCGCCTTCACTTGTGGTATCCTCTGCATCCTTAGTTCACTGGTCTCTTCCCCAACAACTGTTTTACAAAGCCAATTTCGGTGGTGCTCTTTTCCAGGACATCACTTCGGAAGGAACATTGGTGGTGATCAGGGACCTTGTAGGTCAGATTATTGGATCACTCTCGGAAAGGATTGTCTTGCCCCCAACGGTGTACGATGTTGAAGCTCTGGCTTATCGAATGGCGATAGCTTTCACTCTAGAGATAGGGCTCTAGGAAGTGGTTTTTGAGGGAGATTCGGAGACTGTTATACGAAGCCTCAATTCCAAATTGCAATGCATGCTCCTTTTGGACGCGTCATTGAAGTCTCTCGCTTCCTAGCTTCATCACTCGGATCTTATTCGTTTTCTCATGTGAAGCAAAAAGGTAACTGCGTAGCTGATAAACTAGCCAGATTGGCAAAGTTTGTTTTTTTCTAATCCTCAAATTTGGTTAGAAGACATCCATAGTGATGCTACCAATATTGTATTGTTTGACAGAAGTTTTCTATTGATTGAATGAAATAATAGTCTTTTATCTCAAAAAGAAAAAAAGAGTGTGATGAAAATTTTGTGAGTTTTTTGTTTTGCCTAGAATTTCTCAATCTTATTTTTGACTTAGGATAAATTGACACATTAACTTGTGAAAATATTGTGAGATTTTATACCGCTACAAGAACTCATTTTAGGGGGGAAAAGATTAAAAATGAAAAAAGAAAAGTTGAAATTGAAGTATCCCAAGGTCCATATATTTTGGGCCTAACCGCAAAATTTCAATAAACTTGGCCCAGGACCAACACAAAAAACCGAAATTAAACTCCTACCCTCCTCACACTTGAATCTCTCTCTCTCTCTCTCTCTCTCTCTCTGTGTGTGAAACAATGGCGGGAAAGTCAATCACCGGCGAAGGCTTATCGGCGAACCTCGCCGGAATGTCGAAGAACCAGCTCTATGAAATCATGTCTCAGATGAAGGTCAACTATTTTCTCATTCTCTCTCTCCGAACTTTCTTTGAATTCATTTTTTTTTTTCCTTTCTCATTCATCCTTTTCCTTCACTTTCGAAATTTTCTTTTCTTCCAAACACTGAATAATCTCTCTGACAAAAACAGAAATTACAATAGAATTTGTTTCATTCTTCTTCTCGCATTACAGGCTCTAATCGAACAGAACCAGCAACAAGCGAGGCAAATCCTCATTCAGAACCCACTCTTGACCAAAGCCCTTTTCCAGGTACCAAATTTTTAGGGTTTCAAAAATTAAAGCTGTTTTCTGCTTATTTCATGGACTCTGGAAATTCTGTGTTTTTTTTTTTTTTTTTTTTTTTTTTTCATGTATTTATTTAGGTTGTGCAATTAGGGTTTAGCATTTTTTTTTAGGGGTTTGATGAATCAAAATTCATTTAAATAGAGAAGAAAAATTGAACCAATATATATATATATATATATATTGTTTGCAAATAGTGTTTTTTGTCCTAGTAGGAGAGTGAGAATTGCAATGGTGTTCTTGTCCTAGTAGGAGTAATTCTGGAAAAGACACAAGAGTTTGCATTGATGGCTTTGAATTAGAAACATGTGATTCTAAATGGGTAATCTTTAGAAAACACTACCATACTAAAATATCACTTGGAGATTTCATTATTCGACCAACTTCATAACCAAGAAGTACCTCTCGGCCTTTGAACTCTGGATGGGAGGGATTTGGGAATTGGGAGTACCACCCCATTATTGTGAGTTTGAGTCTGGAATCAGCTTTTCAAAAAAAAAAAGTTGGGGGGGTAAGGAAGCCTACCAATCAGCTCTCCTGAACCCGCAAAAGCGGAATCTTTCTGAACTCAATATGGCCTTTATTTATGGAAATGATGACAAATAATTGTCTGATAAGTTTCATAGACTATGTAGTGTTCTTGGCATACGGTTGCTTCCTCTGGTTTGACCTAACACTTTTATATTATAGCAAACTCTAGGTAATGAACTATTTTCTCTCTATGGAAGTTAGGCAATGTCGTATTACAAGTTTGCCTTTTACTAAATTAGTCCCTAAATTTAAAATTTAAAGAAATTTGGTATCTATATTGTATAATGAAAATATTGAGAGTATTATTTTAGGAAATAGTAAACAGAGTTATCAAGAACCTGAAAGTTGTGAACATTAGCAATTGTCATAACAGAAGTCCAGTGACAGTTTACTAAAACTGCTTCTGTCCATGTTGGAATTAATCAAAGTCTACTTTAATAGATTATTGTCAAGGCAGCATTATGTGGCATAGGTAATTTTGGGGGGGGGGGGGGGGGAGTTGGTTCTTTGATCTTTATACAGGACATACCTGTAGAGACTTTTGTGTTTTCTCTCTCCCCATGCCCAGTAATACCAAGTTATTCAGACTTGATGATTCTAGTATACATTAAGTTATTAAACTTGTTACAATGTATATTTGGTATTTGTAAAATTCATTTCACTTATGATACGTATATGTCTGCATTTGGTGTGTCATAGTTCTGTTAACATGGAGATCGACAATTAGTTTTAACTTTTAAGTAGTTCATTATGCAATCTTGAGATGGTGCGCATTTCTGAAAATGATGTAAGGCAACTCTACTATGATTCATCTAAGAATCATTGTATTTTATCTAGATTTTAGAAATTTTTTTTTTTTAATAAATGAGATGTATACCACACCAGTTAGTGGTGATCTATGTTTTAGTTGGTTTTGTAATTCATTTTGTTTTCAGTTGGACATTATACTACATTACATTCAACTGTTTTTTTTTTTCTTTGACTGGTTAGTATTTTATTTTTGCTAGGCACAAATTATGCTTGGAATGGTCCAGCCCCCTCAAGCGGTATGCTTTGTTATTTATGAAGCTTTGATCTTTAGATTTTATTTAATGCCTACATGTATATGCTAAATTTCAGTTTGTGTTTAGATTCCAAGCATCCAGCCACCAGTATTACAGCCTCCTCAACAATCGGCACAGCCAACTCAAATGTCAAATGTTCAGGCAGCTCACTCACCACCAAGTCAAGTGGGTATGCAGGACCAAACTGGTGCATCTCAGATTCCACCTAACAGAAAACAACACCAGAACCAAACTGTGATGCCTATTTCAACTGCTGCTGTTCCTACACTAAATGTTCAGTCTCAGCCCATGCCTTCACATCCCCTGCAGATGCCACAGCCGCCTAAAGGACATATGAATTCCCAAATGCCCCCTATGTCTCTTCCGCAATCATCTCAACTTTCCAATGTCCCTTCACTTCCTCTATATTCCTCTTCACAGCCACCTCCACTTCAGCAACCGCAAATGTCAACTGCTTCCAGCCAGTTGCAACAGCCACTACAGACAACTGGAATTCCTCATCTGCCACTGCAACCTCCATTGCCACCACAACCTAGGCCACCTCCAGTTCCATCTTATCATCATCAGTATCACCCTCAAATGGGGCCTAATGTGGGTTTCCAACATCCTGGTGCTTCTCAACATCTCCAACAGCAAATGTTTCATGTAAGCTGAAGATCATATTGTTCAAAAATCATTATTGATTGTGGTATATATTAGATTTTTTAAAATTGTTTTCTTTCTTGATAATTTCAGCCAGGTAGTAAACCTCCTGCTGGGATTGGTTCTTCATATCCACAGGGGCAGCCACCACATCAATCACTGTATCAGGTATGCATGTACTTTTTAGTTATTGGATAGCACCATTATGTTCGACATGTTCTTACTGGGGTGGTTAGTCAACTAACTATTGATGGGAGGGATATAAATCTGAAGAAATTAGGCTTGGTGGATGAGCATTGGAGAGAGATAGTGGTGTCCTTTTTGGGGGGGCATACATGCCATGGTTTAATAAAACCAACACAACTCATTGATGATCTTGCACATAAACATAGTCAACTGTTGTAGAAGAAAATTGACAAATACAACTTTATAACTTATATTTACCCTCACTATCCCCCCAGATGGGAGGTCAACATTTAGGGACAGAATTCAGCAATCAAGGTGGAAGTTCCATGCAAGTGGATAGAGGATCTTCTTGGATGTCTGGCCCACCTGAAAATTCGTCAGTAACACAGCATTCAGGTCTTCCAGGCCCACCACCACTAGTTCCTGGTCAAATGGGTCCCGGCAATCAGCCTCCTCGCTCCCAATCGGTAATATGTCCACCACTGTTTTTTGGTATCAACTAGATATTTTATAATACATTCAGATTTTAAAAACTGACTTCTGCTCATTATGTAGTTGACACCGGAGATGGAGAAAGCACTACTTCAACAAGTCATGAGCCTCACTCCTGAACAGATTAATCTCCTGCCTCCAGAGCAAAGGAATCAAGTGCTTCAATTGCAGCAGATACTACGCCAATGAAACAAAGAAAATTGATTTTGTTTGGAAGGAAAGCATGACAGGATCAAACATCCTTTTTAAGTGGTAGAGATTGAATGTATTTCGTTGCCATCTAAGTTACCAATTTGCTACAGTGAAGAATGATACAAAATCCTTCAGAACTAAGTTACAGTTTCTCATCATGAATTTTTTTTTGGTGGGGGTGGGGGGCTTATAGTGTATCTCTCGTGCTTTTAAGTGAGCCGTTGAGGTTTTTTGGAATTGCATTTCTCTTCTCTTCCATAATGTCTGCTTCATTAATGCCCCAATTAACTGTTCATCTTATTTGCTAGGTAGTTGTGGTTCATAGCAAATATGTGAACGTGGTTCTTATTCTCTCTCTCTTTCTCCGACCCAAAAATAAGAAAGAAAAAAAAAAACAATACGTTGATTTATTTTCTAAAATCTAGGGATCATGGTGTAAGGTGCAGATTGTAAGAGAACACTCACTATTTTCTACTCACCAAAAATTTAGAGGACACTTAGGTTCTTACAAAAAATACTCGTGTAACTGCTTTAGTCAAATTCAGCTACAAAGGTTTACAAAGTATGCACAAATACACGATACACATTGTTTTCCCACACTACACATAGTACTTTTCCTCTCCAATTAGTTACTGACCCCTAACAACCTTAAGGCCACAAGCCATGCAAGTAACCTTGGTAGTCCAAGTAAACTATCCAGCACTCAGCCTTGGTCAATACACACCAAGTAGAGGGTTTAGCCCAGCCAATGTCGCCTCCAAACTCTGAGCTATACAGTATCATCACCACTCATATGCAGCCTAACATGCTTTGTTAAGCAAGCCATAATCCAGTCTCTTTTCTTTTATTTATTTTTTGAGATATAACCCACTATATATACCACACAAGCAGCCCAACCTTGCCTTGAACACAAGCAGTGCACATTGCACATTAACCTGTCTATGGTCAAGCCCATGCAAAGCAACCACATAGCACCATTGTACATGCTTTCCCCAGCATACACTAGCGTGAAACCTACCAGATCCATGTTCCCAACACAATCACAATGCCACTATGACACTTTCAACCAAGCCAACTCATGTGAACATGCACCACAAAGAGGCAATACAACCAGTTAACAGTCCAAAACACCTTGATCAGCTCATGTCATGCCTCTTTCATGCTCATAGGCTTGTGTGACTGGCATGGGTTCAAGATGCCACCACATGTAGCCAGACATCTCAAGGATAGAACAAAACTCCCCACTGAAAGAACTCGATGTCCTCATCAGTAGGGAAACAAACAAAGGGAATCAACTGATCATTATCCTCTTCCAATACAGTAACAATCATCAAAGCAAAAAAAAAAAAAAAAAAAAAAACTTCATTCACTTTCTCCTAATCTTTCTCGAATTTATTTGTCACTAGCAGTGTAGGCACACAAGAAGGACACTTTCCACCCATGGACAAAATTCCACCAAGGAATGGCAATATTTCCACCTTTGATGCCACCTAGAAGGCTAGAAGCCTAGAAGTCATCCCCAATATGACTTCAAAATAATGTCAAGATACAACAAAGAAATCAACTTTACCGTGCCAATTTTCAATCCCAAATTGCTTATCGTAAGTAATGCCATAAACTGTATATGCTTATGAATTTACTGCCTTCATTCTACTCGGGCACTAGTTGACTTTCACCCCAAGTGCAACAACCATCTTTTCAGTAATGAAATTATGAGTGACACTCGTACTGTCCAACATGGCTAGAAAACCATGTGAATTTGGCAAATCCTAAACAAACATCAAACCAGCCGATGTCTCATAACTTGATTGAAAATTGCCTACAAGTCTGCTATAAATAAGGTAGAAGTGGTAGAAGAAGAAGTCTCAACAATGGTGTTAATAGGAGCAACCAATGGTAGTACATTGTTAATGATAGCCACTACTACGGAATTTTGAAGAAGCCATGCACAAATACAAAATTGATAAATGGAATGCCCCCTGATACAGCAAAATTTACAATAGAGGTGATCTTTTTTTGGATTAGATCGCTTGTTCACGTATCGATTGAAGCCACCATACTAGTGCAGACATGTTTCTTCTTGAACATGCTTAATTATTAACAACTTGATCAGTTGTGGGCAGTGGTGAGTGATGAAATAATCGACCACAAACTGGCTCAAAGTCATGAAGAAGGCCCATTAGGAACTGATGAAGTCGTTGTTGCGCACAATACTCTGGGAATAGCTCGTCTTTTGTTGGTGATATGGTATCTAGGTTAGCTTGAAGAATGCATGTCGAACCCAAAGAAACCACATACACAAGTAAAATTCAACGATGTGCTCTCCTAAGTCCTAACTACTGGTTAAGTCCGTACAGTGTCACTATAGGGATCCGTTTTGATATAATTTATTTTGCTGAAAACTGAAAATAATAAAAAATATATATTTTGATTACTATTCATTAATGAATTTATTGTTCATTAGTCTGATTGCACTGTTCATGTCCCATGAACAGTGCACCAAGCGCTGGTCCAAAAAAAAAAAAAGTTGAAAACGTGCAAAACGTAGACATGGGAAGCGCAAACGTGTTTCCCAAATGTACCCTAAGCTAATATTCTTTGGCACCATTAGAGCCAGCATATCAAGAGGCAAGCATGTCCTATATCTTCTAGGTGGTGTCATAACCTCCAAATTCCAATTTGACAAATGGAGTGGAAGTATTGCGAAGCTAAGTGATGGTCTAGTAGTAGTAGTAGTTTGTGCTCTACTAGTCTTTAAGGCGGGAAGTGAAGTTATTTTTAGTCTCTTTCTCAACAATGGTAGGGTTTTATGGTCCCCAAAAACATAAAGCCAAAGCTTACGGTTTCGAAGGAAGCTGCGAATAACTTGAGCCCACACAATGCAGTAATCCCCATCAAGAACTATGCGTATAGGATGAGAACATCATTTTGTGACATTTTGAAAATTCAAAAGTAAAAAAGGACAAAAAACTAGGTATGGTGCACCTGTTCAAAGTCAAAGTCAATGGTCAACATCAACTTGATAGTTGACTCGATCTAGTTGTTAACATGGTAGGTTGAAATGGCACCTATTTTGACGTGGCAAATGACCTGGTTGGTGCAGAATGCTTTGTTAGCATTTGTGGGCTCGTGCAAAGGTAGTTTTGGGTATTTACTATTTATAGCAAAGTTGTGTTGTTTGTTCTTTGATCTTTTTATTTAATTGGCTGATCACTAAATCAATGCACAAACTCAAATCAATGCACAAATGGAATGGATCTAACTAAACAAGTGTTGAATTAGCAACAGGAACATTGTCTGCGACCAATGCTAATGGGATGACGCTAGGAAATAGAGGATAATACTTTTGTAGAGCTTGTGCTTGGATACCATAAAAAGTATAAGTTTGTGTTAAGTAATTGTACACGGAGTGTTTTGGTCACACGCCAACTTATCATTAGTAAGGTATTATCCTCTTTAGAAGTGACACATAACCTCATACCAATTAAAGTCGAATGCCTTTATATAAGGCACATGACCTCCCTTACTTAGGAGATGTGGGATTTAGTCCAAATTTGATTGATTCTCCTTTGTCTCACCACACTTAAGATGTTTTTTGGTCTTTGGTATTCTCATAAGTCACAGCATACATGAATAAGATAGAAGAAATATAACATAAAAAAATACAAGTGCAATGTAGTACAAGGGTACAATGTATTGATACATTGAATCTAAACAACTAGTCTTGGGCCTTGGGCTCTTGGGGGTATTGTATTTTTACAATATCATATACTATATACTATTTAGTTAAAATTGTATCCTACATGTTTTGGTTGTCAAGTGGATGCCCTCTCATTTTTTCTTCTATCGCTATGTGACACACTATAAGTGTATTAATACTATTAATAATGTGAAACAATTTCAATTTGAATCCCTAATCTATTTGTGTTATTCATTTACCTTATCATGGAATCATTTATGTAACGAATCACTTATTAAATTTTGCATTTCACTTAAAGTTTGTTCATAAATCAATTTGATGGCTATTGAATAGCAACACTAGAGAAAGAAAACTTCCTTTGAAAACAGAAAGTTTGGATTAGAGTGAGTAAGCGATTATCAAAAAAATCAAATAAATAATTCAAATTGAAGAAATTTCATAAATTTTAATACTTTAATCAACAAAATTTAAAACTTGGCACATAAACCTTTTTTTTTTCCCCCCAGAAGGACTTGGCATGTAAGCTTAAATATGGTTTTGATAAAATTACTTTTTTACCTACCAGTAACAACCTGTTATTAAGATTTGTTGCAGACATAAACCACATTTATTTTTCTCTCCCTTTCTCACTCTCTTCACTCAGTCTCCGCCTCTCTCTCTCGGCTCATTGTAGTTTTGGAACTCTCGAGTTCGTGCTAATTTTAGCAAAAGAAGGTGGTCGATCTCACTAGTGCAGAGAAGGAGATTTTTGAACAGCATTAATTGACCCACAGACTTAGGTATGATGCCTTTCTCTTTCACTTTTCCCCAAATTTTATTGATTTAGCAAGGAGGAGATGGTCTACAGCTTGTGGGTTTGTTTGTGTCTATGGGTGTGTGTGTTTGGTGGGCTGTAAACATGTGGTGTGGGTGTGCTGCAAAGACTTAGAAAGAAGAGATGGGTCATCGTTGTTTTGGTATATGAAGGAAACGGGTATGTTGGAGGAGTCTGTTGGAAGTGGTGGACTTGCATCTTTTATTTTGTTCTTTTCTCTGTATCAGTCATTGGCTTTCTTATACGCATTCCTTCTTTCATCGCTTTGGCTGAATTGTGTTGTTGGGTTTTGCTTTTTTGGATAAAGGTACTTGTTGATTGTTATGTGATTCTGAATTTTGGGTTTTGATGATTAGGGAATACTAGGTTTTTGGTGATGTGAATTGGGTTACATTTGGATTTTTTTTTATTGTATGGGAATTGTTCACACATTCCGGTTTGTTTTGTGTTTTGAATTGTGTTTGGACATAAAATTCAAGACAAGAGAGGTTTATGAATTGATCTGATGACTCTAATGGCGATGATGATGATGATACTGGTTTCCCAAGTTATTTGTAGGGTCTGTGTTTCAAGTTGGGGTTTTGGCATTGATTTGTTTTCTAGTATAGAATCTGGAGATGTTTTATGTTCTTTGAATTGCTGCTATTATATTTTTTATTTTTCTAAATTCAATTTTATAATCTCTGCAATCCTTGTTGTAATTTTTCAATTTTGAGAGTTGTTGGAGACTCTTTTGGTAAGTGAATTTTTGGGTTTTGGTTGAAAATTCAGAAGTTCTGTACTTATATATGAGAATCAAAGGTAAGAAAGAGAAGGAATGACTAACTATACAATGTGTATTAATCTAGTAACTATGTTAATCTAGTATCTAAATCCACTAATCTAGTAACTAACTTCATCTAAGTTTTATACATGTCTTTTAGTGCCATTACAAGAGAACAACCTTAGTTTAGAAAGAAAGTCTTCTTTTGCATTCTGCTGTAACTTCAATTACAAGAACTTCTAAATTTCCAACTAAAACCCATAAATTCACTTACCAAAAGAGCCCTAACAACTCTCAAAATTGAAAAATACCAACAAAAATTATAGAGATTATAAAATTGAATTTAGAAAAATGAAAAATGAAAAATGAAAAATATAAAAGCAACAATTCAAAGAACAGAAAACATTTTCAGATTTTATACTAGAAAACAAATCAATGCCAAAACCCCAGCTCAAAAACAGACCCTACAAAAGACTTGGGAAGCTAGTATCATCATCATCATCATCGCCATCAAAGTCATCAGACCAATTCAAAAACCTCTCTTGTCTTGACTTTTATGTCCAAACACAATACAAAACACAAAACAAACTGGAATGTCTGAACAATTCCCATACAATAAAAAAAAAATTCCAGTTGAACCCAATTCACATCACCAAAAACCCACTATTCCCCAATCATCAAAACTCAAAACTCAAAATCACATAACAATCAACAAGTTCAAACCTTTATCCTAAAAAATCAAAACCCAACAATACAATTCAATCAAAGCAATGAAAGAACAAATGAGTATAAGAAAGCCATTGACTGATATAGAGAAAAGAAAAATTAAAAGATGCAAGTCCTCCACTTCCAACAAACTCCTCCAACATACCCGTTTCCTTTATATCCCCAAAACAACAATGACCTATCTCTTCTTTTTAAGTCTTTGCAGCACACTCACACCACATGTTCACAACCCACCAAACACACACACCCACAGACACAAATAAACCCACAAGTTGCAAACCTTCTTCTCCTTGCGAAAATCAATAAAATTTGGGGAAAAGAGAGAGAGAAACATTGAGATAGATGCGAGATTTTCTTTTTTAAAGGCTTTAGCTATTTATATTTCCTAGAATATTAAAATAGCTAAACTGATATGAATGCTCTTATTGCCAACTACTTTTATTTTGTGATGTAACTACCCAAATTGTTAAGGCAACAATTATTTTGTGATATTATTGCCAATCACTTTTATTTTGTGACATTATAGTTAATTACTTAGGCATGTATTTTGTGATGTAACTGCTCAAACCATTAAAGTAACAATTATTTTGTGATGTTATTGCCAATTGCTTTTATTTTGTGATGGTATAGTCAATTACTTAGGTAGCTATTATTTTGCAATATAACTGTCAAACTAATAAGGCATATAGTATTTTGTGTGTGATAGTAATTAACAATAAATCATGAGCTAGTCAAATTTTCATTTGGTAAGGATGTACTATTTATTTTTGTACCTAGAAGTTTGCAAAATTATTATTGCACATTGCTTAGTTATTTCTCAAAAGAGACATTACACTTATTATTACTATTTTTTTTTTTAATGTTCAAAATTGATTAGCAATATTTTTGCTATTTTACTATTTTGATTTAAGTGTGCAATTAAATCTAATTTTTTATTCCAATTGGATCTACACCTTTTTTCTTTTCTTTTTTTTTTTTTTTCGAGGGAGGGGTTGGTTGTTACTTTGTACATAAGCAAAACATTCAAAACTATACTTATTTTTTCTACTCATACAAGGGATTTGATTCCTCCTATATTCTATTCCATTACAATTTAATTCTTTTAGTACATAGTAGAATCATAGATAGGGAACTATACTAGACTAAGAACCTAACTAATTTTATTTCTTTTCTTTTAATCACATTGTTACCTTAAGTAATTCTTTATTTATATTACAAGATTCAACCTCATGTTGTGCCTTTTATATTAATCTTTCAAGTTTGAACTGTGAACTCTTTAAACATTTGAAAGCTAAGGTTGAAGGAGCCATGGTTTTAAAAACCGGACTGGAGACAAAACCATATTTGTCTTTGGTTCTCGGTTTTTGATCGGTTTTGGGCCTTTTTTTAGAATCGGACTGGCCTTCGGTTCCCGATTCAACTGGTTGAACCGGCTGGTCAAGTCCAATTTTTAAAACATAGGAAGGAACCTAAAGAACCTACAAGCTTACTGCTTAACATTTGTTTGCTTTTGGGTTAATTGGAGTTCCATCACTTTTGGGTAATGTTTCTTAAAAAAATCACTTATGTTTTTATTATATGTTGTAAGCAAAAATAATTTTCAAGGTCAGACCCCCAGAGCAGCCCATTTTAATAAATAAATAAGATAGGGCACCCCCCCCCCCCCCTTCTTCTTCTTTTATTTATTTATTTATTTTTTATTTTTTAACTTATGCAAATCATATGAATTTTTCCATTCTTCAACAATTTATGCTTTTTAAAAATTTATTTTCTTATTAATACAGTAATCATTTCATTTAAAATTGCGCGTCATTAGTTAGATTATAAATTCCAAAAGTGCAACAATCTAAAAGAACACTGTATTACAATGTGAAACTCACACTACACCATCACATGTCCTTACACATTATAAAATTATGGCAAATACATTATTTTTTCAGTTCTAATTTGCATATCTGCACTAAATATGAAAATGGAAACCAAAAGTATGCACATAGCACCATATATTCCCTTTCTTCCTTTGATACATTTGTTGCATCTCTGGGATAGATCTTTTTCCTGCACTGCTTTCTTCTCCCGGCCTTTTGATCGTCTCCTCCATGTTGGCAATAATATTATCTTTCATTTTGTTCATTTCTTCCAAATGTTGATTTTCTTGCAATACTTTTAGAATCTTTCTTACTAATCCATTCATAACATTCTGCCTTTATCACATAATTCAATCTCAAGCTAGTCAAAGTAATCACAATTATGCCCTATCTACAAATTACAAAGATGGTTAACATATTACTCAAAACACATAAAAAAAGAATTAGAAAATGGATATGAACTACTTGCCTTATAATTAGGACATCTCCAAAACTTTCTTCCTAGATTCTTAGTAGTCTTTGATGTGATTACACATGTTGAAAGTTTGCATCTACACTCTTGTACCTCACTACTATTTACACAATAACATAATTAGAAACTAAAAGAAAATGAGAAAGCAAGCATAATGAACTATTTACACAATAATTTAACTCAAAAAATACCAAATATTAAAGGGGAAAAATTAAGAACTATTTTCAACTTCTAGTAGTAGCTTTGATTAAACTAAATATTGGGTTCTATTATATTTTTGGTCTAGTTCATAACGCCAGATAGCGTTTTGGCCTAGGTGTTCTTATCACATATCACAGGCGAATTGGTTTGCAATAAAGTAATTAAGCTAACACACAAATTTAAACTAAAAATCCAAAGTCTACTAAACTTACCCAAATGTTTTTGGCGACGCTATAGTTTCATCGAGTATTGGCTGGAAACACCTCCTCTCTCTCGATCTCTCACTCTCATTCTTTCTCTCGATCTCTCAATCTCTTTCTCTTTCTCTCTATCAATCTCTCTATCTCTTTCTCTTAATTAGGGATTTTGGTGGGGGGGGGGGTAGGTGATGTTTTTTCTTCTTCAGGGCCAGTGAGAGTACGACATCGTTTATCAAGTTTTAAATTTATGGGTTTTTAAAAAAAATTAAGAAATAAATAATAAAATTAAATTTAAATATTAAAAAAATACCAAATTAGTGTCATTTTTAGGGTGGTGGGGCGGGGGGAGGGGGCTAATGGTAATATTAGACAACACTTTAATGGAGGAATGAATCGAGGAGTTTTGAAACTTAGAAAACTCATATGAACGAAAGCAAACTTAGACGATTGAAATGAATCCTGATGAACTTAGAGGGTGGAGAGAGGGTCATCGTGAGGCATGAGAACTGAGAAGCCTATGATCATGTCGGTGTGTGAAGGCGATGGCAACGGTAGATTTGGCGTGAGAGGGACTATGGAGTGGAGTGGAGGCAGAATGTGAGAGTGAGAGTGAAATGTGTGGGGTATGTATGGTAGGGTTTTCTAACCTTTGTTTTTATAGTTTAATTACATATTTATTTAGTTAATCTAATTGGTTTTATTCGTTTTAAATAGGCCCAAATGTTTTAACTAGTTAATCTAATCTAGTTAGTTAATTTATTTAGTTTCATTAGGCCCAAATGTTTTAAAATAAATTGAAAAGGCCAGAGGCCCAAAGCCCAAATATTTATAAAATTTATATTATATATTTAATATAAAATATATTATATTATGATAAGGTTTGGTTTCGGCCAGTTTGGTGCACTCAAACTTGCCACCAAAATCGAACTAAAAATTTCGGTTTTTTTAAAAATGAAAATCGAAATTGAATTGAAAATTTTGCAACGGTTTGGTCAGTTTCGGGCGGTTTTTGGGTTTTTTAGTTTTGTGCACACCCCTAATTTTTAACCTTTTATTTATTTATTATTTTTATGGAACTTAAATGGGTTTAAACTCTTGAACTTTTATGTAATTTTTGCATAAATATTTGTTTTTATAATTTATTTCTTTATAATTTTATAGTTACAATAAGAAATGAGTCTCTCTTGCGGTGAGGCGAGAGGCTTAAATGCATTGGACCTAATCAGATTCTGCCACATGACAATTCCTGAACACATGGCAGCATTCTATTGAATCCAGTGCATAGGACATTGGACCAAGCTGAACCTCTATGGGAAACATGAAAAAGTGTCTATTGATCTAGGAAACAAATCATGGTGTGCTAGATAATGAAACCAAATAAATTAAGGATTCAGTTAATAGGTGCCCTTGGGGCATTTGTTAATGGAAAATTTTAAGAAAGTTTTAATATCACTTTTATGTGAAGTATAAAAAATTGTAAAAGAAAGTTAGTTATTTTTTTATTTTCCCATAAAAATTTTCAAAATATAGTCCATTAACAAATGCTCTTAAGATATCCATTACCTTTTTCTATGAATTAATAAGAGTACCTTTTATTTCACATTATCTTTAAAATTGTGAATTCAAATCATGATTTCCCTTACTTTTTGTAAGTGTGTACTATGTGAGAGATAGTGTGTTATAGTATTTGGATAAAGTTTCCCTTTAGATAGAAATTCATCAAACTTTTTGTATATATTTTTATTAGATATAAATTTTAAAAATTTATTTATTGTATTTCAAGTTTTTTATTTTCTTAACATGCACGTAAAGTTTTATTCAATTCAACTGCTATTTACCATTCCACTAATAAAAATATTTTTTTATGCATAATTTTACACCATTAAAATTTAAAATTTATACACTTAATTGATCCATAGCGTTGATTTTTGATATTTTTGAAAATTTACATGAAGTAAAATGATAAATGAAGTTCATCAAAAAAAAAAAAAAAAAATGATAAATGAAAAGTTTGAAAGGACTTTTTCGGTTTTCTAATCATGTCAGCAAACCTTTAAAAAGAGGAAGGAAAATATCACAAATTTCCAAGAAAACCTTATCCATCAATATCATCATCCTCTCTCCCAAAACCCCAAACCCAAGCTCCACTCTCAGACAGTCAGACACTACTTCTTCTTCCTCCTCTCCTCCAAACAAATGAAACTAACAAAATCAAAAACCATACTCATACTCCACAAAACAGCTTAAAACTCATAATACACTCACCCAAAAATGGCATTGACAACAGCCAAAATATCAGAATTGCCAATGAGAAGAAACCCATTCCCACTGACCTCCAACTCCCACTCCCACTCCCACTCCCACTCTCACTCTCTGAACTTTCTCTTCTCCTCAGCCCCAAATCTGTCATTTCACATCCTCAAACCCTTCTCTTCTCTCCGAACCACCACACAACACAGCGGCAATAGCCATAGCAATAGCAGAAGCAATACAACCCCTAAGCCTAAGCCTAAGCCTAATCCTAATCCTAATCCCAAGGCTTCATCCAAACCCAAATCCACGTCAGCTCCCTGGCTCAACAAATGGCCCTCTCACACTCCCCCCGCCAAAAACGACGTCGTCGGTGTCGGTGTCGATGTCGAAGACCGAGTCGAGACTCGCTATTTCGATAACAAAGTTAAAGGACACAGCGCCATCGAGAGAATTGTGCTCCGGTTGCGGAACCTAGGGCTGGTATCGGACGAAGAATTGGAGGAGACCGATGATGGAGTCGACGCATTGCCGCCGCCGGCCACCGGGGAAGAGAAATTGGGGGATTTGTTGCGGCGGGAGTGGATTCGGCCGGATTTTATATTCGAAGAGAGCGAGAATGGTCCCGACGAGTCGGTTTTGCCGTGGGAGAGAGATGGGGAGGAGGATAAGGTGGTGGAGGATGAGGAGAGAGCGTGGACGCCGAAGAGGAGAGCGAAGGCGCCTTCGTTGGCGGAGCTGACTATGGAGGACGAGGAGCTGAGGAGGTTGAGGAGGGTGGGAATGTATATTAGAGAGCGGATTAGCATTCCGAAGGCGGGTATTACCAAGGAGGTTTTGGAGAAAATTCACGCAAAATGGAGGAAGGAGGAGGTGGTTAGACTCAAGTTCCATGAAGTTCTTGCTCATGATATGAAAACCGCGCACGAGATTGTCGAGGTTTATTGCTTTTCTTTGCTCAAATTATATCTAACCATTCAAAATTTGCAGCATACATGTAATGTAGTATGTTTTAATTATGATGTGAAATATGTCATGTGATTGTGTGATAATTTATAGAATTCTTAACCTTTAAAAGTGGGATCTTTGTGCACTCTGTATGACCTTTAAAAATGTACTGGTTAAGACTAGTAGCTTAACGTGTTTAACTATGCCTATAATTATTTCAATGGCCATTGTTTTAAACATTATGTGTTTTTTGTAATGTTAAAACAACAAATTGGGGTGCTTATATTGCACCAAAGCTTTTAGAATCCTAGCTCTAGTTTGAGAAATTAAAAAGGGGATGAGGATTTGATGAGTTCCTAATGGTAAATCTTTATATATAATTTGTTCCAAAAATTATGATGTTTTACTTCGTTGAGTAGCTTGACTTGTCTCTGGGTAGTTCAAGGCCCTTTATTCATAGTAATAGTTCTACCCACTACTGGTTATCTCATATCCTTACATTTGGTAATATTCGTTATTTTGTTATTTATTAATTGAATATAAATGGGAAACATGTAACTGACTGCTTGTAGTGATGGTCAGCGACGGACGGGAGGGTTGGTTATATGGAGGTCGGGAAGTGTTATGGTGGTGTACCGTGGAAGTAATTATGAATGGCCTCCAAAATCCCAACCTGTTCACAGGGAAGCTGATGCTTTTTATGTTCCCGATGTTTCTTCTGCTGACAGTTCCATGACAAGAAGCGGCAGTGATGAAAGTTCAAGTCCAGAAAAGATTGAGACTGCAGTGAAAATGCCAGACAGTCCTGTGAGCATAACTGAGGAAGAATCTGAATACAACAATCTACTAGATGGTTTAGGTCCTCGTTTTGTTGAGTGGTGGGGTACAGGAGTACTTCCTGTTGATGCTGATGTGCTTCCTCAAAAGGTTCCTGGTTACAAAACACCTTTTAGGCTCCTTCCCACTGGAATGCGATCACGACTGACCAATGCAGAGATGACTAATTTTAGGAAACTTGCAAAATCACTACCTTCTCATTTTGCCCTTGGTATTGTTCACCTTCTATAAGTACTTTTATTTAGTTTAGTTTGTATATTTTTTACATTAAATTTTGTCCTGAACATCTTATGAAGGGAGAAATAGAAACCATCAGGGTTTGGCATCTGCTATTATTAAGCTTTGGGAGAAAAGTTTAATCGTGAAGATTGCTGTTAAACGGGGTATCCAGAATACAAACAACAAACTGATGGCTGAGGAACTAAAGGTGTGTTTTGTGCTGATCCTGCTCCAGCCATGAATATTTTTTTCCCCTCTCCAATAACCATCAAGCATACTGTTTTAAAGTTTCATCTATCTTGCAGAATTTAACAGGAGGTGTCTTGCTGCTAAGAAACAAATATTACATTGTCATGTACCGTGGAAAGGATTTTGTCCCAACAAGTGTAGCTACTGTTTTGGCTGAAAGACAGGAATTGGCTAAACGGGTCCAAGATGTGGAAGAGAAAGTGCGGTGTGGACCAGTGGGTGCAGTTCAATCGGATGAAGATGACAAACAGGCACTTCCGACAGGTGCAGCTGCTGCTTTGGCTCAAAGACAGGATTTGGCAAAACAGAGTCAAGTTGTGGAAGATAAAGTTCAGTGTGAAGCAGTGGATGTAGTTCAAGCAGGTGAAGATCAAGAGCAGGCACTTGCAGGTACTTTGGCTGAGTTTTATGAGGCTCAAGCTCGGTGGGGAAGAGAAATATCTGCTGAAGAGCGTGAGAAGATGATTGAAGAAGCTTCGAAATCTAAGACTTCTAGGCTTGTGAAACGAATTGAACATAAATTAGCCATTGTAAGTCTCTCTCTCTCTGAAAATTAAGTGCTTGAAAAGTATTGGCATTATCTTGAGCCTAATAAATCCACTTGCTTTCCTAGAGTAACCAAAGATGGATAATAGAATAGGCTGTGTAGAATGTTCACTTAACTTTAGTTTGCCAACAATTGGAAAAATATTCCACTGGTCCCTTCATTCTAATCCACATTTTCAAATTGACTTAATTGTCTTGTACTTTTAAGATGCAAAGTCTATCTCTTGAGAAAGAATATGAATTGCAGCTTTGAATTTCCCAACTAAAGAGTTTCTGTATATAAACTGAGTAGCACCATTTGATTAATAACTCCAGGATTAAAATGCCATTTTCCATGTTTCTGTTTTCATATTTGTTTAATTTTGGTATTTGGTTGTGTTATCAGGCCCAAACCAAAAAGCTTAGAGCAGAAAAACTTTTAGCTAAAATTGAAGCATCAATGCTTCCTGCTGGTCCTGATCATGATCAGGAAACAATCACTGAGGAGGAACGGGTGATGTTTCGCAGGGTTGGTTTAAGAATGAAGGCATATTTACCTCTTGGTTAGTAATTCTCATTTTATTTGGTGAATTTTAAATCCTGAGTTCAAATGCTAATTGGTCTAAATCATATGGATCAGGCATTCGTGGTGTTTTTGATGGTGTCATTGAGAATATGCACTTGCATTGGAAGCATAGAGAACTTGTGAAACTAATATCCAAACAAAAGACCCTTGCTTTTGTTGAAGACACAGCAAGGTTGTTGGAGTATGAGAGTGGGGGAGTACTAGTGGCAATAGAAAGAGTCCCTAAAGGATATGCTCTTATTTACTATCGTGGAAAGAACTATAGGCGGCCCATTAGCATAAGGCCAAGAAACCTATTGACAAAGGCAAAGGCACTAAAGCGTTCAGTGGCCATGCAACGACATGAGGTTCTATCTTTTATGTCTCCATTTTTTAAATAAAAATATACAACATTTGCTACCTCTGATTCTGGGACACGTCCTTAATATCACATCATATTTTAAATAACTATGCAGGCTCTTAGTCAGCACATATCTGAATTGGAGAGAACCATAGAGCAAATGAAAAAAGAAATTGTAAGTATACTTTTCATATTGAAACCCCGCCCTTTTTTCTCTCTTGTAGATAAAAGTTGTACCATAAGGCTCTTATATGTTCCTATTTGGGCTGAAATTTGTGAAACCTTGGGTTTGCATATTTCTTTACCAGCTAACGTGGTTATTGAAATCACCTATTCTTGATTTGGATCTTCTACCCTGTGTGATATTGCTGAAAGTAAGATCTAATTTGTTATTTGTTTTGGCGTATATGAATGTATAAGATATTTATGCCTTTTTTATTTTTTATTTATTTCAAGAAGAATTCAAATGAAAGTCAAATTATTTTTCTTCTTTGAGGTTAATTCATTTTGGAGATGACCATTTTTCCTGAAACTGTTTATTAATGATTTGCCCATAGTATTGGAATATTTTTGAAGTTGACATTAGGTTTAACTGATCTAACCAGTTGAAAAGTTTCCATTTTAACCTGTAAAATTGCTATATATAAACCTGAGATGCATGAACTTTTTGAATAAATGAAGGTCTACTGTCATGTGTCATTGGGTCAGTCATAAATTAAAAAATGTCGTACACAGTGTAGATAAAAAATGTCGTACACAGTGTAGATAATAACCCCCAATTTTTTTGGAGGTTGATTCTTGAACTCAAACCTGCGACCTATCACTTTTGGGTCAGTCATAAATACAAGGTTAAAAGTTGTGTGAACCATTTGGGATTAATGCTTAACAGAACTTGTGGGAAGTTGGCTTTGGCATTCTAAAACCAGAAATAATAATCTTTCTCATCTCATGGGGGCTCTGTGATTTTTAGTTAAGATAAAATATGTTAGTTATTTTTCCCATAATATTTAGCATGCTTGCATTTATGTAGTTACATTATTCATTGTTCACTTGCTGGTGTATCAGTTTCCAGATCTTTCCCTTGCCTACACCATCAATATCATAAAAACATGCACTTGGCCTGATATTAAAGTTTGTAATCTTTGATTTAGCCTTTATTAACAATGAAGTAAGCTAACAAGTCAAGGGAAACTTGGTTGGGTTTTTTACTAGAGAAATCAGTAGCAACAACTTTGAATTATAGATATCAAAAGAAAAATGTACAAAGTAGGTTTGATAAATTGTGATTCTTCTGGGATTTAATAATATATGCTGATACTAGTAGCTTAAATATGAAATTTTGTTACTTGACCTCATTTTTAACAACATTGTAATCAGTTTTTTTTCTTCTAAAAAGTCTCATCTGAGGGCAACTGAACTTTTTGTTGCTTATCCACAGGGTATTTCTCAAGATGCAGAGGATGGGAATTCCTGGAGCTCTGAGGATGCTAACGGACCTAACCAGATTGGCACTCTCTCAGAGTTCACCCAAGTGAGATATTTTTCTTTACACTGCCTACTACTGCTGGTATTCTTATTTTTGGTTAAAATGGTGAGGACGTGTGTCATTGAGGAGGGAGATTGGTGCAGACAAGATAATGATCTCCAATTATGCATACTTTTGGAGGATGACACAAGAAAGACAGACCAACCAGTGACCCTATGAATAGAGCCTACTACTTTTTGGGCCTAAGACCTAATCAATTTAAATTCTAGGTTTTATTTACTTTATGTAGTTGGTTACCATTTTTATTTTATTTTCCTTTTCCTTCTTTTTTAGTAGAATTAATATTGCTAGTTGGGATTGTTTCCTTTTCTTACTAGGATAATAAGTTTGGAATCTTATTTAAAGAATCTAGGGTATTATTTACAGCTTGTTTGAATAATAAAATTTAATGTTGGAGTTTCTTCCTTGAATAGCTTGGTGTGAACTCTAGGCAACCCTAAGTATTGATTCTTAGATTTTTTTTTTTTTTTTTTTTTTTTTTTAATGGGGGAGGCTTTAAGAGGTATCTATTTTAATTTAGTTCTATTTTATTTTGCAAGTCAATTGTATTTTTATTGGTCAAATGTATTTTATTTTAGGCCTTAGTATTTAATTAGCTTTATTAGTATTTTATTAGAGGCAAGGTTATTTCTATAGTTCAATAATTGGGACCTTTCAGGTCCATTATGAATAGGGTTTTCCCATGTCAGTTAGAATTAAGGTTTAGTAGTCTATATAAGGAAAGTATTGTACACCTATGAAGTGACAATTGTTTTGATGAATAAAATTGATTTTGAAATCATCCCAATTGTTTGATGCTGTCTCTAGCCAACCCTAGGTGTTTACTCCGAGAGGTTATCTCTTTTACTTACTGCTGATTCCAATTATGCCTTGGTTCTCTATCTTTATTTTTGGGTTCTTTAATTTTCGCATTGCATTATTTTGGCTTGTCTTGCATCAGTTTTGTTTTATCTTGCTTGGTGCTGATTTCCAAGTGAGGCTAGGTCTCAATTTCTAGGTGTATTTAATTTTTTCTACTCTTGTTGATTCTCAATTCCTTTGAGCACTTGTGCTGCACCAGAGTTGGGCTGGTGTTGGATTCTTCAACTTGCTCCATAGAACTGCTTATTATATCGTTTTTTGTAACCACTGAAAAATATATTTCATGAGAATAAGATTTATTTATTTATTATTATTTTTAAACTTGATCTCTTCTGCAGAGTGAGGAGGAAGCTTCATGCATGACTTCTGGTGGTGAAGAAGATGATGGCATCAGTGATTGGGAAGATGATGAAGATGATGATGCTTGACATATTAAGTATTTGCTCTGTTCAAGAAGTAGTTGACAGTTGTGTCATTGCCGTTCGCCAATTGAGGTAATCATATTAAGTGTTATCAGATCACTTACACACTTCTCATCCTTAGTGTCGGTCTGTTAGGGGTATATTTTCTTCCATGGTGTATTAATACTAGAAGGAAGTCTTCAAGGCCATATATGAACTAATTTAATTTGTCCTCTTGGCCATATGTTCACACTATGATCCATATCCATTAAAAAAACAGGTTTTGGGATTCATTGTGAGTGTCTGGGGTATGTTGGTTCTTAATGAATTCATAACTTGAGTGGAAGGAAGACTTCAAGGCCATGAATGAAATAATTGGATTCTCTTTTATGGACCTGAACATTCACTCTGTATTTAATGTCCAGAAAAAGTTATCTCCGGTTATGTGATCCATTGTGGTCCCAATTTTAGTTTCTCACATGTCCAGTGAATCATTATTGTGCTTCTTGTCTGACCTTTGATCTTTTTGGATCAAAACTGTCTGCCTTGTCAGCTGTGGCTAACAAGCTTTTTGTTGAATAAACTGATTTGATCTCATTTTCTCTTTTTCTCTAGTTACATTTCCCCAGCAGGTAATTTTGTGTGGATGGCTTGCAACACTGCATGGGCAAATTTTCTTCTCACGTGCATTGACAGAGAGCTGGCGACTCTCGTACTCATTAACATTTCTCCCTTAATGGAAATTTGCTGTAATTGCTCCAAAGGATTGGAGGTATGCCTGAATATTATATGCATGCAGTATGTCACTTGCACTACTCCATCCGGTGCAGCAAACTAGGCTATATATACTCCCCACCTGTTCTTTTACCATGCTCTTTGTCGAATCATCACTTTTATTATGAAGCTTAGTAACAGGTTTCACAAGGTCTGTTTAGCATGAGCCTGCCTTTCATTGGAGGAGCGTAATTTAGCACAATTGTAGTAATGTCCTTGACAGCTATTTCTAAGTCAAATGTATTTCAAATTGTAAAAGCATTTCTGGTGGTAAAAAATGTGAACGATGACCACTATTTCAGCTGTATCTTATTGTCTTTGATGACTAACCTGCTAGAGGTTTTTCCTCTCTGGTTCTCTGATGTGATAAAGTAGCTGCAACTTGTACTCCTGACTTGATTTAATATCTTTGCACGGAAGTTTGAAGGGGATTTTCACCTATCAAAAAAAAAAAAAGTTGCAGGGGATTTTGTTGGCATGGAAGAATAGAATTCTTTCAGCCTTTAATTAAGAATGCACATAGAGTCAATAAATTAGTTAGATTTTGGTTTTATACATTTGGATAATTATGTATAAGAGAGCTGAATATGCCCTTTTCTGATTGGCCCCTAACATTTGGCTCTTACAATTGAATTAATCTTATAGATTCCTCCCTAGCCAACCCAAATGTCTTTCATGGATGTATTCTCCTACTAAATCCAACACCTCACATAGCCCATTCCCAAATCACTTTAATAGCTTGAAGGAGAGACGAGTGAACAGGTTCCACTCAATCCTACAAAAAGACACATACACCTCCAGGTTGACGTTTGTGGCTTTGAGCTGGCGTTAGAATACAAATTGCATGAGGCTTATCACCTACTGCTGTCTTCTTCAAATGATATTCCATTTCCTTCTCTCAGTTTTTCCTGCGTGCGCTTGCGGATATGTGCACTTGATCAATCTTAGCGATTTCGTTTGGCATATGAGTTGATGAGGTAAATGAGATATTAAACCAACCACCCCCCCCCCCCCCCCCCCGCGGGGCCGCGCGCGTGCGCGTGCACGAAACTATGGACACAATCATTTCTATTCTCAATTTCACAACTTATTGATTTGTACGATTGTGAGTGATCAACGTAAAGTGGTGTGTAGCACAAGGCAGAAAATTCAACTACTCACAAATCAATAAATTGTAAAATTGGGTGCGTGATTAATTGTATCTCTAAAAGTGAGTTATTTTCTTTTGTCTTTCATAGGCCAAATGGCTTATTCCATGGAGAAGCAAAGATATTTTACATTCATGTATCATGTGTATGGTGAATACATTCACAAAATCTCTCTCTCTCTCTCTCTCTCTATATATATATATATATATAAAGTACATTAACAAAAATAAGAAGGGATATTGTGACTACCCCTCATGTCAAATAGGCCAAAGACATTTCAAAATTAACCTACTTGGTCCCTAAATACAAACAATGTTAGAGTATTGGTAGTAGATTACCTAAAATAAGGTAAGAGATGAATATGGGTAACCAAAACCAAAAATGCCCAAAAACCAACCCATATTAGCTTACCTATTTTCCTCCCAAGATAGGTTTTAGTTACAGTTGCTCCCTATCTTAGGTAGCCATATTCATTCCCTAAATATTTATTTATTGTTGTTGTGTTGCGAAAAAATAAAATGGGTGTTTTGAAAAGTGAGAAGAATAAAATATATATATATATATATTAATATTAAATAGGGTTTGTAACAAAGAATTTTATGTGGATGAAAAAAAAAAATGGTTAGCTAAAACAGGAAAAGTAGTTTTTTATTGTAAAATAGAGAGAAATTTTAAGTAACATGCTACCATGTTTACACCGCTTTTAAACTATACTCCAAAACTAATCGTTATACACAATGTGTTATTAGTTATTACATGCATCTTATAAATATATCTACCACTTATGAGGGAATGAAAAGTGAATACATATATTAAATACATAATAGATTTTCTCACAGTAATTTCATTCCCAAGAGCACAAACTCAGCAGGTGGACCCAACAAAAGTTGCTAAGCTTTAGGGATATGGCTAAAGCTCATGTACATCTTATCAAAATTCAAAGCCTGACCGGTCTTTATCACGAGTCATTTTCTTTGTGTAACAAGTTTTAGTTTGAGTAGTTCATATTGCTTTCTACCATATCATACACAGATGAATAAGACGAGATGCCTTTGGACTTTTTAGAGAGTCGAATAGGATAGGAATGCCTCTTCTCCCCTAGTCGTTGAAGGCACCACTCCCCTAGTCGAATGTTCCTACCTACACTAGAATATGTGGCGTTTAATGGTTTGCCAAGGAGTGAATGTATAAATTAATGATGGCTACAGAGGAAACTCTAAAAACGTGTGTTCATTCAATTTTTTAGTGATTTAATAAGATAAATTAAATACAAAAGGTAAATTAAAATTTTAAATTTAACTTCCACTATATCCCATACACTCCCATCTAAAAAAAAATCCACATTCTCTAAATTTCTAGTTTTTATAGTCTAAAACTATACATAAAAAATAAGTTTATGAATTAAATAATAAATAACATCAGATTGACAAGAAATTTGACATTTGTGTTAAGAACATGCAATTTAATAGTTAGATTTTTAAAATATGAGGCAATGTTAAATTTTTTTATAGGAAATATAATCCTTGGTTATAACCAAGTTTTGTAACAAACTTTATCCTTTGCAATGATAACAAAAAATAAAAAAAATAAACATTATATTTTTTATTTAAAAAAAAAAAAAAAACTAAAAGCAAAAAGAGTGCGTGGGTATGAAGAGGCTACTAATTCATTAATCATAATGAAAATATAGGAAGTTTCTGATAATTACACAAAATATGCAACCACCATATAAACCCTCTCATTGCTTAGCCTGTTTGCAGAATATTAGGGTTTCTATTTTTGAAGGACTTAATGAACCTTGGTTTATTGTCATCAGTATTGCTTTAAAGAACCAAATTTAGGATGCTCTTGCGAGAAGTCATAAATAAATCATTTTTGTCTTTGGTAAATTTCCCAAGGGCTATAGTCATAGTGATCCTCCTACATGCATTGTGCAAATAGTAATAAGTAATAGAAATCACTTAGAGTTCAACAAAATATCAAGCTAAAAAGCCCCTGACCAAAATTTTGGCTTCCTAAATGGCTCATAAGGTTATTGGTTTCATTCTCAAGTTCAACAAACAAAGCTCCTCCATCTAGAAGAGTCAAGGGCTAGCTCGGAAAATTTATGTTATGAGATGGTCGTATAAGACATCTCTTTTATAATATGTATGACTATATGAGTCTCACATGTTGTGAGAGAAAGACGTCATGAGACCATGAGAGCTTCTCTAAGGCTCGATTCGTAGAAGTGTGTCATGCACTTCACATGGCAAAATATGTAAAATGGAAAAGTTAAAGCATCAATTTTTTTTTTTTTCCAAATTATTACGTGGCTACTAAAATAATTATCAATACATACTCGTTTAAATATTTAATGATTCATGTGACTTATTTAAATAATTTAATAAGTTATGTGATTCAAAAAGATAAAATAATTTATAAATTGTCTCATAATAGATTGGATAAAATTTCTCCAAATTGGTTTTAAAAAAAACTGTCCAAAAGTGAAAATTAATGGCATAAACTTAAGTTAAACATCACTTTCTAGAATGCTATCTTTAGTATAAAGAATAGGCCGATATGGCCTATTGCATGGTAGTAAAAATTTTGTTTGAGAGAAGTGAAAAGAAAGTTTAGAGACACAAAAACTTGATATCTGTTGATATGGCAAGTTGTTAGTAGTAAGTAAAAAAATGATATCAATGGCGAGCTCAAATGAAAACCAACAAAAACTTGCCAACTCAATTAGTATGAAAAATGTTGTCAAATTTTTATGTATATAGCATTACTTGAAAAGTAAAACATCTTAGAAAACATATAATAAACCACTAGTAAAGGTAGTTTAGCACTAGGAAGTCTTTATGACCTCACACTTGCAATTCAAGGAATTGTGGATTCAAAAGGTGGTAAACCCTATTTGTGTTCTGGTGGTCCCACTCCATAACACAATGCAGAAGTTTAAGTAATACATAACCAGTGAACTCTTGAGACCCCTTTTTATGTTTTTCTACACAAAAAAAAAATACAACAAACACTTCAATAAAAAATGAAAAACGAAAAAGCAAGCTTGCCATTGATATTTTTTTACTTACTAAGAACATTTGCCACATCAACAAATGTCAAGTGTTTTTATTTTATTTAATTTTATTTTTTATCTCTAGACTTTCTTTTTACTTCTTTAAAAGAGAAAAGTTAAACCTTATTAGACGTGTGTAGACACACGTGTTTTATACTAAAAGCTGGTCATAAATAAACACACGACAACACAACACATATAGGGTCCACTAGTATCAAGACAGACCTTTTTAACTCGTCAAACTTCACTTCAGAATCAGATATATCTGTGTGCGGCTTCTCAAAAAGAAAAGAAAAGATATATCTGTGTGCGTATCAATCAGAGTCATTTTGGTAGTTGGGTATTCTGTGGGAAAGAATTGGGGGGAGGAGTGAACAGGAAAATATCTGCAGCATCAACCAGAGCTCAGCTCATACGAGAAAAGCCAAGCAAAACAGTTTCTTTAAAGCTTCCCTCAATCAGGTGGGTACCTTTTTATCCTTTTCTTTTTATTTGATTTGGATGCTGTTAAACTTTAGATGTGCCTTATTTATTTTCATCGTGTCCGTAGGAACCATAACGTTATCTTATCTGGCTCGCTCGCTCTCTCTGTTTAACATTTGTCATTGCAAAGATGTCGGATAACACAGAAAGTAAAATTGTATTTGTAGTGTGAATATAAATTACACTTTGTCTGCATGTAGTTTGCCTAAAAAAATATTTTTCTTTAAATATTAGTACTTTACCTGCCTGAAGTAAACACTGCTTGTCTCAAGTTATCTACCTCAGTTAAGAACATGATACATGAGCTACTCGGGCAACTAACAAGAATATCCAATTCTGAATGATTTTTACATAAGAAGAGAATACATCATGTTTGTTGAGAGCCATCAAAATCATTGCTTCACATTCACAGCCATTACAACCTTGGTCAACTCGTAGAGCAATACTGTGATCAAATTGCCAGCACCAAAAATTTAAACCCAACCCAAAAGACAAGCATAGAGAGGACAGTGAAAGATAAATGAGACAAGTGTACTTAGAGCAGTGAGCTGAACTCTTCATTTCCCATACTTCTTTTTCAATCTTTCCTTGACGAAAGATTGTTGAGGGGCAAATGTTGACATAAGAGAGATGCACACCGGCAGCAAAAAGAGCAGCACCAGAGCCGAGGAATGCCACAGTCATCAACAATTTCTTGGGTGTTAAAGGAAAGCACAGCACCATTTCCTCAATTATCTACGTGCAAAAGGAGAAGATTCAATCAAAGCTAACCAGCTCACATACATAAAACCACAATCTTTCATTGATTGAAAAGAAAATTAGATCTTATAGATCTGAATTTTATAAAACCTAACTTTTAGATCTTCTTTTCTTTTGATTTTTTTAGTTTTTTATGTTTTGAGAAGAGAAAGACATAAAATTAATGGTAACAAAAATACAAATTTACCTCATTTTTTAACCGAGGTGGATATAATTTTAGTTCCTAAATTTTACTTTGAACAATATATAATTTTATCTCTTTGTTATTGAAAATGTTTCACTTCTTGCACTTGAAATTTAAAAATTAAATTAGAATAGGGAAAAGATTTCAAAGCAACACTCCAATCTAGTAAAGTATGAAAAAAGACATAACACATCTCTCAAAGCATCTTGCATTCCATTGTCACCAAAGACACCACATAATGCAATGCGGCACAACCCTCCAAAAAGCTATATTTTGATATCTACCAAAGGCACCTTACAAAAGTTGCTATAAATTCAAGGACACTTTGTGGCATTACCTAAAGGAGACTAAACAAACTCCACACCATCGTCCATAACTCATAAGCTGTGGGAACATGAAGTAGAAGTTCGTCCACTAACTCCCCACTCTATTTACACATATGACACTATTTTACAACAATAATACATCTCTTCTGATAGGCCAAGAATGTATTGATCCATTTGGTAAATTAATCAATTAATTATTCAAGTGAATTCATTAGATCAAATTACATGCAGTAAGTATAGTAGCACAAACAAATCACTAAGTTAAATGCAGCGGAAAGTAAATTTAATATAGGTGATTTGTTTACGAATGGAGAAAACCACCGAGGTAAAACCCCACCAGATGAATTTAAGATCACCATTCTCAAAAATCCACTATTATCAATCACAAGCGGTTACAAGTAAAAGAAATCACAGTACCTAATACCAACCTACAGTTGAACCCTTACCCCAATACCCAATTGGACTTGTATTGTAGCGGCAATCTCTCCATTCAATGCACGAATCCCAGTACGTGATTAACCAATGATGCATAGATCCCAGTACGTGACTAACACACCAACTTGAGGAAGATGTTGGCTGCAAAGTTCTTTAGTTCATTAGCGATGAAGATTAGGAAGCCCCTTGGTCACAAAACCCTTGGCGTAAAGACACAGTAGTTTCTACAGAGATTTCTGTCTTCGGTCACACAATGCATGTAACAACTAGTGCAACAACCTTTGCATCCACTGTGACGGCCCCTAAAATAATCTTTATATATGTCTAAGGTTATGAGAAAAGAAACCTTACACAAATACTCAAGGATATACGGGTAATCAGATCTGAAATTTCTGATTTCATAATTTTCAATAGATATAGCTTCTGTCGAGACATCTGTCGAGTTTTAATGAATAACACTTCTTCACTTGTTTCTTGGTCAGATTTGCATGGTTTCAATACTAAATTTGAACACTTGTTTCTTGAAATACTAAACCCATCTTAGATCTACCAAATTGCAAGTAAAGTGCGTTTTGTCAAAAGATTAGCCAATTACATAAAATATGTCTCTAACATCTTCCGTAAATTATCAGAAGGAAAAATCTTCCCTAGGATAGCAGTCCACAAGAAGAAAGCTATTCTACGAGGAACCTTCGATTGTCTCACCAACTTCCAAGGACATGACATGCCAATAGTTGAGCAAATGTAAAGGTAGTACCCACGCACCTCAAAACCCCAATTCTTGTCTAGCCTCCATCATAATTTATCAAGTCCCTCTCTTTTCACTGTGGTGGAATAGATCAAATACATAAAAGCAGTCAAAGACTCCAAGTCCCAATCTTGGATTGAGCTAGAGAACTAGATATCCCAATGGAGTATCCCATTAGAAAAATGCATAACCTTGCTATAAAAGACTTCTTATCATGACTAATTCTATATCACAAATCATGCCGAAATTTTACTCAAGTACCATCACCTATATCGAATTGTATAAACTAAGAAAAAGTCAACCGCTCTTATCTTATGGATTTCCAGAGACTTACACCATGACACCCCTTTTGTACATTAGCCACCCCATTCACTCCCATACTTCACCTCTATGACCCTCCTCCATAGATTATCTCTCTTGGTCCCATATCTCCACAACTATTTTCCTAACAATGCTTGGTTGAATCTTCTCAAGTTCCAAACACCCAATCCTCCAAACTGCAATGGTTCACAAATCTGAGCCCAATTAACCAAATGAAATTTAGGTTCCTCACTAATTCCACTCCATAAGAAATCCCTTTGAAGTTTCTCTATACAGCTAGCCACCTCCACTGGAATGGAAACAATTCAAAGGAAGAAACTGGGCAAACTCGAAAGAATGGTTTTAATCAAAGTTATCTTCCCCATTTTTATTGGAAATTTACTTTGAAGTTGTGTGTTTTTGTTTGAATTTTACTTTTGATTTGAATTGGAAATCTATTTAATGGAAAGAAAAGTTTTTTATTTGAATTTTTGAAATTTGAAACAACTTGGTCTCTCTCCCCTTTATGTTATAAGTAGCATGATGGAGGATTTTGTTTCCTTCAAGTGGTATCTGTTTGCTTGGTGAGATTAATTCACATTGGATTGGAGGATGAGGTTGAGGCATCAAAACTTATTGAGTGAGTAACTGATAAATCAATATATAAACACATACCTTTAATTTTTTGACAATTTATTATTATTTGGTAAGTAATGATATTTTTATTGGAAAAAGACCACTAAAAGAATTACAAAGAAAATGTATTATATAAAGAAGTGTAGTGAATCTTTCAATTCATCTATGGAATTACTATTGTTAAAACTCCACACATGCATGAGACCAATCAAACAAAGATCTAATAAACAATGCTATTAATTGAGTCACCGAATTTTCAATATTCTCAAAATTACAATGATTCCTTTACCTCCACAATTTCCACATAAATCATATAGGGACTATACTCCAAATATCCGATGAATGTTTGTCAACCCAATTGCTCCAACCAAACAAAAGATCAATGACCTTTTCTGGTAACACCGATTGAATCCTAAAAGATCTAAAACAAAACTCCACAAATCACAAGCAACTCATGTCGCTGGAATAGAATGTTTCTTCATTAAGCTGGCATTGGTGTTTTTATTTTCATTTTTTGAATTGATGCTAGAGAGGCCTTTTCCACATCCGGATTATGGATTTCAAAGCAACCATACTTCTATAGTTAATGTGAGTTGTCAACCTAGTATTTTGTTCTCGTAATCTGCAGCCACTGCCGGCAGAACTTATTCTAAATAAATATGTTGCAAAATATATATGCAAGTCCTTTACTAAAAATTTTGTGCTTAGACTCATGGAGCTTAATGTGTTGATTGATTAATATTTTTTGTCACCATAATTTAGTATAACGTTGATCAACACTTCAAGGATGTTGAAGAGAGCTGTAGTGTTGATTTTTGTGGTGTTTCTGGCATGGGCTTATAAGGCAACCCAACCTCTTCCACCTAAGATATGTGGTTCTCCAGATGGTCCCCCTGTTACAGCAACAAGAATCAAACTTAGTGATGGAAGGCATTTGGCATACAAAGAACATGGTGTGCCTAAAGAAACAGCCAAATATAAAATTGTCTATGTCCATGCTTTTGATTTTTGCAGGCATGATGCTGTCATCGCCAAAACACTATCTCCGGTACTTATCCAGTGGTTGTTATATATACATATAAATATGATATTCTTGGACTTGGTATCATTTGAATCAATCGTTGGTTCTTTCAGGAAATCGTTGAAGAGTTGGGGATCTACGTTGTGTCTTTTGACAGACCTGGTTATGGGGAGAGTGATCCTAATCCAAAGCGAACAGTGAAGAGCATGGCTTTGGATATAGAAGAGCTTGCTGATCAATTGGGATTGGGATCAAAATTCTATGTAATTGGTTTCTCAATGGGTGGGCAGGTGCTTTGGAGTTGCCTCAAGTACATTCCTCACAGGTATGATTTACCCTTGCTATATAAATAAAGGGTAGTGTTTGTTACACACACCATACATACACACAGTTGCACACTAATTTTTTGAACTGAAATCGTGAATTGAAGTATGATTTCACACACACTGTTGCACACTAATTTTTTGAATTGAAATCCTGTATTGAAGACATGATTTCAAAACTGAAATCATGTTTTCAACTCCCAATTTGAGTTAAAAAATTGTGCGTAATGGTGTGTGTAAGAGGGTTTGTGTAACAGGTTTTATCCATAAATAAATGCTAGACAAGAGAATAACAAGAACTGCTGCATTTGCCACTTTATGTGCAGTGCCTTTTCTCTTATGTGTGGGGTACTTGGAACACTAACAGGTTAGCAGGGGCAGGACTATTAGCTCCAGTGGTTAACTACTGGTGGCCGGGTTTTCCTGGAAACTTATCTGGTGAAGTCTACAACCAGCAGCTTTGGCAAGATCAATGGACACTTCGTGTTGCTCACTACACTCCTTGGCTTACCTACTGGTGGAACACTCAAAAATGGTTCCCCTCTCTTAGTGTTGCAGCAAATAATATGGATATTTTTTCTCCCCAAGACAAAGAACTCATGGCAAAGCTCTCTGACAGAGAAAACTATATGGTTAGCATCTAATTTTCATACAGGTTGCAAGTTCAAAATTTTTATTTCATTAATCCAATTTTCATATTAGGTGCATATATATCTTTATTTTAAGAGTGAAGTTGCAAATTTATCTATAACAAAGCAAAATGCAAAGCAAAATTATCTTTATTTGTATGATTATCCTGATCTGTTGTACTATTGAAATGCAAAGCAAAATTTTAAGCTTTTCTGCTGACAAATATGTCTATTAAAGACTACAGAAACGGTTGCCTGATTTCTGTAGATAATTAGTATTAGAATTTACTGCATACCACAATGATATATTGGTCACAAAAGGCTGTGAAAGGACACCATAAACTTTGAATATCTTATTAATTTCTAAATATATAGCAATTAGGAGTGAAGGTATGACTCCTTAATAGCATGTGTTTGGTTAGGCTTTGTTATTTTCTAACTTCATTTTGTGCTTAATGGTTTGAGTTATGATCATAATTTAATATAAGAACATTTAGCTTAACATGTTAAAATTTGTTTGGTATTTGTGATGGCTTCAATCAAATAAATAATTGCTGTGGATTGGATAAGATCCCCAGTCACATCAATTTTGCATGCCTGGAGATATTGCTAGGCCACCATTAGAGTAATGTTATGGTTCATACTTCATATTGAGTAAAATTGATAATGGATTTTCATTGAAACTCTATTAACTTATGACAAATAAAGATTAGGCTTGAAATAATGACTTAGAGGTTAGTTTATATAGAGTAAAAATGAGAGAACCAAATGCTCTGCACTTGTTCGTTGGGATTGACTTTTGGCCTTCCCTGTAAAGATTTCTTTCGTCTTTTTGCTAAAATTTCATAAAGTACATAGTGATAGTTTTCATTGGGAAATATCTTTGTGTGGTGTGCACTATATTTTTATGTCTCCTCTTATAAACCCCCGAAATTTGGTGTTTTTTCATGGACTTTATGATCCCTAATGACATTCTCTTCGTCTTGCAATCGTGGTTGTATTTGTTTATTTTTCCCCCTCGTTTGTTTGGTAATAAAACTAATGGCTGTGAAGGATCTCTAAGAACAAATATAAACTGTAAAAGAATTATGATTTAGGACTGAAATGCCACCACATTTTTCTGTAAAAAAAACCAGTTATTTACCTCTTAAAGTGAGGAAACTTGACTTGAAATAGGGGTTGACTAAATAATTCTCAGTGATGGGGAACAACTTATTTAGCTGAAACTGAAAACTTTTTGTTGAAAGTGCTGTAGATAAAACTAAAAGGTAGCTAAAATAGTACCGCAAGACATATGAATAGTACCAAAAAGTGCAATAAGACCTATGAATAGTAACAAAAAAAAAGCTGAATAGTAACAAAAAAAATGCTAAATAGTAAAAAAAGCTGACTTTTTAAGCCAATACCATACACACACTAAGTTTAGTTATGCATATTGGTAATTGATTCTACTATGGTAGAGTATTGTAATAACAATCTTGGAATCTAAAAATGCAGTGAACATCACTCTTGTATAAAGATGTGCTTAACAAATTTTGGTGCACCACTAATAGAAACAGAATTTTGAGATAAGATTAGGCTTTCAGCTCCTTTTCCCAGCCAAACTTAAGGTTTGATTAACTGATTAAAGCATCTTATACGACAAAAGTTTAAAGGGAGGAAATTTGTGTTATGTTAAGAGGCTTTCTTTTCAGTTCTTTTATTTATTTATTATTTTCATGTAAATCTACCCTCTCTCTCTCTCTCATTTTTTATTTTTTATTTTTTTTATGGGCCAATTGATATGGATTTAAAAGCATATTTTTTTGGTACTATAATCAACATATTTCTCAGGTTCAATTTCCATGAAGTGCATGAGTTACTAATAGGAAAAAAAAAAAAAAAAAACTTTAAATGTTCTTATTTTTTAAGAGTGTATTTGTATAAGCTATTGGAAAACTGTGTTTTGAGTTTAAAATGAACATTTGTAAAAAAAAAAAAGCTCTTTTAAACTCCCAAAACGCCTAATCAAATGGACCCTAAATGTGGCTTCCTTAGGCACAGGTAAGACAGCAAGGAGAATTTGAGTCCCTCCATCGTGACCTGATTGTTGGATTTTCTGCTTGGGAGTTCAGTCCTATGGATTTGGAAAACCCATTTCCAAACAATGAAGGTTCTGTCCACTTGTGGCATGGAGATGAAGATTGGATTGTGCCTGTTACACTGCAACGATACATTGCCCAACAATTGCCATGGATTCACTATCATGAGCTTCCGGGAGCTGGGCACTTTTTCTCATATGCTGATGGAATGGGTGATACTATCATCAAGGCAATTTTGAGATGGGAGAAGTAACCTCAGTGGCAAAGCCAGAAAATTTTTCTAAGGAAAGAGACTAAATATAGCAAAATTCTTAACTTAAAAATAAAAGGTTGATGAACCCAAATAAGTACTTTATTTCATATGTTAGAAACTTAAATAATAAAGTTATGTCCTGTACTCTTTCATTGTGATAAAATAATTTATTAATTGGTTCTAAGCCAAACATTCTAATCATCTCTCTTTCCATGTATAGAGTTAAACAATCACTCACAAACTCATTTGATATTCGTGAGTTCTATATTTATATGGCCTAGTTTTAAGATGCGCTCGATGGATTTCAATGGGTTGATTAACTTTTTATATATATTTTTTATTGATAGCGCATTCATTAGCATAATACTTTTATATTGGTGGTTATAATTTAGGATTCAGATCTTCTAGATTTTTTAGGGTACTCTACCAAATAGATTTCTTTAAATCTTAATCATTCTTTAATAATTTAATGGATTAGATTTTGCCATGTTAGCATTCTAATAACAATAATTTTAATTGTTTTGTTTACAATATTATTTTATTATTTTAAGAATATTGTTAGTGGAATGCTGACATGACAGAATCTAGGTCATAAATAATTAAAGTGTAGTTAGGATTTAAGAAAATCTATAAATAGAGTGCCCTAAGAAATCTAGAGGATCTAAGTCCCATAATTTAGGATCACATTATTATTATTATTTTTTTTTTTTTGAGAAAGAATTTAGGATCACATTAAGTAGTAGTTTTTGAGTTTTTAATATATTCTCTCTTAAAATATCCATTAATTATTATGGATGATGTTCCAATAAGTTATCCACATTTTGGAACTTAAAATATAATTTTTTTAAAACAAGCTATATAACAACTAGACTCATCACACGTGTGCAATAATGCTCTTATTTATTTATTTATTTTTTGTTTAGTATTATAATGTTTAAAAACAATATATAAATAACTGTGCGTATTATTATTATTATTTTATTTATTTTTTTTAAGAAAGAGGTTAAGGTAACGTAGAATAATGTTTAAAAATGAGATAGAAAATCATAAAAAGTTGAAACCCAATGGGACATTTGAAATTATTGAATGGAATAAGAATTATGATAAGTAAAAAAATTTGAGATTTACACAAAAGAAAGATGATATAACGGTATAAAATTTAGATGGATGAGGATTTGTGATAACGGTATAAAATTTAGATAACAGACATTTTGAAATGCTTAAAGATTTTTTTTTTTTTTTGAAGAATTAATTTTGTATTTTTTTATATAAAGATAATTGAAGTATTTGAATACAAATAGATAACAAATATAGATAGAAATCAAATATTTGAATACAAATTGGTGGTAAGAATAACGGTTTTTGTTCCCCTTTTGTATGTGAGATAGTATTACTCTTTTAACATTTTCTGGAAGAAATAATTTTTTTTTTATAAAGATAATTGAAGTATTTGAATTCAAATTGATAATAAATACATATAGGAATTAGACATTTAAATACAAATGGGTGATGAGAATAACAATTTTTTTTGTTTTTTGTTTTTTGTTTTCCTTTTGTAGGTGAAATAGTATTACTATTTTAATATTTTTTTGTTTTTTTGTAGGAAAAAAAAATTAAATTAAAGGGTATGTTATTTTAGAATTTGTATGAGGGTATTTTGGTACACCAAAACTTGAAGACGAAATAGGAGAATCCTCTTATTAATAGTATAGATTATATATATATGTAGGGGCAAAGGCCCAAGATCATACAATGGGCCTTGAGCCTCGTATGGTAAGATCGACCACGTCCGAGGAGAAGACGTGGGTGCCAAAAGGGTTCCCGACCTAGTTCTTGTGGGCCTGAAGATGTTTAGAAGGCGGTCCAAGGAGAAATGTCTCATCGGACGTAACAAATGTGGCTCAAACATGCATTTTGCCTGCTACAAGGACCCACCTCAACGGGCATTAGTAACAAGGATGAGTCCCACAGGCCCGTAGGAAGGAAGGAGGCGTAGGGTGTCCAAGGAGAGGCTGCAGCTGCCACATTAAATGCATTGCAGCTACTTTTCTGGTCGCATTAATGTGGAGAGGACCTGTGAACAGTGCTGCCTTGGCTACCACAACTCACAGAAAGATGGGAGGGATGTCCGATGGGACAGGCACTCAAGTGAGGGTCCAGATGATCAACAAGTGTAAGACCCTGATGACTTCAAGAAGACTATATAAGAAAAATGAGTCCCCATGAAGAGGGGGACGGAGAAAAAAGGAAACTAAAATAGAAGAACAGATGGACGTGAAGGGGATTTTCTTACTTTCAATTGTTGTACGGCCCAACTTTAGCTAGAGTACACTTCGTTAAGGCCTAGTTCTATAACCCACTTTCTATAAATTCATTGTTTCGGGGCTCCTTGGACTAGAACCCTATACCTGCTAGGCCTGGGCTCTAAATTGTGACCCTATAATTGGCGCCGCTTGTGGGGAAGAACTTGTGCCTTAGCAAGTGAGACCGTTAGAAATGGAAGGATCAAGTCTGCACCAAACGGGACCCGTAGACTCCCAACGGCAGGACAACTTTCTGAACCTTGAACGGGAAAGAGATCAAGACAAGCGACGAGAAGGTAGCGTAAATACCTCCCACATGAGCAGAAGTTGCTCGAAAGGGAAAGGTCATGCATCCCAAAGGCGGGACGATAATAGGGCTCTACAGTAAGAAATCGACGACCTAAAGAGGAAGTTGCGCCGAGCGCAACGAAGGCGTCCTTCCCCTAGTCCGGACACCAGCGACGAGGAGGACAATGAGTACAGGCGAAGGTCGAGAACCCCACCAAGTGAAACTTTCTCCTATGAGGAAGAGCAACCTCACAAACGCGGCCACAAAAGTCCATCTTACAAGGGCCTAGCAAACGACACCATGAGTAAGGCCCTGGACCGCATCTCTTAGTCACCCTTCACGCGCAGGATAGAGGGGACTGAACTTCCTCAGCGGTTCCACCAACCCACTTTCGCCATATATAATGGTCGGACGGACCCTGTAGAGCACGTAAGCCAGTTCAACCAGAGGATGGCCGTCCATTTCAGAGACGAGGAGTTGATGTGTAAAGTGTTTCTGTCCAGTTTAGGACCTATGACGATGAGATGGTTTGACAGCCTCAAGCCAAACTCCATAAATTCTTTTAAGCAGCTAACCCAGGCTTTCAGTTCTCGCTTCATAACGAGCAGCAGAGTTCCTCGGCCCTTAGATTCCCTCCTGTCCTTGTCCATGTGAGAAGGAGAGACCCTGAAAGCCTACTTGGATAGGTATTGGGAGATGTATAACAAGATAGAGGGAAATTACGATGACGTCGCCATCAGCACCTTCAAGAGAGGCTTGCTGACAAAGCACGGTTTAAGGAAGTCCCTCACTGGGAAACCGGTCACCAGCGTGTGCCAGCTCATGGACCGAATCGACAAGTACAAGAGGGTCGAAGAGGACCAACAGAAGGGAAAGGGTAAAGTGAAGGTTGTCCCTCAAGAGAGGAGGGACTTTAGGTCGGACCGATTTAGCAACAATAACTGGCCGAGAAGGAATTACTCGGAGCAGTCTGGATCCACCGGGGCACAGGCAGTCCACGTTGTGTTCCAAGAACCATTACATAAGATCTTAGAGAAAGTCAAGAACGAACCGTTCTTTCAATGGCCAAATAGGATGGCAAGCGACCCAGCGAAACGTAACCAGAGCTTATACTGCGAATACCACCAAGAATCGGGGCACATTACTGATGACTACAGAAACCTGAAAAACCACTTGGACCGGTTGGTCTGAGAGGGGAAGCTGAGACATCTCTTGTATCATCCCGCTGGACGACAAGAGCAAACGAGCGTCGAGGCAAGGCAAAGCATCTTGAGACCGCCTATTGGCACGATAAATGTCATTCTTGCCGCTCCAAGAAGAATCGGCTCCCATCATTTCAGAGTGATATCGGTGGCCCGACTTCCCGTTGAAGCTGACGACCATGAGTCTAAAAGGGCTAAAGGGATGGCCTTGCCCATACTCGGATTCTCGGATGAGGATAAAGTTGGAACCATCCAGTCCCACGACGATGCTCTAGTTGTCACGCTCAGGATTGGGGGATATGACGTGAAGAGGGTGCTAGTTGATCAGGGTAGTGCCGTGGAGGTAATGTACCCCTACTTGTACAAGGGGCTGAAGTTGAGACTAGAAGACCTGATAGCATACGACTCCCCTTTGGTAAGTTTCGAAGGGAAAACTGTTACTCTAAAAGGCCAGATTAGGCTGCTTATACAAACAGGCTCGGACATAATGGAGGTGGACTTCATAGTGGTGGACGCATATTCGCCCTACACCGCCATTGTAGCTAGACCGTGGCTTTATGCCCTAGGATCTGTATCCTCAACCTTACACCAAAAGGTGAAGTACCCGTCAGAGGGTCAGGTCAAAGAAGTGATAAGGGACCAAGCCATGGCCCGGCAATGCATGGTGTCCGCCATCTCGCGACGACCGAGTACTGAGCCCTCTACCTCTGCCAAGAATGGCTTATAGTAATTAACAGCCTTGGCCCCGGGTGGTGGGGGACCCGTCGAGGAGGCGAGTTGTGAGGATTTGGAAAAATTTCTTGTGGGCTCCGATCTAGAAAGATTTTTTCAAATCGGCTCGGAACTGCCGCCCTAAGAGAAGGAAAAACTGATTGATTTTCTTAGAGAGAATGTGGACGTGTTTGCATGGGACGCCTACGAGGCTCTTAAGGTTGATCCGAATTTCATTTGCCATCATCTTAATGTTAGTCCGGCCGTTACACCTAAGAAACAACCTCCTCAGCGACTGTTGAAAGAGCATGCAGATGCGGTAAGGGAGGAAGTGATGAAATTAAAGAAAGCAGGGGCCATCAAAGAAGTTTTCTATCCCGAGTGGCTGGCCAATACAGTTGTGGTGAAGAAGAAGAGTGGGAAATGGCGAATCTGTGTGGACTTCATAAACCTGAATAAGGCCTGCCCAAAGGATCCTTTTCCTATGCCTCGGATAGATCGATTGGTGGATTCGACCGTGGGACACCCTCGAATGAGCTTCTTAGATGTCTTTCAAGGATACCATCAAATACCCCTGGCCGCCGACGACCAAGAAAAGATGGCTTTTGTCACCCCCGTTGGAAACTACCACTATAAGGTGATGCCTTTTGGTTTGAAGAACGCTGGGTCCACCTACCAGAGGATGATGACCAGGATGTTTGAACTACAGATGGGTAAGAGCATTGAAGTCTATATAGATGACATGGTGGTGAAGAGTAAGTTTGTGTCCGGTCACTTGAGGGACTTTGGCGATATCTTTGAAATCTTGAGAAAGTACAGGCTGCGCCTGAATGCGTCTAAATGTTCGTTCGGAGTGGGATCAGGGAAATTCTTAGGTTATATGGTGACCCATAGAGGTATTGAAGTCAGCCTCGAATAGATTAGAGCTATCCACAGCATGCAGCCTCCTCGGAACCCCAAGGAGGTCCAAAAGCTCACCGGCATGATTGCCGCCTTGAACCGTTTTATCTCTCGTTCGACGGATAGGTGTAGGCCTTTCTTTCTCTTATTAAACAAGTGGAAATGGTTCAAGTGGATTGAAGAATGCGCCCTAGCCTTCCAACGACTCAAAGAGTATCTGTCTCGGCCACCAATCATGTCCAGTCCCGAAGCTGACAAGGTTTTATTCGCCTATATTGCCGTGGCCCCTCACGCAGTGAGCCTGGTGCTGATCCGGTTGGACAATGGCATACAACGACCTGTCTACTACGTGAGCAAGTTATTGCATGAGGCAGAGATCTGTTACCTCCCCCTGGAAAAGGCCATCCTGGCGATCGTACAAGCCACGCGAAAGCTCCCCCACTATTTCCAGGCGCACACCGTTGTTGTACTAATCCAACTCCCGCTCAGGTCAATACTCCGAAGTGTTGATTACACAGGGAGAATAGCTAAGTGGGGGACCATTCTTGATGCCTTTGACATTAGGTACATGCCTCGCAGTGTTGTGAAGAGCCAAGTCCTCGCGAATCTGGTAGTTGAGTTTGCTAAACCCTCACCAGAAGAAGGGGGAGGGGTACCAAGCACAGACGAAAAACTGGTCGACACAGTCTCTCAGCAAGAGCTCACCTGTTGGAAAGCATACGTTGACGACGCGGCAAATCAAAGGGGCTCTGGGGTGGGGCTTGTCCTGATTTCCCCCGAGGGGATTACCATTGAGAAATCATTAATGCTGGGTTTTTCGGCCACGAATAACAAGACAAAATATGAGGCCCTGTTGGAAGGAATGTCTATGGTCGAGAAACTGGGCAGGAAATCCATAAACATGTTCTCGGACTCAAGGCTTGTTGTAGGACAAGTAAATGGGGAATTGAAGGCAAGGGATGAAAGAATGCAAGAGTATTTGGTCTAAGCTAAGCGCTTGCGGATGCGTTTTAATCCCTTTAGCCTAATGCATGTACCTAGGAGCGGAAACACCCATGCTGATTCTTTTGCCACGCTAGCCACCTCCTCGGCACAATGCCTACCTCGAGTTATACTCGTGGAAGATCTACACAGGCCCTCGGTGGTGAAGGCCGAGTTGATGCATGTTTACAGCGTTAGGGCAGGGCCTAGCTGGATGGATCTTCTAATACTGTTTTTAAAGGAGGACGTCTTACCCGAAGAGAAGAGCGAGACCGACAAGATTAGAAGAAAGGCTTCTCGATTCTAGCTGTCCAAGGACTTGAAACTGTATAAGCGCTCATTTTCAGGACCATACTTGCTATGCGTACATCCAGATGCCATAGAGCTTATCCTAGAGGAATTGCACGAAGGAATTTATGGGAGCCATACAGGGGGTAGATCCTTGTCCCATAGGGCCATAACCTAAGGTTATTGGTGGCCGAGCATGCAGAAAGAGGCGCACGAATACGTGAAGAAGTGCGACCAATGCCAGAGGTTCGCCCCAAATATACATCAACCAGGCGGGACCTTCAATCCGCTGTCCAGCCCTTGGCCGTTCACGCAGTGGGGCCTGGATATCCTAGGACCATTTCCTAAAGCAGTAGGGAACAAAAGGTTCCTTCTCGTCACCACTTATTATTTCACAAAATGGGTCGAAGCTGAGCCACTAGCAAACATTAGAGACGTAGATGCCAAGAAATTTATTTGGAAGAACATCGTCACCAGGTTTGGAGTCCCTCACACCCTAATCTTGGACAACGGTCTCCAGTTCGATAGTAAAGCTTTTAGAAGGTATTGCAGCGAGTTGGGAATTGCGAATAGATACTCCACACCAGGGAATGGGCAAGCCGAAACCGTCAACAAAGTCATAGTAAATGGGCTAAAGAAGAGGTTAGATGACGCAAAAAGGAGATGGGCAGAAGAATTGCCCCATGTCCTGTGGACGTACCGCACCACGCCGCGTAGATCCACAGGGGAGACCCCCTTTTCGATGACCTATGGAGCTGAGGCTGTCAGTCCTCTAGAAACAAACTTCCCAACATTGAAGACCAGCACATTCTGTCCTAATGTTAACAACGAGTTGCTGGAAAAAAGCTTAGACTTCATTGAGGAAAGAAGGGAAAAAGCAATGGTCCAACTCACCTACTACAAACACAAACTTAAGTAAGGTTATGATGTCAAGGTGAAGCTAAGGCCATTAGCACCTGGGGATCTGGTATTAAGAAAAGTTCTAGGCACTGCAAAAAATCCCGCGTGGGGAAAGCTCGGACCAAATTGGGAAGGGTTATATCGTATCACCTCGGTGGCTGGTATAGGGGTCTACTTTTTAGAAGATTTGGATGAACATGTAGTGCCACGTCCTTGGAATGTAAATAACCTAAAAAGGTACTATTATTAATGAAAGTTGGTATTCTTGGTACTACTCATTGTGCATTCTTATCTAAGTGTTAAACAGAATCCAAGCCCTACGTGGCTCCTCGGACCACAGGCTAGGGGGAAATTAACCACCACGTAGTTCTTATCTAAGTGTTAAACAGAACCCAAGTCCTGTGTGGCTCCTCGAACCACAGGCTAGGGGGAAATTAACCACCACATAGTTCTTATCTAAGTGTTAAACAAAACCCAAGTCCTGTGTGACTCCTCAGACCACAGGTTAGGGGGAAATTAACCACCACGCATTTCTTATCTAAGTGTTAAACAGAACCCAAGTCCTGCGTGGCTCCTTGGACCACAGGCTAGGGGGAAATTAACCACCACGCAGTTCTTATCTAAGTGTTAAACAGAACCCAAGTCCTGCGTGGCTCCTTGGACCACAGGTTAAGGGGAAATTAACCACCACGCATTTCTTATCTAAGTGTTAAACAGAACCCAAGTTCTACGTGGCTCCTCGGACCATAAGTTAGGGGGAAATTAACCACCACGTAGTTCTTATCTAAGTGTTAAACAGAACCCAAGTCCTGCATGGCTCCTCGGAATACAGGCTAGGGGGAAATTAACCACTACGCAATTCTCATCTAAGTGTTAAATAGAACCCAAGTCCTACATGGCTTCTCGGACCCTAGGCTAGGGGGAAATTAACCACTATGCAATTCTTATCTAAGTGTTAAACAGAACCCAAGTCCTACGTGACTTCTTGAACCATAGGCTTGGGGGAAATTAACCACTATTCTTTCATTCATACTTAGCCGTATTGCTTAAACTACGAGTAATGGTTTATCCTTGGAAATCTAGTAACATAGTCGAAATTCATTCATAATGAAGGCAAAAATGGAAGCAGTAAAACAAGGTTCAAAGAAGAAATTATGTCATTCATTAAACTTCGAGATGTGTCATCTTACAAACGTTAACAAAATCTAAGGAAATGAAGGACAAAACAAAATGACTACAAGAAAAGTTCTACACTAATGTTCTAAGCTTTATCTTGGGCTGAGCTCTTTGTAGGGACCTTTGCCTCGGGGTGATCACCTCCTACCGTGGGCTTGGGTCCGGCCTCTTTGGCTTGCGCGATAACGTCCCTTATAGTGAGGGCGTCCTCAGGCGATTTGTCCTTAGTTGGTGGCTGTACCTCCTCGTTCCCCCCTTTTTCTTCAGGTATGATGGAATCAGGAGCAGTGGTCGGGGCAGAAAGGGGCTCCTCAGGAGGAACCGAACCCAGAATCTCGCGAATATCCTCAGGGAAGAAGATATTCTCGATCTTCCTAAGGTCGGAGTCCGCAGGAACTGTCGCCCGGTCCAAGGCTACCCCCCAGGACACGGTGATGTAGTCCCTGCAAACTGCAGCCACTTCCTCGGTCAGCCTGGCTTCAGTATCCACCACTCCGCGCTCATAGGAGGCTGCCATCGCAGCCTCAGCCGCCTCCCTGGCCAAACGAGCCGCCTCTTTTGCCTGTAACAGCTGTGCCTTGAGGTCCGAGACCATTTACTTCTCGGTCGCAAGGTTTATTTCTAATAGATGAAGCTGCTGGCGCATGTCCTCGGCCTGCTTCGTTGTAGTCTTGAGGCCTGCCTCGGCACTGTCCTGGGCCTTAAATACCTCTTTGATCTCCTTGCTCAAGCGCTCTTTCTCCAACCTAAGAGCACCCGCAGCCTTCTCTGCAGTAAGGCGGGACTGAACCTCAGTGTTCAGCTCTTCTCGAGAGTTCTTCGCCCACTCCTCAGCCACGAAGATTTGTTAGGTGACCTGCACAAGAGTAACGGAAGGATCACTAAAATGAAAGTGACGGATAGACGAGTATGGAATAAAGGACCTAAACAAGGAAGAGTTTTCGTTTTACCATGGCCAGATCTCTCTTCAACGACATGAAAATGTCTGGTTGCTGGGTGGCTCGAAGCCCCTTCATATCATGAGGCAGAATGAGGGGCTGCTGTAGGGCCTCAGCAAGGTAAGACGCCTGCCCCCGCTGGGACTCCCAAAGGGTTGCATCCCACGAGATAGGGGCGCTGTCCAGCTCTAGGCGGGGGGACCAGGTGCGCTGCTCCCTCCTAATAGCCGTCTCCTCTCGGCTATCGATGGGCTTTGTCCTCTTGTCCTTGGGCTCTTTGCCATTTTTCTGTTGTTTGGCCTTTTGAGGGCCGACCTCACCTTCCTCCAATTCTTCCACTGGCCTCTTCGGCCTCAAATTGGGAATGGGTTGTAGCGCGAGGTCAGTGGAAAGAGGAAGAGGATGAGGAAGTTTAGTTGGAACCTGCTCCTTGGGGGCATCCTTGGAGGACTGCCTCTTGTTCCTATTGGACAAGAGCCCCCTCATACCGGACCTCGGCTTCAAGTCCATATCCTCCTCTTCGACTTCTTGGCTCGTGTCAATCTGAGCAATTACCAGGCCAGGGGAGTGAGCCGCCGAGAAGCGATCGAGATCCGAGCTGGAATCTGAGAGCTCTACGGGCCTTGTTGGCATCTCGCCCTCCTCGGTGAAATGGATGTGGTCGATTTCTGCCTCGAGAGATGAATGCGAGGAGTCAACTCCCTCTCCTGGGGTGGCTACCTCTTGGAGAACACGCTGAACGGGTGGTTGGACTGGTGGTAAGTCTCTCCGAGCAAGGAAGCCTAGTTTAGAGACGTCAATACGGGCTAATCGGGGACTTCCAGCCCTTATTGCTTGACCCACATCCACAAAAGCGCAAGAAAGGGGCTCGTAGTCCAAGATAAGGTGAGCGGCATGCAGTTGCCTGTCTTCGCTCACAATGACCTCGGACCTTAGAAGATAGTTGAGGGCTTGGACGTTGACCAAACTTATCCTCGGAATGGTGTGTTCCTTGTCTGCAAAATACCCAAAGGAAGGGTTATATCAGTCTGAGAAGGTAAATAATCAAACCGAAACTGAAATAAGTGAAAGGAAAGTTTAAAACTAAGATCCCCGCCGAGGGATCTGACCCTATAGTGCCCCACCTGGTGCTCCCGCCCTAACTGGGCAGTGAAGACCGCCGTGCCATGCTCTGGTAGACAATCAAATGGTCGTCCTTCAAGCCTTTGTTGGACTTGGGAAGGCAGAATATCAGCCTCACCTCGTCGAACCTAGATTTCAGGTAATATGACTCATTGAGGCAATGAAACTTGTACAAGTGAACTACATCGTGCCATGAGAGGCCGAGGTTCATCTGTTCGTTTAGAGCGTCTACGCACCCTAGGATTCGGAACATGTTAGTGGCACACTAGTGGGGGGCCAGCCTATGGCCACGCAAATAATGCCTAGTTATCCTCCCCATGGGGATCGTCATTCCTCCTTCTATGAAAGTTATCATAGGAATGGCGACCTATCCCGTCCCTCTCTTGGTTAAGATCTGGTCTGAGAAGCAGTGTTCTAGACCCACTCCCGACGGGATACGGTATTTGGCCCTGAATCCTTCCATACCGGCCGGAGAATCTACCAGTTTCTAAAACTTACCCATCCTACTAACCTTAGGTGGTACGAAGAAGGTTTACTAATGGAAGGAAGTCGAGAAGAACAACAGAGAAGAAAAGTTAAGGAATACGGGGAAATGAACACTTACGGGAGCGCAGATCCTAAACCTCCCAAGCTTTCAATGAACTCGTCGGAAATCCTCACGAAAGTGGCTATGGACTTTAGAGTGTTTTGCGAGAGGAAATACTGAAGTACTCTGGAACATTTGGGTGCCTTTTCTAAAAGGAGGAAGTAATTCCCCTTAGAAGCCTTATATAGCAAGGAGAAACTGGACGAGTTTACTCCCGCCCAAAGAATTGGGGAAATATCTACCATTGATTAAGTGCCCTACCATTAGATGCGAGGGACATAAAGCCGCTTGGCACAATTAATAGCGCCTCATGGGCTACGAAACGCCAGTGGCAATAATGAGGCACGTGAGGCTGTACTCCCACACGCGTGAGTCAAGAAATCATAGTAAGTTATCCCATAAGTATCAAAATCCCACTTTTTCTCCTCGGATAAGAGGGAAAAACGGAAATTTTGAGGGACTATTGTAGGGGCAAAGGCCTAAGATCATACAATGGGCCTTGGGCCCTGTATGGTAAGATCGACCACGTCCGAGGAGAAGACGTGGGTGCCAAAAGGGCTCTCGGCTCAGTTCTTGTGGGCCTGAAGATGTTTAGAAGGCGGTCCGAGGAGAAATGTCTCCTCAGACGTAACAAATGTGGCTCAAACATGCACTCTGCCTGCTACAAGGACCTACCCCAATGGGCATTAGTAACAAGGATGAGTCCCACAGGCCTGTAGGAAGGAAGGAGGCGTAGGGCGTCCAAGGAGAGGCTGCAGCTGCCACATTAAATGCATTGCAGCTACTTTTTTGGCCGCATTAATGTGGAGAGGACTTGTGAACAGTGTTGCCTTGACTACCACAACTCACAGAAAGATGAGAGGGATGTCCGATGGGACAGGCACTCAAGTGAGGGTCCAAATGATCAAAAAGTGTAAGGCCCTAATGACTTTAAGAAGACTATATAAGAAAGGGGAGTTCCCATGAAGAGGGGGATGGAGAAAAAAGGAAACTAAAACAGAATAACAGTGTAAGAACCATAGTCTTTGAATAGGGACCCGTGTATGTTCCTCTCGTCTCCTCGGACTAAGAATCTATGGATGTGAAGGGGATTTTCTTACTTTCAATTGTTGTATGGCCCAACTTTAGCTAGAGTACACTTCGTTAAGACCTAGTTTTATAACTTACTCTCTATAAATTCATTGTTTCAGGGCTCCTTGGACCAGAACCCCATACCTGTTGGGCCTGGGCTCTAAATTGTGACCTACAATATATATATATATATATATATATATATATTGTGTACAACAAAGTTTAAATTACTCACAACACCAAAAAAAATTTATATAGAACAATTCAAACCATTACACGGTTAATTTTGCTTTTTATCATCATACCAAGACACCAATTGATTTTTTGGTGTAAGTGGAGATTAAACCTTTGATCTCTTATTCAATTATCAAAGACTTTACCAGTTGAACTAATTGAAACCCATAGTATAATTATTTTTATTACATAAACTTAGCCACACTATTATTAATTTATTATATTTAACATATAATCTATCTATCTATCTATCTATATAAAAGCTGAAGTGTAGCGTGTAATATTGTTGCGCTCCCGTTGAGTTACATCAATACCACATTATCAATCTGTTTTCAATATTTTCTCTCTCATTTTTAATTATTTATCTCCTTATTAATTTGCCACTTTACAGTTACACATTCTCCAACATTTACATATTTTTACATTTTTATCTCTCCACTACTCTATACCTTAACCTTACAATTTTTCCACCCCTTCATCTTATTTTTATTTTGACTCTTCTTCTCCCCATTTTTTTACCATAAAAATTTATTATTTTCTCTTCCATTCAATCCATATTTTGCTCACACAAAAAGGTGAATAATCTCTCTCTCTCTCTCTCTCTCTATATATATATATATATATATTCTTTCTTTTGGTGGATGTTTAATTCCTTCGATTGATGGATTTTTATGTTTAACTCTACTTTATGTTGATATGATTTAGTTATATTTTAATTTTTTTTTTATCTTTTTAATTTTATTTTCTTTGTTTGTTACATGTTATCCTATGAAATTACAGAATGGTTGTTATTCTACTACATAACATGACTTGGATAATTTGGTGTTTGCAACTATACATTTTTTTTTTTTAATATTCATCAACTCATCTTTTTTTAATATAATTTTGTTATATGTCTCTCTCTTCCAAAAAAGGTGATTGTTCTCTCTCTCTCTCTCTCTAGTTTTGGTTTGAGTTAATTTTTAGATATTTTAGAAATGAGATGATTATGTATTTGAATGTCTCTATAAATTATTTGAGTAATATCAATTGTAAATTTGTGATGATGTTTAGTTATCATGATAATCTTCTTAAGATAATGAGAATTTGGAACTTAAAAATTTTAGTTGAAGAAAAAAAAAAAAAAAAAACTATAACACACTATACAAAAGTTTGAATAATATAGATCACTTGAAAAAAAAAAATAGTATTTCTATCTTTTATCTCAAAAAAATAATGGAATAATATTGATCAAATGCACCTAAGTTTTTCAAAAAAAAAACTCAAAATTTAGAATGATATATTTATAGAGATGGAGAGATGAAAAATAATTTTAAAAATAATATCTCCTGTATGTTTTAGAGAATAAATCATACATTATATAACGTTACAAAATAGTTATATATTTTCACGTATCGCATGAGTGTGTGACTAGATTTATAATTAAAGTTATGAACAAATAAATATCCATTCACCTTCCATGACATCTTTGGTGTTGTACAATACTAAAAAAGTAACTTGCTTTTTAACCACACATTCAGCCAGTAGCTTATTATAAAAAACAATAACAGTATATAACAGCTCAAATCAGTGAGATGGCAAGAGAGAGAGAAAGAGAAAGATACCAGTAAATGCCGCCATGGACTGGAGTTGGAGCTTGGAGCCGAGTAAACGATTTGTATTTACTATTTATGACAAGTATTGTACCATGGATTGAATTTTATTTTATAAACTGTTGCGTAGAAGAATGCAGTTGATACTATAATAAAATTTTTTTTAGGCATTGTGACCTTGACCCCAGCACAAGAATATAAGTATTTTGGGGTCTTTTTTTTCAAGGGGCAACATGTTGCTTAAGCGTCAGGTCATGTTTTCCAATAAATCTAAGAACACAACAATTTTCATATCTATTGAAGGGGGAAAGTGGGCTTTTATCCTTAATTTTTAAACTGTTCAGCAATTTGTCCATGTCTTCAAACTATTTAGGTGTATTTCCCTATTTTGGAACTCAATTTTCTGAAAATCGAATTCTCCCAATAACTCGAGTTTTTTATTACCGATCGGTATTTTGAGTTTTTTTATTAGTGCCGACCAGTATTAATTGGGAAATTATTAGTGCCGATCAATTCTAATTGAAATCTGATTAATACTGATCAATATTAATTGGAACCTAAATAATACTAATCGGCATTAATATGATTTTCCTTTAAAAAATGCTCAAAAAACCATTACGATTTTTCAACAGCGACTTGAATCACATTTTTGGCCCTGCAAACATTGAAATTTAGTTTTCTTTATTTTTTGGAAAAGTTGTAGATAATTAAATTTCCTTTCAAAGACACTGATTCCGAATCAATTGGGATTATGAGCAAAAAGTTATAGCTAAAACACTAGAAAGGTGCAAAACATAACTCGGAAATGGTAAAGCTGAGTTATAAGGGGAAATGGATTTTCTAAAAATCGAGTTCCAAAAGAGGGACATGCTATTATATAGTTTCAAAATAGGGATAAATTGCTACATAGTTTAAAAATTAAGAGCAAAAGCCCATTAACCCCTTTATTGAAGTGACATGTTTGATTAGTACTAATAAAAGTAATGTTATTAGTAGTTCTATGTGAAAGTAATATTAACTCCAATTATAGTTTTATCATATCAAGATATGTGATTAAGAATGTGAAAATTATTATGTCCCTAGTATTACTAGATGTTTCCAAAGTTCAATACGGAGAAAAGTGTTGGGATTTATAGTGATGTAAAGCTGTCTAATTAGATAAGCGTGAGTTTACCAAAAAAAATAGTAAGGGTGAGGTGTACGTGGTAAGACCAAGAGACTCCATTACAGCCTGCCGAAGATTGATTGTCCATTGATGGAATTCCTTTGAGCTCCAGTGGAATCCCGCAAGTGGTTTTTAGACTGCTTGGTGCTAAAATGGTTTTTTTTTTTTTTTTTCCACGAACCCTGATGCTTGAGAATTGAATATTGAGACTAATCTGATTCTACAGGAATATGTTGCTTTGAATGTATAAATATTTAACCATACTTGTAAATAAGTTTGGATTTGGGTACTATCGTTCTAGAAGACTACTAAATAAAAAATCTATTATTGTTTTAATATGTTGGTAAAAGCAATTATCATGAGTAAATGTTATAAGTTGAAATTCTATCGTTAAAATAAATAAATAAACTGTATTGGGGTTCTAATAATTAAGGGCAATTTCATGGTCATGCATATATATAAATTAAGTTAGAAATTTTATTTCATGAAACTTGGGTTTCATCTGCATGATTAACTCTTTTTCAGGGAAAATAGTGGTCTCTAAGTCTCTTTTATCCAAGCACTTGTGTTCTCATTATACCGAGCATATTTGGTTTTAAGTATGTGCTGCTTTGTTGCCTTCTCTACCAACATATGTGCTCGAACATGTAGCAGCTTAGGCAACTTCAGGTCTCGAAAACAAAAGTAGGGAAAATGACAATTGTTACACCAAGATTCTCATGGAAGATTTGATCGTTATGCAAGCTCTAAAATTATTATGATGCCTAAAAATAAGATAATGAACCTGAAAATATATTGCTAAGAATTAGTATAAATAAGATCCCACACCATTATTAAGGATTTCAATTTTAATATTTATGTTTCTCTGAATTAAGCATTCAGCAGACACTTGCACTTTCCAGCTTTGCATTAGTTTTGTAAATTAGAGGGTCCAGACTCCAGAGGAGTAAATAGGCAGAATCTAGAGGAAGCTTTGAAATCTTAGTATTTCCAAGCTTGCTTTGCATTATTTCTTGACATTCAAAGAATCAAGTACGTGGTTTAATGGTTTCTTTCAATTTTTATTCTCTTAATTTAATCATTTGAATTTATTTTTATTATATCTTTCAATTTAAGGTTCTATCCTCGTTTTTTAATGTGTCCAGTGACATCAAGCTTATTGGGTACCTTCTTGGCAACTTTTTATTCACTATTTACAAGTTGCACATGAGTCTCTCAAGAAAGAAGCTTATTTCAAGCTTTGGCTAGCTTATTTCTATTACTACTACGGATCTCCCTAAGCTTGTTTTTGGTAAAACAAAATAAAAAATAAAAATAAAAATAAAAATCACTACTTTGCAAGTTTCTCTCCCTTTTTGCGCACCTTCTGTTTATTTTAGGTTCCACTTTACTTCTATTTTTTTGGTATAGTAATTTCAACACCCATTAAAATATATATATATATATATATATATATCTCGCCTTATTCTATCTTTTAGGTTTTATGTATATTAATTTTAGCAAAAAGATAGATAAATTGTTCCCAAACTGATACAATTGGGCTAAGATTATCAAGTTGAGTAATGTGAATAATGTTGGGCATAAAACAATTTCATCAAGACCAATACTTGAAAACATATCTCCAACAAGATATTTATAGGCTTGTAACTATGCAACCCAAGAAAGAATCCTAAAAGCATTTTTGCATTTTCCAATCAAGTCAATTAGACATTCAATCAACTCAATCACTTCAATAGGAGACTACTATCTTTCTCCGACTCTTACGAAAATGCCATATATATGATTGGAAAAAGAAGGAAAAAAATATCTACATTCTCTAAATTACAACTATTTTCTGTAATAACTTAAAAACATTATATTTTTTTTATTAATAACAAACAAACAAAAAAGAGTATATGCGTGTAAAGAGGCTAGTGACTCATTAATCATAATGAAAATATAGGAAGTCTCTAATCAATTGCGCAGAATATTGTAGTCTGCAACTGATGTTTAGTAGCATCTAATACCAATACATAAGAACAAAGAGCCTCATTGTTTTGTTTTTTTGGAGCAATTTCTAACATAATTAAAGACACTGGAATTCTCAAATTCTGAAAGAGCAAATGCTATATTTTCATTCAATATTAAGTATTAGTCATGCATCCATATTCAATATACACAGCCTGACATGAACCATTAAAGACTTGTGAGTTGGAGAACCATGTACACTAGGCTATCCGAGATGATTCTTGTGTAAGAAAAACTATATCAAGGGCAAAAATAATCATTAAGGCTAAAACTTGAAGGAATGTTTCAATTGTCAGAAGACATTCTGCTCAAAGAAGGAGATGAGCTAAAAACTTCCTGATCAAGCTCTGTAATCTTGTTAATAAGAAGCATTTGCTCAGTCTCAAGCTGTATCATGTACTCTTCTTGCGTATCCTCAATGCTTTCTATCTCACTCAAAGCTGCTGAGAGTTCTTCAAGATTGCCATCCTCAATTAAAGATTGAAACTTGACCAACGTTTGCTTCATCTGATCAGACTCATTTTTAACAAACACAAGTTAGACATAAAAGCATTAAAATTAAAGTCATTCAAACTTATAGTTTCAGGATAATGGGTTTTTATACCTTGAGACACATACAGTATGAATAGACCAAAATGATCATTAATTATCTTAAGATGGTGATATGGACTAATAAGGAAATAGAATACTAAAATAGCACTACAAATTGAAAATCCAACCATGATAATGAAATTTTGTGTGCTGGGAGAAGACTGGTTTAGATAATGCAATCACATGGGAGAAGACTAATTTGTGATTTTGAACCAAAAGTTGTCAATGACATTTAGTCAAGTGGGAATCTGAGCTCATCTGATCACAATACATGCTAGAAAGCGAAATATATATGGTCTAGGAAAAGAAATATATATCACCTGGCCAGAAATACGATGTGCTCTAGTTAAGGATGGTTCAGAATCTAAACTAGATTTCTTCTGTAGTTCGGGAACTCTTCTCGTAATTTGAATATGAATCTCTCCCCTTTTAACCCCTTGCAGGGGTATCCACTTGTCAGATCTCTGATTCGGAGGCAATCTCTGATATTCTACAACACAATCACCTATACTTGTTGTGGGTAGTAAATCATTGTGGTCTTTTACATACAAAACTAAGGGGCTGCCATCATCAGGGAATTCTAAGGTCTGATTCCACTGGGGATTTAGAGTTTTGTAGACAACCTGTAATGGCACAGAAGTAAGCATTTGAGATGGTGCAATCTCACCAAAAGATTAATTGCAAGCACCCCCAGTTATATGCTTCTTTCATAAATGATGGTCATCAATGGACATAAAATTACACAATCAATAACCAATTCAGCTTTTCCTCATTAAGACATACATATAAGCCAAACATCATTTTGTCATGAAATTTTTTGGCAATGAGATTTCTTGAAAATGTGTTATTAAATCCACCATTCACATAGCTCCATGTTTGACAGATGATAAAAAATAAGTAAAGGGGTGACCAATTGAAACAGTTGAGAACTCATGCTTGTAGTTAGTTGCTCAAATGCAAGCAAACTAGAGAGGAATGTACTGTGACTTTTATAAGAAATAAATCAAAGGAATATTTTCTAAGGAACAAGTCAAAGTGATATATCTTAAGCAGAAAACTCTCTTTCCAGACCACTGCACCACTGGGGCGAGATGGTATCTCCCCAAATCAAGGGCAGCATATTTAGTGTGTAAGTATTTCTAACCATCTCCCACAAAAAAGAAAAAACAAAGACAACAACAACACTCTCTTTCCAGAATTGCACACTCTTTTATTATGTTTCAGAAACTTGATCATGACAGCTGAACTGGAAAATTAGCTAGCTGTATCATAATTGCAATAAAAATGTGGTTGTCTCAAACCTTTGTTCTTTTCTTCAAGTTCCCATAATGTGCCCTCACATAGGGATCACTTGTCCCTCTGAGATCAGCTGCAACAAGGTCTTTTGCTTCAATGAGAATGAGTTCAATCCAGCCACTTCCTGAACCTATAGTTGAACCCTGAAAATTACAAGAAAAGAAAAGAAGAAAAAAAAAGCGTATCAGAGTAGACACGTTTAATCTGAATAAGTACATATTAGGGGCAACATTATGCTGAAAAAATTGGCAGGCTAAGCTTGAGTAAAGATTGTATCCAATGCACAAAACTTCCCCCTCTGCAGGGTCTAGGGAAAGGAGGTTGGTAGCAATCCTCACCCCCAATTTTTAAGAGGCAGATTCTCAAAATCAAATCCAAAATACATCGGTTGGGCAGAGGGCACTTGTCATTGCACCAAGGCCAGAACTCCGCAGGACAGACCACTCCACTAAGATTATAGTAATTTTTTTTTTTAAATGACCAAGCTAACTCAGGACAAACCAAAATTCAATGTCAGCATTTACTCTTTATATTGAGCAGGCTGAACAGGCCAGGCTTAAAATTGCAACATCTGGTTCAGGAACATTCACAAGATCATGTCCATAAACACACAGACAAACATGCTACATGCTCATACACTTTTCATGTCCTTGTTAAGTTTTTCTTTTCTGTATTTTCATATCTAACTGATTGGGATGATCTCTTTTCATTCTAATAAAAACATACCCTTGATCCGTCGAAGTCATCAACTCTGACTGCTTCTATTTGAAGCCTTAGCTCTCCTGAATTCACTTTTTCAAGGGGAACCCATACATCCCATGTTGACCCCTCCACCAGTCCTTCCAAATTTACTCGTGCGCAACCTATGTGGTCATCTCCAAAGGTGTCTTCATTGTAGCATTTTATTTTAAGATATTCATCGCCTCCTATCTCATCAAATTCAAATTTCTGGTTCCATATGGGATTTAAAGCATGCATAGACTTAGTTTTCTGGAGAGCCTGAAAAGGTCCAAACACATACATGTTACACCAGAAGTAATGCTAGAATGTTCAGGATATTTGACCTCAGTTCATATAACATGAGACTATGAAGAAAAGAGAAACCTACCTTTCCATATTGCAATTTAACATATGGATCACACTTTCCAGATTTTTCTTTTGCAATAAGATCTTTTCCTTCCACAACAGTTATATTGATCTTCCTTCCAGTTCTTGCCAGAACAGTTGATGTCCCATTGATTGATTGTTGCAAGCTGAGATGATAGCTGTTCAAGCTGTGTGAACCATCCGAGAATTGCCATTCTTTTAAGACAAGTCTCACTGTCAACTGTAAAATTAATTTGAACGAGGGGAAAAAAACAAAAACAAGAACTTCTATTTCAAAGAAGCATATTGTAGTGAGAAAACTAAAACAATTAATTATCATCCAAAAAAGAAAAAGAAAAAGAGACATATAACAGTTTAATACGGCAAAGAAACCCTATTTGCTGTTCAAGGTTTAGGTGAACTATTTTTTGGTCCAATAGTTGGTTGAAAACATGAAATATTTTTAACCCCCCCCCCCCCCCAACACCTTCTTTTTTTAATAATGTAGGGAACCTTTCTAAAGAAAAGCCCTTTGGACACTCCAACTCTAGCCGGTAAGGCAATTGACTCCACCCATCATAACCAGTTGCCAGGTAATCCAAGGGCATTCACCCATGACAGGCAAAGCAGTTTATGCCCATGCCTGGGTCAACTAAAAGCCCTATTAGATCTAGAGTAATCACAAGTACGTTAGACCGCTATTAACTCATGTATCATATGATGAAATAACTTGCTGTAGTCAATATCAATCTGAGATGACAACGTTCATTAAGTTCTTGGAACATGGGAGACTAATTTTATAAGTAAAAACGCTGATGTGGAAAGAAGGAAGAAGAAGAAAAAATCATGGGACACAAATTATAAATATAGGGAAGAGTTATGACTTGTCATGAGATTTATTAATGTTTACCTCCCCAGACTGAGCCCCCTCAAATGGAATAACCATTTCAACTTCTGTTCCACAAAACGCATGCTTGGCTATTACACCAGAGTCAGGTCCTATTGCCCAAAATGTTGTGGAATCATCTGCGACATACTTCATCTGCTCATAGGATACAAGAATTCAACTTTGCTAACATTTTAATGAGTAATTGATATGCATAGTACATATTCTGAGAGTAAACAAGGGTTGAATAGATGGACAATTTTCAGACTATTAGTTGATAACACGTTTGTTAGCAATGTGAATAAATTATTGTGGTTGCTCAATTGAAAATGTGATAATTGCATGATTGGTCATGATATGTTATGAATCAGACCTAGCCATTTATTTAAGTCAGGCTACTTAGCAATATAAGGAAACATATTTTAACATAATATCATTATGGCACAATTCACACTTGATTTTTGACTAGTGTCTCAAGCATGTCTCTGTACATTTAAGGTGCAGGAACCAACTAAATTATACATCAAATAGTGATGGACCATGGCTTTATAATCTGAGACAGTGGCATCAAGAATGCTAGTACCTTAATTTCACAACTTGCTAGATAGTCATACTTCACACTGTTCGGGGTAGAGTCATAAAGATGGAATCGAATAATTCCTGTCTCTTCATGTAAAACCATATTGAATGTTGAATTCCATGTGGGACTTGAGCCTAATCTCACATCTGTCCTCCTAGTTAACTCTTCAAGTTCAACTTCCACAAATGTCTGCAGATCTTTATCAGTATGGAGCTCTTCTAAAGTGCCTTTTGTAGAAGAATTTTGCTGCCTTCTCACTGAGTTCCCTCTCAAGTAACTCCGAGAAAGTTTACTCGCTGAAATGACTGTCACATATATGCTACCACCAACAGCCTTCTTCCTTAGGTCTACAGCTGGCAAAGAGTAACAACGGCGGCGAGGTTCAACCATCGTCTTAACCAAGGTGTCAGTGAAAATTTTAACCTGCAAAGAACATATTATCAGATTAAGCTATTATATTTTCCAAAGAGTATAGCCAGAGTCATCATATTGGCCATCTAAGATTTGCTTTAGTATCACTTAGATGCTATTGTTTATTACGCCAGAAGAAACATCGAAAACAAAAAGCACTTCACCAATTTCAGGTGAGTATATACCATATTGACGTGAAAGGAGATATGGTAATAATATTAAAGCATAACATCAGATTCATCTGTTGTATAACCAGCCTAGTTTCCAGAAAATTGGGTTTCATCAAAAGTAGTAAGCATTTATTAGAATAATGGTTAAATAATTAAAATCATCATTTCTTATCAACTTATACTTTTGGGACAAGTCGTAATTTATCATGGTATCAAAGTAGGTGTTGTTGGGTTCAAACCATGTCTCCACTTTACCTCCCATTTTGGGTCGCACCTAATGGAGAGGACTTTGGGACCACATGAGGGTGAGTGTTAGAATAATCATGAAATGATTAATTTCACCATTTTCTATCTGCTTCTATGTTCGGGCCAAGTCTAATTTATCAGCATTCTCCTGCATAGCAATTTCTCAATTTAATTTTAGAAAAATTTCAGTAGTTGTGCTACAAACATTATATAACTGGATCTTTCCAGAACCATTCATGGAAAATAGAAATGCTGTGATTTGAAATGCACTTTTCTGCTATCAATACTGCAGAAGCTGCATCAAAACTACTCAATAAACTAATAAAAAAGGATGATACCAGATCAAGATCAACTGAAGCCAGCTCACATAAAGAAATACAATCTAAATTAATTCTTTATGTGAGTGAATATGGTCACTTAAGAAACCCACCAGCCAAGAAGAAACACCAGGCAACGCTGTGGCTGGTAGTGATTGGCTTCCACCACTTCCAAAGGCTACTCCAATTCTCACTTCAGGGGTTGACACAAATGAATACAAAATTGCCTTCCCCTCCAGAACTGGCATCAAGTGAAGCTGTAAAATGTAATTCACTGAATGAATAACAATTAGAAACACTGAAACTGCCTTTTCAGAAATACACAACAATCAGTGCCTTTAGAAACTGTAGGACATCGAAATTTCAGAGACACAAAAATCGAAGCAGTCATCAAATCAGGGCAAACCATTCTTTATGAGAGCAAAAAGGATCAAATTAACATTAAAAAGACACAAAAACTGTAACTAAGACGCATCAATGCCATAGCCATTCAACATCTGCCAAGGATATCATGTAAGATGGAATCATCAACTCTAACTTTAAATACAAGAATCTGAATGCATGCTACATCAGGTAAAAACTCAAAATGTGAAATAAAATGAAGAGAAAAAATCGATCCAATTTTATTTGTAAGGGACAGCCTAGACATCTACAACTTCAAAAATTCAGCCAAAAAAAAAAAAAAATCTACAACTTCAAAAGCTGACTAGCATTAACTTAACTATTCCCTTCATGGGCACCTCACACTTCGTGGTCAATGCGTCAAAGGTTAACTCCAACAAGATATCTTTTTTTGGGTAACACAAGTTCCTAGTGGATCTTGAACCCATGACCTTACCATCCACCTTGCTCTTACAAGGAAAGGAGATTCCATTTGAGCTAGAGCTCATTGGCTCCTCCAACACAATCCTTGAACCTCCTCCAGACCAAGATTCACATTCTCACAAACTAATAAATCAAAATGATCATCCAGTTTCTTTTACTTTTGTAATATATGATTTGTACTATCCTTTCAAGCTGTGTGAGAGAGAGAGAGAGAGAGAGAGAGAAATACTGTACATACATCACCCTTGATATGAAGGTTATTTATAATAATCCGTGCAGTCCCCATTGGCTTGGCCAGCTTAGCATGCAACAAAATGCTCATATCAGTTGTGTCCCAGTCAAAACCCAATCGCATGATTTTCTGTCAACATAAAGATGCTTCATGAAGATCCCAAGAATTTAGCAACAAAATTTCACTGCTTGACTCAAGAAGACAAACCAGCAATCATAACAATAAACCACACTAGGTGACAGCAAGAATATACTGAAATTTTGAACTATTATTATGTAAATTACTTAACCAGGCAATCTGATACTTATGATGTACCAGTTACAGTCATGTCAGACACCAAGGCCAGAGTCTATACATAATTAGAGTGTCATGTTCTTTCAGGCCACTGAATCAAACATTTCTTATCTGTCTAGGCACGATAGAGTAGCAGGCTTGCAGCTGTGCTTCTGTTTTTGATATTTACTAAAAGAAAATCACCCACTAACATAATATACTATTGTAACTTTTAGATGCCAAGATGACAGTTTTACACCCCAGACAAAAACAAAGGTCGATGTTTACCTTGACAAGTGCAAAGTGAATTGTATCTAAAATTTCAGTAGAGCACATTCTTTTATATTTTCGTTACAACTTGATCCCTTGACCATTTTCAATGCTTTCAAGGTTTATTATTTTGTACTTTTCTTCTCATTCAACACACGCACAGACACAGAAAATTTATAGAAGTTTTTAGATAAAACTGGTTACAGAGAACCATAGTTAGTGACTTGACCAATACATGGCAAGTCAAAAGGCTAATTGCACATCTTAAAAAACCATTGAAACAACTATTTATATACATCACCAGTATGAAATTGAAGAACACAGAGTTTACATGGAGGCATCAGCAGTACTTGATGCTTTATTTGGTAGAAATTATTTAGAGGTTGTTATTTCAGAGATAACGAAGGCTATATGGTACAAATTCCACTTGGAACCAGTGATGGACTTAAATCAATACTTAAAAATTGCTTACTAGAGATTTTAAATTTTCCTTGGATCTGCTTCTGCATTTGAGGAAATGCAAACATACTTACATTAATGTATGTAAAATTTCAAGAAAATAAAATAAAATAAAGAGAACACACACACAAGGCCTAGGTCAGTATCTGATAACTAATTAGGCCAATTCTTCAATCATTTTAACATCCATTATATAGCTAAGCCAACATGGAAGTGCTGAATTTTAAAAGAATGACATAATGGCCAATTCCTTGTTTATAGCAAACACAGAAGCTGATCACTACCAGCTTATAAAATTATGGCAACTCAGACTTGCCTTTAACAATAAAAGCAACAAGCAAGAAGTAACCAGCATGTTCAAGGCACCTGATAGAACGCTAACAGGAACAAGACATTTAAAAAAGAAAAAAAAAGAAAAAAGAAAAACTGAAAAAGGATTCTACTTCAAACAATAAAACCTGAAAAAGGATTTCAATCAGGTTGACTAACAAATAAACAGTAGAGAAACAACAAAAGAAATCTTCCTATTTGTAGAAACCTTCTTTCCAAGCTTTTATATTGGATTTCGAAAAAGGCTTGTTCCTGATATAATATCTAAAATTAAACACAATCCCTGCCCACCACCCCCCGCTCCAAAAAAAAAAAAGTGAACCTTGTCAAAAGAATGGGATACACATAAAATTTCAGAACTAAAAATCAGAAACCAAACCTGATCACCCGAAGTTGACCAGCTAGTCCCTTGAAGACCTAGGCTTGGTGGGCTTGAACCCAGTGAAAATTCAAGCAATTCAATTTTTTCCTACATGATAGCTTTTCTTCAGTATAGAGGTAGCATTCGGTTATCATCAGTCCAAAGATACGATGAATGAATGAATTTAAAAGAAAAAGTAGACCACTTACAATAAGCCTTGATTTTCGGTGCTTTAACCGTTTCTGCAAAAGAGTAGATTTTCCAATTAAGTTTATCATTATAAAATGTAATGTATGTATGTACGCCAAACTAAGGGGAGATATTCTACTGAAGCACTTATGATATTGGTAACAAGTATGAACACAATTTCTTCCAGCATTAGGTTGCAGTATATCAATTCCAAGGACTTTATGACAATAGAGGAAAAGAGAATATCAGTACTCCTGTCAAGTTGTCAATAATGGAATGGCAACACGGAATCAACTACTCTAATATCCATTTCTGGAGATTTCTTTTCAAAAAAATTTATAAAACATTGTAATCCCACTAGTAGGAGGGTCATGGATTAAATCTAAGTTGATCTAGGGGGAAATTTTTTGATCTTGTCATGATCTAAATGCAATAGATCTACTGTAGAAACTATGAATTACACTGTATTTGTCATCAGATCAAACTTACACCAAAATTTTTCAAAAAGGAATCAATTTATGAACATGCTAGCACAACTATTTAATCAGTAAAGTTTGAGAAGCATGCAAACAGAATTAGTTAACATGGTGCAGATGAATTCATTAAACCATAAAAACATGCAAATACTAGCAAGAAATGAAACATCGAGCAGAGGAGTTGCATAATTTCTGTGTTGAGTGATTAAAAGTGAATCTCAAGTATAATGAAGTACAGGATCTCACCTCAACAATGGCTGAGAACCTTATTGAGAGCTTTGGGCTAATGAAGTTAGGCCATACTTCCATCAACAGCCTATTCAACCATTCACAGTGCTCCAACGGTGTTATTGCCTACAAAAATGCAAATGGATAAAAATTGACTTCAAAAATCTCAAAGACTCATTGTTCGTATAACCAAAAAGAAGCAAATGTGAAGTTACTGAGGTGTTCTGTATAACTCGCTTCCATTTTTCATTCAAGTCTTCGACAAGTATTTGCTGTTGATAAGTTCCATACTGCACACATGAAAGTGACATCTCAGGTTATCACCATGTATGATTTCAAAACTCATTAACCAAAAAACCTAAAGCACATTATGTGTGAAACAATGACAAAGTATAGAGGTCTTTTGAACTGATTAAAATTAATGCATAATTCTGTTAAGCAGAAGCCTATTATAGAACTAGACTTTATTGAATCAATAGAAGTGGGAAAAAATCACAAATAATTTAAAGAATGTGACAGGTACAGTATGTGAAAAATTAAAACTATAATAAATAAAGGAAATTATAACATAATGGATTTCTATTATGGCAGACAAGCCAAAATCAAAATTATACTCCTGACTTCAAACCCCCAACATAAATAGCTTGGCCAAAAATTTATATAAAAAAAAAAAAGTTTTGAGTTGGCAAAAGTACAGCTATATTTTGGTCCTGCACTGATGTTTCAAATGCTACAGCACATGAGTTCCTTAGTTTGTGCTCAAAGATATCTCTTGTATAAAGATAGCATGCTCAAGTTTGTAACAACAATTTAGTTCCCTGGATTATTTTTCCCCCTTTTTCTTTTGGATAGGTAAACAGAATTCATACACTGGTACGGGATTGGATTTATGACTTTATCCTCACCCCTTATATATGGGGGAGGAATGCCAGACCATTGGCAGTTTACATGATGATTATTTTAAAGGAGAAAGAAAGGGTGACATAATGGCACACAACAATTAAAAAGAAAAAGAAATATAAAAAACCTATCAACTTGTTTCTATGTTATATGAGTAAAAATTTCCGGATTTCCTCATTTTTATAATGGGTGAGATTAGATGACACTAAAACTAATTGAAACTCAGTGCTACTACAAAGGAAAATCTTATTGTGTGCAATAATGCTCCTTTCCACAATGAACACAACAATGTAAAAGCTATTTCAACTACATGCCAAAAATGGGTTTGCCACATATGTGCGTGCGCAGATATATGTGTGTGTGTGTGAATGTGACAAAGGAGAGTACTTAGATTCTCTTCTTATTTGTACATAGTTTTTTTTCTTCTTCTGTTTTTCTGTATATATATATATATATATATATATATATTTTGTTTCTTCATGTGGCTTGCATGAAGTAGCCTTGTTTGATAAAAATTTTCTTACTTATCCAAAAAAAGAGAAGATCTTGTCTTTGTAACTCAATTTTTTATTCAACCATCAATGCAGCACAAATAATGAAAAGAAACAAAGAAAATAATAAAAGGAGAAATATCAATACATGATTATCCACCACCAAAAATTGGTTCAAAGAGTACCCCCACTTACTGTATTTTTTTATTTTTTCATAGGAAATCTAGTTATTGGATAAACTTCTGCAAGAATGCATACCAGAATAGCTTTCCATATACATACATACATACATATATATACATATATATATAAGTTGTTGCTTGGTGTAAACTCCCATCATTTTTTCTATCGGAGCATACTCAAGGATATCTTCTTCTTTTTTTCCTTTTTTTTAGATAAGTAACATCTGTCAAAGCATATCTTCTCTCCATCAAAGTTGCCTATTGAATTTGCATAAACTAATAAAAAATAAAATAAACAATAATTTCAATTTCAATTTCAATTTCAATTTTGGGTATAATTTTAATTGTTTTTATGTCATAATTAATCAATGGCAAAGGAATGGTTTGGGAGATGCAATGAATTGCATCAGATTTCATAAGGAAGAAATTACATATTCAAGTACAATACTTATACTGTCAAAAAGATGTGAGATAACCTGCTGTGCAAGGCAAGCTTCAGCCTGAATAAAGAAATATATAAAGCTAATAATAAACTCAACAAGAACTCAGTCAGGAATAGCAGCAGAACTAGATATTATATATTTACATAAAGACACACACGCACAGACCATTAAAAAAAATTCAATTTTAGAAGACTTGTAGAGATATGCAAAAGTTTATTGTAGCAGAATTCTGGGGAAAAGTGCAACACAGAGCAATAAATTTATATTAAAAAAAGCCAAATAGATTAGCAATGAAATAAAAGGCCAAATTCACTACTGTTGAGGAGGAAAAGAAATATCACAGTACACTTGAAAAGCTCTAAATTCAACCCAAAAAAAAAAAAACTGTTCAAAGTAAGCAACACAGACCAGACAATTTCATTTGCTCATAATTAATTAGTATGCAATAATTACTGAACACAATCATAACTAAAAGAGCTTAAAAAAAGAGCAACATAACAATAAAGTCAGTCAATTTCACTTAAACCAAAACAACACCCAAAAAAAAGTAACAATTTAAAATTAAAAAAAAAAAAAAAATTCAAGGAAAGAATCATGAAAACAAAAGGAGAACTATAAAGAAATTACCTGTCTAGTTGCCCAGACAGCAACAATGAGTGGAACCCAATTGGTAACAGAGAAAACCCATCTCTCAATAGCCCAAACAATCAATATTAGAGGAATCAAGAACGGAATTAGAGGCATCTCTTGTATGATACGTTTCACAAACTCCACAACCTCATCAAAACTCAAAGCTCTCTTTCTCCACCTACCCATTTGAGAAGGCACCCAGCTGAACCAGTTTCTAGCTTCTCTATATCCTTACATACAACAAATAATAGGTGTCCATACCTCCATGTTTATGTCAAAAAAAATGATTCCCATGTAAAACAAGAACTCATTGTCAAAAGGGTCAGAAGATGAATTATCCAGAAATATTAAATTTCCGGGATAGTGGTGGAATAATATATTTTGTTTTCAACAGTTAAAGAAGCCAAAGGCCCCAAAGAGGAAAAGGTGAAATAAGCTGAGAGAGACACAGACATTGGAAAAGTACGTTATTTATACAAAACAAAAAACAAAGGAAAAGGAAAGTCTAAAAGTCAGCGATAAACTCAGAAAAATTAAGCTTTATATTTTAGTGAGTCTGGAAGGATTTGTCGTTTTTGAGTAAAGGACGGTTTTGCTGTCCGTATTATTGCAAAACTATCTGTACTTTCCTTCATACCAGTATTTTAATCTTTTTTTTTTTTTTTTTTCTATCTTCACAGTCAAAAAAAAAAAAAAATCATTTTTTTAATTAAAATAACATTTCGATCCCTACTCTTTATCAAAAGTTTATTATTTATCTTTAAACTTAAGATATTAAAAATATTTGACATTTTATTCTTAAATTTTAAAAATGATCTTTTTTTTTTTTTATTTATCAAAATAGTCTATATTTCCAAGATTAAATTACACTTTTCCATTCTAATTTTTCATATTGATTTAATAATGCTAAATTATTTGAGAACCTTTATGACAAAGGAAAAGGGTGTATGTATAGAAATTCAGTATTTATTTACAGTTACATGATATTCAAAAACTTTTGAAATGTACAAAGTGTGAATGCTTATACAAGATATGGTCAGATTCAATGAGGTGAATAGCCATTTAAGGGATCATAGGACCTTGTTAGCTTGATTTTATCAATCATATTGATTTGGTGGTGCAAGCCGTAGTGGAGATTTTCTGCTGAATTTTTTGTTTTGATGTGGCAAGAACTTAAGTTAGAAATCATTTTTAAAAAAAATATGAAAGTTTCTAATATTATTGTAGATGTTAGACCCCCTTTTTTTTAGTTAATACTTAATAAAGGTTGGAACTTAATTCGATGGCCTCGACTATATGTTGTTGGTTGGAGTCCAAGAATTAAACTCTCCAAAGTTTATCAATCACTTTCTCAACTTTGTAAAATTAAAAGCATTATGCATTGAATACAACCTTAAAAGTTTATATTATTGTATTGTCATTCAATTTTTTAAATAAAAAAAAGGTCAATTAGTTAAACTTCATTTTCTATAAAGTATTAGCAAAACATTTTCAAAATTTTCTATTCTTTTAGAGCTTAAATTTTTGAGAAGAAGAAAAAAAAAATACTTTTAGATGAGACTACCTAGTTTTTGTTTTTAAAGGAAATAAATAAATATTTTTTTTTTTTTAAAAAGGACTTAAATGAGATCGACAGTCTCAAAAATTAGCCATCCATCAATAAATTGTGTACATAAAATTTTATCACATCATCAGTAATTCAAACAATCATTGATCAGTGTGTATATATATAAAAGAATTTCACAACAAAGTTATCCTAAGAATTTTGGAAGATTTTAGTTCTTATTGGGTATTCACCCATGTAATGATTGTTATTCTATATACTTGGTGTACTACGCCTCCATTTCACATAAGAGTAGACCCTATTTGTGGGGCACACGAACAGGACTATCCTAATGTGAGATAATGTTGTAATCTATTAGATGCACTAAATAATTTCACCTTCATACTCTTCTTAGAAGTTGCCTAAAAGATCTAAGCTCCTAAAGGAGCAATAATAGTTTACTTCTATTTTAATTAATATTTATACACTTTTTTTCCCTCAAGTTGGTAGATCAAGAAATGAGTGGATGATTTGTGGATTCTAGTTAGCTCAACCACTAAACTCTTTTGCCGTCGAGTAACTAGAGATTTGAGATCTATCTTATCTTAAAGGGAAAAAAAAAGTTGATGATGCTTGCAAATATTAGTCCATCTCTCAAAAAGGATACATTGGTAATCACACATACTTGATGGATTCATACACTTCCTTTTTTCTTCAAAGTAATAGAAGAAAGGTGATGTGTGGATAAATTATATTGGTTTAAGGTCCACCTTAAAAGGAGTAGTATGATAATTACGCACACTTGGTAGGTCTTAAAAATTTAAAATTACTATCTCATTCTCATCTTTCATTCTATTCCCCAAAAAGGAAAGATTTAATTTGAGTTAGAAATCATTAAACGTTTTTAATATAAAAGCTTTATTTTTAAATACAGAATTTTTATAATATCTCAGAGGTTAGATTTTAATGTAAATCATGAGATGGTAAGTACACTTTGTGATAAGTTGCTGGTTCAAGTTCAAAGATTTAACTCTCTAAAAGTTGGTGATAAAGATGTCTATCAATTATTGTTATTGGTTTGAGTTGGAGAAATAAACTCTGTAAAAATTAGAAGTAAAGATGCCTATGAATCTTTTATTTCAGTTTTGTAAAAGTAGATTCTAAAAAATAAAAAATAAAATAAAATAAAATAAAACAAAATTGTAAAAGTTTTTTTTTCTTGAAGAAGAAAATTGTAAAAGTACGAGCCTTATGTGCATTGCAGGCCAACTTTAAAAGTTTATATTATTGTATTGTAATTTAATTTGTCATTTAATCCAACCTTGGTTTTCCAGAAGGAAGTAGAAAAACATTTTCAGATTTTTTTTTTTTTTTTTGGGTGGAACTTAACTTTTTGAGAAGAAGACAAAATCTTTTTAGGTAGAACTTAGAAGAAAGACAGTGTTGCTTTCGTTCCAATGACGGCAGCACCAATAAACATAGATAAGAATTAGAAAGGATCACCTAGCAAATAAAAAGGAAAAAACAAAAAAACAAAAACAAAAGATTTAGATGCACTTTACGGTCTTAAAAACCATCATCTACATTTATATGTTTTTGAATAATAATAGAGTTGACGTGTGTTAGTGCATGGTTATTGTCTCCACCCACCTAAACTCTGTCATAGAGGGCATAGGAAACTTATAATTCTCTCATTCACATGAACCATGTCATACATAATTTGAAATTGCTTCAGCAATAGTGGGAACTCGAACTTATAATCTTTACACTAATAAATATGATGGGTCACAACAACTTTATACCACAAAAGCCATGAGCTCATGTGCGTGGAATTTTTTTTCTCGAATACTAATCCATCTACAACTTGGGAGCACATATATGTGGCTAGTGCATAGCCAGGTGTGGGCCACTTGTTCCACATTTGTGGTTGCAATGGTGTGAAACGGTGGAATATCCGAATACGGGTTTGTGAAGAACTGTACCAGTCAGAACTGGCTGGCTAGTTAGTAAATAGTGAGAAATAATGGACGACAGCATTTAAATCTTTAGCAATCTACTTTTATGATGCTATGACTATGATTGGTTAGTTTAGCAAAAATGACTATGATTTGGTTAGTTTATTCACGCGTAAGAATGTGCATATTATATATAATTTGTCTGGTCAATGTTTCGTGCTTCCCTGTCGTGGGCTCACCTTGTTGGACTCGGCAGGTCAAGGAGGTATGACCGTACAGTCCGAATCTCGGATCTAGATTTCGTGTCATTCCATTTGGCAACAACTTTCTACTCTTTAAGGTTGTACTCCAAATCTCTAGATGAATGTCTTTGTTTTTGCACCACATTGCAAAGCACAACAATGGTCATTCCTTGATAGCCTCTCTCACTGGGATTTCATTTCATTCGGGGAGACACTACTTAGCAAACAATATATTGACTATTTTTAATAAAATTTTCAAAGAAAAAAAGTTGTAATTTGATAGTTATAAAGGAGGAATAATTTGAATAGTGAGCTTTTTTGTTAGAAACATTAAAAAGTGTTAGTTAAAGTACAAAATATTGATCTAAAAAAAACAAAATCTCCCTTCTGGGATGTTGTTTTCTGGTTACTAGACTTTGAATTCTCTAAAATCTTTGATTTTACTAGCTAGTACGAGATCTGTGTAATTTTAGAAGACTTGATCAGTTGAGCTAAATTTGGTTGGAACTCATATCTTCAAAGATTGTTATTATGTTTCTTATAAAAAAATAAATTTGGGACAATAATTTTATCCTATTTTGATATTAATCATTCAAAAAAAAAAAAAAAAAGGAAAAAGGAAAAGAATGAAGAGTTATTTTTCCTCTAGGTAAAAAGTTTAAACAAATAATATACTCAATAGATCAAATATATGAATTATATCGTAAATCGATTTTTCATTTTTGTATCGTGTATCATAAACTACAAAAACAATATTTTATATGTAAAAAAAAAAGTTATATACATATTGTAGGGACACAATTTTTAACGACCCAAGAATGACATTGAGCTCGTATGTAAAGGGCCCGAACAATATAATTTGTAAAATGTGGGCTTGAAAGGCTGGACCTTGGTCACCGGACAGCGGTCTGGTCATGATTTTTATGGAAGCTCATACGAAGGTAGGCTTGGCCTGAATAGCTAAGCTTACCTCGATGCAGCTTGGAGGGTTTAAGTCCTCGGATGCATCCGAGGAGCATCATATCCTTCCCATTCTCCCTTTTTGTAGGATTTCATCCTCCTTTCTTGGGATCCCCCTCCTCCTTGACTCTCTTTCCCTTTTATACTAGTGTTTACTTCCCGTTTAGTATCCACGTGTAAGTTTTGCTTTTTGGGGTACAAACCAGTCCTATCAATCCATACCTCAGAGCGGTTAGGGGTGGTTGGAAAAAGTTAAATAGCATGGTCTGGAGTATGGGCCTGTCAGATGCAGGGTTCCATACTACAGTGTTGGCAGCTTTCTCCTTTATACTGCCCCTGTACTGAGTTTGCCCTTTTCTTCAGAAGTTTTGTGAGGTGCCAAGCATAAGATCGTCCTCGGAAATCATTCTCTTTGGTTTGGATCTTGGGCCCTATTATGAAGTGGGCTGGGACCACAAATTCTCGGGCCCCACAATAACCCCTCAAAATCCTGCTGCCCGACCTCCTGGTTGGGGAGGGGGGTTTTGGTGATGTCGGGCTCAAACCATGGCTTGCCCAATTCTGTACTTTATTGATGTTGGTGTTTTCTATGTGCATGGGAGGTGCACCGAATTATAAGACATCCCTCTAGACTTACTCACGCGGCGTCCTCGACGTTTCAATGCTCGAGGCACGCCTTCACGAGGATATTCAAATCTTATGGTTGCAAACAGTATTGAAAATTGAGCCAAAACCGTCTTGTCTGTAGCATTTCTTGGAAACCTGCATAAATTAAATGCCGCCAATTTGCCCTTTATACAGGTAGGATAGGAGGTTACTCCCTTTACATATAAACCCCTCGGTCCCTTCAAATTCATAATCCTTCATCCATACTCACAGTCTTCATCTCCAGTGCAATCCACCCTTAGAGCAATATGTTTGAGGCGCGGGTGAAGGTGAAGGAACCACACCCATTCCAGAGGCACCGGATTCTTCCGAGACTCAAGGTGGTGCGGTCTGGACGGGGGAGGCATAGACTCAAGACAATCCTCCGTTTTCATAAGGTGGGGGTGATATTTCTACCTCTTTTAGTCAAAATCCGAAGCAGGCACTGGTCGCATGAGATTCTTGGTGCAACAGCGATAAGGTTTTCCGTCGTTAGTGCCATCCGCTCCATCGCGAGTGTGGCTAACATGGAGGCTCATCAACTTCCTGTGTGGCCACCTGCGAATACCCCGCTCCCTGCACCTTTTCTTCAAAGGTGCTAGCCTCACATTAGGTTCTTTTGTTGCCTGAGTTATGGGCATGTAGAAGTACCGAGGAATGGTTTCCTTAGACAACATTTTGGAACTGCTGCATCCCTCTTCTTTGCACCTCTTCTTCTGCTTTTTCTTCATTCCCTTGTATCTTTTCTTTTTGCTTATGTAGTTAATTTTTAGTATAAGCTTATTCAAGCTCTTTTATTGTACATTGTACTATTTTATTTGTCTTAATAAAAGATGAATCTATTTCCTTCTAAATACTTTTCTTTTCTGCAGCAATTACTTTGTGAATGGGTGTACTTCATGTGTATTTTCCTTTAATGATACTTAGGGCAGGAAACCTTGTAACAAAAAGCTATTAATTTGAACTTATCAACATTATCAAATATAATAATGTTAACCCACAGTAGATTAAACTTATGAGACTAACCGAGATAACAACTGAGTGCCCCGTAATGCGTGTGAGACAGCCGTCCGAGAATGAGAAACTCAAAATAAACCATCCGAGAGAGTTGCCGAGTAGGGAGGGACTTTGGCCATGTTTTTGATAACGCCTGGCCCCATCACAATCGCATTAGTTCCCTTGGTATTGAGGATCCGAAGATAAACCGGGGATTCCATTCGGTCTAGGGATTAACCCGATTACTAATGGGTAACCCCTCCATGGGATAAAGTCTGAGGGACATACAATGTCCAGGTTGTGTCCAGAACCTTTCTTTTTTCTTTCAGGTAGTTGGTTTTCCCTTAGGCTTGAGTCCAAGGACCATACATTACCTTTGGTTCTGTCCAAAACTTGTATTTTTTCTTTTAGGTAGTTGGTTTCCCCATAGGCTTGAGTCTGAGGACCATACAAGGCCTTGGTTCTGTCCAAAACTTGTATTTTTTCTCTTAAGTAATTGGTTTCCCCAGAGGCTTGAGTCCGAGGACCATACAAGGCCTTGGTTCTGTCCAAAACTTGTATTTTTTCTTTTAAGTAGTTGGTTTCCCCAGTGGCTTGAGTCCGAGGACCATACAAGGCCTTGGTTCTGTCCAAAACTTGTATTTTTTCTCTTAAGTAGTTGGTTTCTCCAGAGGTTTGAGTCCGAGGACCATAAAAGGCCTTGGTTTTGTCCAAAACTTGTATTTTTTCTTTTAAGTAGTTGGTTTCCCTAGAGGCTTGAGTCCGAGGACCATATAAGGCCTTGGTTCTGTCCAAAACTTGTATTTTTTCTTTTAAGTAATTGGTTTCCCCATAGGCTTGAGTCCGAGGACCATACAAGGCCTTGGTTCTGTCCAAAACTTGTATTGTTTCTTTTAAGTAGTTGGTTTCCCCAGAGGCTTGAGTCCGAAGACCATACAAGCCCTTGGTTCTGTCTAAAACTTGTATTTTTTCTTATAAATAGTTCGTTTCCCTAGAGGCTTGAGTCCGAGGACCATACAAGGTCTCGGTTCTGTCCAAAACTTGTATTTTTTCTTTTAAGTAGTTGGTTTCCCCAGAGGCTTGATCCCGAGGACCATACAAGGCCTTGGTTCTGTCCAAAACTTCTATTTTTTCTTGTAAGTAGTTGGTTTCCCCAGAGGCTTGAGTCCGAGGACCATACAAGACCTTGGTTCTGTCCAAAACTTGTATTTTTTCTTATAAGTAGTTGGTTTACCCAGAGGTTTGAGTCCGAGGACCATACAAGGCCTTGGTTCTGTCCAAAACTTGTATTTTTTCCTGTAAGTAGTTGGTTTCCCCAGAGGCTTGAGTCCGAGGGCCATACAAGGCCTTAGTTCTGTCCAAAACTTCTATTTTTTCTTGTAAAACTTGTATTTTTTCTTGTAAGTAATTGGTTTCCCCAGAGGCTTGAGTCCGAGGACCATACAAGGCCTTGGTTCTGTCCAAAACTTCTATTTTTTCTTGTAAGTAGTTGGTTTCCCCAGAGGCTTGAATCCGAGGACCATACAAGGCCTTGGTTCTGTCCAAAACTTCTATTTTTTTCTTGTAAGTAGTTGGTTTCCCCAGAGGCTTGAGGTCTAGGACCATACAAGACCTTGGTTCTGTCCAAAACTTGTATTTTTTCTTGTATTTTTCGAAAATTAGCCCCTCGACCAAGGTAGGGAGAGTTAGTTTGATGTTGGAAGCCCCTGGAGCTGCCCGTGCCATTGGCATTGCGAGGTGTAGCCCCTAACGGAAATTTATGTCGGAACAACAACAGCGCGTTTCTGGAAATGAAGGAACCTTCACAGACCCTTGCTTGACAGAGGCTTGACTCCACCGCCACCTGTGCCAACGCGCAAGCCTTCCCACAGACGGCGCCAATTGTAGGGACACGATTTTTAACGACCCAAGAATGACATTGGGCTCGTATGTAAAGGGTCCGAACAATATAATTTGTAGAGTGTGGACTTGAAAGGTTGGATCTTGGTCATCGGACAACGGTCTGGTCATGATTTTTATGGAAGCTCATACGAAGGTAGGCTTGGCCTGAATAGCTAAGCCTTACCTCGATGCAGCTTGGAGGGTTTAAGTCCTCGGACGCAGTCCGAGGAGCATCATATCCTTCCCATTCTCCCTTTTTGTAGGATTTCATCCTCCTTTCTTGGGATCCCCCCTCCCCCTTGGCTCTCTTTCCCTTTTATACTAGTGTTTACTTCCCGTTTAGTGTCCACGTGTAAGTTTTGCTTTTTGGGGTACAGACACATCCTATCAATCCATACCTCGGAGCGATTGGGGGTGGTTGGGAAAAGTTAAATAGCATGGTTTGGAGTATGGGCCTATCAGATGCAAGGTTCCATACTACAGTGTTGACAGCTTTCTCCCTTGTACTGCCCCTGTACTGAGTTTTTCCTTTTCTTCAGGAGTTTTGTGAGGTGTCAAGCATAAGATCGTCCTCGGAAATCATTCTCTTTGGTTTGGATCTTGGGCCCTATTATGAAGTGGGCCGGGACCATGAATTCTCAGGCTCCACACATATATTAAAGGTATATTTATTATAAAATATTTAATAAAAATAAGTAAATAAGTCAAATACAAATATATTTATAACATCCACAGTTAAATTGGTCAAAATCAAAATCAGAAGGGTTAATATAATATAATATAATATAATATAATATATATATATATATATATAAAAGTTAAAATAATTTTTTGCTCATCATATTCATCATCTTTCTTAATTAATCAGCTTTATCTCTCCATAGTCCAAGACTCCAAGCCAATGTCATATTACAAAATCATATCCTCCTTGACTTCGTCTTCTTGGTCATTTTCTTCATCATCATCTCTAACAGTTTCTATCTATTCATGTTCTTTATTTCAATAACTTTTTCTCTACTTTTCTTATTCCCATTCAAGTTTATTTGACCTATAATCATAATAACCAAACAAAAAAAGAAAAAAAAAAAGGTTCTATTGTCATTCAATCAATAGTTTATTTACAATATAGAAAAGAAATTTGCACTTTCATGTAAACTATACACGTCTTTCTTTTGCAAGGAGATGAAAAAAGAAAACGTCATTTTATCGGGCTTAGTTGAGTAGCCCAATAATTGTATAAAAACAAGCTCAACAACTAGTTAGATTCATTTCAAAGCATAAAATTTAGCAAAAACGCACATGTTTATATATAGTTTTTTTTTTTTTTAGAGAGTTTCAACTTATAGTATCCGTTTCTGATGATAGTTCTTTATTATTAGACCAAGATACTAATCAGTTTTTAGTGTAGATGGGGATTGAACACCAAATCTTTTATACAACCATCAGAGACTTTATCAGTTGAGCTAACTGGATATAATATAATATAATATAATATAATATGATCCATATAATACGTAATTATTTATCGTATGATTCATGAGTATAACTGATACATATCTATGATACCATTTTTTTTTAGTTCAATTCGATATAAATTATATGATACTAACAACTGTGATAACACTTATTAAGATTTGAACCCAACTACTCTGCTTAAAGGAGATCCCAACATGTGATTGAGCAAGAAGCATGATGATTGGAAAATTAACATTTGAAAAAATTGACGATGAGGACCCACCCAGTAAATATTCAAATCATCATTTTCTCTAGAAGTAACATGTAAAGGGATACTCTTTAGGAAAATTATTCTAAAAAAATAATAATAATAATAAAATAGAAAACTACAAGTTTGTCACTTATTTCTTACATCTCTCTCTCTCTCTTTTTGAGACAAACTCTAAGCTGTTTTTCAAATTAACTTCACTCAAACTATTCCTTACATCTCTCTCTCTCTTTTTTGGAAGAGAACTTTTTCTTATTTCTTCTGCTATTAGATTTCAAACTATGAATTGATTTACACGCTTGAAATCACTTTGAAGCAATAAATATGACTAGTTCGATACAAATCTTAAGAGCACTAAGTGGGTGAAAAATAGAAATATGTGTAAAATTTTATATAGTTTTGTCTGAAAAAACCTACATTAGTTAGTATATAATTATATAAATTTATAAATAGGCTTGTTCGTTGATCTATCAGCACCGATTGAAACCAGTCTAACTGCACCAATCCAACCCCCTCAGAGCTCCACCAAAGGTTTCCAGCACAGTGGTTAGTGACATCTCTTTAGTACCGACATCGAATCGATGTGGCCATCAACGTCGAGATGTGCACACCGCCGAGAACCGAACCGCACCGAGTATGTTTAATATATATATATATATATAATTTTATTTTTTGTTTTTTTAAAAAAAAAAAATATGGTGTGTTGAGCACGCCATGCTCTCAGTTTCTCACAACGTGGCCCGTGCTCTGTTTAAAAATATATGGCGTGCTGAGCACACCGTGCTCAGACTCCCAGTTTCCTCTTTTTTTTTCTTTTTTTTTTTTTTTTTTTTTTATGAGGAGGACTCTTAGTTTCTTTCTCACCCACATGCGAAGTCAAAAAAAAAAAAAAAAAATTTAGTGACTATTAATAAATAAAAAATGTTAGCGTGTGTCAGTCCTAAAGTCTAAACTCACTCAGGTCTTGTCTAAGTTGTCTTGCATTTAAACAAACCAAAAAAAAAAAAAAAGGAAAAAAAAGAAAAGAAAAAGAAAAATGATGTTGTATTTGGTTAGTGTTTTAAGTCACTATGTAAGATTTTTTTTTCTTATTTACTCTCAGCCACACACGTATCCAGTTGTCTTACACTCTAACTTGTCTCTTTCTCTCTTTTTTAGACTTGTGTTCTTAGTCTCTCAATCTCTCAAACTCAACTCACTCAACTCAGTCAGACAAGTGGTTTGTAATGGGTTTTAATACTTGGGCTTGTAATGGATTTTGAATCTTTTGATATTTAGATTTGATCTAAATTTTGATTTGTGGTTTGAATCTTTGAGTTTTCTAAATTTTGTACAATCCTATTTGTAAGTTTATATAGTAATCGTGCAAATTTATAATGATATTATTTATTTTGTATTTAATTTTTTATTCTTTTTATGTATTTCAAGGATAAAGAAATGTGTTTGTTGTATATATGAAAAAAATGAAATAATTATAAAAAAAAAAAAATATTTTAATGAAATAAAGTTCAAAATAAATAACCAAATGTACGATATTTGAAAAATTAGTATATAGAAATTTTTTTTACCCCATCTAGAACGACAAACAGTGGAAACCATTTGTCATATTTTCTCGAAGCTAACTATCACTCTCTCGAAAACGATAAATGGGACAACGTTCGCCACATGCTAATCAACAAAAGTAGTGGTAAATAGTCAATGCCTCAATGGACCACATCTGCACTATGATCGATCACTCTTGAACTGTGTCTTTGGTAGTTTTCCCAGAGCCACATGGAGTTTCATCATTCCTCGGTGGACACCACACCACTACTGCTTAATAGTACTCCACAACTTACTTGTAACACCCTCGATGTAACCAGGGAATATCCCTTGAATGATACTGAATTACTGATGAAAACTAACGATTTTTTTTGTATTTTCTACTCGCATCTCCTTTTAATTCTTTTCCCAGTACTACAATGGTCAAGCCCTTCATTCTACTATCAGTAGCAAGGGTTTGTGTTTTGTGTTATATCCAAAGTGGCTTGCCAGATAATCACTTACGGATGAAATTTACATAATCAATGCTGGAAATTTTGTTTGCATTTGAAAAAAATATATAATGGACGGAAATGTCTACAGAATCAGAAAGTGGGAAAGTGAGAGAAAAGAGGTAAGCATTTATAAGATAAATTTTTCAAACTTAGGAACAAAATTGGTCAGGTTTACTGGGCTTTTTTTTTTTTTTTTTTACTTGATCCCATCCTTTAATAAGGGTTTTGAATCTTTAAAATCGATTTATGTTGGATTTGGGTTTGTTAAAATAAAAGGATGAGAATAAAATATTTAGAGAGAGAATGAGAAAACAGAAGCAGGAGAATTACATTATTTTTGAGGATTTTAGAACTTGAGTGCTCTGCTGTTAACGAGTTATCAACTATGGTTTTTTAAAAAGTAATTTTTGGAAATATCCCATGCATTACAAAAAACTTCCAATAAACAGAATTGTCTTAAAAAAATGCACATGAAATCTCAACTTCGCTGAACTTTTTTCCTTCTAGCTTATAATAATGGAATCATGTTTGTCCTCTTGAATGTACTACAAAAATTACTTTTGACGGAAGAAAACAAAATCTCATAATAAGAAGCACGATATATGCCGTTTTCCATCATCAACAAAATATCTTGGTATGACCCAATTTATCTAAGGATGAAGCATAATCGTCCATCTAGTTCCTACAGATTGGTGACTCTATGACAGTTCAAAAACTAGTTGGTTTCATGGTATCATATATCATCAAGATTTGCATTTGAGTACGATAGTGAGTGAGGAAGAAAATAAAATTTGAGAATAAAATCGGTCTTCGTTGGGTCAAAATCAAGATCTACAACCATGAAATGGCTTCTTGGATAGAGTTAGAGTGGTAGGATTTCATATTGGTTAAATGGTGAAGCATTCTATTGGTTGACTGCTTCTCCGAATATTCTTAACAAGAGTACTTTCTTTGACCTCTCCAATGAAAAATTCCAAAAGTGTAAAATCCTAGTATAACCAAGTAAAAATTGGCACTTTTTTATACTTCTCGATTCTTGGATTCCACAATGTCATTGATTTCACATTATATATGAACGCTACTTCATGACAATTATTGACACTGTTTGGGGTTGAAAGTGGCAATGTAAGAAGCTCCTTTTAAAGTTTTTGACATTATACCTACATGGGCGAGTTTTGCACAAAGTGCATGCATTTTATGAAAGAATTTTCTGGATTTTTATTAGTTTCCTCCAATGACAGATGAAAGAGTGAGAAGTGTGAATGATGTAATTGGGTTTTAAGCATAGGGAAAACATGAATTTGAAAGATTGATGTAGTTCATTCTATTTTTAAGTCCAAGATAATGCAAGACTTAGAATATGAATGAGGCATACATATAGTCCACAAGTTGATGCAAGCAAGAAAAGTTGATTAAGACGTTGGGTCCAAAACTTAAGACATTGGGAGCACATGTTTATTTGATCAAATTCATTTTTAGGCACACTTAAGATAATCTCAAAGCACATCCCTAATCTTGTCAAGATCTACTCACTAAGGAAGATACCAAGAAGCAATGAAGAGCATGAATGAAAGTATCGACATCATGAACAAGACACTTGTTTGCATGGAGGAGCTAATGAAGGATGTAAGCACTCGACTACATAGGCTTTAAGATATGCATGGCACAAGCCGAGGATGTTTTTGGCAAGCCAAAAGAAAGAAAGTTATTGCCAATGACACTCCCAAAAAGAGAAGGGAATTTGATGACATTCACATATCGTTGTTAAAGGCCTTTAAAATCTTATCTAAGAAATGTTACCTCAAGCTACTTGAACCTACTCTTCTTCCAATTCCAATCCCAAACACCTGGAACATGAATGAGTATTGTGCTTTTCACCAAAAGTCAGGACACAAGACAAATAATTGCTTTAGGTTGAAGCATGAGATTCAAGATTTGATTGATGGTGGAGTGATTGCCAAGCCAAGATGCTAAAGATGAAGCAAGATCAAATGAAGAGATGTGCTTAAGAGATTTGATCCATGAGAATACCTTTGCTAGAGGATGATCCATTTCAATTTTATTGAGTCTTTTTCAATTGTCATGTCTTTAATTTGTCAAGTCAATTTTAGTCTTTCTCGATGTTATGTTGTTGAGTCTTTCCCTTTGTTGTGTTGTTGAGTCTTTGTTTAAGATGTCTTGTTGATTCTTTCCATATGTTTTGTTGTTGAGTCATGTTCCTTTGAATTTTCAAGTCAATGTTGTTTCACTTTCAAAAAAGATGGTTATTCAAATATGACATGTATCATGTGATCTCTTTTTGCTAGCTTTGAAATGAATGAATCCTTAAACCTAACATATTTATTAATTCAAATAAGGAATCAAAAGATAAGATTGTCTTAGTTCATTCGATCACAAGAAGCAAGCATGAAAGTGAGAAAAAGGTTGAGATGTAGAGAGAAGAAAAAAAAAAGAAAAAAAAAAAGACTTCGATCAAGTGAGAGAGTACACAAGGATGAGTGATGAGAGATTCCTTGAAGCACAAGACATGAGTGAGTTCAAATATAGGAAAGAGAAATTGAATAAATAACTTATTGTTTCACATGGATGACACTACGATGATGAGAACTTGATGAGATTAAAAGACTAACCTAAGTTTAGAAAGGCTAAGAAATCAAGGTTGAAGGGATAAAAGGCCATATTTCTGCTACCCATTTTACAATGAGAGATTATTTCCACTTGCTAACCCCGTTGAGCCTAGATTACTTCTTTCTTTATACCCATGCCAAGAGATTATCCCCTACACTAGGAGCATGTTCTTAAGAAATGGTGATTTGAAAGGTTTACCCTTAACACTAGGGCATACTCTAATATTGGAAAAGATCAACCCTATACCAGGGGGCAAATTTTGTGGATGAATGATAGAGGGAAGTGAGGATGATTTATAAGTAAAAGAATACCCCTTTCCCAACAAGAGGCATGGAAAAAGAAAAAAGAGAGAAAAACAAAGAAAAGAAAAATGGGAGATACAAGAAAAGAAGAGAGGAAAAGGAAATGAAATTGAGAATCAAAATGGACAAGGAAAAATGGATGAAAAAGAAGAAAACAATGCAAGCACGAGATAAGTAGAAATCTTTGGCAATTAGGATACCTTGAGAATAAAATTGAATTTGAGCCTCAAATACCTTTTCTTTCTTAATTAAGCCTTAGAATCTCAGCTTCGTTACAGTCCAAAAACAAGTCTTCTCTGATTAGTTGAGATTGTTTAGCCTTACAAATTTTGGAAAGCCTAATCTTAGTAGCGGAAAAAAAAAAAAAAAAAGGTCTGTTTGGTTAAAAACCTAAAAGGGCAACCTAGACAAAAGTTAGGGCACCTTGAAAAGAAGTGAAGAAGAGCAACAAGGAAAATGGTGAACTTTCACCAAGTTAGAGACAAATCATGAATGAAAATGACAAAGGAATGAACATACAAGAGAAGATGAAGTTACCTCCAAGCTAAAACAACTATGATGAAGAGAAAAGTGACCATACATGAGAGATGAGTTGATTGAGGAGAATACAAGAAGAGAGAGGTGAGAGAAATGAGGTATGCATGTTCAAACAAAGATAATGATTGAGTTTACTAGAGATAATTGAATTATAAATTTATATTTGGACCAATCAATGAAGATGGTAGGTGATTCATACAAAACTAGTTCAAAGAGAATATGCATTGGGGTACAAAATCATCTGGATCTATGATTCCTTGTTTTTACCTCCTTTCTTCAATTCCTCCACATTTTCTTCAAGGTCCTATTTGTATTCAAATCATGTTGAGCTCTACTATCTCTAAACTTTTTATGTGTTTGAAACTTCTTTGGTCTAAAGTCTCTTCCAACTTGTTGTGTTCATAAATATTCATTTGTCTCAAAACTTGTATCATGTTTAGAACTTCTTTGATCTAGAGTCTCTTTCAACTATCTTTGATCTTTGTCTAGAGGTGTTAGGAATTCTAGAGAATTGATGGTCATCCAAAGGCAAAAGGTGCATAAAATAAAAAAGAACAAATGATTTGTTTGAATAAATATATGTCCCCGTAAAAGAAAAGAATACAATGAACACATGGCCTAATCAACTCTTCCTTGTTAATGCTTTAAAGAAAAAAAAATGCAATTTTTAGAAGTCCAAAAGAATGGGAAAGAAATTTTTTTTTTAAAAAAAAGTGAGATGTTGAAAATAAAGAAAAAGAAAAAAAAAATGAAAGAGGAAGGTTTGAAAAGAAAATGAAGACTTGGAAAGTGAGAGAAGAAAAGAGAGGGTGAAGATGAAGAGGAGAAGAGAGGGAATAAAAGAAAAGAAGATTGAAGAGAGAGAAAACAAAGGTGAAAAAAAAAATGATGAGAAGATGAGAATGAGAGATTGAAAAAAAAAAAAAAAGAAGAGAGAAAACAAAAGAGAAAAGAAGAAAAAAAAATGAATGATGAAGAGAAGATAACAAAAGAGAAGAAAAAAAATGATGAGAAGATTAGGAAAAAAGAAACAAGAAAAGAGAGAACAAAAAAATTGTTTGAAGGGAAGATTTTGAGGAATGATGTGATATATTGTGCTTGGTTTTGTCCTGATGTGTTTGGACCAAACCTAATGTGACTCGTTGTGATTGGTTTTGTCCTAATGTGTTCGAATTAAACCTGATGTGGCCTATTTTGATTGGATTTGTCTTGATGTGTTTGGACCAAACCAGATGTAAAGCGTTGTGATTGGTTCTATCCTGATGTGTTTAGACCAAACCTTATGTGACTTGTTGTGATTGGTGTGACTTAATTGTTGTGAGAAATCTGAAAAGTTTAAGAAAGCTTCAAAATTCAAAAATGAATTCAATAATTCAAGAGAGAGATTGGCACAAGAAGAAAATCAAGAATTTCAAAAGTCTAAGGAGAATTTCAAAAGAAACGATTTTAAGTTTCAAATATCCAAGAGAGAAGAAAGTTTTCAAAATTGGACGGATTTGAATAATGAATTCCTTGATGTGTGATGTTGAGTTTTTTGAATTTTTTTTATGATGATATGATGTTGTGTTGGTGTGTTTATGCTTATGATGTTGTGTTGATATGTTTATGATGTTGGGATGATGTGTTGATAACATGATGTGTGATGTGTGATTTTTGGCTTAGGATAGTAGCCATTGATGTTATTTTTATGATATGTGGCTTTGCCATTAAAAGCGGCTACCTCTTTTTGGGACGTCGATCACTCACTAACAGGAGTAGTTAGTTTCTCCCATCCGTATTTAACAGAGTTCCACACTCTCTCATCTATAGATTTCAGGAAGGCTTTCATCCTCACCTTCCAATAGGCATAGTTATTTCCATCAAAGTGTGGAAGGATCACAAGACAGTGATCATGTTCCATGACAACAGGGGTCAAGGATCAACTCTTAAATCAAGAGATCTAAACACAATAGCTAACTTGCTCTGATACCACTTGTTAGTTTTTTGACCCCTTAACACAATATGTTTAACCTAATATTAAGCCAAGTTTATTAACAAGTTTGTTAATTCGATTTAGGTTAAACCAATATGTGTAAAACAGATATAAAAAAAAAAAAAAAAAAAAAAAAAAAAAAAAAAAAAAAAAACACACACACACACACACAGATCTGATGACCTAGGAAAACCTAACCGGTAAAAAACCTAGGGAGGATTTAGCCTAGCTATCCTCAAGGTAAAAAAAAAATCCACTATAAAGGAATTGAAATTTGTACAATAAGACTTAGACCACTAATATCCTATTGCTACCTCATGTAGAAAACTTATTACCACGACCATGTGACAGCTCCGAGTCCACGAACTACTTCTTTCCTTGATCTACAGCAACCACAAGTTCTCCTACTTGTGACTTTGAGACACCCCTCAAATGTTTCAGATGTTATTGAAAGTTTTTTATGCAGCAATTGAAGCAATTATCAAGTTCTTGATTTGAATCTTGATCTTGATAACTCTATGTGTGTGTATGAAAGTAAACACCTCTTAGATCTCACAAAAGATTCAACACACAATTTAACAAAGACTTCTAAAATGAAGTTAGGGTTTTTTCCTTTTATATTTGGAGTGAAACACTTAACCCTACACACCATATGGGCTTGGGCTGGTTTAATAATTTTGCAGAAAATTACTGATTCATGAGGTTCGATCGATCGAGTCTAATTTTCGATTGATTAAGCCTTGTAGATTTTGAATAGTAATTCCTACAATTACTCGATTCCAACTTTACATCAATCTCAACTTTGAGCAAGCCTAAACCTAGACTAAATGTTTTGGTCATGGTTTGCCAACATATACAAATTGAAGTTATAATACATTAATTTCTAAAGTCTTAGAACCTAACACATTTTAATGTTATCTACTAATTAAAACAATAGTCAAAGTTTCCAGCATAACATTGAGTTATATACGTCCATATGAAAGTTAATTTATTTAAATGACAAAAGATGTTTATTCAGTAATATGAAAGATTGGTTCTCACTTGTAAATATCCAAACTTGAACTGAGTACATCCTCCAAATAACCTAAATTTTTTTTCACCAATACCGAATATTTGCATCAACGTTAACAACAAAAATTAAATTAAGTTTTCATCTACATATTGCATCAACATTAACAACAAAAATTAAATTAAACCCAGTGGCCACTTCAGAATCATAACTTTTTCTGTTGAATCATAATGGATCATTTGGTAGATCCCCACATATTTAGCAATAAATTGATTTTTACACCAACTACATATTTGCATCAAGGTTCTCAACAAAATTTAAATCCGATGGATCAAATTTGTTGACCAGAGACAAACTTATTCACAGATATGGAATTTGTGTTTCAAGTGAGATTGGAGGAAGAGACTGAGCTACAGAACCGCTCACAGATATGGGGTTTGTGTTTCAAGTATGTACTTACATACTACTCAAGTTTAGAGAAGTAGAGTATATACTTAGATGGTACACGAGTTTAACGAACTCGAGTATTGTGTAGTTTTCTAATTATAATACTCGATGATCAAGTCCATGAGTTATGTCAACATATAGCTCGAGCTCCACAAGCTTGAGTTCAAGGTGGCATTTTTTAACTATTAAAATTCTAGCTTAATCACGCTACAATGGCAAACTCAAGTGGAACTCGAGTACCCCAAACTTGAGTACCTAAATAGTGGTAGATTCTTACATATTTTCAAAACAGTGGTAGATTGATATATATTTCGGAAAACAGTGGTATTTAGTCATTTTGGCCGTTAGATGAATGGTAGGGTTTTTATACTATGGATGAGTGTGGGACATTTGTCATGTTTAGGTGTTAGATGCATGTTAGTGTGTGTGAGTTTATAATAACATATTAGAGGACCCTTTGATGAGATTAGGATTTACAATGAGTGAAGGCTAACCTATGGGTCGAGTGGGGTAGGGTGCCTAACACCTTCTCATCCTCATACCTAAACTCTAGATACGTGCTCTGATAAAGATCAATCCTTTCACAAGGGCGCTATATTTATGGATCCTAGACCTAAACTAGGTGATAACTCCATTTTACACCCTCTACTGTGGTCCATCCTAGGCTAAGACGTACTCCTCGAAACACAATGGGGGATGACACCCCGTCGTGGGCGCTTGCGCCTATAGGTAAGGCAAAAAACTAGCCTGAAGCGGGAGTGGGGCGTGGGCAGGGAATAGAAAACCAGCCCCATTACCATTCCCATAAATGTTAAGACATGACAAGCAATAATTTTGAACATAACATGCATATTTGGACATATCAATACATTTAATAGCATAATAAAATTATTTATTAGAGTTAATCTTATACCAATTATACATTACAAATACTGTATATTTAATACTCTTAAAGGTTTTTTTTTTTTTTTTTTTTTTTAGAAAGAACACTATAATATTATTAAGAAGAGATAGTCAAATCTGCCAATATTACAGCAGAAAGGTGTGCCTCCATCCACACCGAAAACTCACTAACATGTCTAGCATGTTATGGGCGGAAAAATTACTCTTAAAGTTAATGGTGTATTCATATATTATTTATCAAATAAGTTGCCTATATGTACATTATAAAACCATATTGTGGCCAACTAATATTTTTAAAATCATACTTAGGTTATATCATATAACATATGCCACTATTTTTTGTCTCCTAATAAATTTAAGGATAATTGTTTAGCTACAAAATGGTTGTAGCGTAAGTCTACAATCTTATTCAATATCTTTTTATTGGAGATGAATTTTGACAAATCCACCATTAGATTACATCTTCTTTTTATATTCTCGATACTTGCAAAATTTTTAGGAAATTTAAGATCAATAGCTATGTCATCAATAAATTGTTTTAATGACAAGTTTTGGTAATTTAAAATTATGCATAAAACATAAGCTTATAAATCATATAGTAAAAATATTCAATTGACACAAAATTTGACATGTGTATTAAGAGTGTAAAGAACATATAATTCAACGGCTAGATTTTCAAAATATATAATAATGTTTATTTTATTAAGTAAGGTTGTAGCCTTAGACTACAATCAATTTTGTATCTAAACTTTATCCTAAATTTAATACACAATAATAGTAATGAATCATTAATTTTCATTTACTATTTTAATGCACAATCATGATAATATTTTATTGGTGGTTTCCAGTTAGCTCAACTGGTAAAGTCTCTGATAATTGAATTAGAGACTTGGAGTTCAATTCCTGCCTACACCAAAAACAGATTAATGGCTTGGTCTGATGATAAAGAGCTATTATCAGGAACGGACGTCATAGATTGAAACTCTCTAAAAAAAAATGATCATATTTTATTTCATACTTTGCATTCAAAAAAAAAAAGGACGGGCTCCCAAAAAAAAAAACCTAAAAAATATATATTTTTCCTCTCTCTTTATTCCAACAGTAATTTTGATTTTGGAATCTTTATATATATATATATATATATATATATTATCCATTTATATTTTTCCTTTTGTTTCTTACAAACAAATTCAACCATTTCAATTTGGCTGATTTATTTATGGATCAAACCCTTTCAAAACCAACTCTTCAATTTTAAATATGGTCTTTTCTTTTTCCCATTGTTTTACTCTCTCTTTTTGTGTGTAGGTTTTAAATTCATGCAATAAGGAGGAGGAGAAGAATATGGATAGGATGTTATATATAAAATTAGTTTAGTTCATTCTTTTCCAATATTTGTAATTTTTTTTTTTTAGTTCTTATCAAATTTTTATTGTTCTCAATCGATTGAAATTTTTATAAAATAATGATAGTACCACAACAAAACCTACAACTTTTATTACAACTTGCTTATGTGGCAATCATGGTGGAGTAAAAGTGGTGAGTTCAAATGAGTCCACAACTCACCATGTGAGCAAGTTGTGGCAAAGTTGTGGATTTTGTTGTAGTAGCATTAATTCATTTTTATATTTGTATGTTTTAATTTTTATTCTCAAGGTTTAGATTACTTGTTATTAACGAATTTTTTTTTTATGGATTTGTCGTTCATTCATGGATTTTAATATCACTTTTGTAGTTGATTTTGATCCAAAGATATTTATACACTGGAATTTTATCATTGCATGGATGAATGGTATTGAGCATGGGATACTAATTAAGGTAAAACTCTTCCATGTTCTTTCTTTTTCAATCTTTTTTAACCCATGAGACTCTTGGGTTATTTCGAATGAGTAATGATCCTTCTTATGATTTTCTGTTTATTAGTTTTGCAATATAGACTTGATTTTTCTTGAACTAGTAAAGTTTGGAATTGTCATTGATGATGCATAAAATCGTCAGTGATGAATTGATCGTCCACATGCATGCCAATTAGGATACCTAAAGAACAAAAGAACAAAGAACCTACAAAGAGCACCGGTGGGGTGCCAACCAAAGAATCTCCGAAGGTTAAGTTAGTGATAGAAGAATCTTCAATAACTCAAAAATGTAAGAGTTAGGAAATTTCACATTCCTTGGAGAAAAGGAGACTTGGTGCTTATATAGTGGTGTAAGGCTAACCAAGATACCATGAACATAGGACCTTTCCCTGTACGGAAGATATGGAGTTATTGTTCTGAGATCTTAGGGCTTTACTTCCCATACTAGGAGGATACGAATATGTAGAAAAATCTTTGGACGTGGTGTGCAAGTTCTTTCCTTATAGGAATGCATGAGTGAAGAACACGCAAATGGTGTGGGTTAAGTGTAATCCATCTTCGGTACTGGTTAACCCAATGGGTACTTTCCTACCCGATGATGAATGTGAGTGGAAAGTATGGCTGATGTCACATCATAATCAACCCAAAGGGAACCTAGTACCCGAAGGGTAAAAAGAGATCGAAGGACCTTTCAAACCTGAAGGGTAAATGGAACCTAAACGGCATTTCAAACTCAGAGGGTAAATGAAACCCAAAGGGCATTTCCAACCCAAAGGGTAAATGGACCCGAAGGGCTTTTTCAACCTGAAGGGCATTTCCAACCCAAATGGTAAAAGTAGACCGAAGGGCGTTTCCAACTTGAAGGGTAAATGGAATCGAAGAGCATTTCCAACCTGAAGGGTAAATGGAACCCGAAGGGCATTTCCAACTTGAAAGGTAAAAGTAGACCGAAGGGTACTTCCAACTTGAAGGGCATTTCCAACCTCAAGGATAAATAGAACTCGAAGGGTAAATAGAACTCAAAGGGCATTAGGCTAAATGGACCCGAATGACATTTCCAACTCGAAGGATAAAAGGAGTTAGAAAATTTCTTAGTTAAAATATTCCTTATAATGAATAGGACATCTCCTTGAAGGTTCATGTTAGTATTTTGTGCAATAGTCAATAGGTTTTTTAGTGAACAATTGTTAATAATTCATTTTCTTTGTTTCTATTTAATTCATTTTTTTAATATGCAACCTTTTTTTTTTTGTTTTTTACATCGCCAACATGGTCTATAAAGTTATATAGTACAACCAAATACCAATAGGCCATGTGAGTTAACTCTTTAAGAATAAATAAATACAATCCACTTGTAGATAAAGAAGAACAAACAAAATACCATTCAATTAATAATTGATGTGAAAATTAAAATACCACATGAAATTTCATGAATAGTGTAGGGACTCAATTTGTAACGACCCCAAATTGGTTTATTGGGCTCGAACATTAAAGGCCCAAACAATAAATTTATAGAGAGTGGGCTGAAAGGTTAGGCCTTAGTCACTGGACAGTGGTTAGTCATGGTGTTCATGGTGGACGCACAGAAGTGAACTGTGCTTGCCCAAGAATTCTTTCTCCTTGGCACGGCCTGGGAGGCTCTGGTTCTTGGCCTTTTTTCCCAGCCCCTTTTCTGGATTGCTTCCTTCTCCTTTTATACTAGCCTTTACCCTTCCCCTAACGTTCACGTGTAGGTCCAGCTTTCTAGAGCTGATACTTGTCCTATCAGCCCATACCCAAAGTGGTTGGGGGTGGTTTTAAAGCTGAAAAGCATTACTCTGTCAAGCGCAGAGTACTTAATTACAGTAATGACAGTCTTTCCCTTGTCACCACACTGCTCAAGCGTCATTTCCCCATTAATGTGGAGGTGTCTATCTTTTCCTTGAACCGCTTCTATACCATACTTGCCTTTTTCCTAGAAGCGCCTTGAGATGCCGAGAACAGAATTGTCCTCGACTGCATCTCTAGGCCATTTGGACTTCTGTTGCATGTCCTTGGCAATGCCTATCCTCGGCGTGGACCTTGGGCCCTAATGCAAAGTGGGCCGGGGTCACAAATTTTCTGGCCCCACAATAGCTCCTTAAAATCCTGCTATTCGGCCCCTCGGACGGAGAGGAGGATTTTGGTGACGTCAGGCCTATGTCACGACTTGCCAAGCCTTGTCATTCACCAATGCAGGTGCCTCTTCATTTGCTTGGGACATGCTCCTGATTATGAGACATTCCTTTAGTTTTGCTCACGCCGCATTATTGCCGTTTCGGTGCACGAGGCGCGTCTTTACTAAGTTCCCTTTACGAGGCGACACAAATCCAACTGTTGAAGACGGCGTTGGGAGTTGTGTGGGACTTATCTTGTTTTGTAGCTTTTCTTGGAGATTTGTACAGATTAAGTGCCACTAGGCTTACCCCCCATATAAGAAGCACGGTGAGGGGTCATTTTCTTTATTTGTAGACCTTTTAAGCCTTTCAAATCTCTAACTCTCTAGTTGTGCCCATAGTCCCTATTACTAGTGTGACTGAGCCTTCGGGGGTGATATGGTCAAGGCCAGGATGGGGGTAAAGGGATCTCACCCTCTCCAGAAGTATTGGGTTTCCCCGAGACTCAAGATGGCCCGGTCAGGGTAAGGGAGACAAAGACTCAAGAAACTTCTTCCCCTTAATAAGGCAAGAAAGGAGCCCCTTCTTCCTTCAGCCAAAATCTGAAGCAGGTGGAGGTCGCATCAGATTTTCGATGTGACAGCACTGAGGTTTCTCATCGTCGGTACCATCCACTCTTTCCCGAGCGCTGCTAATATGATACCTGCTCGATTGTAGTCAGAACTAGTACGGGGATTAGGAATTCCTGCTTTTTCTTTTCTTCCATCACTGGTGCCACCTAGGTGCCTCCGCTTCTTCTTCTCTTCCATCACTAGTGCTATTATGACGTGCTTAGCTGCTGCTAGGGCTAAATCTTGAAGGGTTTATCATTCCCCTGTGTCTTTTTTTTTTTTTTTTTTGCTTTTCTTTTTACTTCTGTATTTAGCTTCTGGTATAGGCTTGTTTAAGCCCCTTATTGTACACTGTACTACTTCTTTGTCTAATAAAAGATGACTTTACCCCATTTTGCGTGTTTTTACTTTTCTGCCATAATTATTTTGTGAATGGATGTGCTAGTGGTCTTTTCTTTTGAACAATACTTAGGGCTGAAACCCTTGTTAACAAAGAGCTATCACTTTGAACTCATTAAAACTGATGGGCGCAATAACGCCGACTTGAAGTAAGTTAGCCATATGAGACTGACCGAGATAACCGTTGATGCTCTGTATTGCATATGGGGTGATCACCCTAGGATGAGTAACCTAAAATGAACTATCCGAGAAGGTCGCCGAGCACTAGGGTGCTTTGTCATGTTCCTGACAATTCATAGCCTGAACCTTTTTTTGGCACCCGGTCCGAGGACCGAGGTACGACTGTACCGGGTCTAAACACTCGGTTTGTGTTAGTTTCCTTAGAGCTGGGAATCCGAGGACTGCGCAGGATTTCCATTCTATCTAGAACTTAGGCCATTTTCTGGTGTTTAGTTTCCCCATAAGTTTGAGTCCGAGGACCATGCAATACCTTGGTTCTGTCCAAAACTTAAATTTTCTTTAAGTAGTTGGTTTCCCCATAAGTTTGAGTCCGAGAACCATGCAAGACCTTGGTTCTGTCCAAAACTTATAGCTTTTCTTTAAAGTAGTTGGTTTCCCCATAGGTTTGAGTCCGAGGATCATGCAAGACCTTGATTCTGTCAAAAACTTAGATTTTCTTTAAAGTAGTTGGTTTCCCCATAGGTTTGAGTCCGAGGACCATGCAAGACCTTGGTTCTGTCCAAAAATTATAACTTTTCTTCAAAGTAGTTGGTTTCCCCATAGGTTTGACTCCGAGGACTATGCAATACCTTGATTCTGTCCAAAACTTAGATTTGCTTTAAATAATTGGTTTCCCCATAGATTTGAGTCCGAGGACCATGCAAGACCTTGGTTCTGTCCAAAATTTAGATTTTCTTTAAATAGTTGGTTTCCCCATAGGTTTGAGTCCGAGGACCATGCAAGACCTTGATTTTGTTCAAAACTTAGATTTTCTTTAAGTAGTTGGTTTCCCCATAGGTTTGAGTCCGAGGACCATGCAAGACCTTGGTTTTGTCCAAAACTTAGATTTTATTTAAAGTTTTGAGGATTAGCCCCTCGACTAAGGTGACTTGATGTTGGAAGCCCCTAAAACTACTCGTGCCACTGGCGCTTTGAAGCGTAGCCTCTAGTGGGACTTTATATTAAGGCAACAACAGCGGGCTGCTGGAAACAATGAAGGGGCTTTCGCAGACCCTTGTTTGACAGGAGCTTGATCCTACCATGACTAACCGCCACCTGTGCCAACGCACAAGCCTTCCCACAGACGGCACCAATTGTAGGGACTCAATTTGTAACGACCCCAAATTGGTTTATTGGGTTCGAACGTTAAAGGCCCAAACAATAAATTTGTAGAGAGTGGGCTGAAAGGTTAGGCCTTGATCACCGAACAGTGGTTAGTCATGGTGTTCATGGTGGACGCACAGAAGTGAACTGTGCTTGCCTAAGAATTCTTTCTCCTCGGCACGGCCTGGGAGGCTCTGGTTCTTGGCCTTTTTTCCCAGCCCCTTTTCTGGATTGCTTTCTTCTCCTTTTATACTAGCCTTTACCCTCCCCCTAACGTCCACGTGTAGGTCCAACTTTCTAGGGCTGATACTTGTCCTATCAACCCATACCCAAAGTGGTTGGGGGTGGTTGTAAAGCTGAAAAGCATTGCTCTGTCAAGCGCAGAGTACTTAATTGCAGTAATAGCAGCCTTTCCCTTATCCTTTATCGCCACATTGCTCAGGGATCCTTTCCCCATTAATGCGGAGGTGTCTATCTTTTCCTTGAACCGCTCATATACCATACTCGCCCTTTTTTCTAGAAGCGCCTTGGGATGCCGAGAACAGAATCATCCTTGGCTACATCTCTAGGTCATTTGGACTTCCATTGCATGTCCTCGGCAATGCCTATCCTCGGCGTGGGCCTTGAGCCCTAATGCAAAGTGTGCCGGGGTCACAAATTTTCTGGCCCCACAAATAGAATTAAAGCAATCTACTCAATATTTTTTCTTCATTTTATGTATAAGAAAAAAATAACAATGAAGAAACACTCCTATATCAAGTGGTAAGATTTCGAGGGTTATGTGAATTATGAGGGAAAAAAATGTTGTTCAAATATTTCAAGCGATCTAATAAAAATTAAGAAATATATTATCTTCCAATCGGTTACATGAATTATACCTTAATGTATATGTCAAATGTTCAATGAGTTCTATTTTGTATATATTTTGTAAATTTGGAAAAACAATATATATCACAGACCTTGCATTTGATTAATTTATTTTCTAAGTAATTTTTAAAGCACAACATGCAATAAAGAACATCCCCCCCCCCCTCCCCCCAAAATACATAGTTTCATTCATATATTTTACAAATAAATAAATAAGTCATCCCATGCAAGACATGGGCCCATAATTAGTTCTAATAAATATTTGTTGAAATATTCATGTATGAGTAGTGAATTTAGTTAAGTAGTGAAATCTCACATTGGATACTGATGAAAAGAAAGAGTATTTAATATAACATAGTTGAACTCATATCTTTAAATATTTTGGATTAAATGATATCTCTATATGTTATACTAAGTATAACCGCTTGAGGAGTCTTCCCAAGATATTTATCTCCAAAACAAAGAGATATTAAAACCGATGGTTTGCCCGAAGTGCCACAATTATGACTTGGTCAAAGGCTCACACACAAAGGGGGAGATTTGTTGAAATATTCATGTGTGAGTAGTGTATTTGATTAAGTAGTGAAGTTTCACATTGGATACTAATTGAAAAAAAAAAAAAAAAAAAAGTTATTAATATAACATAGCTAAGCAGCCTAAGCTCATGCCTATTGAGCTTAAGCCTTTCGGATTACATATGTCTCTATATATTATATTAACTATTTAAGTAGTCTTCCCAAGGTAATTCTCTCCCCAAAAAAATTAAATTTGTACTTTTTTTTTAGAGATAATTACAACATGTTGCTAATCCCGTAACTCGAACCATTTCCCCCTTAAACCCCCAAAAGTACTTTATACATAAGGAGGTGTCAATTCAGCTACAAAACCTTTGGCAAAATTTGTACTTGATGCAATAAAACATTCAGTCACTTTCTCATATTTACTTAACTTATTGTTGATATATTATATAGTTAATGAGAGAGAGTCAATAAATTGTCACAAGTTCATTTAGTGTGTGGGTTTAGGCTTCTTTCCTAATACACACAAGTAAGAATTCATCTCACCATTCAGAAGTAAGGTTCTTCCTAAACAGTTTCCTGAGCCATCTTTTCTCTTATATACATTCATCTCCTAATTGGGAAATTTTTTTTTAATTATTTTTGGGGAAAAAGAGGTTCTACTTTACAAGTTTTTATAAATTTATAAAGTGTACAGTGGATGATGGGCTTGTCATATCCTAGGGGACAACGTGCTAATAACCTTTCTATATAATCTTGCTAAGAAAATGTGAATCATCTCAAAGGAATGTGAATCATCTCAAAAGAGTGATTTGATCCACACTTCAATTTTTGTCACTCATCTCTTGTAACTATTCGTTAATAAGTTATTAATTATTTTATATTATTAAAGGTGCTATAACTTTTTATATTCTCAAGTAAAAGAACACCCTCCATTTCTTTAAAAAAAAAAAAAAAAAAGTTTTTTTGTGCTTTCGGCATCAAGCAATATATTACATTGTAACCTATTTTTTTATGTCGTGAAAGCCTAAAGAAAGCACACATGTTACTCTCTTGATGGAACTAAAACTAAATTGTTAGTTCCTAGTAATAAAGCTCAAATCCACAAGGAGTTTTCCTGAATCTACAAGGAGAAGAAAACTAAAATCCACCAGAAAAATAATTTGACAAAAGTCTATATTTATTGATAATAGTCTCTCTTGCCTCTAACGGCTACAAAACATATAAATACTAAGAAAAAGGTCTAAAACCCTAATTCACACTAATTACGTGATTAGGTGACAAAATACTGAAATTTACCAAAAATGGAAAAATTGAGTTAAATGCAAAAACTACTGACCTTAAGGGTCGTCCCAAAACAGATGAGACCTTATTCTGACTTTTAACTAAAAGTTATTAAGGAAAAACGAATATTACTATAAATAGCAAAAACACTGTTTTCGGTGCCTTAATGAAGGACTTCGCCTAATCAGAATGCCGTTTCTCTTCAACTTACCAAATTTCATGCAATTTCGACACTCACCCTGATGACCTCTATTGACACCCCCTTTCATCTTGCGTTGTGACTTTCTGCATCCTTGCTGCTTTAGGAATCCATGTGTTGTCTGCTCTACATCATCTTTCATAGATAAAATTAAAGCAAGTTTAATCTTTATCTTTGAACAACCATGAATTTTCTTTATGTTAAAAGGAGGTATGAACTGCTAAGAGCATACATAGCTCAATTAAATAATTAATTGATATTTTTAATATAAATATTTAGAGTTTAAATCTCACATCCTTTATTAAGAATGATTATAAAATAAATAAAAATGGTCCGAACTTGATGAAATGAAGGGTCCATCATAATCCTTCTTTATTATTTTTTTAAAAAAAATTAATCTTTTCTTTTCCCCATGTATCCATTATAATCCATTAATCCTTATGTTTTCCCTTATTATTACTACTCCCAAATTATTGCTAGTCCACTCATTCACACACGATTTTCGAGGCAGAAAATTATTAGATACTTTCGGAGTATCATAAATGCGTACTTTTTTCTCTCACATGAATGGTAAGTCCTACCATAAATTTAATTAGTGAGACCTACCATTCATGTGAAAGGAAAAAGTGCGCATTTATAATACTCTGGGAATACACAATAATTTTTCTGATGATTTTTTTTTTTTTTTTTTTTTTTTTTTTTTTTTTAAGGGGAGATAGAATTTTACTGTAGTTTAAGCTAAGTGTATGTGTGTGATATACTTGAATCCCGACCTTGCCTCCCCTACATCCTACATCCACAAGTATTTATACTTATGAAGTGACCATCACGCGATATGCAGTGGTAAAGGTTAAAATTTGTGATTATACTATTTGTGTTAAGAATTTTTGTTGGACAAAATTTCGGTTTAGATGTTGTTACTAAGCCCGCCTAATAAGTAGTTTCAGTTATGGATATATGATTGACAGTGAGCATCTAGAGTTATCTTAACCAGTTATAGTGGCAACGGACATGGAGTTAATCTAGACTTACATAGAAAGAAGACATTAATCGAAATAACTTGGATTCCAATCTATGGCTAGTCAATGCACTTAGATTTAAATTTAAAAAAAAAAATTATGGTGATCTTGTTTAAATTTGCTAAGAGCTTACGGCTTAGTATAAGTCCATTTACATTGATTGTCCATTTTCTTTGTTTTGATGGTTGTTATATATAATCTATCTCACTTTCTTAGCTTGAAAAATACTATAAAATATGTGTTATTTAATGTGTATCACACCTAATTACTTATTTGAATTCATATCCAACATGTATAAATTCCTTTCACAAACATAGATCCCATCTCAAACTACCCGAGAAAAGAAATAGAAGTCAATAATTAAATGGTTTCACTTTAATAGGCCTATAGAAATAGAATGACTCATTGACTTGCAATGCTCTTTTTAACTCTCTAATTTTTCTTACTTATAGCAAATTAATTAGATAATTAAATTTGTCCTTATTTTTTGTTTTTGTTTTTGTTTTTTTATTTCACTTCACTGCAAATCCAAATTGTAACTAAAAGTAACAAATTGTAGCTTTGTCAGTCAAAAAAAAAACATACAAATTGTAGCTTTGGGCGTTGCACGCGTGAAGAAGCGCGTTCAGCTTCCCAGAAGCCCAACCTTATATTCCTACAAAAGCGTTCAACCGACAGATCCGCTAAGACGAACACATTGGACTTGCTTTCCTATACCCACTCCCATTTCGACACGTCATACTCCCTACCCCAACGGTCCGCCACCTGGCACTTCTCTCTTATCACCTTTTTCTCTAGTCTTCTCCCATTTCAAGAAACATAAAAATGGTTTGTCTCCAACTCGATTTATAAGAAATTCGTTTAATCTGTTTCATGCCGATTAATAATACAAGAAATACTACGTTCACAATATTTTTATAACATTTTCACAATAAATCACGGGTGATTAGTTGTTATTGGTTCAAATTTGAACCTAATACTAAGTTACTTTTTTGCCCTAACAATAACAACCAGTAACAACCTGCCACACAGGATTCGTTGTAAAAATATTGTGAAAATATTATGGACATATCATTTCTCATAATACTATCCATATGTATTTTTAATTTAACAACTTATTTTAGGAAACGCGTTTAAAAGTAATACACTTGGATAGTGTTATAAATCGCCACAATAATAGATTGAGGAAGATTCTACTAAACCAATTTATAAAACCAGCACATCAGTCCTATTATATGGCACAACACTATTGCTCATCAAATAGTTGTAACAACAACAAGGAAAATTATTAGCTACTCCCGGAGTACCATAAATGCGTACTTCCCCTTCTCACATAAATGATGGGCCCCACCATAAATTTAATTAATAGGACCCACCATTCATGTGAGAGGAGGGAATACACATTTATGGTACTCCGGGAATACACAATAATTTCCCCAACAACAAGGAAACATGTACATGAATATTTGTGGCTTTCCTATAAATACAATTGCCACTATGCCATTACCTTCACCCAAAAACCATCTAAATTTGTTTCAACAAATTCCATACAATTAGGAGCAAACTTACCCCAAAACAAGAAAGATTAAATAATAATAAAAACTCTCTCTAATTCCATGTTATTTCCAACCTTCTTGTTGATTTGTTGAAGCTATTTTATATTGTTTTAAGGTCATTAGCCTAGAAGTGTTCTTCCAAACCATGAGTCCTACACAATTCCATGCAAAGAAGGACGTCACCAACAATGCCTTGTGCCCACCTCCCTTGAAGGTCAATAAGGACTCTCATTTCATCAAGAAATCATCGGGGTCGGTGTCCTCATCCTCGTCGACCTCCTCCCTTGTTAACAGCGTGGCGGGGACCGCCAAGCCGCAGCAGCGCCATCCGGTCATAATCTACACACATTCCCCGAAGGTCATCCACACACACCCTAGGGACTTCATGGCATTGGTGCAAAAGCTCACGGGGCAATCGCGGTCCGAGGAACATGACACGGCTCGACAGAAATCTGAATCTGGTGGCAATGCTTCAACCTCGTCCGACGAGGAAAACAAGAGTGTGAAGATCGTGGGAAACGATGACAATGAGTCGTCATCGGTTGTTACCGATGAGAATTGCAGCAGCCTAGGTGATGGTCAAGTGAATTCTTGTTTTGTGCCACCAATTTTTGAGACACCAAATCCATACATGACCAATATCCCATTTTTTACACCCAATTCGGCTGAGTTTTTGTGCTCGAATCAGCCCTTTTATAATTACACAGACTCTTTGTTTTTTACCCCCAACATGAGGAGTTCTGTTTCATCATCTTCCAACTTGGAAGGGATTAGAGAGTTTCGTGAGTACTAAGGTTTTTAGTTATTTTATTTCTTGAAATGAGTTTTTTTCTTTTTTTTAAAACAATATTTCATTTCTTTTTCATGCCAATAAGGTTCTAATTTTGTGAGATAGGACTTAGTTTTTTTCTGGGGTTTTGTTTTTTCATTGATAGCCAGAATAAAAGGCAACGAAAATGAAATGAAGTTGTTTCTTTGTAATTTTTTTCTTAGTTGGAATGACTTTATATGCTGTATTCTTTCCTATTTTCTTCCTGTTATCTCATCAAAGGAACTGTTATTCTTTTCTTCTTTTTCTTTTTTTTTGCCAAATATGTTTTTTTTCTTGAGAGAGTTTCAACCTATGGCATTTACTCCTAATGATAGTTATTTATCATCAAACCAAAACACCAATCAGTTCTTGGTATAGGCAATGATTAAATCCTAAATCTCTTATTCAACCATCAAAAACTTTACCAATTAAGTTACCTGGAACCCACAAAACATGTTTGATTTCGTTAATTGTTAAAACTTGGGAAGTATGTAACACACAATTAATGACAAATGTGACATGTAAAATGTATGAGTACAGCATGAACTACTGGGTCTATTGATCAAGGTTTTAAATACGGAAAAGTTCATATGCAAGAAAAGCAATTAGAAGAGAAGAATATGGTATTAATTAAGGTTCAAAATCTAAAACAAATCCTATTCAAAAGAACCTTGAACAAATGACATTCAGTTTGTTTTGTTTTGAATGATGATGATAGTTAGAATTAGTAGCACTAGTCCTCCTCACATATAACACATTGCAATTGAAGTAATTTTAATGAAATATATATATAAATTATTGTAAGGTTGGTGTTACTCATTATTTTTGCACTTGCAATGAAATCAAAATGGGAAATAGCCATTAAAATTTTGTTAAAAGGTTGAGAGATGGGGATTAGGGAGTGTGAAGGGTCAAATGAATTTGTATGACAACACTTGCCAGTTGCCAGTCCTTAGAATTTTAAACTATTACTCGTAAATTAGTTCAAATTAAGATGGTTATATCTATTACAGCTGTGTGGATAAAAGTGTCTAACACAATTTCAGATTTTCTTCCAAAGATAAACACATTTCGACATTCTTCTCTTTTGTAAAACGAGTTTGAAGGAAATTTTAACAAAATATTACAATTATTATTATTATTATTTTGGATACAATATTGCAATTATTAAAGGGAAAAGTTAACGGATTCTTTAAGAGTATTGATTTAGGATATATTTTTAGAAACTTTTTATGTGAAAATAAAAAAATAATTAAATTTTTTAACGGCTTTTTGTATTTTTCATAAAAGTAAAATTAAAAATTTCTTAAAATAATTTATTAATAATTATCGTAAGGACACTCGTTAAAAATGGTTGGAGCTATGACATAATTTTTTAAGTAGTTTGTGTGTTCAAATGGTCACTAATTATTTGTGTAGGAGCTTAAGAATTCTTTTGCCAATGGCTTTAGTATTTTTGACTTTGCCTAACCTTGCCTTTGGCATTGAATTCCCTTGTCCCACATTGGAAGGAAAGCTTTCCTCTTCATACCTTATAAGGCATGAACCAATGGATGAATGAAGGTGGATTGCCAAAAAAAAAAAAAAAAAACAAACAAACAAACAATACATTAAGTAAACAGTCAGGTCTCTTTTTAAACTCGTCTCCGAAGTCCTTCCAAACTCTGCCTCAGTAGCGCCCATATTGAGAGAAGGACCTTTTTCAAAAGAAGATGGAGGAGATGAATGAAATGAAGGAGGAGAAGAAGAGAGAAGAGATGAAAAGAAAGAAAAAGGAGCAAAAGAGGGAAAAGGAAAAGCATCAGGATGGATCTGGTGGTGGAAAGAAGAAGAAAGAGAGGTAAAAGGAGACACCAGTGAATGAAGAGAGGAAGAAGCAGAGGCACTTGGTCCCTGCCTCAGTCTTGACTCCTAACACACTGGTGCCATGTTAGGTATGCTCATGAGAGAGCGGTTGGTACTGATGATGAGTGTCCTCGACTCAGTCACGCCGAAAGTTTGACGTGACAAGTCCCTGCTTCGGATTTTGACTGAAAGGAAGGTGAGATAGATCTTGAGTCTTCACCATCCCTGCCCTAATCGAGCCATTACGAACTTTATTGGAACGTGGTGTTCACCGGGGGGGGGGGGGTATGGTTCCTTCATTACTCGTTGTTATGGTGAACGTATTATGATTTAGTGTATAACTAGTGGGTAAAGTAAACGCTAAGGGAGGCTAAGAATTTCAGATCTCAGAAGGATAAAAAGGGTCTTTGTACGAGAGCGGTAGCCTCCTACTTGTCTTCTTATAGGAAGGACAAAACGAAAGGTATTAAATTCGTCCAGGTTTCCAAAAGAATCTGTAAATAAGGATGTATCCGTTCCACTTCCCCACCTCATCAAACAAACCGTCGAATTTAAATAGGTCTCGTAAATAGAAGCCATTAAAAACGCGTTTTGGATAACCAAACAGCGAGAACGCATCAGGAGTAAAATCAAAAGAATGTCTCGTAGACCGGTGCATTTCCTAGGCAGATGGAGAACCGCCAGCATTAGTGAAAGGCCGAATTAAATGAGCCATAATAAATGCTCGGTGTTACCAAAACCCCCCTTTCCAACCAAGAGGTTGGACAGCAGGGTTTTGAGGGGCTATTGTGGGGCCCAAATAATTTATGGGTCAGGCCCATTTACCCGTGGGGAGTCCAAAGGCCCAAGCCGAGGAGAACTATGGCCCAAACTTGATAATATAAAGCACAAGATAGCCTTGGGATACAGCCGAGGACAGTTCAGTCCTCAGCAGACCCAAAGTCCCGCCGGGAAGAGGGGTAAAAACGGTATAGGACCAAAACTTGGAAGAAAAATCTAAAATATCTAGGGAAAGCTGCCCTTACTGTCATTCAATACTCTGAACCTGACAGAGCCGTATTTTTCGACTTTTACAACCACCCCCAACGACTTTGGGTATGGGCTGATGGGACAAGTATCAGTCTTGGAAAGGTTGACTCTATACGTGGATGAAAGACAGTGAACGCAAGCTAGTATAAAAGGAAAAATAAGTAATCTAAAGAAGAGGCTGGGAAAAATGTCCAAAAACCAGAGCCTCCCAGCCCACCTCTAGGAGAAAGACTCCAGGGGTGAAGAAAACTTAGCCATGCATGAACACCACGAGAAACCCATCGCCTGGTGACCAAGGCCTAGCCTTTCAAATCCACGCTCTACAAATGATATTGTTTGGGCCATTTCTCGTACGAACCCAATACTGTTATGGTTTGTCACGAATCGTGTCCTTACAATTTGGATTAGAATTTAGCACCTTCAAATTAGAAGTTTGAACAATTATGGCAAACATATGACGATGATTATGAGCATTTAATAGCACTCTTTAGAATCTTCCTTGTTAATTATCTTCCTCCACTTTTTCTTATGAAAGCTTGGGATGTCCACTATAAAGTTCATTCAAAATGCACATATCTTTTTTGCATAAATAATACATTAGAAGAAACGTGGATATATAAATTAAATTGTATGTAAAAAAATAAAAAAAAATAAAAAAAAAAAGTTTGGCTTACCTCTAGGCTCTAGTACTTTTTTAGCTAGACATATTATTTTGTTTTAAATATATAGTAGTAAGTGGTAATGGGTTTTAATTTTCACCTTTTATTTAATTAGTAGGTAATGTGACAATCTTTCATTAAAATAAAAGGAAATTTCTTTTAAAAAATTATTAAAGATAAGCAAAATAAAAAATAAATAAAAAAACATAAATCTTTTTAAATACATTAAGAGAAACGTGGATAAATAAATTATTGATATAATTGAGCTTCCTACATCATCCCAATTTACATGGAGCCATTTATGCTTTTATAGTCACACTAGCATTTTTTTTTTTTTTTTTTGGTATTCACAATTTATCATTTAAATAGGAGAATTCAAGAATGAAGCCATGTCTTCAACAGAAAATATAAAGGGCACTTTTTTGCTTTATATATATATATATATATATATATATATATATATATACACATATTGGAAGAAGGAATTCCTATCCATACTTGGCAAGCCAAGATGTTAAAAATACCCCTGGCAAAATTTGACCCAAGCTTGTCAACTTGCCCAAACCAGTAAAAATAATGGGCCAATCCAAAACCCAACTCGCGAAAACAAAAAGCTTTTGGATATGATTTTGAATCTTTGACATGTTGACCTAGGGGTATTTACATTAGTCTCCTCACATTTTAGCTAAATTAACCTAAAAAGCTCTATTTTTTCTAATTTAGGTATCCACGTTTTTTATGCTCATACATCAGCCTCATTAAAATATTTTTTTCTCTCCTCTCAGCATAGACCGCAGTGACAATATACCACCACAGCACCACCATATGCAACAAATCCATGGCACAACCATATATAACAACACCACAGTACTACCATCAGAAAACCCAACAAAACCCACTTCAAAAATCTCATCACAATCACAAACCCCACATAAATATATATATATATATATATATATATATATATATATCACACAGCACCACCATAGCACCACCAACACCACGGCACTACCATCAGAATTTGGCAAAAACTTTTTTTTTTATCACAAATGTTTAACTACATGTGTTTTTTTTTTTTTTTTTTAAATGCTAATATCACGAACTATTTTACAATTTTTTTTACAAACTGATGATGTAATAGGTGATTATTGGTAAGTAAAAATGTGATCTTAGTGATAAACTCAAATGAGAAGAAATAAGAATTTGCTACATCATTATTTTGTAAAAATGTTGTAAAATAATTTATGCTTATAACATTGCTCTTTTTTATTTGTGTATTCATCTTGTGACAAACCACTTATTAATTAGGATATTTTCTTTCTCCAACTAATACGAAATGTGATTGTGGGGGGTTCAAGGACCGAAGAGGAATAGATCAAAGAATGGTTTGCATGTCAGTCCAAAGAGCAAAATAAACCCCGATGATTTTGTTAACCCGAGGATGGAAGTAGAAGCATGGGCATTTGGTGTCCTATGAAGAACCACAATAGGGGCAAAGGATGTGAGAGGAAGCTTCTTGAAAGAGATACTTCCCACCTTCGCATTGAATGCCCTTCACCAACCATATCAGCTGTATTAATGTGGAAATAACATCTGAATAGTAATTTCACAACTAGCAGCCCTGCCTACCAGCTTCAATAGAGTTTTGATAGGACAAGTATCCTAAGAAATGTCTTAAGGCATATAGGTGGAGGGCTAGGATGCAAGTAGGAAGGATATAAAAAGAAGAGAGCATCCCTAAAACAAGGACGAATTTTTTTTTTTTTTCTAAGGAACAGAAAAACAAGGAAGTGAACAGTGTATATTTGATCTAGAACTTGTAATACTCATAAATAAGAAACCAATCCTCAGACCAACCTGGGGAGAGAATTACTACCAATCGTTACTTCAATTCCTCTTCTCTATCACACTAATTTCTTCGGCTATACACCAGGATTTAGCTTAGAGTTACACTTGAAGTATTTTTCTCACTCTCTTAGAAATTCTATTGTTTGGGCTTGGTATAAAAGGTAAGGTACCACTGTTCTTAGTGGACTTGGGCCTTTATTTTTTGAGTACTTATAGTGATAGTATCAAAATTACAATAAATGAGTTATATTATATGATTCATATCGAATCGTCGGTGTGTATCTCTTAGACCCTTGATGGTTTAAGGGGTGTGGCAGCATGTAGTGGCATCATACACCAATGGCAGCCACAAAATCAGGGGCACGAGGGAGGCATGCCGTGGGGCGTGGGTTGTGCAAGGTATTTGGAGGCAGTAGTAGAGGAAAGACAGGTTTCCTTAAGGATTTATATCTTAGTTGACATCAAGAAAATAAAAGCTTCCTTCTCGAAAAAGTAAAAAAAAAAAGGTTCAAAATTGGCTTATGTGGTGTAATTGCCGGATAATATTCAAATCAGTCATTTCCTCAATGCATCAAGAGTAATTAAAAGCCAAATATTTAGGGGCGTTTGGTTTGTCGTGATGTTACATTACACCATAATATTATAATATTGTAATCTTACATTAATATAATCTTAATACAAAAATACAACATTACATTGTTTAAAAATGTGATAAGATTAAAGTGATGTGATATAATTTGTAATTTTAAATTATGGAAATGTTAGAAAAAATAAAATAAATCAAAAACTTTAATGTCACATTATCGTAATTTGTATCATAACAAAAGCACATCACAACGAATCAAATGCCCCCGACAAGTCATCAAAGAAGCCTAGAAACATGACTGAAGAGTCCCAAGAGGGTCTTAAAGTGGAGGAGTTTCAATCACAATTTGGCAATTTACAATGGCAAAATCAATATCAGCAATTTCTTCTAAACTGACTTTGCAATTAGCAGTGTATGATCACTATTTACACTTTTTTGGGTTGTTGAGTTCTCTTCTTGGGAATTTGATGCCATGAAGGAGAAGAAAGTTTAAAAAATAAAAAATAAAAGGTACGGTTCATGCTACTGTAGCGCGACACTGTAAACAGTTTTTATAATAAAAAATATAATTATTGAGGGGGGTTTTATGCCTTTTTCAGCCCCTTTAAGTTAATATTTTTATTTTACTGGATGATTTTTTTTTTTTAATTTTTTTATTGACTGTAATTTAATTTGAATTACAGTTTCCGACCTAAAGGTTGTAATCATATTATTATTCAGATGCGTGGGGAAGGAGCCAGGGTTAGACTTAGAGGGGATCAAAATCCTACTGCACATGATGAAATACTCACGGACGGCTACGAACAAGAGTTAAAATGTTATTGCATCCCATCCATAAGGCATTACATCAAATGTAAGAATCTAGTTATTACACAGGATCTGGATCCTTGAAGGGCGGGATTGGGGAGGAATTGCCCGACTTGCAAAGAACATTTCTCCTTGAAAATGCAAAGAACATTTCTAGCTCTATTTAACTTCTTCTTTTTTTTCTTTTTTTTAGCCACATAAAACATTTTCCATTTACTTGCATTTTCCGTTGTACCAAACACAAATGAAGCATCATATCTGATATGTCATTTATTTTCTTTTTCCTTATTGTGCTTCTCTTTTAACTGTTGAGGTTTAAGCCACAAAAAGTTATCTGTGGCACATTCAAAACAAAACAAAACAAAAAACAAAAACAAAAAATGACATGTACACACTATCACAAATTTCACACCATCACTACCTCTAATACTTACATCACTTTCTCTTTTTTTCCTCTTTTTCTCTTTCAAGTGCAACAGGAGCTGCTGGTATGCTGAACCACCACTCTCTCAATCTCCTCATCCATCTCTCTGTGATTGCTTTCCTTGGAGGTGAATATCTTGTGAAAGTTTCCAAGAAAACGATAAGAACTATGAACTTACTAGGTAGGAAGGCCAGAATCAAAGCTGTGACCAAGAGAGCAACTGCGAATTTGTCGCTTGCCTGATGAAATCATAAATACCCATGTATTGGCATGTGCTAGTAAAAGACTTAATAACAAAAACTAGCAGACCATTAAAACAACAATAAGTCCAGGGTAAGAACATTTTCCTCAATTTTTTTCACATCTGCTGATATGGCTTTTAGTTGTGATTGGTAAATAATAAAAATGATGTCAGTGATGGATCCAAGTGAAAGTGATTCTACTTCAATCACAACAGTCCATGTCAAAAATTGAGAGAAATTGTGTCCCTAGCATTACTTTAAAAATAAAAAATAAAAACTTCTGTAGTGAAAAATGACATGCACCAGATTTTGTGCTTGTGATGGATCACAGGAGAAGCAATGAGAATAATGGAAGGTGCAGAGGGCAGTCAGGACAAAAAGAAGGAAGAAAAACCTGAGGGAAAATGCATAGCAATAGGGCCCGTATCTTGAGTAGAACAATGTTACCATCCTGGATGTACCCTTCAGTTTGAGAAATTGCATTTTGAACAGCCAAAAGCTGCTCCATTGTATTCAACACTGGAGGTGCTATCACCTTAACATCATCAACAGGTCCTTGGCCACAAAATCGTGTGAGTACCATGAAAATCGCAATAAAGATGAGCATCAGAGCAAATGTGTAGCCCAGCCATCCCCTGAAATGCATGCTGTAGTTTATCAGAAAAGATATTTCCCAGTTTGGTGTGTTCCAGGAACTTAACAGAAAGCATCGAAAACAATTATCAAGCTAAAAGGTGAAACTGTCATCGCTTTTCACCCCCCCCCCCCAACCCACAAGAAGAAGAAGAAAAAACCCCACCATTCCTTGTTCAATTGAATTGATATTTTGTTGAAAGAACTACTTAACTTGAACAGTAATTTCAAATCGCACTAGAAATACAACCATACACATAAGCATACGCACCCCTGTGCGGTGCACGCACATACAACAATGTTAAGGTTATATTAGAGTGGAAAAGGCAAGATTTAAATCTTATGCAGACAATATGTATGCCACTCACTGCTTGTAAGAAAGCGAGTATTATCACCAAGTCATCACGTGTTTCTCTCTGCAATTTTCTAAACAATGTGGATTAAAATTTTCTTTAGAGTTGCAATTTCATTCAGAAGATATGCTGATTCTATAAGGGTAAATAATATTGACTTAGTTTAGGAAGCACCAATTAGAGACATAATGATTTAACATAGGAAGCACTAATTACAGATCATTGAACTTTTAAACATTAGATGGTATATTACCAGTATTTTGCTCAAAGCATGTTCCATAATGAAAAAAAAAAAAGGTTTTGTACGTGTGCTTGTGTGTTTGGTATTTGTGCGGAGAGGCGGAAAGGGAGGGAGGGGGAAGTGAAAGGGTCTGGGACCCTTGACAAGAACCAGAATTCTTTAAATTCTTGAGATTTCTTATCTTTTTTGACAAGTACATCCTTGAGTCATGGTCAGCAATAGCTTGATCTGAAACATGGTACGCACTAATTCCAATGCACAGATTTTGGTGATCACAAATGTTACTAAGTAACCTAGAGCTACCTTATCACATTCACATTTAACTTAAATTCTGTAAAATGCAATATAGAAAGTAAAATTAAAAGCTTAAAACATCTAACTTTTTGTGGAGCAATCTTTGTTGGTTGAATTCAAACCTATCCCACCATACATGATCCAGTGTAAATGGCATACCATGTTACCATTCCCCTTCTGCATACACATTGTTTTACATTATAGGTATACCACATACCACGTTTTGATTCCTATTTTACATGCATATCAATTCGCGGTGTAGGTTACTTCATATTATATGACAGGCAACATGTTCTCACTCCTATGTGCCAGAGAAATAAAGGGAAAAAATCCAGAACAAGATATGTGAAAAGTTAAGTCACAAGGATCCCAGAAACATCCTCCGAAAATTCTTATTGATGCTGGAGTGATACTGTGACACCCTTGCACCATCCATGATTTATGTATACAGATCAGGAACTATTCATACAACAGAATTTCCTTTGTACTAGAATCCTTATTTTATTTCCCACCAGAATTATGATTTTTTTTTTAAGGGGGGTGAAAGGAAACTAAGAGACATTATTCTATAGCCCAAAACCACGAGGACCAACAATGAAAATGGAATCCCTCAAGAGTAGTCTCAACTCTCATCAGACTTCATCACTGTCACCTTTAAAGATTGTTCAACATTGAACCTATGATCTCAATTTGACGCATGTAAAACATAGTAGCACACTATGAGATATCATTAATCTTCACCTTTCCAGCTAAAAGCAAAACCCTATATATTTTCTACGAGGACACCAAAATGAGAAAGAGGTAGCACCCAAGAATGCAAGAGCAATTGTTAACAAGTAAAACCATTATATGATTTTGTAAGGTTGATACTTGATATCAAGTAAGACTAGCAGTATACAGCAAAGATGCCCATTTTCCCATCAATTATCCCGAGTCCTTTAAAACAAAAGAAAGCATCTCCTTCATGAAATTTTGGATCATCAAGCATCTCCTTCATGAAATTTTGGATCATCAGCTTTCCTGGGAAAAAAAAAATAGAAAGAAAAATCTGGCTGTAGATTCTCCTCATCCAGCAGTATTAAGGCCTTTCAAACTATTCTCCCTTGAAATAAATGAAGCCAGAATGATGATGGACAATAGGACTGAAATCATTTCTTCTTCTTTTCCTATTATGCTAGGGTGCTAGAAATGTGATTGGGCATGTGAGGCAAGACTTAACTTTATATTATTCAGTAACAGGCTTAATTCCAAAATCCTTTATGCCATCTTAACATCTGTCAGACATTTTTTAGAGAAGATTCTCTAAAAAGTGTATCTGTTGTGTTTCAAAAACCTAAGTGCACCTTTCTTTAAATTTAACCTTTAGAACATATTTATTTTTTATAGTACACAACACGAGTTATAAACCCATTTCAAGAAGTGAGAAGTTACCAAAGACATGTGGCTTTGCATCTCAACAATCAATTAATTCAACTTTATGTTGACCACTTGACCTTTATTTCTCATGCTCAACAGATATGATTTTTCTTTTCTTTTATTCATTTATTTATTTTACCACAGCTCACCAGATAGTCTGTAAAGCAGAAAGAAATCACACAAACAAGAGTTTTACCTGCAAATTATATAACTGAAAACTAAACAGAACACAAAAGACTTCACAGGATCATCCCAATAAACCAAAGATAGAATGCAGTTCCCAAGTTCCCTCATTGGAAAGAGCAACTCCTGCAAGTACACAAGAAACAAGAAGATTTTAAAGATATGTGATTTTAAGAATGTTGAAGATACTCTTGGCTTAAGTGAGAGAACAGAATAGTAGATCCAGATTCATAGTGCTGAGCCGAAATAGATGGGATAAAACAACATTTGACCATGACACAAGTGTTTATTCATTCTAGTTTACCAAGACCTACTCTAATGAAATAAAAATGTGTATGTGAGAGATAGACAGAGAGAGAGAGAGGTCTTTAACGGTGCCTAGTGCCATTACTTGGTTTTAATAATTATAACATCTCACTAATCCCATTACCAATATGATGATCATTGATTGAATTTATCTTTTCACTAAAAAAAAAAAAACAAAAACCAAGAGTGGGGGGTTGGGGGGAGGAGGCAAAGAAGAAGAAAGAAAAGTGATGTCCAAGTAAGCAAATTTAACAGGAGAACCCACAAAAATTCTTTAATCAGCATTACAACTACCTTCATCACAGCCAAATTAGTGTCAATGCCATCTACTTTAACTCCATCAACCGTTGCTTGTGCTAGCACCACTTTTTCATAGTTGTTTTTAGATTCCTTTACTGCTCTTTCCAAAGAAGTCATCTCTCCCACAGTTACCTCACCCACAACAAGCCCAGCCTCGTTAGAATTATTTGAACTTGTTCCAAACACAAACCCCAAGTTAGAAACCATATCCAAGGCAGATATTGAATACATTCCAACCCCACCCTTAGAGTTGTTAGTCTGGTCCATTTCCCTGAAAGTTGACATATTGGCAAGAGTTTCCAGTATCAAGTCTCCACCTGGAAGTTGGTCACAAAGATTAAACATAAGAAGACTCTCACACTGCAGAGGAATAGCTGAACTAACATCTTGAATGGCTTGTACTCGCAGAATCCCAAGTACAGCCTTTGAAAGCGCTTCATCCCGTTCAATTCCCTTGATCTGGTACTTATTTATAAAACTATGAACATATAAAATCTCTCGGATAATTGCTAGCCAGTAATCACGGCGAGAATGCCCTTTAAGCTCAGGAAATTCTATGACAACTGGTTCTGATCTGCAAGGGAAAACTATAAATATTTAATGGCCAATGTAATGAATAAAAGAAGATGCCCAGTGTTCACATGCAATAATATGTATAATTTAAACATTAACAAATTACAACTAAACATTTTAACAATTAAAAGATAAACAGATAAGCATCATAACTTACAAGGAAATTGATTTATATGACACAGCCTTGTCAAAAAGTCGAGTACCCCATGGTCCAGTCATCTCAGGTTTAACAACTTGTTTCAGATCACCTGCTAAATCATATCTTTTTGCCCTGTCATAAGACACAACACGAAGAGCTTCAAAGTGCAGTGCGTGGTCTGTCAGAACTAATCGACCTGCATACACCCCACAGTAATGATATAAAAATTAACTTAATCACATTGTGGAGTAGATAACACCATTACAACAGTCAACATGGATTTTGTCATTTATAAATAAAGGTAGGAATGAAATTTATTTCACAAAATCTCTTAATTCCATTAACCTACCTGGCCACGTGGAAATTCCTACATGTTCAAGAACTGGTTGGGTGGTGACTGTTCCATCAACTTCCAGAATCTTTTCTCCCTTTGATGATCGAACAGAAGAAAGAAGGGACGAATCTGATTGGGTCTTCATTTTTCTGATAGCTCTGCAGATGTTAAAATAACCCCAAAAAAGGCAAACAAAAGTTAGGAATAAATAGCTGTCCCTAGTACATTCAATGAAAAATGCTCCCAGATTTTTCATAAACTTGACAATAAAGTAAAGTATGATGTGTAAACTTAGATAAGTATTAAAAGAATACAAAACACATTAAGAGTTTTGAAGCTTTTTACATTAGAGTTAGAGGCTGGAGGCCCTTAGCATTTTTTACATGTCCTTGTGTGCACGTGTGTGGGTGTGTTTTATAAGTAAATGATATTTTGTTGCTTGATAAATCAACTCATTAGAAGTACAAGCTACAATTTAAAGAATCTAAGAAATCCAAAAAAGATACAAAAGGGAAGTTGCCTAATGCAATTATCAAATCATACAAAGAACGTAACACAAATGATTTCAGGACGCAAGTTGGGTGTCCCATCACTGAAGGTCCAGCTATTCCTTTCTCACCAAACAGTCCACAGAATAAAGGAACAGTCTTGCAAATTTTTACATGCCTGTGATTATTGAACCTTGTCATGAAGGCTGAAGCTGACATTTGAATTACCATCTTTAGCATAAACCCAGATACTCCAAATAAAGCAAACACTAGAGAACACAAATCTCTAGCCACTGAACAATGAAGCAATATGTGCTCAACCATATGGCACATGTTTTAAATGGTTAGCATATCAATCATTCTAGCAGGGGAAAATAAAGATCATATTCCAAAACATCCACCACATGTCCAACACATCAGTAAGTGCCGGCTGAGTGTACAGTGCCACAATGAAACTTCAAAGCAGATACAGCCCAAGATATACAATAGGGGCCAGAAACCATGGAACTTTGCCCCTGGATCTACGTGACACTGTCACCAATGTCCTTTGAAGGAATTTATTGCTATCTAAGGCAATAAAGCCATTAGATTTTGTTTATCAATGTTGTTTAAGGCTTTTTGGCATTCTTACAGTAGTTTTCACTTTTCACTGTTGATCTGGCCTATTACTAGAAATTCTTCAAGCTTATTTGGCATATTATACAACTTCATCCCTTTAATTTGGTTAGAGAGCTCCTCCTGTGTTGTTGGTTGTTTCAGCCATCAGAATAAAGCTTCAGATAATGTTAACATTTTCACTTTTTGATGACTTAAGATTTGAAATATACAGATAAACTTGTAAAGTGATAATGGTTATGACTAGAAGTAAAAGGGCAGTTCTTGTTTACTAAAACTAGTAAGAGAGAGAGAGAAGATGGAGAAATTCAAATTGTCTCCATGGTCCTCCTCCTTAAGAATAGCTTAGATGGGCATGAAAAAGACCAAGAAGCTCAATGGGAAAGTCAATTCTCAAAGCGACTTTAAAACATGTCAAATGAAGAAAAAAAAACTCCCACTTCTCCCAACACTCCCCCTCCTCCCCCGGCCGGCGGCTCTTCCCCCAAAAGAAAACCAAAAAGGACACCTAAAGAAATTCAATAAGAAATAAAAAGTGTTTGTCAGAAAAGGGAAGGGGTTAATTGCAAAAAATATGGACATGAAATAACCTGTCTAGTCCACTTAAATACTTGTCGTAGACAGAAAACTGAAGCCGACCACCAGTTGATTTTGTAAGCACCTCGAAAAGATTTTCACTAATAATCACATTCGCAATAATAGGGACTGCTGAAGCTATTCGTGAGAAGGCCTCTACCCCAACAGCTATATCCTCATCAACCTGCAGATAGATGTCAACCATACATGACCATAGCAATGTCAACAAGCAAAAGACTGCAGAATTTAGACACCATAATTTAAATACCTCAGATATGATTATTTTAAATGAATCTAGAATTCAAAAGGAGCCTCTAACAATGGAATCACATATTTAGTTACAGAAAAAGTTGTGTGGCGCGTGCATGTGTGTGTGAGAGAGTGAAAGACAGATTTAATAGCTTTTCAATGAACAGATCAAATAAAGCACATATGACATGATTGATCATCAGGTATAAGGAAATTAAACTGTACAGGAGTTTATCAAGCTATGCATGTGGAAGTCAGCAAAGAATATTCCTTCAACCAATAATATTCCCTTGGGAGGTAATGCGCCTCAAAAAAGCTCAACAACTAAATTTTAGCCTTAGCTGGTAGTCACCAAGAAGGCAAGAAACCACCAATTTCACTTGGTGACCCTGGAATGGCCAACTTATTAATTTATATAATACATTACTGGGACCTTGTTTAGTGCATAGACTTCAGAGATCCATGGATCAAATTTTTTCTTTTCAAAAAAGAAAATTTGTACAGTGTACTAGTGTTATGCCCTTTTTTGCACTTTTTTAATACATTACTTATCTATACAAAAATCATACATTATCCATCTCTGCCTCCACCACAGCCCACATGGTTGGATAGACTTTTACTTCTGTCTTTATCTGTATTTACAGTTTCAATTGATATGCTGTTAAGAGTCCAAGAAATAACCCAAACCTGCAACACTATACTTGTGTGTGAGGGGTCTCTCTGAGACGGGGGTAGATGCCCATGCACACATGCTTTGACATGTGCGCGTGTGTGTGAGTAAGAGAGAAAGAGAGGTCTTCACATTACATAGTAAAAATGTAGTACTACTGCACAATTAACAACTTAATTGAACAAGAAAAGCTTACATTAAGCACAGGTTGGCTGGCAGCAGCAGGAGCCTCCCAAGCTAGCATCATGTCATATGTTAGGCGTCTAAACTTTTTATCAGCTAGATGACCTGTTACTTGTATGGACAAAGCCAGCGTCCTGAAACAGCAGTATTCCAACAAGTTCCTTGCATACCGTGATGGATGCTTTATAGATTCAGCAGCCTCTGCATTGAAGCTTTCTTGAAGTTCACTTGAAGGGATACCAAGGATTCTGCATCATTCGGTTTTCATTGTCAGAATAAATATCAATAAAAAAAACAGTGAACATATATGTGCCATAAAAAATGGATTTGAATTAAGCTAGGATGCCTGATGACCATACTAGAACCAAATATTAAAAAGAAATTTCAAATAACACTGGACCAAAACTCTACTTGATACATCTCTTGATATAGTAAACATGTAAGCATTACAGAGTACAAGCTTACTTTGAGCATCTGCGAATAACAATATTTGCAACTGGAGAAAGTTCCGGTATCCAATTCCTTTGGGCAGATGGAGACCTTCCCATCTCTTCAAATTCTTCATCAAAAGAACTCCGTCTGCCAAGCAACCATTTGAATGATCCTTCTCTTACTAAACCTTCGAGCATAGTTCTGGTTTTGCTTGCCACAGCCATCTCCAATTTCCCCCTCACTATCTTATCTCATTGGACAGAACCCCAACACTCAATTACCTGTCAAAATCCTTGCATTCAATTAGAAAACCTCAATTTTACCAATACCACTGTCAAAGTGAGCTACATTTGATGAAACGCAGGAAGATGACCTCTTCATTTTAAGTGCAAACATCAAATTTGCCATATATGATACTTCCATTATTTAAGCAGAACCGACAGAGATTACCCACCTAACACCTTTTTATTTAAAAACTAAGAATCAGATTTCTCCATAGTACTTTCAATCTCTGCTACTACTTAAAAAATTCATTACAGGTTTATCACTCAATACAATTTGAGATGAAGCTCCAGAATCAACTTTTTAATACACCACTTAAACTGACTGCAATTCTATATAAGCCACAAGATTACTCACTACAATTACTTATTTGTTCCAAATCTCCAAGTATCTATTTTCTTTTTCTTTTTCCTTTAGCAATGAAACTTACCAGGAGCAAATGATGGATTTACCATGTGGGAATAAGCCATTGCTACTCAAAAACCAAAACACAAAAGACCAAACTTTATTACACAACAACAAAAAGTATCAAATTCTACACCAACTCATCAACCAAAAATTCATCAACAACCTAATCCCAACAACTTGTTCACTAACTACAACAGAAAGCAACTTACCTCAAATTGTATATTCTATTCAGTTCAGACCCCCCGAAAATATGACAGCTTTACACGAAACACGAAATTCTCTTGGTTCCTGCCACATTTGAAGAAAACCCACCTCGAATTATGAGCACAAAAGCATAATCAGCAAACCCCCATATCACCAATTTGCGAAATTCAAAGGATTACGTACACTGACAAAGCAGAAGATAATCGTCACGGGCACAGTCATGGTTTTGGCGTGAAATGGGGTTTATGATGGAAAAAGGAAAAAGGTGTAGAATAAGAATTTTAAGCAGAGAGTGATCAAGAAGCTTGCACCATCGTCTGAAGCTTGTGTGTTTTTTTCTGTGTCCGAGTTTTGTCTTTGGGAGAGGATCAGAAGAGGTCGGGTACAGAGGTTTATGACAACGTGTTGAGATAGGATTGTTTTACTTTTATTAAGGTAAAGTAGGAATAGATAGGGACTTTTAGATTTGGACTGAAATGAGATTGTTTGGTTGATGTGATAAATCCCACAAAGTTACTGTGGGTAGAAGATCATTGAACCTTGAAAGAACCGAACCTCGAGTCCACTTTAATTTTATTTGTGTAGAAATGAATCTGAGCCTCCGTTTGGATTGCACTGAAATGAGATTTTGTTTCTTAAGATTTGTTTAAAACATGGTCAAAAGTCAGATAAAGACAGTCAAACTATATAAGAATAATAAGAAAAAGAAATATTCCAAACAAGATAGTGGAATGATTAGAATTAGGGCATTTGGTAGAGAAATTTAAGTAATATGGTTTGTATTTTTTTGAAATATATGTGGGTGAAAAAGTATATAGAAGTGTGTATAAAAATACGTGTAATATTATTTAAAAACTGAAAATATGTGTTTAAGACGTTCTACCAAACGAGGCCTAAGTTTTTAATATATTCTTTTCATGTTTGGAACTTGAAAGTTTAATGAAATATAAATGGATAGAAGGGAAAACTTGTTACTTTTTATTTTCTAAAAATCTCAAATTTTCGTTCTTCTCAAAATTTAGAATAATTGAAGAGAATTAAATTAGGTTTAATAAAAATTTCACGAAAACTCCTAAAATATCTCTTTATTTTAAACCTTTTTACTTTAAAATAGAGATCTAATAATAATATTTTCATAAAATAATTCAATTTTTTTTTTCTTTAATGTTACTCTCAAAACCAGGTAACTTATCTTACATTCATTTTTACATTACTTCTTAATGATTGTCTTTGTGCACATTATATTTGGCATCAGTTGTTAGTTGTTACATATAAAGATGCAATTTTTGTCCATGAATTCTTCTTCAATTTGAATTTCTTTATCAATGAGATTGGTGCTTCATGTGAATGCCATAATGACCTAAAAGCTACTTAAGCAACACAAATTGCACATATCCTAGCTATTGTTGAACTTGAAAGCAAAACATGAGCTAACCAAATAGGAACTTTGAAGTAAGCTGATGACTCTCTATGGGTTTCTCATTTTTATTATATTTGTAGCCTAATAAGGATGGTTGGTGAAACTTGTTCGATGCTGAAAATATTAAAGGATTTATTCTCACTCAATGTGGGGATGTCAGTGTAGCTTATAAAATAATGACATCTTTCCAATTCATATTCATTTTACATTTAACGAAAGAAATCATAGGTGCTATTGATGTCCTTTGTCAAGCTTTGCAAGAAAAGTCTCAAGACACCTCGAATGCTCTACACGTTTATCCAAAAGCTAAGAGAAAATTGTTGGCATAATTTGCTTAAGAATGTTATCTCCTTCTCCAAAAAATTTAAAATAGAAATTACAATTTTAATTGCTTGTTACATTGAAGGTCAAGGTTGTGATCAACATGATTACATTTAAGTGTGTACAAGCCAATAGCTTTAGTGTTGGCAATCCATGACAAATTGTAAGTTTTGTTGAGTTATAAGGTGTGTTTTCAAGTCCATAACAAAAGACCTAAGTTCAACTCAAAGAAAGAGAAGTTTATGAATTATTGACACATTCTTGATCAATCAAGAATGAATTATTGATACATTCTTGATCAATCAAGAATGTTTTTCAATCTATTGAGGAAAGTGTCAATAGATCAAGAATGAGTGTTGATCAATCAAGACTATGAGAAATAGATTTTGTAAAGGCCCATTAACTCATTAAGTCGTTTATACAACTCTAATTTGTGCCTTAGTTGCTAGACTACATAAGGCATATTAGGGTCGACCAAAACAAGAGAGAGAGAGAGAGAGAGAGAGAGAGAGAGAGAGAGAGAGAGAGAGAGAGAGAGAGAGAGAGAGAGAGAGAATTCATAGCACAAATAATATCCAAACCCTAATTTTCTCTACTTCGCCATCATACCGAAGTTTGAGAAGTACATTTGAAGACGATATCATTGGAGATTAGTGATCAAGGATGAAGTCATGATTTTATCCCAACGCTACTGCTATAGAGTAGAGCTTTAAGAGGTTCTTGGAGTTGGTTTATGGTTTCAGTCATACCGTGGGTGCATCATTCATGAAGACCTCTATGTGATTGAAGAGTTCAGATATTCTTGAGCAGCATAAGGTTTTTCTTGTAAGCTGTCTATGAGTCATAACGGTTTTTCTTAGTCTATAAAACTTCTCTTATCTTAGTGGATTGTCTTATTGGGGAAGATTCATCTTTGTAGTGGTTTTCCCTTGGATAGTTTTCCTTCGTCACTATATTGTTGTTTCCTTTGTGATTGATTTTGTGTGATTGGTGATTGTAGACACTCAATTTTGCACTCATGATTTAATCAAGGAGAATTACTAAAGTAACCATCTAAGTACCCCAAAAATCATGATTGCATTACATGCATTAATTCATTCATTGCATATCATAAAAATGATCTTGAGATTCTAACGGTTGCGACGATATGTCCCGTTTCCAAATTGGACCGTCAGATCGAAATATATCACATGATCAAATTTGCACGATCAGCATGCACTATGTCTAAGTAGAAATGACCACGCATAATTAATTTAAATTAATTCTGATTGGTTAAACAATTAAAATTAATTAAATAATTTTGTAATTGGTTGATAATTAGTGTTTAAAATAGAATTGCTTGCATAGGAATAAATGGGATAATTGGATAACAATAAAATTGTGGATAATCTGAACTTTATCAAGATTTATTTTAGAGTATTTATCTACAAGATAATTGTTGCTAAAAAGACTTGAATTATCTAGAAAAGAGATAAAAAAAAATATTAGAATACGGATTGAAAACACATCTAAGTGTAAGGCCCGGCTCAAGAAAACCTAAAAAAGAGTCCAAAACGCACTCGAACACGAAAGTGCGATCAACACCCAAGAGTACTATTCGGCACTTTTGGAATGCCAATTGGCACTTTCAATGTGCCGAATGGCACCCTTTTGAGCTTTGGCCCAACTCTCTTCAGGTGCCGATAAGGCATATCATTTTCGACTTTTTTCACAGAAAGACGCATCCGGATTCAAATTCTACTTGTCGTTGCTTATTTTTTAAGCATTCTAGTCTTTATAAATAGAGACTGAATCTCAAAATTCAGCACATTCTTTTACACTCTAGGAGAGACACCTTTTCACACTCTCAAATTTCTCATCCCCTTTCTGGTATTCTTTCTTAAATTAGGATTTTTAGATTTCAAAGATAATTGCATAAATTTCTTTAAACCCTAAAACATCCTCTCAAGGAGAAGAAATACTCCATGCAAGAGGTTGTTTCTGATTACCATTTTCTTTTCTTTATGCTTTTCTTGTTGTAAAGATACATGTTTGTATATTTTTTTAGTTTAGTTGTTTCAAGTATCCATAACATGAATTGTTAATTTATATTGTTAAAGCATGTTCTTGATTCTTTTATTATGGTTATGATCTCTTTCTTGATTTCAAAGATTTGCATATAATTAATTCTTTTTCTCAAATAAAAAACAGATCTGCATCTTCCTTAGATGTAGACCTGAATTTTTTTTAAAACAAAAACGGATCTACATCTTCCTTAGATGTAAATCTGAATTTTTCTTAAAATAAAAAATAGATCTACATCTTCCTTAGATGTAGATCTGAATTTTTCTCAAAATAAAAATGGATTTGTATCTTCCTTAGATGCAGATCATGAATGGTTGTTTTTGTTTTATTCAAAATATATGGCATAAATTTACTTCATGACTGAAATCCTCTTCTCAAGCAATCTATTTCATACTTTTTGAACATATAAAAACAGATCTAATTTTTCTGTCTTCAAAAACTCATTTTCTTTAAGTTCTCAAAAAACATATCTGATATTTTTTAAAACCAAAAGACTTTGTTTTATTAAATAAAAACATATTTGAATTTTATCTCTAAAAACCACCTTCTTTTACACAACAAAAACAGATTTGATTTTTTTTATAACCAAATTCTTTTTTTTTTTTTTTTTTACTCACAACAATAGATCTAAATTTTTTAACAAAGGAGAGGATACCTTCATAAATAAATTTGTGTGATTTAGTTTATTTCACATGTGTAACATATCATTCATCTCATGCATAAAAAAAGGGTACATTGGTCACAAGAATCTAGAAGACCAGACTCTGTCTAGGCAGAATGGGTGCCTAACACTTTCTCATTCCATAATCTAGCCTCCGAATTTAGTTTCTTTGGATAGGTAGACCTAGATCTTATCTTTGCTTTTATTTTGGGTAGATTGTAACTAGGACAAAAAGCTATGTACTTATTTGGTAGTTTGTAACTAGGACCCAAAGTCATGTAATTTTCAATTTTTCAAACATATATTTTTTTAATCAATGAAAGGAAACAATTTAGTCATGTATTTTTTATATTTAGTTTTTCTTTTTTCTTTTTGTATAAAAAAATAAGTGGTGACTCCACACTACTTACCCAAAAAGAGAGGTGTCCTTAAAAACACTCAAAAATCTCTCTTTTTTTGAGAGGCACTTTTCCAGTCTCTCACAATGATACTATATTTGATGTGCCTAATATTTTAATCTATTATATGCACAATTGATAAATTGGTGTAATCAAATCACTTGGGTAATTCACTAATTCACAATGGGTCTAAATAACCCAACAAAGTGGAACATCATTATTATTTTGACATATTCTCTCTCTCTCTCGCTCTCTCTCTGAATATTATTTTGACATATTCAATGCTATTATAGACTTTGAATGACAAGAGCTCAACAATAGTTTTGGTGAAGAAGCAGAGAGATTTTTGACACTTAGCTCAAACTTTGGATCCAAAGAGTGATCATATGGTGAATTATGTCGAATGTTTGTACAAACAGAAAAGTCAAAGGGATATCATCTCATTGATTGATTGATTCATCTTCTTTTGACTCATCTTTGCAAATGACTAGTGAACGAACATTTTCCACTTTGAAAGTTGTTAGCAAGACTACACAATAAAGTAGAGGATGAGTTTGTTGTAGACAATTTGGTTGTCTATGTTGAAAGGAAAATTATTGAGAACGTCACTTCAAATTCAATACTTAGGGTCCATTTGGATGGAAGAGTAGAAAAGTGGAAGGATAGAAAATTAATGGGAGAATAGAAAAGTGGAAAGATGAAAAAGGTTTAGTTTTAAGATGGAAAAGATTTAGTTTTTCCTCATGTATGTTTGGTTAATGAATGGAAAAGTGGGGAGGATGGAAAAGTGGGGAGAGTAGAAAACTCTTTTGTTTGGTTAAGAGAAAAGTGAGGATAGAAAATATATTTTATATAAATTGACTCTTATGCCCTTGTCAGATAATATGTAAAAAATAATTTATTTGTACTCGTTAAATAATATAAAAATTAACACAACATACATATAAATTTATATTATTTTTTATTATTATATATAATATAATATAATATTATATTATATATATATAGGGTTGGGTTCAAGTTACACCTAGTGTAACTTTAAATAATATTATACCACCCAATATTTTTTTAATTAGATGTGAATTTTAATAAATCCACCGTTGGATTACATTATCTTTTGTATATGCTCCATGCTTACAAAATTTAAAGATAATTAAAGATTAATAGTCATGTCATCGATCAATTATTTAAATTTAAGTTTTTGTAGTTTAAAATAATACATAAAAGATAAGTTTATGGATCGAATGGTAAATTACATCAAATTGGCATGAAAAATGGCATGCATTTTAAAAACATATAGAACATATAATTCAATGGTTGGATTTTCAAAATATGAATTTAATAACAAGTTATTGTGTGGTGTAATATTACTTAAAGTTACACCAGGTGTAACTTGAACCCAACCCATATATATGTGTGTATGTGTGTGTTGCTGGGAGGAAAAAGAGAAAAACTGGGCAACAAAAACGTGGGCAACAAAACACTATTCAACTATATTTTAATACATTCTTAACATGGGCAACAAAACACACTTCAACATATACATTCTTCACCTGTTTCAAAAACGTGGGAAAAAGCACAATTACAACCAATATCAAAATATATGTATCAACAAACTACTCACCTATTTCTTAGAGAGAAAAAAAAAAAAACTATATATATACATTCTTCCAAAGGTGGCCAAAGCAATCATGTTGAATAGAAAATGATATTAATTATATTAATCTATAGTACTGTGCAAGTCAAAATATTACATTATCTTCTCTTGTCCTAACCAAAATACAAAGTCATCAAATATTGCTAATTTCGTAATATACTACATTTAATCCATTAAAAGTCAGCAAATCAAAAGTCCATAAAATGAAGTTGTATTTTTCAGTATTATGCAACTTAGCTACTACCAAACATCACTTTACATACCACTTCATCTATTAGACTTGTACCCAAAGTCAATTTACAATTATTCATCCTTTAAGGTTCCTTAGCATACATCATTTTCAATAATATTTGTCGGTGTAACTCACTAGTTGGAACACCAAAATAATGCTCTCATTTTGGATGGATCCTTAATTAAGAATAGCATAGCATCAAGTTGTATGTCCGACGGTATTCCTATATTTACTAATTCTAAAAATACTTTCTCCTCAGAGTAACAATGTGGACGTCCTCTCTCCCTGATAGCAAGTCTCTCATTAGCAATCTCATGTCCTTGCATCATAATAGCAATTCCCTCTTTAGCAATCTCATTTCATTGCCTTATTTTTGTTGCCACAAAATTAGCCCCAAATTGAAAGATGTCCATTTGCTTTTCAAGCATTTCAATCATTTGCGCTGGTTTCTTTGCCCTTTTGGATGATGTTTCACATGAGTAGAAATGAGAAATTATTGGAGAATATAATTCAAAATTTGGCAAGCTAAACCCATCAAAGCCATCAACGTTTTTTTCCAAATTTATGCTATTCTCTCTTTCCTTTTCTCATCGACAGACTTTCTCTTTTGCATTTATACAACTTTCACCATTTGCCCAGTCATTGGAAAACAAATCAAACAGCTTCTCATAATGTTGAATTTAAGTTTTTTTTTTTTTTTAATTCCATTTTTAGCATTTGGGTTTGCCTATAGGAATGCAATAGTCAATACACACTTTCATGACAGTAAAATATACTAAATTGTTCTAAAAATTATTTCATGATATCAAAATAAATATAACTAACCTATATTAAAGGTTCCCACACTTTAGCTTCAGTCTCAAAAAAGTTCAGTAATTAGATTCCATGCAAATCCACTTAAGTTCTAGAAAAGGTCATGACATGAATGGAAAGTATCTTTCAAAGCTTTGAAGCGATTCTTGATGTTACTTCTCTAAACTGCATAACCGAATGTTGCAGAACACTTCTTACACATATTCGAGTAAGTATGAGAATTCCATGTTTAATTGGGCATATTTCAATTGTTTTGTTCCTTCAACATGACATTAAGTAAAAAGTCATCAATATCATTAGTTCATCTCATGTTATTCACATTAGGTTCACTATCAGTTATTGTTTTCTTCAATGTCTTAAATATCTTTAAAAACTAGATGTTATTATTCTTTACAATATTATTACCAAGATTACATGCAACTACTACAAACAAACCAATAAAATAAAATAAAAAGACATAGCATAATATTACTACAAATAAACTAGTAATTGAATATTTTTCTAAAAAAAGTCTAATTGAATAAAAACATTAATAATATTACGATAATAATTGTACAAAAACAACAAAGTTAAATGTTTCACAACAATGCATACAAAACAACTATTACATCGAGAAAGATACACATAAGCAAATCAAATCCCATAATATAATGACTAAAATTATTAAGGGTAAACTATGTTTTTGGTCCCTAACCTATACTCCATATTTTAATTTGATCTCTAACCTTTCAATTGTGTCAATTTGGTCCTTAATCTTTACCATTATCTTTTGGATGAAAATTGGTGATGTGTATAATAGTCAAAATAAAAAATTAGCTTTTGTTGATATGAGAATAAACTAAAATTTTATTTTGGCCATTTATCATGTCAACAATTTTCATCCAAAATATAACAGCAGGGACTAAATTGACACAATATTAAAAGGCTAGGGACTAAATTGATACAATTGAAAGGTTAGGAACAAAATCAAAATATGGTATAAAGAATAGGGACCAAATATGTAATTTACCTAATTATTAATCATGCAAACATAGTCATTCCACATTTTAGTTGCTATACTAGTTGGTAATATTGCTCCTTTTCATCTGCGTCTCTATCATTTGTACTGTTTCTACCTTCATTATGTATGTCACTATTCAAGGTCTTTTGATCAACTTTTGCAATCAACCTTTCATCCGGATCCACTCAGATAAGATAGTTATACAATATACAACAAGCCAAGATAATCTCAGTAATTGCATCAACTAGAAAAAATAAAAGTTCCATCGTTCCAGATATAATTGGAGATCATTTCTTTAACTAACCAAATGTCCTTTCAATGACATTGCACAAAGAGGAATGCTGATGATTAAATATTTTCTTAACATTTTCTATGCCACATGCTGAATACTCTTTTAAATGATAACTTACACCCCTGTATAGTGCGATAAGTCAACTTCTCAACATAAAGCTCTCATCTACTATATAATATTTGCCTATTAAGAAAATAAGTTATATAAGTAATTCAATCTCTCTCTCTCTCTCTCTCTCTCTCTCTCTCTCTCTCTTTCTATATATATATATATATATATATATATATATTATAAGTATACTTTGTATTTATAACTTAACATCATCTCTGAGAATTATAAGTTTGTCTTCCCTACTTAAAGCGTTTTTAATTATCCTCGAGTTAGAGGCATTCCCTTCCCACCTAGGTAAAACTTATGTAAATCACATGCTGCCAATACATTTTAAGTTGTGTACTCTTTCCTCCCTCGATATCTAGGCGCATCTTTTGATGAAACTTTTACACGAATATGTGTCCTGTCAATTGCCCTACACAATCCTAGAATTAAAGCAATCTATTAAATCAATAATTTTTTACTCATATTGGAAAAAATTCCCATATAGTTACTTAAAAATATGTTTACCTTAAAGTATGGGTAAGATTTATGACTATTTCGAATCTATGAGGGAACCTTTGCCCCATTAGGTTGTAGAAGAAATTGGTCTTCTATGCAATGGCGGCTCTAGAAATTTTTTTCAAGGTGGTCATTAAGAGACTTAAATTAAACAAAATTTAATAAAAATAAAACTTGAATATATTTTCTTCACAAAAAAGAAAAAAAAATGTAAATACATATAATTCAAGATTAAATCGATGTAATACTCCATTAATATCTTTTTTTAGGGAAATTAGGGCCAAGAGGTTGAAAAAAACCTCTTTGTAAATATACTATTTTTATTTCATCTTGATGATTAAGATGAAAAGACGAGACATTTTTTCATAGCTTAGAATCTAAAAGAAGATTATTCAAGTCAATAACAATTTGCTTAGAAGATGAATCTTGCAATATAAATGATTTCCTTATAAAAAATTTGTTCATGGTGCTAGCAAAAGAATAAATGATCAACTATTAATTCATTCAACATATTCAACTTAAGCATTCAACCGTTACATTGATCTTGTTCAATAACATATTCAAGCATTATTTCATTGCATATACGTATGGACAAAATGTGTCACATAAATCCAACAAATTCACCTAGAGGCTAGAGCAAGCACTAATAAACTAGCTATTTGAAAATGTACGTTTTTTTAAAAAAAATAGTGATTTTAAAATATGTCATTTGAAAACAAAATTCAAAAAATCAAAATTAAACATTTGATATGGGCTTTTGGGCTAATTTATTTGTTTAGGCAATTTTTGGTAAGTGCTATGTCCATAACATTTTTGCAACATTTTCACAACAAAGTCAAAATAGCAAGTTGTTTGGTTCTAATTTGACCCTACTACTAAAATTACATTTTTTTTTTCATTAGTAATAATCTACCACTTAAGATTTGTTATGAAATTGATATGGAAAAGTTATGAAAGTGTTGTGAAAATGTTGTAACTATAGGATTTCTTGCAATGTTTTGGTTCAACCTTCCATGGAACAAAATTTTGGAGAGGCCAAATTTTTCTTTAGGGTGTTCAAGCTTTTTTTAAGGGTGGTTAAAACCCATTTTAATTTTAAATTCAATTTTTTAAAAGTATATATATATATATATATATATATATATAATTCATCTCAGGGTGGTCACTTTGATCACCCTCTGTAACACATGGCACCGCCCTTACTTCTAAGTAGATTATTGCTCTCAACATATTGTGAAAATGATGGCTTATAGTCTCATTGGAATGATAGAAGAAAAATGAAATTGTACAAATTCTCTCATTATGTGCTAAAGTGTAAAGAAGTTTGGTTACTTGCTCTTCAATAGAAGAATTCCTAGTGTCTTGAGGAGGACCAATTCCTCGAAGAATTTCACACAACTTTGCAAAGGCATAAAACCCCATTCGAATTATGTCCTGATATTTCTCACTACATCTAAGTTGACTCATTAGTTCTTTCTGAATGTTTTCTCTTTCCCCACTATTTTGGGTAATTACCCTATCCACATAACGTTGATTACAGTATATACCTATCATTCATATTGCATGCACCACATGTGCAAGAAGTTGCAAAACCACTACATCTCGTCTTCTCTGCAAACCAGTCAAAAGTTGCAAACCAAATTGGTTCATTTCATGAATATTCCTTAATTAATCTTGACAATTTTCCTCTCAACTCTGACTTAAATCTTATGGTAGACTACTATTCCAATTAGTTGGACTATCCATTTACCAAAGATCCATCACAAGTAAGGAATAATTAACACATCGGTCATAATAATTACTAATCAAAACACCTTACCCTTGTATCCTAGTTCCTTTCATCCCAATACATAACTAGCAAAGAGACACTATAACAAATACTACTACACAAAACTAGTCATGTAAAATTGACTACTTATAAATAATAGTACAAGGGAAACACAAAACTAATATTAGATACTCCTTCCGTTTCACTTTGTTTGTCCTATTTGAAAAGTCAAACTTTTTAAAGGAACATAATTTATTGTCTTATCTACCTTTTAAAAATGTGTAAATTTTTAAAACTACCCTTAAATAAATTTATAAAAAAATTGAATTAGTAAATTAATAGGGGTATAATAAGAATATTAGTAAATTAATGACTTTTATTTTTAGAAACAGGACAATATTTTGAAATATCTCAAAATAAAATAGAGGACAAACAAAATAGGACAGAGCGAGTAATAAAAACTAACCGCATCAAAGCACGTAAACCTCAAACAATCCACGTGGTCTCTTTCACACACAAATCCCAACCACTAGTAAATCAAAACCTTAAACCAACAGTTCTAACAATCACAACTATTCCTAGATAATAAAAACCATATACATTGGGTCCGTTTGGATACAACTTATTTTATGAAATTGAAAACTGAAAATACTGTAGTAAAATAATTTTTAAACGTGTGAATAGTACCATGAAACTCATTTTTAATAAAAAATAACAAAAAAGTGATGTTTGTAGGTTCGTAAACAGTATACCTATATACTGTTCACAGGTGATAAGTGAACAAAACCGGCTCAAATAAATATAAAAAAAAAAATCTGAAAAGGCGCAAATATAAAAACGTGAACGTGCTATCCAAGCTGCAACATAAAAACACGTGAACCTCAAACAATCAACATTGTTTCTTTCACACAAAATCCAATTTTTGTATATGCTTAGATTCAATAAATCTATATGGGGTTTGCAAAAAATAAGAAATAAAAAGAAAATAGCAAATTACCAAAGGGTCTAAGTGTGAAAAAATAGAAATAGAAATAAAAAACACAAATGATCTGAGCAAGCAAAAATTAGGTAAAATGAACACGAAGAAAACATATATAGATGGTGTGCAACTTGATTCTGAGTCTTCTATCTGCATTTTCAATGAAAACTAAAAAGAGCACAGAGTTTAGATGCAAAAGGAAAAAAAAATCTGAAAAAAAAAAAAAAAAAAAAAACCTCAAGGAAAAAGAAGAAATACAACAAGGAAAAAAAAAATAGAGAGATAGAGAGAAAGAGAGAGGACAAGAAGGAAAAAAACAAGATTAGAGTCTAGAGACATACCGACTTTAGCTTCTCGGCTGGAAAAGAAAAAAAAAAGGTTTAACAATAGAAACAGAGAGAGTGATAACATGAAGGGGAAAAAAAGGGTCAAAGTCATACTTGAAATTCTCGACTGAAAAAAAAAAAAACAAAAAAAAAGGGTCAATCATACCTGAGATTCTTGGTTGGAGAAGGAAAAAAAAAAAAAAAAGATTAATTTACAGCGAGGGAGAGAGAGAGAGAAGTTGAATTTTTACCGTTGAGTTGTGAAGAGGCAAGAACAAAGAAGGAGAATGATGAGTAATGAGAGCTCTTGTGGGAAGTAGTGGGAAGCAGTTGGGAGGTAGGTGAGCATTAAAAAGTTGGGAACACTTTTGTCTGTCCCTACCGACATGTATTTTCACGCTTGCTTTCTCTGCAAGATGGTTTTTTTGTGGGATCGAGTGAAAAATGCCTAAGCTCCACTACAAAATTTATTTTCCTTCTTTTCTTACCGAACAATACTTAAACTCTTATTTTCTTTCCTTTATTTTTCATCCACTTCATTTCACTTTCAACCAAACATATCTTTAATGGGTTTAATTCTCTTAAAGATTGCAGACTACAATTCAAGATGAAATACTTATATTTTGTATTATTATTGATTTTATACTAATCTAGTAAGAGATAGGTTGAAGATATCATTTGACACAAATTTGTCCAGTATAATAATAGATATAGTCTTTGTAACCCAAATATTAGACTATAAATATTTCATTTGCATTGTGAATTGTATTTATAGTATTTATTTTTATTCTAAAATATGTAATAGGAAGGTGATATAAAATAAAAATAAAAACTTAATCATCACATTATCTATTTAGCTCCTCCAGCAGCATATTCTTGGCTCTACCACTTGTGCTGATTGTTTTGACTAAACAAGAATGCGCTAAAGATGAATGTGTACCATGTACGGTTTTCTTTAGGTTACTCTAATATGAGTTATTCTCATTTGGAACATGATCTTCCCTGTTGCTTTTTTTATTTTTTGATAGGTAATAGAAATTTTATTGAAATAGAAGAACATAGTGGTCACTATGATGAACACTCTAAATATGAACCAAATACATATAACTCAAGAACTAAAACTAGCATATTGTAGAAAATCAGAAATGGAGATATACAACGTAAATCCCCATACACGAGCCCACTAAAACAAAGTCTCAAATAGAAAAGACTTTAAGAGATCTAAAGACTTAAAGACTCTTTTTATCTTTAAAGGTTACGGGTGTTGCGTTCCTCCCCAATTAATTGAAATTGAGTTCATTGTATAGTTAAAATTTATTTCTTGGATCTAATTGTGTATATAATATTACTACACCATTTAAAAGTTTAGGTGGTTTGACAATAGATATAACTTTAGATTTATACTAATATTTATTTAAAATCATTAATGTAGCTTCTAATGAAAAAAAAAAAAAAACAAAAAAACAAAAACGACGAAAAACGAACTCTGAATCCGTTACCAATAATACATTTGGTGTCAATGTGTCATTCCATGGACTTATTCCAATTTCCAATGCTCGTGTGGTTTTTATGAGTATCGAAAATCGAAATTAGTTCGATACCCAATTGGTTTTAAAAAAACCAAGCCTATATAAAAGATGGGCGATTCTGGGCCTATCTAACCCAATTCAGTTAGACAAAGGAGTAATGACCTGGGCTTTGCTATACACATGGGCTTTTTGAGTTATGGTCTGATGATCCACCATACTGAACAAGGGGTCTACTCTACTGTCTCAATAACATGACATGAAATATTAGAGCATTTGCATTAAAAAATAGATTAAAAAAAGTGTTCAATTTTCCAAGTTTAAGTCCCAAAATCATCCTCATCAGTCAAGTTAAATATGTGTAAATTTGCAAAATTTCTATAATAACGGTGTAAATATACATAGTTACTGTAACTTCGTATATTATTATTTTATCATTTTTTCTTTGACATCTTGTCTCACCAAATTCTCTCACTCTCTCTCTTTATATGAAGACAATAATAAACAAAGAATGAGACCGGAAGCGATCGGGTCAATTCTAGACTTCTGGGTTGGGCACAAACCTGACCAGGATCTACTCATGGACAACCCTAGTTGCCAGGTTGGTTTGACTCAACTAGTGGGTCAGGTTATGCAGTCTATGGACAGCCCTAAGTCCCACATTCTTTTCAGCCAACAAAATCATTCATAATTGATGTAAGAAATTGGAAATTAAAGTTCCAGAACAACTTATTAGAGCACTAGCCTCCGAGGATGCAAAAAAAAAATATATATATATATTTTGCATCTTCAAACATTATTTTATCTATTTTACCAACTCATTTTAAAACTCACCCTATATTCTAGTTTTTATTTTTATATACAACCTAATAAAATAATATAAACTACCTAATAAAATAATAAAAAGTATTCTTATCTCCCTCTTTCCTCCCACTATCTTTTTCTCTTCCCACACAACCACAAGATTAAAAATTATTTTTTTTCTTTACAACCTATGAATAGTAAGGTTGCATATATGCAACTTTAGAGCATTCACATCAAAGATGTGAAAAATGCTAAAATGCTATTTTATAGCTTAAAACCTTAAAACATGCTCTACATCAAAGATGCCATAACTAAAAAGTTTTAGCAATTTGCTACAGTAAGGTGCTATTACTAACACCTTAGAGCACTCTCATCAGGTGTGCCAAATGCTAAATATTTGGCATTTGGCACACCAAACATAAAAAATAGACCCTCATGAGTTGTGCCAAATGCCAAAAAATTTGGCACATCGCTACAGTATCGTCTCAAATATGAGACGGTACGGACATCAATGCTATAATTTTTTTTCTTATTTTATTCACTTTTCTCTCTCCTCCCAACACATCTCTCTCCGTCTGCAACACAGCTCTCTCTCTCTCTCTCCTCTCTGGTCTCCATCTCTCCGTCTCTGCGCCTCTTTCTCTCTCTCTCTCTCTTCTATTTTTTTTTTTTTTTTTCCTGAGAAGGCGATTTCGATCTGAAGCAAAGCTCGCCGATTGAAGCTCACCAATCTGAACCTCTACTCGCCGATTTGAAGCTTTGCTTGCCCAGGGGTAGTCGCCGATCTTTGCCTGTCATCCTCCACAGTCGCCGATCTTTGCTCGTTGTCCTCTACAGTCGCTGTTCTTTGCTCGTTGTCCTCTACAACCGCCGATCTTGTTGCCGATGGTTGGTTGAGTTTGGTCATTGATTGATCTATCGGGTTGGGGTTTTGTTGAAGATTTTGAGTTTTTTTTTTTTTTTTGGTTAGGTTTTTGGATTTGGAATTTGTTGGAGGATCCGGTGATTGTGGTTGTAGTTTGTGGCAGTGGTTATAGCGGCGGTTGTTGTTGTGGCAGTGGTTGTAGTGGTGGCTGTTGGACTCGGTGGCGACTGGCCTGTGCATTTGTATATTTGCTGTATTTTGGGTAAATATATTATTTTAATGTGTAGGAAATATTATTTTAATGTATAGAATTGAAGCATAGAACATCTGATAAATATTATGTTGTAAAATGATGTGCTAAAATGATAAAGTGGGTTTTTGGTGTGTCAAAATAGCATTTTTTTTTAGAGAGCTGATGTGAATGCTCTTACTATAGCAAGTTGCTACTATTTTTTATTATTATTTTTCTTTTTCTTTTTACTCTCTTTTGCCATGCCTCTTCTCTTCTCTCTCTCTCTCTTTCACTCTACCTCTTCATCTCTCTCTGTGTCTCCTCTCTCTTTCTATCTGTCTCTCACTCTCTTTCTTTGACTATTGATCTTTCTCCTAGGACGAGTTGATTTCGCAGGTGGTGGTGGATCATCCATGTGGTTTGATTTCGACGAGTTGATCTGATTTTGTGATTTGGTGGGTTCATGGGTCTCTGTTGTGAATTGATTTTAGCTGGGTTTTAGTGAGTGTGGCTACGGTGGTTTGACGAGTGTGGCTCGGGTTGATTTCGGGGGTTTGGGCAATGGTGGTTTGGCAAGTGTGGCTGATTTTGGGATTTGATTTTGGTAGGTGTGATTTGATTTTGGTGGGTTTTGTGGTTTGATTTCGGCGAGGTGATCTGATTTTGTTATTTGGTGGGTTTGTTGTCTCTGTTGTGAATTAATATTATGATTTTGTGGTTGTGGATGTGGCTGGTGGTGCTTAAAAAATGAGAGAGAGAGAGAGAGAGAGAGAGAGAGAGGGAGAGAGAGAGAGAGAGAGAGAGAGAGAATAAAAAATGAATAAAAAAAAATAAAGAAAGAATATTTTAATGAAGTTCCCGTTTGGATCCCACGTCCAATGTCCATGTTTAGCGTTTTCCCTTTTTTTTTTTTTACCAGCGCCTCTTGCACTGTTTATGGGACATGAACACTGCATTAAGACAAATGAACAGTGTTTGGGGGAGTGAACGGTAACCCAAAATTTATTTTTTTATTATTGTTTTTAGCAATAAGTTTTCAGTTTTCAACAAAATAAGCGGTATTCAAACATACCCTAAGAGCATCTCCAATGGTGTAGCTAAAAGTAAAATAATCTCTATAATAGAGAATGAGACCCAAAAAATGGTCTCCAATAGATTCTCTAAACCTTGAATTTTTTTTGGCTCATGAATAGTAGCTAATCAAATCTGATGGGCTACTGTACATTGGCAATTCAATTTTTTTGATTAAAAAATTATACCAGCTACTATTATATCAATTCTTTCTCTCTCCTCCGGATTTTTTTTTTTCTCTCATTCTCTTTGTTGCTTCTTTTTTTCTCTCATCTCGGTTGCTTCTTTTTTTTTTTCCTCTAATCTACGTTGCCTCTTTTTTTTTTTTTTTTCTCTCCTCTCTATTGCTTCTTTTTTTCTCTCATTCTCTCTGTTGCTTCTCAAAAAAAAAAAAAAAAAAAAGAGATAAAGTTGGAGAAAAAAAAAAGAGAGTTGCTGGAATGTTCTTGAATCTAAGGGAGAAAAAGAAAATAAAAGAAAGGGTGGGGTGGGTAGAGATACGCTGGACATGTGTGTGGAGGAGAAAAACAAGAAAAAAGAAATGAAAACGTATGGATGAGAATGAATTGAATGAAAGGAAAAATAATATAAAAAATAAAAAATCGTAATTGAGAAATGTTACTACAATATTTTCATAATAAATTTTAAGTAATAGATTGTTATTAGTTAATATTGGTGAGTAAAAAAATAATTTCAGCGGTGGGTTCAAATTAGAACTAGTAACAACTTTCCATATAAGATTTTGATATGATTCTTGTGAAAGTATTGCGAAAAATGTTGTGAATATAACACTTTTCATTGAAAAATATAATTGTTGGGAATAAATATAGGAAGAATAAATGATGATAAAAAAAAGAATAAAGAATGATAAAAGAAATAATATTTAAATGAGATAGAGAATGGAATAGAGAATCTGTTGGAAAGTGTATTTGAAAAAGTTAGTAGCTAAAAGAAAAATGTCATTGTTTATTCTTCAAGCAGTACAAAAATTTGAAGAATCTGCTGGAGATATTCTAATAGTAAAAAAATAGAAGTTTTGATGTTAGGTGTATTATAAAGTGATGTGTTAAAAGTTATAAAGTTAGTTTTATAGATGCTAAATGCTAAAAATTTTAAAACTTTTTATGAGAATACTTTGACTATTCATAGGTTGCAAATTTTAAGTATACAAACCTGAACGGAGTGAATTTTTGCTATCTTGAATTGTAAAATAGCAATTAAGAGAAGTTACACCCCAATGCTAGTTCTCTAGAATAGAATAATTCTTCGTTGTTTCTTTGGATGACATTGATATAAACATTGCTGCATCTCGCCTGCAAAAGTGTACATTATCTTGCAATTTATATGTTCTGCCGTCTCTGAGTTTTGTACAATTGACTTGGTGGCAGCTTTAGCAGAAACCTTTACGTAACAGATTCGCAAGTGGGGTCATGTAAAAAATAGTATGGCAATAGTTGATGTTAATGTTAATTTATTCTCTTTTGTATTATTGCAGGTTGCTTTGCGAGCCAGCCAATTAGCACCGAATCTGATGTTACAAATACGTCTATCACTTTTCCCCATTGCTCACTAGGAACAATGTTATTGTGACGAATTTTGAAGATGTAGAGACGACTGTTAAACAGCCTTAACAAGTTTGAAGTTTTCTTCAGCACTTCATTCCTGAGTAAGACACAGGAAATATATTGGGATTCCCATGTACTAGCTATCGCTGCTACACCATAGTTTTATTCACAACTAAGAATTTTAAGAAATTTCCTAACTTTATCGAACTTAATAAAAGGTACAAACTAATTATAAAATCATATATATAAAGAGCTCACCTCAAATATTAAAACTTATTGATTTGAGTAGATTTCAGTTAGTTTAATGTTAAAGTTTTTTGTCTCTTAATTAGAGATTTAAAATTCGATTTCCGTTTACACATAAAAATCAACAATATGTTTGACTTTTTGTAACTTTTACTAAATCTACTGCTAAATTTATGACCGGTCGTCCAACGAGATCCTCTAAAGTCTTAAACTACTCACCTAGTTTTCGGTTTCTCACTGGTGGATAAAGTATTGCCACCTCAGGTTTGGATGACTTTCCCACTCTTTTCTTTAAAGATTTTAGGAGTAATCGAAACTCAGCATGTCGACCTAAAAAGGTTTGCATGCCATGACCTTAAAGTAGAGTAGATTTTATGTTCAGTTCAGTTAACTTGACCCATCATAAGTTTCTAAGTTGTTTTCGGTTTCTCACTGGTGGATAAAGTATTGCCACCTCAGGTTTGGATGACTTTCCCAGTACTCTTTTCTTTAAAGATTTTAGGAATAACCGAAACTCAGCATGTCGACCTAAAAAGGTTTGCATGCCATGACCTTAAAGTAGAGTAGATTTTATGTTCAGTTCAGTTAACTTGACCCATCATAAGTTTCTAAGTTACTTTGTCAAAGGCTATAGCCTATAGTCTATGCTGTGATAGGCTCATAGCCTTACAGATTTACCTTGACTGTATAAACAAAACAGTTAACCTAATTTCAGCTGAGAGAGCCTTTTTTATTTTGGAGGTAGTGCTTTTCTTAAACTATTCTCTCTTTGGTTCTCTTTTTTCTTATTATTTGAATTAAAAAAAAAAAAAAAATCATACACACACTTGTGATCAAATCGGGTCGAATGAATCATGAAGTACAAAAGTCTAATCAACTGTTCAGTTGAGCTTGGTGTTCACTTCTCAAAAGTAATTATTTAAAAAAAAAAAGTGCTTGGTGTATGAATTTCTTTAATATTACATACATGCATATATATTAGAAGATCTCCTTTATATTTTTTTTGCTGTAGTGATGGTATAAATTAAGATTGGTGACTAGCTACCAACCTCTTTTTTTTCCACTTCAGAAGCTTGATGATGAACCCACTGTACTAGGGTCCTTGAACTTGCCCATATAATTTCACTGGTCCTGTTCACCAGCTCCACCTAATATATGACCCTCAATCTAAATTGGAAATATGACACTATCCATTTAGTTACTATGGGACCCTTTTGAGACCTCTTCCCCTTACTTGTTCATGCATACTCCAAGAGACAAGCAAAGACTTAGTCAAAAGGGGGTCAAAGAAGTAAGATTGAGTGGGGAGGAGAAACAAAAGTGGCTTGAAAGGTTCACAAAGCTCTTATCATTTAGTGAAGTTGGAGAACCCACATTGCCCATTCTCTTTTGGGCATGCTATGGCCCATTCAGTCTGTTCTCCTCTCCCTCCCAATTTCATGGATGCAATGCATCTACCTATTCTCTTTCAATTTATATATTAAAAAGACCAACCTAATACTCATAATAATAATACAATCTTTCCTATAATTTCTTCCCTCCAATCATTCAGTTCAGGAATTGGCAACATCCATGAGATTTTATGTATTCATCTATTTTGTGGGATCCATATGCTTTTTGTTCACTTGGATTCGCCAAAGTGACTAGTCATGGTATAAAAACTTGTTGCCCCTTGATGTGAGTCTTTAAGAGTATCCCTATCTAGTCTCATGGGTCATGCACTTTTTATTATACCAGTGCCAAAATGGATTAGCATTTGCCGACAAAGTGTTATTTTATACAAAGTTGTGGCTAATAATTTTGCATAGCCATAGGCCTTACCCTACACGACATGGGATACTAAACAACTAGTGATGGCAGCAGGTTGTTGTGGTATCAATGGTAGGTAGCAATTGGAATTTACGCCCATTCTAATTACACTTTGAAAGATTGTCTTCTAGATTTGCCTCATCAAGGGAAGTGAAAATTCTTGTTCCTTAATGGATAAGAATGAATAAATGATGTATGGTATTGAATCAATCCCCATCAAGATTCATGACATAAATAATCATTTTATGAACTTGCCCCTTGTCCAAGTTACATCAATAACAAAATCTTTTACATAAACAAGTGTATAAACAAGTGTATTTTTGAAGTTTAAAGGCTCAAAATGCAAGAATGACAAATAAATTTTTCTTGTATTCATTTGATATTGACAGAATTTATTTTACTATTAATATTTTTTTTTTTGGTTTCCCAACCGGTATCCAAACCCACTGGGCCGACTAATCCGGTTTCGGAGCGGGTCCCGGGGTTAAGGTTTTAAACTCCTCCCAACGGGCTTGCGGGGGATCGAACCTTAGTTCGCCCTACCAAGTCTAGCCCCTGGCACCACTAGACCAAGACACCGTTGGTTATATTTTATTTCTTATATCTGATGGTATACAATGTGTCACGTTATTTAATAATTTAAATGATGTGACATGAATATACGTTTAGATTTGTAATATTTAAATGGAACATATCCATTTCAAAATTAAAATTTTCTAAAAAGTTAAAATTTTGAACCATGAAGAATTCATGAATAATAACTAAGGTAGTGGGAAACAGACTGCAACGTTTTGGTTTTAGGTTTGTTACTTGTAAACGTTTTGGTTTTAGATTTGTTACTTGTAAGTTGTAAGTGAGGCATCTTCTTCTTTTTTTTTTTTTTTGGATACAAATGAGGCATCTTCTAAATTAGTCTTATCAGGCTCAAATACAAGTTGTGCTCAAAGCTCTTGTCAGCAATATAAATAAAGCATCCTCAATTTCTTAAAGTCAATTCACTTTGGTTCTCTTGCAATCAATGTGTAATTATGAGCACAAACACAACACACCACACCACATTCAAGTCCAATCAAGTTGATTAATGTCTAATGGTGCTTTGGATCATATGGCACTACAGACATAATTATTTTTGGATTGGCAATGATGCTCAACATACTTTCAAACTGAAGGAATTCAACAATAGTTTAGGATAAAAATAATAATTATAAGCCTTATATTAATCTTAGTTGAATTTCCCAATGTGTGAGGACTTGTACAAGTATGAATATAAACTTCTGCTTGTATAGCTGAAGTGGGAACAAATATATTTTCATATAGAGGAAACTATTGGGAAATGAAGCATCTTAATGTTGCATGACAAGGGGTAACATCCAATTCTGAAGTCAAAGCGGCGACCAATTTGAGTGAAATGAATCAAGTCCTCCATAGCCTTCTCTCATCAATCTCTCCAACTCTTTGGCTTCATTTGCCTTAGTCCTCTGTAACAAAAAAAAAAATCATTCATATCACTCATCAATCACATACCCAATTCTAACATGCAAACTACAATTAAAAATAGTACACAAACTACATGCAGTTAAGCATTTGGGCATGTCAAATATAGCTAGATTTTATGCGTATGTCACTTATTATCCTTCAACAGATAGTTTATTTTAACCATACAAAGTAAACAAAGGCTAGATGAAGCAGTCGATTTGCCATTTAGAAATTGAAAGCAGAAAATGAGCTATACAATTTTAGAGGAAGCACCTGCATTGTTTCTAAAGCATCTGTCTCTGAGTTGAAGTCGTAAAATAAGCTCGCTGCTGTAAGCTTCATAGAAAGGAACTGCACTCAAATCCAAAGAAATGTAAATGTTAGTGTTTAAAAAAATTATTTTGTACTCAAAAGAAAAAAAAGGTGGTGTATTATAAATTTGGCTCACCTCGACTTGGTTTTGTAAGGACTGAACATAATTAATTATCTCGTCCAGCATTACTGCCATTCCCATGCTCTGTAATTTCATAATCCATTTTAGAATATAGATAGTCCAATTTTATTTTTAACCCAAAGAGAAATTTTAATTATTCTTTTTTTTTTCAATAACCAAAAAAAAAAAAATCTTTTAAAAGAAAATTTTCTTACCTTATAGCATCCGGGGACAATGTCTTGCAAGCATTTGAGTCTTTCATTGATCTTTCCTCTTCTAACCTGATTGAAATAACATATACATCAACCTCATAATACTTGTAATATATAGTTTAGAAAAAAATACAATTTAACTAAATTGGTTTTGTAGTGAACATCTTTGTGATCAAGAGCTTAATTATTTTGGGTTGAAGTAAGTTTTTGGAATTACCCTTTCTGCTAGACTGTGACTATCAGTAGCTTGGCCTCTTCTGGCTCTAACATGGACCACTTCCTTTGGATTCTCTAGTTCCTTCTCATTGCTTTTCACTCTCTTCCCTCTTCCTAAATTCTGCAAACATACAAAACCAAATAATTCATGAAGCCAAAGACCAATTCAAAACTTATTAACTTAAATAAATATTCTTCCAAGTCTAAGAATATAATAAGGAAGCATTATTCTTACTTTCTTCTTCTTAATCACATCCTCTGAAACTAGGGGACTTGAGGTTCCAGAGCTGCTCTCAGACATGTCCATTGCTTTTCTCTTCTGACTTTCATGGAACTCATTTCCAGTAGCTGCAACATTTATGTGCTGAGAAGCAGGCATCACATTCTGATTAAACTCATGGAAAGTTGCTGGAATAGTTTTTGCTAAGTTTGCTGTGAATTCTGGCGCTTGGTGGCTAAAGGCATTACCATTGGAGAAAGGATTGTAGCATTGGAAATCCAAGTTTGAAGTCTCCAGGACACTTGGGTTTAGCCCTGCATATTGGTTTATTATATCCATGTTTTGATCAATATCTAAGACAGGAAATGAGGGTCTAAAGCCTTGCATATCTGCTGTGAATTCGGCCATGGAATTTTGAAAGACAGGGTTTCTTAAGAGGCTTAACTTGGTTTTTAGATAATGAAGCTGGTGTGAGACAGCTACTTATAGTGTGGGATTAAGATTCAAGTGTGTGTGAAACCTCAATATTTTGCTTTCACATAAAATAATGAAAAAGAGATGCATTTTAGGGAGAACATGTGGCAATAAGCTTCTGTGGTTCTGTTTTCCTGTGGGTGCCACCTTCAGGAAATATATCCAATAATAAAATGGGACATGCTAACTGGTAAGCTGCTGGCACTTGACCAAAACTAAAATAAAATAAAGATAAGCTTGTGGCTCCTAGTGTTTGGTAGGAAGGAAAAGTAAGAATAGAAAATGGTGGAAGAAAATAGTGGGAGAGGGAGCTAGATTTATGAGTCATTTGGCAAAAAATTGTATCTTATATATGTTATATTATGTTAAAATTTATTTGAAAATTACAACACTTATTGATGTATAAATGTACCTATACATATAGGTTGTAACATGTGAGTAATTCTACTTTCATGTAGAAGAACAAAGAATGAATTAAGATAAAAAAAATGAATTTTGGTGGCTCGATTAAGGGAGCTTTAGGCCCACTAGAGTGAAGTCACAATGCTTTGAAAGTGTTGGTTGAGAAATAATGTTCCCTATTGAGTTTAGATTTTAGGTTGGTAAATCGTGAACAAAATATGTATTGTATTAGTTTTTTAAAAGTGTATTTTTAAAGTCAAGATAGCTATCCAGTTTTCTCAATTCAAATTCAAGATTCTATACGCACAGGGAAGGGCCCAGGCCCCTGTTGACCTATGACCTTGGCCCGAACACACCTTGAGGCCCAATCTGAGCCCAAAAACCGCAATAAGACCATTCTGTCTTAAGCGTCAAAAGCGAGTCCCTCCCGATTAACTTTAACTTGGTCGGGAGTGCGGCTGCTTGGGGATACAAGGTCTCGGTATCCCGGTATTGCCTTGGGGAATATTGCTATCGAATAGCCTTTTGGAGGCAAGAACTAGTTCCAATGCCATTACCACTGTTCCCAACAGAACATCCACTTAGAACTGATGGAATTGGACCTTTATTCACACGAGTGAGATCAAGAAGTAATTATAACACCTCCACTTATCTCAAGCTATAAATAGAAGGATAGAGTGAGAAGAGGAGGTTGGCAATTTTGGAGAGAAAAGAGTAACTATATCAAGGGAAAAGGAAGCAACTCTGTAAGGAAAAAGAGGGGGGGTTTGTAAGAATAAGAGTGTGCAACTGAGTCTCCGAGCAAAGGACTACCCATAGTAGGAAACTCAAATCCCACAATATAAATAGGTTGCGAGCCCAAGTATAGGTCGAGTGCGTTAACCATATACTGGAGGCGCACAATTGGCACCACCTGTGGGGAAATCCTACGTAGCCGTGGTTTTGTCGGGACTCGTGCGAGGAAAATGTCTGAAGGTTGGTTTGGGAGTTATGCTAAAAGTGGTTTTGGGGGATCTACTTGGCGGGAAAGAAGGCAAAAGAGGCGTGAAGACAGGGAGTATGAGTAGGAGGAAAAGCCGTCTGGCCTTGGAGAAGAGTCGTATCAAACACATCGGACAATATCAAGCACTTGGTGGCGCGAGCGCTTTGACAAGAGGGACAAGGAACTTGAATGTTTGCGTAGGTTGATGAGAGATTTAGAGCTGGAAGCAAGAGGTAAGCGTCGGAGAAGAGACCACGAGGAGCGTGGGGAAGGGTTGGCTAGTGTGGGAGGTCGCTATAGAGCGGGATCCCACTAGTCTAGTTCCCATTGACACTGTGAACGTTCACGGGAGTACGCAAACTGGGACTCGATTTCTCCGGAAGAACGGTGACCTCGAAATGCCGCTATGGATGCGATAAGCCGAGTGTTACGCAGAGCTGCTCGATCGCCGTTCTCGGGGGACATTGAATGGGCCCCTATGCCGAGTAGATTTACAAGGCCTCCGTTCAATTCTTATGACGGGAAAACGGACCCAGTAGAGCACATAAGCCATTATATCCAGATGATGTCTTTGCACACTTATAACGATGCACTAATGTGTAAGATATTTCCTTCGAGTTTTGAGCCCACCACTTTGAGATAGTTCAATGGGTTAAGGAAAGGCTCAATTCATAGTTTTGCCGAGCTGATTCAGGAGTTTGGTGTCTGGTTTATAACCTGCAGCCGGGTGCCGCAACTAGTGGACGCGCTGCTATCAATGAAAATGGGAGCCGGGGAAACCTTTTGCAACTATACTAGCCGGTATTGGGAGCTTTACAATGAGATTAGCGGGGGCAACGAAAAAATCGCAGCGAGTACCTTTCGACTGGGATTGCTTGAGGATTCCAAACTACGAGAGTCACTAACAAGGAGGCCTCCCAAGGATATGAGGCAGTTGATGAGGTGTATTGAAGAATTTAAATGGTTGAAGGATGATCGGCAACAGAACAAAGATAAGGCTCCAATCATAAGTCATCCATGGTAAGGGGGTTTTCAATCAAGGCCCCGGAAGGATTTGAGAATTCAGGAGCTGGGCGCATAGATGAGGGAAGTGAATGTGACGTTCAAGGAGCTGGTGCACAGGATTGTGGATCGAATCAAGAATGAGCCGTACTTTCGATGGCCAAACAAAATGGGGGGTGACTCGTTGAGGAGAAATTAGAACCTGTATTGTACTTACCATAGAGACAGGGGGCATACCACCGAACAATGCAGAGTGTTAAAAGATCACTTACAGCAATTGGTGAAGGCGGGGAACTTGAAAGAGTTCGTGATGGACCTAAGGAATTAGGAAGCCAGGCAGGGTACTCAACCTCGGGGTAATCCTCTCCCACCCCCATTGGGAGTGATAGATGTCATCCACGCAACTTCAAGGGGTACCCTGATGTCCAAGAGGAGAGGGGTACTGGCCGTGGTGCCGGCAGAAGGTTATTCGAGCGAGTAGCACTCCGAGAAGAAGTTGAAGTTCACTCGGGAGCCCATTGCTTTCAATGACGATGATCTAGAAGGAACGATTCAATCGCATGACAACACTTTGGTGGTTACAGCCCGGATAAATGATTTTATAGTGAAGAGGATTTCGATAGATCAGGGGAGTGGTGCCGAAGTGATGTACCCTGACCTGTTTAGTGGGCTTGGTCTAAAGAATGAAAATATCTCCAAGTACAATACGCCCCTGATTGAGTTTGACGCTGGTTGGTGATCTCGAAGGGGCAGATTTCGCTTCTTGTGAATATGGAAGGTAAGGAAGTAATGGTGACATTTATAGCGGTCGCTTCATTTTCTCCGTATATGACAATCCTAAGAAGGCCGTGGATTCATGCAATGGGGGCAGTTCCATCCACCTTACATGTGAAGGTCAAATTCCGCACCAAGCAAGGTATTGCTATAGTGAGGGGAAACTAGCAAGTGGCCAAGCAGTGCTTGGTGGCCGCAGTTAACCCAGAAATCAAGGAAAAGGAACTGGCCAAGGAGGTTCCCTTATAGCAATCACAGGAGCCTAGGGGGAAATGGGGGCTAGCTGTGCTGAGGACTTGGTAAAGGTAAGGATGCTGCTGGATGTTGATAGGAATTTTCATTGCTGTTTCTTGTACAAAATATGGACGTATTTGCATGGAGCTTGTATGAGGTGCCTGAGGTGGACCCCGAGTTCATAGTTCACAAGCTTCACGTGGACCCATTGCTCCCTCCCAAGAAGCAAAAGCCGAGGAGATCGGCTAAAGAGCACATTGAAGCTGTCAGGCAAGAGGTCAAAAGGTTGAAGGAGGCCGAGGCAATAAAGGAGATATTCTTTCTGGAGTGGCTTGTGAATACCATGGTGGTAAAAAATAAGAATGACAAATGAAGGGTTTGTGTTGACTTTACTGACTTGAACTAAGCATACCTAAAGGACCCATTCCCCATGCCGAAAATTGATCAACTGGTAGATGCCACATATGGGCACCCGAGGATGAGCTTTCCAGATGCTTTTTAGGGTTATCATCAGATTGCCTTAGCTGCTAAGGATTAGGAGAAGACGACATTCATTTCCCCTGATGCCAATTACCATTATACCATGATGCCGTTTTGGCTAAAGAATGCTAGAGCCACTTATCGATAGATGATGACGAGGATGTTTAGGGATAAGATTGGGTGTACGATTGAGTGTACGATTGAGGTGTACATTGATGATATGGTGGTCAAAAGCAAACAGGAGGTGCAGCATATTGACGATCTTAAAGAGGTGTTCGAAGTGCTCTAGCAACACAAGCTGTGCTTCAATGCTGACAAGTGTGCTTTCGGAGTGGGGGTTGGCAAGTTCCTAAGGTATTTGATCACTAACTGAGGAATAGAAGTCAACCCTGATCAGATTAAAGTTGTGAAGCACCTCAAGCCGCCGAGTAATCCAAAGGAAGTCCAAGTACTGACTGGCATGTTAGCTGCCCTTAACCGGTTTATTTCCAAGTTTGTTGATTGGTGCCATCTGTTTTACTAGCTTTTGAAAAAGTGAAAGGGATTCCATTGGAATGAGGAGTGTGAAAAAGGCTTTCCAAGACCTGAAGGAATATTTAGTACGAGCACTTGTGTTGACAACCCCAGAACCTGATGAAGACTTATTTATGTATCTCTCGGTGTCTAAGCATGCCGTGAGTGCCGTGCTACTGAGGGATCAAGGTGTACAACAACTGATATACTACGTCAGCAAAACCTTGGTCAACGCCGAGACGAGATATTTGCCTCTGGAGAAGTTGGTATTAACATTAGTCCATGTTACTAGGAAGCTGCCCCATTATTTTCAAGTTCATATCGTCTATGTATTGACCAAGTATCCTCTACAATTGTTGTTAAAGAGATCTGATTTCACAGGCAGAATAGCCAAGTGGGGAACTCGGCTGGGCTCTTTTGACATCAGGTACAGACCTAGAAGCTCGGTGAGGGGTCAGGTTCTCGTTAATTTTGTCGCAAAGTTTTCCCCGAGAGGAGAGATGGAGATAGTTTGCCATGTAGAAGTCCTCCCGTGGAAGGTATTTGTGGATGGTACGTTTAGCGCATTAGGAGTCGGGTTGGAATTGTAATCATCACCCCGAAAGGAATAAAACTAGAACATTCTTTTAGGCTAGGCTTTGGGTTTTTTAACAACGAAGCTGAGTATGAAGCCCTGCTTGCTAGATTAAAAGTAGTTTCAAACCTAGGTGCTAGGGAGGTAGAGGTCTACTCGGATTCTCGATTAATGGTTAATCAGGTGCGGGGAAGATTTGAGGCCAAGGATCCCTGGATTATGGAGTACTTGTGGTGGGTAAAGCAAACTATGGACCGCTTTCTGAGTGTGAGAGTGGTTCAAGTAGCCAGGGGAGAGAATCGGCATGTTGACTCTTTGGCCACATTGGCATCATCATTAACTAAGGAGGTACCTCGGTTAATCAAAGTGGAGTTAGTAGCAGAACCGAGTATTAATGCAGGGGTAGGTTTTTCACTGATAACAATGGTTGAACCATGTTGGATGGGTCCGATCATCGTCTTTTTAGTTGAGGACCGAGTGCCAGCCAATGAAAAGGAAGTAGAAAAGGTACGCCGGGTAGCTACTCGATATTAGTTGTCAGTTGATCGTAAGTTGTACCGAAGGTTTTTTGAGGGGCCTTACCTACAATGTTTGCACCCCAGCAAGATTGAAGAACTCCTAACCGAACTTCATGAGAGGGTGTGCAGCAGTCACGTGGGGGGATGTTCATTAGCTTACAGAGCAATGGCTCAGGGATTTTGGTGGCCGTGAATGCAGAATGATGCAATCGAGTATGCACGGAAGTGTGACCAATGCTAGAAGCACGCCCTAATGATCCACCAGCCGACAGGGAGCCTAAATCCTATCAGTAGCCCATGGCCCTTTACGTAGTGGGGGCTAGATATTGTCGGTCCATTCCCTCGGGCTACCTCAAACCGAAGGTTTGTTTTAGTAGCCGTGGACTATTTCACCAAGTGGGCAGAGGCAAAGGTGTTAGCAAACATTCGAGATGTGGATGTTAAGAAGTTTGTATGGAAAAACATAGTAACAAGGCTCAGGGTACCAGAGTATCTAGTGTCAGATAACAAGTTGTAGTTTGACAGCAAAGCTTTCCGCGAGTTTTGTGGCAACCTCAACATCAGGAATAGGTACTCTACCTTGGCATATCCGCAGAGTAACAACCAAACTAAGGCCACCAACAAAGCCATTGTGAACAGGTTGAAGAAAAGATTAGAGGGTCCTAAGGGTAGGTGGGCTGAGGAGTTACCTAATGTTTTGTGGGCATACCGGACAACGTCGAAGAGATCCACGAAAGAAACTCCGTTTTCTCTAACATATGGAGCGGAAGCAGTCATACTAACCGAGGTAAATTTGTGTAGTGCCTGGGTTTCAGGATTCACCCCTGCCAAGAATTCATAATTAATGGTGAGACAGTTGAACTTGTTGGAGGAACCCCGAGAATCAGTAACCATATGGCTAGCAAAATATCAGCAAAAACTTGCCCGGAGATACAATAGGGCGTCAGGAGAAGGGAGTTTAGTGCTGGTGATTTGGTACTTCAGAAGGTAATAGGGAACACACGAGATGTCAATGTTGGAAAGTTAGCACTGACCTGAGAGGGACCTTATAGAGTTACCGCCATTGCTGGCGTGGAAGCATACAATTTGGAAGACTTGGACAAAAGGCCACTTCCCTGGCCATGAAATACTCACAATTTGAAGAAGTTTTACCACTGATTATCAGTGCACAGAAGTATGGGTTGAGTATAACGTTATATGTGTATAATATTAAGTAATATGAAGGAGATGTTTATCTATGCATGTATATTTGTACTTATGGTTCTATCATTGTTAATTTATTAACCTCGGTTAGCAAACGCGAAGGAAATTAAATCTCAAGTTGTGCTAAAGGCTGAAACATGCTCCCGATTCGATCCTAATCACCAAGTAGGTGGAAACCTTACATCAAACTATTCTAAGGGTTGAAACCTGCTCTCGGTTCGATCCTAATCACTGAGTAGGTGGAACCCTTACGTCAAATTATGCTAAGGACAAAAACCTGTTCCTCGGGCAGGTGAAAACCTTATAGTAAATTTACCTAACGACAAAAATCGTGTTCTTAGCTAGGCCCAATCACCTAATAGATGGGAACCTAACACCTAGTTTCCTTAAGAACGGAAGCCTGGCATTCATTTCCATTACGTATACAAGCATGCGTCAAATTCAATCTTTATTGCCGAGTGGGCGCGAGCTTGGTGCTAATTTTTCCTAGACAAAACAAACCCCTTTCAGTTTGGTCCCGGCCACGAAATAGATAAAGATATAGCATATCTATTAGAAGACGAGTAAGAGTGGTCTTTATCACTGGTCAGAGACAAGCCTTAATTAGGCTACCCGGTCATTAGGAATGAAAAGACAAGGCACAGTAGAAAAAATAACTTAGTGACAATGTGATGATCATTTATAAACATAGCTAAAGTAATTGTTTGGTCACTAATCAAATAAAGCAAACGGAAATAAAAGTTAAACCATTATTCTGTCACCATAACTCAATGATTGTAGGCAAACCAAACAAAGGAAAGGAAAAATTTAACACAGGTAAAAAACAAATGCAAGCTAAGATTTAAGTATCAAATTGAAGGATCAGTGGGCGGGAGCTGAACTGAGTCCTCAGCTGGTCATTCTGGTGCATCCTCAGTTAGCTAATCGGCGAGAAGTGGCTGGGCTTGTACATCCTTGGCGGCGTTGAAGTTGCTGGTGACCTTGAGATCAACCATCTCCACGTGGATGTCAATCGTGCGCACCAGTTTCCTCATGTTAGGGGTGTCCTCTTCATTAGCAGCACCAGCTTGACTCTGAACGGGGGGAGGAGAAGCCGGGTATGGAATTTGCTCTGGGTTCCTCGGTGGGGAATCTTCTACCACTCTCATTGCCTGCAGGGCTGCCAGCCACCCCTCCCAAAACCCATGATGTCGGACTTGATGGACAATGGGCTCCACGGAGTTTTCAGCATCCACAAAGCCTTCATTGTACCACTTTTCCTTGCAGGCTTTAAGGGCCGCTTTAAGGTCAGTGATCTCGTCAGCTTTGGCCAAGTTTAGGCTTTCTGCCTCTGCTAGTTTGAGCTCCGTGCCCCCTAACTTAACCTCCATCTCGATCAACTTTTTCTCCGCCACCAACTGGGTCTTCTTGGCAGACTGTGCTTTCTTCTCGGCGGCCTTAGCAACTTTGCCCTTCTCCTTCGCCGTTGCCACTGCAACGCCTTTTAGGGCCTTCTCTCGTTCAACATCCTCAGCAATCTCCTTTAACCTTTCATCAATGATGTAAGTCAGCTGCGCGGCCTAATAACACAACAATAACAAGTATGAAGGCAAAGAGAATACATATGCATTAAAACAAATGGAAAAGGATGGGATAGAAAGTTACCACTATTGTATGCCACTAGAGTCGCTTAGCTAGCAATTCTTTAGTCCCGCCTGAGATGAAGTGAACATCCTCGAGCAATAAAAGGCCTTGTACCAAGCTCTGGGCAACTTGCCCCCCTTCGCCCTGCGCCCAAGTCCTTACATTGGCAGACACCGATAGAGGCTCATTACCGAGTCTGAAGGTGGTCTGCCAACCCTCCTCGGGCCAAGAAAAGGATGCCACATTAGTCTTGACCTGGGCAGTGGGTTGAGAACCACTAGTCGGCTCCCGGATCGTGATCCGGCCAGATACCTGAGGAGGGGTCCTTAAGGGAGCATCACTTGGAACCCTGGGTGGTTGGTCAAAAACGCACTGCCTTTTTCTGGTACGGTCGGTAGGACGAAGGGGAGTCTGATCCCTACCTTGGGGCTGTTGAGGCTGAACTATAGGGCAGGTACCAGGCAAAAATCGGTCAATGGTCATTGTACGCTTGGTCACCATCTCGTTGCCTTGATTGGCCTCCACTTCCGAGGAATTAACCGACTCATCTACTGCTGGCTCGGCTACTTGAACTAGGGCTTTGGGCTCTCCAACGGGTACATGGACTTTGCGACTTTGGGATACAAGATCAGCCGAGGTGTCCCTTACCGGTACAAGAGACTCCGCACTAATAAAACGGGAGCCAAATTCCTGAGCTTCGCCAACAGTTAACTGGGGGGGAAGAAAGTTGGCGTGCCGTACATCTATGTACGACAACAAGGGGCTATCCACCAGCAAAGCTTGCTTGAAAGGCTACCAAGTTGTGTAGATAGGAGCGTAGCCGAGTATAAGGTGTGACACTCGGAGTTGCCCGTCGTAGTTCACGAATATCTCAGACCGAAGCACGAAGTTCAAGTCCCTCACGTGCACTACTTTGATGTCCGGTCTGTACCTTCTGCCGTCTGCACTAAAATAATACAAAAACTAGTTAGTGTCTATTTAAGCAAAACAATCACGAGCAAAACATGATTAAAAGAATTAAAGTGGGCAGGGGAGCTCGTTGGCAAGCCAGTTGCCACTCACCCGAATGTATTCCCCCGCTGAGTTTTTGTTAGAATCGAGAAGGCATGAAATGAGCTATACCCTTACATCCCTAACCTTTAAGTAATAATTAGACTTAAGATTGCCACACAAACTGTACATGAAGTTTATGTCATGGTGATTTAACTATAATCCCATATATCCTATTTAATCTACTGACGCAACTCACAACTCAGCAAAAATTAGGGGGAAGTTGATCAGGACACAAATCATAAAACCTAAGGGTGTTGAGTAAAAGAGGGTCCATAGGAAACCTAATCCTTCCCTTTAGGATAGCCATTAAAGGAAAAAACACAATGTTGGACCCAGAAGGTCGATGGAGAGCGATGTCGCCTTCGTGACAATAAGCCACATCCACATCCCCAGGGATGTTGAAAACCTCTCTAAAGTTAGCTAAAGATGCCTCAGTAGACAAAAGATGGGAAAACCCATTCTTAAACTCTAAAGCGAAGGAAAAAAAAATTGAAATAAGAGGAAGGAGTAGAGAAACTTATTGTGGGCTCTAGGAATAGGTGATCTTGATTAAAGAATTTATGCATAGGAGAAGAATGCTCGGCAAAGAGAAATTTTAGAGAGTTAGAAGGCAAAAAGTGATTTGAGGAAGGAACATGGACTATTTATAGGATGGGAGCATTTAATGGAATGGGGAGGCAGGAAAACCTTTCTGAATCCTTTTAGTAACCCCTTCACGCGCAGCCTCAGTTCGCGAACCGTCAGGTTATGATGGCGGTTAGTCCTGATAGCCTGGCATAACGCCCTTTTTGAAAGCGCATTAATGACCATCCTATCCGTTCAGTAACTGACGCTTGAACTTCTCGAGAGGCCCCTAGCACTTGTCATCCTTGATTCGTTCTCGGGATCTAATAACGAATTAAGGGGGGGGGGGGCTATTGTATAGGACAGGGCCCTAGGCCTATTGTTCCAAGGACCCTAGCCTTGTGGTGCCGCATGGGGCAGGGCCCCAGGCCCGTTGGGCCTTGGGCCCTAGCCTTGTGATACAATATATGACTCTGTCCCTGTTGACCTATAACCTTGGCTCAAACACACCTTGAGGCCCAATTCGAGCCCAAAAACTACAATGAGATCATTCTGTCTTGAGCGTCAAAAGCGAGCCCCTCCTAATCAACTTTAACTTGGTTGGGAGTGTGGCTGCTCAGGGATACAAGGTCTTAGCATCCCGGTATTGCCTTGGGGAATATCGTTGCCGAACAGCCTTTTGGAGGCAGGAACTAGTTCCAATGCCATTACCATTGTTCCCAACAAAACATCCACTTAGAACTGATAGAATTGGACCTCCATTCACACAAGTAAGATCAGGAAGTAATCATAACACCTCCATTTATCTCAAGCTATAAATAGGAGGATAGAGTGAGAAGAGGAAGTTGGCAATTCTGGAGAGAAAACAGAGAGAGAAAAGATTAACTATATCAAGGGAAAAGGGAGCAACTTTGTGAGGAAAAAGAGGAGGGTTCGTAAGAATAAGAGTGTGCAATTGAGTCTCCGAGCAAAAGACTACTCATAGTAGGAAACCCAAAACCCACAATATAAATAGGTTGTGAGCCCAAGTATAGGTCGAGTCCGTTAACCATATACTGGGGGCGTACACTATAATTTCAACAACTTTTCAATAGCTAGTCGATTGATCAATTGAACATTGCATTTCAGATTGCAAAATTCAAGTTTTGCCCATCTTCCAAGCTTCTAGGGTTTTGTGCCATTGTATATAAAGGAGAGCTTATAGGACGCGATTACAATGGGAGAATAGTTGCTTATCTTGTATTTATGGTTTGTGTACCTCAAGCCCTCTCAAAGCTTTAACTAGTGATATTTCTTGAAGAAACTCAAGATCCAATGGTGTTGAAGTTACTATTTATTCCAAAAGATCAAGTGTTGGATTAGAATCTTCAAGTGCATACTTGAAATTGTGGATGGAGGTTTGCATGGAACAAACTCCATAATTAGAGTATCCGTGGATTTAGAGCTGCGTTGGGTAACATCAGAAAGTACTAAGCTGTAGCAATTTAGGATTGGGTAATTCTATGTTGTATAAACTTTGATTCAATTGATGAATTTATTTTTGCCTTGGGGCTTATTTGTAAGGTCAAGCCCTCCCAATGGTTTTTACATTGGAATGGTTGTTTCATTAGTGTCTCCTAGATTACCATAAGGTGAATTGTTTATTTCCGTTGCACTTACTGTTGATTACATAATATCGGTATTGATTGCATAGCCAAAAGTTGTCTATAATTTGATCAATAAATAACTTGAACAATTGGTTAACTAGTAATTTTGGGGTCTAGAAATACATACATTCCCAAAATATCATACAAAGGGCTTAAAATGGCATTCAACTTGAGCTTGCTCGAGAGAGATATAGGGGGAGTATAGGCAAGTACGAGTCTATATAGGTGGGCTTGAGTGAAGACTCCCTGCGCACGAGGGTTGCTTGAGTGAGTAACAGCCAACACAACATTTTAGTGGGCTTGTATCACCAAGAATGACCTTATAAGAGTGCTTTTATAAGGCAACTTATCATTGTTTATTAATAGTAATCCATATTTATTTATTTATCTATTTTGAAAGACTTTCAAAGCTTTTTTAGTTTTTGCAGAGAGAAATTTAAAGTATTCTCCAAAATTGTTACTAGTAGAATTTAGGTTTAATTGGGATTGTTTCAGAAACTTAATCAAATGGAGGCAAATAGCATCTTAAGGTAAACAACTGGTTCATGCCTCTAAGACTACTTCAAATATCCTACTTTCCATTGATTTTTCCTAAAATTACCACAACTTCAACTCACAGTTAAGATTGAAATCATTTTAAAATTGTGAGTCTAGGATGAAATCATGGTAGAATTCATGATTTTAAATTCTGTTAGCCTAAAATCGTGAATTAAACTCATGATTTAAGTAAAATCATAAGTTGGATCTATGAGTTTATTATATTTAGACACGTTTTTTAAAATACCATAGCTTTCAATTAAATTAAACTACTACAGTTCTCTCTGTAAAAAAAAACTACTACAGCTTTCAAAATACAATTTTTAGTTAAATCACTCGTGGATGGATATATACACACACGTTTCTTTTAGTTTGATAAAGTGAAAAAGTGAAAGGAGGAAGAATGAGGGTATAGATATTCTCCCTATGACTTCAACTTTTTTATTTCTTCCAAAATGGGTGGAAAATTATGTGAGAGAATGTCATGCATATATGATTTAATAGTTTTATTCCTTTATGAAAAAAAAATTGAAAAAAAAAATACATATATATATATATATATAAGAGAAATGTTAACAAATCCGGATCTTTTTCAATAAGTAATTTTAGAAATATTTTATGAGAAAATGAAAAAATAATTGATTTTTTTAACAAATTTTTATATTTTTTATAAAAATGATATTATTTTTTTTTTAAAAATAGTCCATTATAAATGTCTTAAAAATACATATTAACCCGACCTAAAAAAGAGAAAAAGCATTTTCATTTCTCCACTTTTCCTTTCCCGATACGGTGCGCTTCTAGTAATAGAATATGTCAATAATTTATTTCATCTGTGTTTTTTCAACCCTTCTTATCTTTTTCTTCTTTTCGGCCACCCTCTTTTTCCGTCTTTCCAAACAAATAAATGGTCTTAAGTTTTTAGAAATTGTTCAGCTAACGTACGTTGAAATTTTTTCTTAGCATTTACTACTTGGGAGCTCATTGAAACCTTGTGAAAAGGCTGTGAAATGACATTGGCTTTGAGAGTAAAGGGTAGTTTTCATACAATCTTTCTGTATCTGTGGGACAATCTTAGCCATACTAATGATTATCATTGAACCACATATTCCTTAAAGACAAAGCCACTATTATCATTGATTGAAATTACAACTGCTTTTGGACTGACATTAATTGGGCATACCATTCCATTGAATAAGAGCATTTGATCTGAGTGGTTATGTGCAGATTTTCTGTTGATGAATCAGAAAATGTTCCCCACAAGTTACATTCTAAATGACTTGCGCTATATTAATTAGTTTCTTCATTGTATGATACAGTTATAGCTTTGCACTACAACATTTTACCTTTACAATTGAAGTTAATTATTCCAACTTGCAGTCACTTCGTCCCTACTGTTCTGAAATATACTAGTTGTCTTGTAACCTAGTGGATGTATAGAATTTTTATCAATACCTGTACTATTACAAAAGGCAAATTTGCCATAAATTTTATATTTATAGCTTAACTAGTTGGCATCCTTTGATGGTTCCAACTTAGACGTCCATCTTCTAAAAAAAAAAAACTAGATATTCATACTCAAATTCACCAACCCCAATTATTGAATTAAAAAAAAAAAAAAAAGAAGGAAATATCTAACATTTTTTTTTTCTTTTTAAACTTCCAACAATAAATCTATACTACTAATAGTTAATTTTTTTATAAAATAAAATAATAGGAACGACATATTAGTAAATTGAATTATTTAAACTTTTTAGGAGATAATAATAGATAATTAAATATTAAATAAATAATACTGTAATAGGTTTATCTAAATTTTAAAAGAATTATAAATTTATAATAATAGAGTTTATGCAAAGTAATAACTAATAACATCAAGTCTTCAAATAAATTTTTTGTACATTAAAATATTAAGTATATGAGAAAAGATCAATGCCATATAATTTTAAGATATTACTTGGAAGAAGTAATTTGTTTTGAAAACCTTACTACCTTAGTTTAATAAACTATCTTAACAGAGATAGCCAGATATATAGGCAAGTAACTTGAATGTCTATTCTCATTTAAATAAACGAATATAAACTATATTTTAAATCCAATAGTGTGAGGATAATTTCAAATTAAATCATGCGCTTTTAAAATTTTAAAATTAAACCCTACCCTACACTTTAAAAAGTTGTTTCAAAAGATGGTATGTGAACAGTATTGAGTTACATTCAAGGGATTCAACCAGGGACGAAAGGTGGGGGTCCAAAGGGGCCGGGCCCCCTGATCCAAAATTTTAATTTTTTTACAAATTATATACATTATTTTTGTAGTTGAACAACCCCCCCCCCCCCCCCCCAAAAAAAAACTTAACAAAACTAAGCATTCACAATGTTGATTATATTTTAGCAAAAAAATATTTTATCACCAAAAAATCATGTGTTATTGGAAAAGTTAAAACTAAATTTTTTATAACTACAGTAAACTGATATAAATACCAATTAATTGTAGCAAGTTGTTAAAAATAAAATATAATATTTTATTAAGATTATCTCTTTACCTTTAATTAAAAAACTCAAATTCTTTCTCTTCCTTTATTATTTTAATAAGTTGTAAAATAATTACTCACCATATCAATAGTTTGTAAATTTTTTTTGTAAAAAAGTTTGTATCTCTAATATTATTAAAAAAAAAATTTCTCATAAAAATGATATTAAAACTTTTATTAAATAATCTATTAACAAATACTTAAATGGAACCTTATTTTTAATAGGGCTCATTTTCGGTCTGTGTTTAGCATAAGTCATTCCATTCAATTTAGGTAATGGCCTATTTTAATAGGGTTTTGAAGTCCAAAGTCCATACAGAATATATAGGCATTGAAAACAAAGATTTCCCATCTTAAATGAAGCCCTAAAGCAACATGGGTATAGTTTGACATATTCTTTATAAGACTTGGATGCTCATTTACTAATCTTAATAACTGATTCTGACATGAACTCTTCCTTTATAGCAACTAGCTCGTAGGTCAGTAACTTGCACGGGTTTAACTATTATTTGAAAATAATTATTTTCAACATGCACATCTTGTGGCCCTTATTATTATTATTTCGTCAATATAATAAAACCATTTTTTTCTGCCATTGACAATTGTAAACTAAATAGAGAAAATAATCAAAGATCATATATATTACATAAAATAAACTAAGAAAAAAAAATTCTTGCATTAAACCTATTTTGTTTAATATTAATAAACCTATCTTAACATTTGCTCAAAAATGCAATTCTCAAACACTCAACCTAAACTACTTGCTTGACAAAATTGAAGAAGTTCAAATCATCCTAAAAATCCTAATAAAGTCACCATCAAACCCATATGCCAGGTACAGCTCAGTGGATAGGATCTCTCCCTTCATCTACACTTCCTTTCCTCTTTATACTAAATGGTTATTTATTTTTGTCTCCTTTGAGTTCCAACTCTGATGGAATCTAATCAGGGGGTAACATCACCAAAGTTCTGTGAGTTTATGGATAAAGTCTTTAAATTATGGAAATTAATTTGTTTTATCTTAAAAGGCCAACTTAATTTTACTGTGAGTTTATATATAATTTTTAAAATTTTCACTTTTTTGAGTAAAATTGTAATATTTTTTTACCTTAATTTTTTAAACAAACTAAACCAATGAAAATTTAGGTAAATGACTCCATGAATAAAACCCAAGAAATACAATCCCTCTCACATTCACTCCCTTTCCCTACCCCTGGTATTCTCTATTGCTCAGATCTTTTTCTGGTCTACCCCTCCTCTCAGACATGTTAAACCTTCTCTTTCTTTCCTTGGAGGATTCCTTTCTTTTTCCCTTTTATTTCATACCTCTTGGGATGAAGAAAGGGAAGGTATTCATAATAGTAGACTCATGTCATGTCATCCATGCCACCATCAAACCAAAGAGGGGATTATTGGCCGGACTTAGCCTTCCCTACTATTCAAATGGGTCATTCAGCATTTAATGTTGGGTGGCTAGTTTAGAAGGTAGGTAACAAACATATTCCCATTTTGTAACCTAACTTCCAAATTTAAGTCAAAGGTTCATAAATTAAAACTTTTTCATATACTTTTCAATTTAGAAAATGTAATTAGAAATAAAAATCATGTACTTTTCTTAGATTGTATCTAGTTCTAACGCCATGGAATTTTCTAATTATCTTTTAGCCAATAAAAATCAAACCCAATTATATATATATATATATATAATCTTAGATGGTATCTAGTTCTAACGCCATGGAATTTTCTAATTATCTTTTAGCCAATAAAAATCAGACCCAATTATATATATATATATATATATATATATATATGAGTGTGTGAAATAGTAAATGACAATCAATTTTCCTAACAACTTATAAATAGATGTTAATAAGCCTAAATGCAAAAACTTAATTAGTAATTTTACATATAAAATTACAAAAACAGTTTTAAAACCAATATATAATATTTAAAAGAAATATATAAAGTTAAAAAATATATTTAAATATTAAAATAATCACTATTTCTTTTTGTTTTTGGCCGTAGGCCTTAAAATGTGTTGAGCTGGCCTTGCCTTGGTGACTACATTTTTACTACTAAGTATGATATAATGAAATATAATAAATGGTATATTAAGCCCCAGACTAACCCACGGTTCATTAACTTATTTATAATGCGATTAAAATTACATTATTTACACTACAATGAACCTCCACTATAGTCTATAGGATACAGACTTGGATCTTTAACTAGAATTGGGTTAGAGCTTAATATCTTTAACATATGGAGGAGAAATTTTCGTTGATGGTTTTCTAATCGGACCTAATCATCAGTCCATTATTTATTTTTATTTTTTTTGATAGGCTCAGCCCATAATTTGAATCGGTCATATAGAACCCTTTTTCCCAATAGGCTAAAGCGTTAGACTTGATTTATGGGCCAAACGAATTCGCTATATGCCCGAATCAATTTCCAACATGCATTGACAATGGAAAACAACGTTATAAAATTGTTCCAAAATTTTTTTTTTCCCCATCAATTACATACAAGTTTAATCACAAGAAAATTAATAACCAGGTCAAAATCAGTTACATCAGGCACTCTAAAAATGCCAAATCCATCAACTATAAATTTTTGCATGAACATTCGCTTCTCGACGTTTTCCTGGTGTTGGTTATTTTCTTAAATAATTATCAAAAAAATAAAAATAATGCTTAATTTGAGTGTCTTTTTACCAATAATATTAAGTTTGTCCATTTGGAAATATGAATTATTATTACTGATATTACAATTTTTTTTTCTTAAAAAAAGCATTAAAACATATATAAACATATAAAGTATTGGTAGAAACTAGAAAGCCCAACGCAAAGGCATCAACTTTGGGTTTGTGGCTCAACAGGCCTTCAAATTTCTTAGAATAGAGAGGGGTGCTTGAGATTTTGTCGATTTGGACAAGTAGGAAAATAGTTATTTGCACAAGTAGGGAAAAGGTCATATTATGTTAAAAGAAATTTACACTGTACAAGCTATTGACTAATTATTAGTGGTATTTTATTACTTAAAAAAAAAAAAGCATTTAAACATTTAATAATCTTTTAAAGTGTTATTAGAAAGCCCAACCCAAGGCATAAACTTGTGGTTGGGCCCAACATAAGGTTTCAAATTACTTAGAATAGGGAAGGGTGCTTTAGATTATCATCAAGTTTGTATCGTTTTGTTCTGGTTTTTTAAATAGATAGGAGTAAGCACTTAAATCTATGACATTTTTTTCATGATTATTATCAAGTTTTCAAGATTTTTGCTCTTTATTATCAGGTTAAGAAATGAAAAATATGTATATCATAATTATTGCTTTTTACTATTAGACCAAGACACGTATATTTTATTAGACCAATGGCCATCATTAGAAATGAATCCTCTTTTTTTTTTTTTTTTTTTTTTTTTTTTTTTTTTTTTTTTAAATTTAAGTAGGATTCATTTCTAATGATGGCCATTGGGCCTATTTTGGTTCTTTCATGGACCCAAAATGTAGATTTTGTTAAATGGATGAGGGTCACTTGCAAAATCTGAGTATCTATAAGTGAAATCACGTGCTATCTACTTTCACACAAATTTAACCATGTTTGCTCTATTCGACGTGGTTGAAGTCACGACTTAACCTATTTTTAGCTCGCAAAAGCATGCTGCATCATTTATTGATTTCTAAGATTTGTCACATTTTGCAACTTCCTTTTGTGCCAATTTAGCTTAGAAGGCTCAGCTAATTAGATTTAGGCTAGGTTTGGGAAGTGCCCTTTGCGTTTCCCAGACTTAGTGTTTTTGTTTTTAGTGGGTCCCGTGCACGCTTTGCGTTTCCCAAACTTAGTGTTTTTGTTTTTAGTGGGCCCCGTGCACTGTTCACGGGACCCGCAAGTACTTTTTTTCAACAAAAACAACTTTAAAACTAGGTCTCACGGCACTATTTACACATTTAAAAATTATTTTGTTACAGTGTTTTCAGTTTTCAATTTTCAGCAATAAGAGGTATCCAAACAAATCCTTACTCAACAAATTTCTTCAATCGTGACTAAATCACCTCATTTCTTTACCTAAACTAAAACAAACCCGAAACTTACCTCTTGTTTAACATCATAGCAATTAATAGCTTCGACCATTAAGGAAAATCATTCCCTAGGGATGCCTTGAATATGCTATAAAACCTTAAACCTCACCATCAAGTCTTGCATTAACAGCTTTTATTACTAGCTCAACCTGGTTACTTACTTCACTCAAAATTTTTGAGTCACATGAGAGTAGTTGAATATTAAGGGTGTTGTGTGTACGTGGCAACACAATAGAGTCCTCTCTCTCTCTCTCTCTCTCTTAAATTCTTCATCTTAGCGTATGTATGGAATGATTCAGATTTAAAACATCATTTACACTTTCTCATCCTTTTGTTGTCTAGCACATTTTTGGCTTTTATTTGTGATGTACTACTAGCCTTTACTCAAGAGTATTGCAAATTTTGAGCTTGACTCTACTTATTTCTTTAAATTTAAATTTATTGAACTTGAGGGGTGTTTGGGCCAACTTTCCTTCTATTTGGCCATTTCACAAATTTACCATAATAGATTCCATTCCAAGTCCTTTATTTCACAATAAGAAACTTTTATCACTTGAAGTTATTGAAACTGCAAGATTATCACCAAGCTGATAAAATATAAAAGGGCAAGATTTAGGTACAGTACTTAAGTAATGTTCCTTAGGTTTTCCTTTTAAGATTCTGTGATGTTGATTTTTTCTTATGAGATGGAAGTGTATTTTTTTAATTAAGTATCCACATGACTGAATCTTAGAAAGAGAACCTAAAAAACAATACTTAAGATACTGTACCTAAGTTTTGTCTAACATAAAGGAGGGGAGGGGGGAAGTTATCAAGGCTCGAGGATTCTCTCTCAAACTGTTATCCAAATAAACCACTCATTAAAAAAGCAATCAGCTTTGACACCAGTCATGTCACAGCACAACCATGGTAAAGATGACATAATCAAATTCATGATTGTAATCGACTTCACTTATTGAAAACCATGGAATCAAATTTCATATCTAGTGGTAATCACCATGTACGATTCAATTTTGTCATGATTTGGGTGTCCCAAAAAAATTGAAGATTGACAACCCATGTAATCATGGTCAATAGATCTAACACAAAATAGCAATTTTATGCAGACAATAGTCAAGTGGGTAGTATAATCAATTAGCATATTCTTGAAGTCAATTTTAAACAAATCTGGAATCACACATATATTACCAAAAATTGACTACAAGATGTAAACTTGGAACATGCGTGAATGAGATATTGCTGAATTCATGTCCAATATGCAAATAGTATAGCAGACCCTATCGAAAATTCTTCTTGTATATTCGACTATGTTGATATTTTTCTTTGTTTGTTATTATTATGGTACTCGCCGTTAATCACGGTTAATCGTTTTCTTCATCATTGTTATCGTTATCCCTAGTTGTCAATTGAAGCTTCAAAGTATATCTCTGTCATTGTTATCTTTGAGCCCATGTCTTCTTCGTTATCTAGTTACTATTCTCATCTCTGTCTCTTTCTCTCTATACAAAGTTTCGTTTTGACAATTTGGCAACATATTATAATCACAATTGTGGTAGGAATTTATGATGACGAATGCAAATACCTAAGGCTTGAACTTCTTATAGCGGACAACCGACAAGTCTGAGTTGAAACGAAATCTTTAGAGAGACCAAATTGGCTTTTGAATTAACAGAAAAGCTTAAAATACACATAACATTACTTGATGTAGCGTGACTGCCATAAGAACTTGTATACTCAGCAGAAAAAAAACAATAATAGTAATAGCAGAACACGTATATTTCAATCATAAACGCTTAAATCTTTGAGGTGACTTAGTGACTACTTGAATCTACAACTACTCAGGGAAGGAACTACCTTGGGGCTGAGGGGACCATGGTTCCCCCCACCCCTTGCAAAAAAATAAAAAATTATCAAATCATCCCTTGTTTGGTTCAAGAATGTTACACATTTGGACAATTTACAAATCTGGATAAGAAGGAAAATCTACAAAACAATTCACATATTCAGATAAAAAAAAAAATCTTCGAACACGGTCTAAGTAAAAAAAATTTATAACAAATCAATTATTAATCCTAAGAAAACAAATCACAAAATCCCAATAATCTTTACCCAATTTCTACCTCTCATTTTAGAGCTCTGTCCCTCTCAAATAACTCTACCCCATAGTCAATGAGACAATTCTTACTCTGTTAATCATTCCATCCACGTACCAATTAGTGTCACTAGCAACTTGGATCAGTTGGTGTCTTTAACTCAATCCATGAAAAAATTTATTTTTTTAAAGAGCTATTGCTCTTTAACACAACTCATGGAAATTTTTTTTTTTGGGAAAGATAGAATTTTATTAATTTTTAATGTTTTAGTAACTTTGGGACACACTTGGCATGCATGCATAAATGTAATACACATGTGAAACAACAACAATATACTATTTTGTGCCTTACCTAAACTGCCACCAAAGCATGTGTGCAATTAGTCTATTCGTAATAAACTTTGTGCCTTAACTAAATTAATGTAGTGATGGGAAGAACTTTATTATTTACATAGTTGAAGACTCAAAACTACCATTCATTATCATGTGATTGTTTAACAAATCTCTTTTTCTCTTCTTTTTTTAATACTTTTTCAAAATGACAATTTTTTAAAGGAAAAGATCTCACATCTTTATGCTACCTTAACCAAGTAATTATAAAATAAAAAATAAAAATAATCCTTAACCAAGACACCAATAATTGTCTCACCCTTTTTTTTCGATAAATATTAGTGCATAATGTTGATTAACCATTATTTTAGTTGTTTTATTAATGTAATACTAGACATGGATTTGAACTTTTAACTATAGTTTTTTTTTAGAAACTTTTATATATAGCATTATGAAGTTATTAGGTATAGAATTATGTGAAAAGAATAAATACATTTAAAAAAAAATTATAATGTGGATAGAATAAAAAATTGGTCTAACCTCAGTCAGACCTTGAAAATATCAAGATGTGCTAATTGATTTACAGAACTCTTGATTATAAATATCTATTATTGATTTTTAAAAATTAATGCTAATAATGCATCATTGTCAACCTCTAGTACTAATATTCCAATTTTAAAAAAATTCTTGAACAAAGAACTTTGACCCCTCCTAAGTTTGAATCTTGGTTTCATCCCTAAATCTACGAATAAGAAGACATTTTTTGAAATTGTTATTATTGAATGGTCTAAATGGCCAAGGGACTATACGTCTATAACCACTAATTTATAACAAAGAAGTCCTAGACCGGCTAGGAAATTCTTAGGAAACCTTAATTCGTGGTAGGTAAGAAATTTGACTAAAAATAAATAAATAAATGATAGTTTGAGAAAATAACATAAATTACTACTTTTTATTTTTGAGTTAAACATAAATTACTACTTCAGATTATAGAAAACATACTAAAACTGACGGGACTTAATTATTTTTAATTTCAATTTGAAAATTATAACAAAAGATAAATTAAAGGTAAACAAAATTCTAAATGAAGGAATTTGACCAAAAAGTGGCATAGATCACAAGCATAGGCAATGCCTTTTTTTTTCTTTTCTTTTTTTTAATCCTCATGTCGATTCCCTTTAGATCACCAAATTTCACCTCATTCCATCGTTATCTCGTTGATTTCTCCCAGTGCCTTTTACTTTATTAACTTCTTGCAATTGTTCACTATCACTCTCTTCAAGGAAAGTTTGAACTGTTGATTTTACATTAGTCCTCCTTACTCTCAAAGAACTCAGCCCCAGGTTCACATTTACTGGCTCGTCTAAAGGGTAATACTACATAGGTTAGTGACATTAAAGGTAGAGGAATAGCCAATTTTGGCTGAGTACAACAAGGTATGCATTTCTATGGATTTTCTTGATAATATGAAACAACTAATACTTGTCTTTTAACTTGTTATAGGTGCCAGTAGGATAATATGAAACAACTAATAACTTGTTATAGGTACCAGTCGGAAATTGTTCATTTAGTAGGTAGACGATCACCAAATTCCCCTCGTTGAAGATATTTTTGCGCATTTTCTTTTCATTATCTTGCTTGTACTTGGAATCAGTCATCTCGAACCATTGTTGAATGATGTTGTGGAAACCTGAAGAAAGCACACACGATACTCTCTTGATGGAACAAAAACTAAACTATTAGTTTTTGGTAGTAAACCTTGAATCCACAAGGGTTTTCCTGAATTCACAATGAAATAAATAATGGAATCCACCAGAAGAAAATTTAACAAAACATCTATGTTTATTGATAATAGTCTGATTTGCCTTCGATGGCTACAAAATATATAAATACTAAGAAAAACATCTAAAACCCTAATTTGCATTAATTACACGATTAGGTGACAAAATACTGAAATTTACCAAAAATGGAAAAATTGAGTTAAATGCAAAATTATAAACTATTGATCTTAAGGATCGTCCCAAAACAAGCTAGACTTTATTCAGACTTTTAGGCAAAAAGTTATTAAGGAAACTAAAATTACTATAAACAGCAAAATCACAATTTTCAAAGCTTAAATGGAGGAATTCACCATTTTAGAGGGTACCTTTTGGCACAGCGAAAACTATTGTTCAGAAAGCTGTTTCGCTTCAGCTTGGTCAATTTCATGGAATTCCAACTTCGAGACTTATGATTTCTACTAGTGCATATTTACCTTGCGCAATGATTTTAGGACCACGTGAGAGTCTAGGAAGGCCATGACGATTTGTTCTACATCATTGAACCTCTCCCTTTATACCCTTAATATAGTCTACCATATTTTTGCTACAATGCTAATCTCGAGTTTTGAGTTTCTCACGTAATGATACTGATCGAATGCATGTTTTGGGTGCATCCAATAGCCTATGGCAAATGAGGATTTTTATAATTTATAATTTTTAATTTTTTTTGTGCTTTGATTGATGGTACTATTGAAAGTGGATTCTCTCCTAAAATACATCAAATGAGATTACTTAGGGTTCAGTTTATAACTTTGGTCTACTCCTTAACTCCTTAACCTAGGATTCTTCCTAAACTCCTTCCATAGCCACCTACTTTTCTAAGTCGTTTCATCCATTAAACCAACAAAAATAGAATGGAAAAACTACACATTTTCACCATAAACCATCAAATTTTACATTTTGCCTCCTAAACTATCAAAATGCACTATCAACCCTTAAATCAAAAACTTTGTAACACTTAAGCCCTTATCATCTGTTTTGCTATTAAGTCTAACAAAATTTAGCGTTAACCAATTTACCATCTACCTTCTATTTTGGAGAGGGGTAAATTGGTCTTTCAATGCTTAATTCCGTCTTACTTAACACCAAAAAACAGATGGAAAGGGGGGGGGGGGGCATTGAATAGAGTTAATAACTTTGGAGGGTTAATTGTGCATTCTGATAGTTTAGGGGGGATAAAGTGTAAAATTAGGTATGATTTAGGGTGGGAAAATGTCATTTTTCCAAATAAAATCCTTCTTATTTTTGGGTGTGAGAGGTGTTAAAATCTATGGAGTGTCTACCTTACAAATTTGTGTAGATTTGCAAAGCATGGTTTTTAAACCCAAACCGGATCGGTCGGTCTAACCGGGTTAACCATGAACTAGTCATAAAACCATTTTTTATATGCAAGAATCGAGCTTTTAATGGATTTGAGAGAACCATGTGAACTGGAGTTCAGCCTGAAAAACTGGCCAAATCATAGGCTAGTTCAATTGGGTCAATTGATTGTATTTAATTTGACAAAATTTTATAAATGGCGTTGTTGGGTGTTGAACCTGAGACCTTCCCCTTCTGAGCACTTGACTGACACCGTGACAAACAAACCAAGTAAGCTCCTTTTGAGCTAATTTGAAGTATTATTAAATTTATATTAGATTTACATGATTTATAGTTTCCAAACTTCTATCTCAATGTATTAAATATTACTAAATTTGTTTTCATTGATAAATTAACTTGCGATTTAAGAATAATAACTTTGCATAGGAATTTACTATTTATGAATTTATTTTAAAGTGATTTTTATTTAATAAATAATTTCTACTTAAAGGATTATTATACAATATTTATTCATGCTTATTTATGCTATATTATTTTCTATTAACCTTATAATGTACTATTTTAAGTTAACCTTATAATATCATGGAAATTTATTTGAAAGTTTGGCTCATTTTTTATAGATATTTTAGTCAATTTTGCTAATATTTACAAATTTAATACCTTTATATAAATTAATTATGATATCATCACGGTTTGACATCAGTTGAATCTCGGTTCAATCTTAAAAATCTTGAACCTCTTCCTTTACCGGTTCTTTGAATGGTCCGGGTCTGAAAACTATGTTATAAAGTGCAAAGTGAGTTGTTGAGTTTGTTGATTTGTTCATTGTTGTATCTTGTGGACGATATGTCAAATAACCTATTTGCATCGATAATACTACCAAGTAGGCGTAAATCATTTCAAGAAAATAACCTAATCCTCACTTCAATCTCTATCACCCAGCTCTTTGCAACTTAGTTTATACCATTATTTGCGGTAAAACTTCTCATTTTCTCCAACAGAATGTCAAATCCTCCTAGACGTTTTCTCAATCATCCTATCATTGGTCACCATCGTATACTCTTCTTCTTCTATTAGGAAAATCTTTTCCACAAATCTTCCATTTTTTCCTTTTTTTTTTTTTTAATATACATATATATTTTTTAATTCGTTCACTTTCATAGTAGAAGTCAATCCTAACGAAGAACAAAAACCCCATCACATATTTTATTTATTTTTAACTTTATTTAAAAATTTGATATTCCATTCTCGTTTATTAACTCAAAATAGGCCCTTTCACCTTTTAGTCAAAATTTATGCTATGTTTGGATGTTGGGGGAAGGAGAGGGAGTAGAGTAAAGGGAGGGAGAGTAATTTAATTATTTTGTTTGGATGTTTTTTAAGGAAGGAGGAAGAGGGATTTGGAGGGGTTTGAACTACTTCTAAGCCCTCATTTTTAATTCTCCCAAATTGGAGAGTTTTGGAGGGAGAGTAAAGCATAAAAATGCTTGACCAAATGAATTATCAAATTTACCCTTACCATATTAACAAAATTACAAATGAAAATACTAATTATTCCCCTCCCCCTTACTTAATTTTAAAAACATCCAAAAAGATGGAGGATAACCATTTCTCTCTAGGGGTGCCAATTCGGGTTAGTGTGTCGAGTTCGTGTCGTGTCGAGGTAGGAGTATTCGACTAATGACTCAACCCTAACCCGACCCATTTAATAATCGTGTCATAATCCTTCAACCCTAACCCGACCTATTAATAAGGCGGGTTGACCTGACCCAACCCATTTGACACACTTAGTAAACGAGTCGTGTTGGGTTGATACGAATGTAACACAACTCATTTCAACCTGCATAATATTGATTATAACATCCATCTAAAAATAATTTTTTTTACATCCCAAAAAGTAATGCATACACTTCAAGTCTTCAACCCACATTCAAAATAATATAGTTCAACAAAAATATAACGTTCCACAAAAATATAACATTCATCTAGAAATAAGTTCTTTACACTCCAAAAGAAGTGCTTATACTTCAACCCAAATTCAAAATAACATAGTTTAACAAAAATATAATATCCTTGGAACTCGTCAAATGCTAAGTATCAATATTGAAAGAGCAAACAGTAAACTAATCCTGACTATGACCACAATTATCATCCATAGATTCTTTGTTGATGTCCAAATTCATAACATCTTACACAAGCTCATTCAATTTTATTTGTGCAAGTTCTATGCCCAAAAAAAAAAAAAGTATTAGTAGTTTTAGGGTTTGAAAGTTTCAATTTCCAATTATATCCCTTGTAAAATTTTGTAATTACTTACTTTTCTTTTTAAATTTAAAATATATGTTGGATATAAAAGGTATTTGACAAATATAAAATAAAATAAATATTTATTTGTTATACGAGTTAAACGTGTCGTGTTAAGTAGGTCATTTCGGGTTGACACAAATAAATTGGCGTGTCAAATGTGTCTATTGCGAGTTACGCGGGTTAACCCACTTATGACATGTTTCTTATCGTGTCACTTACGGGTCAACTCATTTATGACCTAAACCCATTAAAGCCCAATCCTAACCTGAAAAAAACCCGTGTTGAGTTCGTGTCGTGTTCGCGAGTTGGGTCGAATATTGACACCCCTATTTCTCTCTACTCTCCTTCCCTCTATTCAGTACTCCCCTCTACTTTCCTCTCTCTCAAAACTTCCAAACATAGCATTTGTTAGTTCTCCCCAAATTTTGCTTGAATATATTAACTACGTACGTAGTAGCTAAATTTTCTGATCACTACTGTAAGTTACTATTGTAATTTTCTAATCACTAAATTTTCACATCTAGCAAGTTACGTACTGGTCTCACACCAATCTTGGTGTTCAATGGCCGATCTTGCCTTTGAGTGGCCAAGCATGGCCATTGGATTGCTAAGCCAAGGGGTGGCCAATCTTGCAAAAGAAAAGGCGGTCAATCTTGGCTGTTGGATTTAAAGTGTCTCTGTAAGGAAAAAAGAATAAAAAATCGTATTTAAATAGAAAAGAGAGAAAAAGAAATAAAGAGTTTCGTGAATATACATGTAAAAACTAAAAGGTAAGTTAGTTAAAATAGAAAAAAAAAAACGAAAAAACTGAAATTTAAACTAAAATTTAATTAAACATTTGTTTAGTGCTTTTCAAGCACTTAAGAATTCCTCTAGGTGTGTAATGTTTAGTTCTCTCATCCCACGTACATTGAGTTATTATATAGAGAAATCTCTTAAAAATAACCTCAAGATATTGACAAAAAGATTTAAATCAATAACCTCATGAATGCACATAATTATTCTCTCAAGCTCTGTTTGGAAGTTCATAAGGGAATGGAATGGAATGAAATGATTATAAAGGAATGGAAAGGAAAGGAAAGGAATGGAATGGAATGGAATGTATTTAAGTAAGGGAAAGAAATGGAAAAAAATGGAATGAAATGGAATGAAATGAAATTAAGTAACCTTGATTGGATGTTTTAAAATAAAGGAAAGGAAATGAATGAAAATAAATAGAATGTAAGTAATCTTATTTGAGAGTAACATGGAGAGAATGAAATGAAATTATTTTATAACAATATTATTATTAGACCCTTATTTTAAAATAAATTGTTGAATATATAGGGGTATTTTGGGAGTTTTAATTAAAAAAAATCATTAAATCTAATTTCATTCTCTCCCATTCTTCCCAATTTCGGGAGAATGAAAATTTGAGGTTTTAAGATAATAGAGAGAAATGAGTGTTTATTCGTCCCATTGCATTCCTTCTTACTTAAACTTCAAACAATGGAATGAGCTTTCTATTCCCCCATTAAAACTCTCAAACAAGGAAAATGAAAAATGTTCTAAAATTATTCTTTTTATTCATTTCCATTTCATTTTCTCCTTCCAAACGTGGCCTTAGCATGTGTTTTATCTTTTGGGGGTTACTCAAAATGTTGATATAATTAATTTTATGTGAATATTCTTTTTGATAGATAGATAACAGGGACGAGAGAGAGATGAGACTTGAACTATAGATATAGAACACTACAAAATGTGTCATTAACCATAAAAAACTTATATCCTACAACGGGTGTATGTAACATCTCTCTTATAACATGTTAGTTTTAGCAGATATATGTCATGTCTCTCTCATAGCAGGTTGATTCCGGGACCACCTTCTATGATAGTGATACTGCATATACTCACCGCAGCGTATACTGACTATTAACCATCACTTGGACGGTCGAACCCTTCAATGTGAATCCTCAAAGAGGATGCAACATGGACGGAACAGTAAAGGACCGTTAAGCGTCAAAGTTAGCTGCACTGACAAATTTAGCAGACTTTTCAATAATCTCTTTTTCTATCTTTGTCGTTGAACAGTGATGGGGGGGTTGGAGAAACCGGAACCACATAGGGAAGCTGCACTGTTGTAGTGCGAAGCAGACATCATGTGTATATATATGACAACCACGCAAAAGTTAAAAAAATTTAAATATAAAAAAAAGGGTCATGTTCTGAGAATCCAGGCAAGCTTCAAATGCCGCCCCTCACTAGGCAAAACACCAATAACTTCACGTTTTTTAAAACAGTTTATTATATAATATTTTGGTCAGTCAAGCACGTTTCATCTTTAGCATATTTAGAAAATCTAGAAAGAAGATAGTCTTGGAGAACCGAAAGAAAAGAATCCCGTTACCCATGAACATGCCATACAGTTTCATTTTCAAGAAATTAACTTTTTCCCTTTATTTCTTTCACTTTTCTTAGTATTTTGGGGGTCCCTAGCTCGATTGCACAAGATCATCTTTGAGTAGAAGAATAGAACTCTAATGAACAAGTCATATTCTCTTTTTTAATGCTTGGTCAATCATATGGCTATACAAGCCTTTAAATTTTCGATCTATATACTATACACCTGTGATATTCAGGACCACTGTGCCTGATCAGACATTACTACAATAATAGTACCATTTTGCTGGAGTATTTGTTTTCTTCTTCTTATTTTGGCCCTTAAATATTAGCTCAAGCAATAACGCGAGCAATAACACGCAAATAATATATATATATAAGCAATGTGAATATTAAAAATAAAAATAGAAAACTATACTGTAAGAATAAGTTGGAAGGAAACAGAACTTTACCTATGATGGGGGTTCAAGTATGAACTTAAATAAAAGACTAACATGTATTTACTATTTAGTGTTAACAAAACATAAACCAAAAAATAAGATACAAAATAATTATTTATGAATATATTAATCATTTATAAATGGAATTTGATGATCTTTTAAATTCTAAAAATCTTATAAGATTGATTATGTATTAATTTTCTTGCAATTTTCTTAAAATGTACAAAATCAAAGAGTTCATTAATATATATATATATATATATATATATTGTTCTAAAGTCTAACTTTATCAATATTATATTCAGGAATAAAAATACTCATACTATGGTTATGATAGAAACATTAGAAAAGTAAGCACAAATACACTATTTAAAAATTCTCGTACCATTGTATTTGTTCCAATTGAAGAAGAAAAATAATAAAAATGAATAAAAAAATCTATATGCTTTGTATTTGATCCAATTCAAGAATAAAAATAATAATGACTAAGAAAATCTATGTGCTTTGAATCTACTGTCATTTCGGTCAAAATTTGGAGGGCTGGGGGAATTAAATATGACATATATTAATAAATAAATAAAAGGGAATGTGCATCTGAATATACAAAGCTAAAGAACTACCTTAACATTGCTTGAAAGTTATTGGATTTTATTTCTTAGTTTTTCCTTAATTTATCTTGATTAAGAAACACTTTTTTTTTTGTTTACAATAGGATATTAGCTAAATGAAACACCAAAAAAAAAAAAAAGAATTAATCTTAAAAAATTTTATATGTTGACAAGTAGGTTTTCTTTTTCTTTTTCTTTTTTTTTCTTTTTTTAAATGGACCAGCTGAGTATTCCATTTTTCTTCCTTTTTGATCTATGTGCTTTGAATCTACTGTCATTTCGGTCAAAATTTGGAGGGCTGGGGGAATTAAATATGACATATATTAATAAATAAATAAAAGGAAATGTACATCTGAATATACAAAGCTAAAGAACAGCCTTAACATTGCTTGAAAATTATTGGATTTTATTTCTTAGTTTTTCCTTATCTTGATTAAGAAAATTTTTTTTGTTTTCAATAGGATATTAGCTGCATGAAACACCAAAAAAAAGAAAGAAAAAAGAATTAATATTAAAAAAATTTATATGTTGACAAGTAGTTTTTTTTTTTTTTTTTTTTTTTTTTTTGTGTTAATGGACCAGCTGACTATTCCATTTTTCTTCCTTTTTGATCTATTTGAGTCAATTGAATTTTTGGGATTCAGAAAAATTTGGGGACCAAATTTTAAATATTTATAAAATATTTTATATATAAAAATAAATAAATAAACTTGGGATGGTAGGGGTAAATATATTAAAAAATGGTGTTTAATGGGAGGGGTCTAATTATGGTTCCCTTGGTCTTTAACTTAGTTCCGCCTTTGAGTTAATGATAATTCATAAAATGACAAAATTTAGTTACAAAATTAATTGTAGTCTAAGGCTACAATCTTATTTGATAAAATAAATATTACTATATACTTTGAAAATCTAACCGTTGAATTGAATGTTCATTACACTCTTAATACACTTATCAAATTTTGTATCAATTGGATATTATTTACAATATAATCTATAAACTTACATTTTATGCATAATTTTAAACTACAGAAACTTGCAATTTAAACAATTTATTGATGACATAGATATTCATTTTCAATTTTCTAGAAATTTTACAAGTATGAAGTATATAAGAAGAAAATGTAGTTCAATGGTGAATTTTTCAAAATTCATCTTCAATAAAAAAATATTGAGTAAGATTATAGTCTTATACTACAACTAATTTTGTATCTAAACTTTATCATTTATAAAATTATATTAGCAATGAAAAGATACATAAAATAAATACCTATTACTGCTATCTTCCCGTAAATGATTCCTTTTGCTTAATACTTTGTGATGGTAAGAAGCAAAAAGTATTTCGGTCTGTTCCTTGACTGAGAATCAATTAAGGACTTCTGACTTGTATCTTTTTAAATTCCTAGGATGGCGATTATGGACAAAAGCTCATTCCAATTGAAAACAGGCTACGAGACCAAATAACCGACAAATCCAAAAAAATTATTATTATTATTTCCTATTTTCCGTTTTAGGCTTCATGGAAGGCAAATGGAAACTGCATGATCAAAATTATATTTTTGATCTTAAGGTTCATGGTTATTTTTAATATGGTTTTTTAAGTTTGAGATTTTTATTTTGATCCTCCAAGTTTAATATAATTTTCAAAATAGTCACTCTGTCTATCCCTATTACTTATATACTTTTTTTATTATTATTATTATTAATTTGAGAAACACACACATATATGGGGGAAGGGGATGAGATAAGGGAATACACTCACACGCCAACATCAAAACTATATGCAACAGTTAATGTCGCGGAGCAAGTGATAAACCCTTTCTCAATATCACACCTTACCGATGTGAGATGACTCGACAACACTAAGTATCTTTTTTCTTTTATTTGAGAAACATACACACACACACACATATGTGGGAAGAATGTCGCGGAGCAAGTGATAAACCCTTTCTCAATATCACACCTTACCGATGTGAGATGACTCGACAATACTAAGTATATTTTTTCTTTTATTTGAGAAACATACACACACACACATATGGGGGAAGAGTGTTGCGGAGTAAGTGATAAACTCTTTCTCAATATCACACCTTACTGATATGGGATGACTCGACAACACTAAGTATCTGTTTTTTTTATTTGAGAAACATACACACACACACACATATGGGGGAAGGGGGATCAGATAAGAGAATACACTCACACGCCAACACCAAAACTGCATGCAACAGTTAGTATCGCGGAGCAAGTGATAAACCCTTTCTCAATATCACACTTTACCGATGTGGGATAACTCGACAACACTAAGTATCTTTTTTTTATTTGAGAAACACACACACCAATAAAAGGATTTTTCCCCATCCTATTTAACAATAAGATCAGTTACGTCCATGAACATAATGACCCTTTTTTTTTTGCTGAATAAACGTAATGACCCTTAAAAAAACAGGATCAAATTTTGATGATTAACTAAAAGCAAATCTCAATTTTAAGGAAACAAAATCAAAACAATCTCAAATTTTAGAAGTTAAAAGAGTAATTTAGACTACCGTACACCCTTGGCCTAATAAACACTTCACAAATAAAAATTCTTGTGAGGTGGGAGGCAAAAGCACCGGGTGCAAGTATTTACAGGGGAGTTTCACATACATATACTTAAATTATGCTAGAATATGATTTCTATCTTTGATCCAAGATAATTTAGATTAAAATTTTAATTTGGAAACTATTTTAAAAAGACGTTGAATTGTTGATTAAAAGTACAATATGCCATTTTGACAGCCCCCTCCAAAGAAAAAGAAAAGAAACATATATATATATACACGCACACAGATAAACAGCTTGTTAGTTGTAACATATAAAGGTTGCGTTGGTTGTGATTTGCTTCACTTAAAGCTTCAAGACCCAAGTAACCCTCCTCTTATATTCATATACATGGTTTTCGGGGTCTTTATTAGTAAGAATCGCCATGTCTAGTACCTGTAGTAAGAGCATAAGTAGTTCAAGTGAAGATGACAGTGAACTTCGGAGAGGACCATGGACTCTTGAAGAAGACACTCTGCTCATTCACTACATTGCACATAACGGTGAGGGCCGTTGGAATTTGCTAGCAAAACGTTCAGGTAATCTTAGAGAATTCTATGCAAGCTTGTGATTAGTAAGATTTAGCTATTTGAACTTCAATCTTTATACTAATTATATTCTTTGCTGTTTTAGGATTGAGGAGAACTGGCAAGAGCTGCAGATTGAGATGGTTAAATTATCTAAAACCAGATGTAAAGCGTGGAAATCTTAGCCCACAAGAACAGCTTTTGATTCTTGAACTCCACTGCAAATGGGGTAATAGGTAATTGTCCAATCTTATGTTCGTGTCATTTTGACCCTGTGAACTTGACCAATATTAATGCATATTTTTTTGGATGTTAGAAAAAAAATGAACTAATCTCTCTGTACAATTTTCTCATCACTCTTAATACTTTAGAATCCCCAATTAAATTCAAACACATAACTGCGTTGAATTTAATTTGCCTTCAGAAAAGATAACAATGTTTGTAACCATGTGTTTGAATTACTGTCATGGTTTTGCCTACTGTGAAATAGAATTTGTAGAAATAGTTATGGTCTGATTTGAATGCAATTTTCAATTCTTGAATCTTGACCCCAATATCCACCTTCTATAAGGAATATAATGGTAAGTTGTTTTCCTTCTTATAGTTGTTCTTGTTCATATGGTATTTTAGGTGGTCAAAGATCGCACAACATCTACCAGGAAGAACGGACAATGAAATCAAGAATTATTGGAGAACTCGGGTGCAGAAACAAGCTCGGCATCTTAAGATTGATACCAATAGCGTAGCATTTCAAGATATTATTCGAAACTATTGGATGCCGAGGTTGCTTCAAAGGATACAAGAGTCATCTTCTTCAGGGGTGTTATTTCAAAACTCAGCAATCCCTCAGCCTCTTGATAGTGCCTATCAACATTCAGTGACAACAGCACCTGCACAAGTTGTGATGCAGGGACCTCTTCGTTTGAGTGAAACAATGCAAAGTTTGGATCACCATGAGCAGAATCCAGAGTCAGAATCAATGAATGTATTACAAATCCCTCAACTTTCAGAATGTCCAACAAGTCAATTCCATGCTAAAGTTAACAACGACGATGGCACATTTGTAAAGGATTATTACTATGCTGACAACAATAGCTATGATATGGAAGCCTTCAACTTGGAAAGTATTTCACCACTGGAAAATTTTGAAGATTCAAGTAGCAAATCCCATGTTGTAGAAAATAACTGGGCTGATAATGAATTTTCAGGTAGCATGTGGAACATGGATGGGCTATGGCAAATAAGGAACTAGAAAGGGAAACATAGGTTCTTGTTTTTGGGAGAATCCACAAACAAGTGGATGAAGTTTGTGACATAGATTAGTTTCTAGGAAAATTATGTCATTTGTCTTTTTTTCTTTTTTCTTTTTTATTGAAAAAATTATGTCACTAAGTTATCGGTAATGATTAATATTTGTATCCAAAAAAAAAAAAAGCAACATTATTGATTCCAGTTTTTTTCTTTTTTTCTTTTCTATTGATAGTTTTTAAGAGAGCTATAGCTTCTGGATTTTGAACCTACACCCTTCTCATGGTGGAGGCAGAAAAGTACCAATGGAGCCAAGAGGCTCTTGGTATTGATTCAAACCTTTGACTGAACTATTCTTTGGCCCTTTCAGCAGCTACCACGTGGGGGGTGCCTATGTTTCCATGTGTTTGATATGATAAAACCTATAACATAGCTTCTGTGTCACAATATTGCCACAACTTTAGAAGGTATGGTACATGCACTTAAAAACAAGTATTTTATTGTTTGAAAATATGTGTGAAAATACGTATGGATAAAAAAGTATGTGAAAATACATGTAATATTGTTTAAAAACTGAAAATTGTTATTTGAAATGATGTACCAAACACCCCTTTAATGTGGCAAACTATAAATAGTGGATTTATGTGAAAGTAATATGTAATCCATCATAGTTTACCATGTAGAATAATTGTTAAAAAGGGTATCGTCTTAGAATTACTCATTTGACTTTGATATTAAATTACCCTAAGTGCAGCAAACCTGTCTGTCCCGAACCTACAGATGGACTAAACAGCTTCAGATTCGAACTATATGTGCTATAGTTGTAGAACAGTTTTATAGGCATGACACTCAGATAAGAGGATTGGATAGGGGATGTAATTCTAACCATTGAGGAGGTAACTTTCATAATATTAATCTCTCTTTTCATCTTCCCATTTTCTATTTTCTCTAATTATTCTCTAATTGGGATGGTGGAAAAGTTGTATAGTTGAATCATTTTCTAGTTGAAAGTTGCTTTGTCCTACTAAGAAAATTAAAATGTGGAAATTTTATACAGAAATGAGAAAAAGAAAGGGCTGCCCCAGCTAGTTGGACTTTTGGATTTCTCAATTTAATTTCAAAGAAATTAGATTTGAGAGAATTCAATTTAAATTGAATAATGCTATAGTTATAAACTATTTAATAATTTTTTTGCAAACTGTTGATGTAATAAATTCTTACTAGTTCTTGTTTGAGCTCACCATTGACATTACTTTTTTACTTACAAATATTAACCACTCACTACAATAATAATTTGTTAAAAAGATTATGACTTTAGTATTTTTCATTTAAATTTACTTTCATTTTCCAAGCCGCTAAATTCCCACCAATCAAATGAGCCAATTCGAGGAAACAAGATCTTCTAACAAATGCCTCTTAGACTTTCTCTAATGGATAGACCCACCAGCAATAAAAGCATTAAATTGATTTGAAGATGTCGTTTTAATTTTACACTAGCATCCAAGATAGTTAACGTCCAAATTTATTTGGAGGGAAAGGAAAGGAGGACATAAAGGATGAGAAAAGAAACGAGGAGCAATGGTCAAAGTTTTGAAAACAATTTTGCACCGGCCAATACAAATAAAATCAATATTTTAGTATGGAGAAGAAAATTGGTATGGGTGAACTCTAATTTAGACACTCAATTTGACATATTAGATTGTCAAGTTGTGATTGGAACATAATAAAAGTAGTGTCGATAACGGACCCAAGTCATAACTTGACAACTTAATTTACGGTGAAATTGAGAGTATTTATAGAGTTACCAAAATTCCATAGCAAATTTTTTTGAATGCATAGCATACCAGTTAAAATACCAAGCTATATCAATTATCATCAAGACATCAACCAATTTCATATGTGTAGAGAGGGAAAATTTTCAAACTAGAAATTTAGTCGTATACAATATGTTCCCCAAAATTTCACAGATGTCAGCCTTTATGTTGTTTCGAACAATTTGACTTTATGTCATTTGGTGTAGTATGAAAATCGTTATTTGCCTCGTAAGTAGGGTGGTCCAAATCGTTATTTGCCTCGTTACTTGCAAGTCGGTTTTTGTTAATTTTGTATGAGCGATATCTAACAATCTAAACATTGTCTAAGACGTTGTTTTCTCCAAGATGTAGATGTAGATAGTCACTTCTAGTTCTAGAAAGTACCAAATTTTAAGACCAAATTTGTGTGAGTTGAGAAATTCAAGTGCAAAGAGGGCACCACTAATTTGATATTTGTGAGATTCACATTATTTTTCTCATCTTTGCAACTTTACTTTCTTACATTTTCGACCTCCATTTGGTCCAATAGAGGTGTCATTGGAAAGATCATGATATCCACTTTTTTCCCCCAACTTTCAAATTTGGTAAGCTAGATGCTTTGGAAAATGGTGTCAAAATTAAGTTTGTATCATAAAATTTCAACTTTGATATTATTTGCAAATTCTTTTTGTTCAAATGGATTATTGTGATTCGAGGAAACCAAATTGAAGTTTTTATTGAGACCTTCCCAAAAACTTCTTATTCGGGCCTATCCGTGGTCATTTGATCATAATTTCATTAAGATCAAACTACACCCAAGCTTTTGGACCTTTGTTCTTAAAATTGGCAAAGTGTTCCGAATGTTTTTACTTTTTTTGTGATATCTAGCTTGTTTTGGATCTGGTCTAGGCCCATGGCATTTATTTTATAGGGAATTCAATAATCTTCGGTATTTGCTTGAATATATCCTGATCAAACCGTTGAATTTTTAGTTAGACCTTGGTTAAACCTAGATTAACCATGGTCAAACTTGAGAAAAGTGTTTGGAAATATGGATGTTGATGTAAAATGATGGAATGGGTGGGTGAAATTTTAAGTTCATTAATTCAGTAAAAGTTTGGTCCACAAATGACATTTTGGTTATTTTAAATTTGGACCTGCAAAGTTATTTTTAGAAAAAATTACACTTTACTACTCTAAACTATACCCAAGTACACTTTACACCCTAAACTTTCGGAATGCACAGTTAGCACCCTAAACTACAACTCATATTATACTTTGCACTGCACCATCAATTCTATCTTCATCTTGGACAGTATTAAGTAAAAAGACCCAATTGGCCATCTAATCAATCCCTTTAAAACAAATGAAAAATTATACTTTACTGACTCAAATTGGTATCCATTAGTCTTTGACTCTTTTCTAGGGGAGCGGGTCATAATGGGTTTTTGTTGAACCTAATGGACCAAGGAATGAGCCACACTCTTCCACAACCATGTGACTTGCGAGTGGACTTTGTCAAGTACCTTTATTTTTCATAATTTTCTTTCTATAACTCATTTTCATGAATCAAATAAATTTCCTACTTACTGTTTCAACTAGCAACCAAATGTGTAGTTATTTTTATGAAAGTTATGTCTTAAGATCATTTTTAGACTAACTCACTTACAAAAATCTCCCAAAAATCAAGTTATTAACATCCTAGAGTCCAACCTATCCATCAAACCCAAAATTCATCAAAGTATGAGGTAATTCACACCCAATTGGCTTAAATCCATCTAATAATGAAAAATCCCCAAATTCCAAAACCCTAAACTATAAAATTTTTAAAAGATTAAAAATATATATTAGGGAAGATTTCTTCCCTTAAAGATGTTTCAATTGATTTTGGCTCCAAAATTTCCACTTGAATCTCCTTGCCTTTCTAAATTTTGGTTTGTGTTGAACATTTAACTCCAACGGTGGCTGATCTCAAGACTTAACTATCTTTATATGTTGTTCTTAAATAAAAAAAACCAAAAACCAAAAACAAAGCAAAACAAACAAAAAAGGGTTTCTAGAAGTGTAAAATTTCAATCCTTGACCCTAAGTCCTAAGTTAAATTGCTTATTAAATTTTCAATCCAATTTTTTCTTGGGTATTATACACACACACACACACACATATATATATATATATATATAGTTTTTTCTTTACTTTTTAGTTTCACCACTCAACAGCCGGAGACTATTCAAGTTTGTGTCAAGTATATGCCTGACGTGATGTGGAACTCAAAGCAGACCTACAAAACACACACTCAATCAATATTCAATTAACCTAGGACATCATACTTAATATTATTATTTTTTAAATAATTTGGGATTCAAAATATCTGTCACCTGTAACCATTAGTAATATTTCAGTGAGAGAGAGTCTAGGTCATCCTCGTGTGAAGTTGGCGATCAAGCTCAGTCATGAGTTTCGCGATTCATGAATTGTATTCATCCCTCTACAACAACCATCACTATTTTTCTATGCTATTAGTTGTCAATTACTATTCTCTTGATGAGCATAATGTCACTTGATATTGGAAGGTATCTTGTCTTGTGTGCTGCACGGGATCCACGTATAAGTGAGAGGGATGTCTCATAATAAGCCGAGCGTATATGAAAGTTTCTCCACGTGATACACAGACTCATCTTACTGCTGAATAGACAAAATGTGTTCAACACGACTCATCCAGTGGTCGCTGCTAGTGCTAGCTTATCATCACATGTTCAGTTCTGGCTCAATGAATGTAGAATTTAGTAGGTTAACTGAAATTGACCCAAAAAAAGATCGTTGGAATATTAGATCATGTGCCCTCTGGTGCCAGTGATGGACTTGACAAATTCATGCTCTCATAAATGTATACAAGCTGGAAGAATCTGGTTTTTCCAACAGAAAAAAGTTTCACACGGATTGGAAAACAGACAGGCATGATCATGACCGAAGAGAAAGATAGTTTGAAATTAATTTAAAGTACTGATCAGCCAATCTCCATCACAGAAAAGGAACTCCACTTTGTGTTTAGAAAAAAACTTACTTTAGAAATGATTTGACTATTCTACCTGTATCCTTTGAAAAAAAATATCTATTCTCATTATAGAATCCAGTTCCCAACCAGTACATATTTAATGATCTTTTGAAATCAAGTTCGGTCACAGAATATGTGGCAACTTGAAAAAGACACCCAAATGACTTTTCTTAATTTTTAAGATAGTGCTTGATTGGGCTGGCAAAATTTGAAACAACGTGCGAACCTGACACAAAATTAGCAAGTTATAACTTAAAACTTAATGAGTTTATGACATATTTAGGTTGACACGACAGACACATTTAATACACATGTCGGGTTCGTATTCAACCCATGAAATCTATTTGATCCGTTTAATTAAATGACATTTTAAGAATATACCCTTCAAACCCTAGGTATATATATATATATATATATATAAACTTATTGGTTGTTGTGGTTTTTTTCTTTTTTTGGACATATTATGATTGATTATTTGTGATATTAAGATATGCTTTAATTTTAAATGATTTTTTTTTATAATGTAGTTACTTGTTAGTTCTGAATTTTATATTAAAAAAAAATTATTTGATTTATTTTTCATAATTTAGATCAATTTGGTTAATACTATTTTTTTTTTTTTTTTTTTTGCTTTGATAAAATCTGATAAACGGGTCAACATAACTGACCCATTTAATAAATAAGTTATGTTGGAGTTGAGGAATTTTGACCTGTTTAAAAAACGGGTCGAGTTAGTGTTGACTCATATAATCGAATGCTCATGAATTGACATAACACGAACCTGACATGTGAATACAAATTTTCATCCCTATTATTTGGTATATATGGGGAATTCACATTATCCTAGCATTCAGATTTCTAAGAAACTATAGATTTTTGGTGATCTGGATGTCTAGGAATTTAGCTATTTCTATGTTTGGTTTGATTTGGAATATAATAAAAATCATAAGAATATGAGCGCTTATATTTGGTTTTTTTTTTTTTTTTTGAGAATCTTATATGAATTATTTATTTTTTCTAAAATACAATTTGATTCGTAAATACAATACCAAGTCTTTTTTTATTATAACTTTTCTCTAAATAAATTATGAGAAAACAAATATATAGTATAAATCATAAAAATAAAATAAAAAAATCAATAAAACTATAATATAACATCTTTTAAATGACATTTATAATAAAAAAAATTATTTAAATCATTAATTTATAAATTTTTTAAAATTTTAATTAATTAAAGGGTATGGAGAATGGGTAAAATTGTAAGTTTATACAAAATGTAATTTTATCTAGGCATAATAAGAATGTGGATATTCACTTTATAAAAAAGGGAATCCACATTCTCATATAAGGGCATTGAGTGGGAATTCAGATACTTTTGGAATCTAATTCCCTAATGTAATTTTCAACTAAATGTATAAACCTTTTAACATCCAAAAAATCTTAAAACATTACTCCGTACCAAATGCCAAGTGTTGATTACATTTTTCCTCTTAAACTAAGAGTCAGTCTTATGATCACACAACCCCAACAAGGCTCTTCAATCAAATTTGATCAAACAACCCAACTTCCTCAAGAGCACCCAAAAATAAAAACTACACAAAAATGGGGAAAATAATCCAAAATACTAGAAACACTAGTGCAAATCCCAGATACTATTCGAATGGTATGTTTTGACAAACTAGTTAAACATGAGCATTTAATGTAAAATTAATAGGGAGAAAACAAGAGGGCAATTACACTTTATTATCCTAAATTATACCATCACTTACGCTTACGACGCTGAACTTTCAGAATGCATGATTACTACCCTAAACTATAATATGTGCTTCACTTTTCACCATATCGTCAATTGAACTATTAACTTATACTGAAAAGCATGTTAGATGCAACTCACATGACCTCTGCATGCGCATATGTGAAACCACGTGAAAAATATCAAATTGCACCACAATGGTTAAATTTGTTAAATAATTTTGTTTTAAGGGATTGAAAAGGGGCAAAGTGCAATTTTTCCCATAAAACAATTATCATGTGGTCATTTAATAGCCAAATTTTAGTGAAAATCCAATTAGATTTTAATTGGATTCTCAGTTTTGTGTCTCGTGTCTCATTATTTTTTAATTTTGTGCCAAGTGAATTATTGAGAGTAAAAATCCAATTAGATTCAAAATTGGATTTCAATTGGAATCCATTTTTTCGCCATGTGTCCATTTAAATTTCTAATTTTTGTGGCAAGTGAATTATTAAGTGCAAAAATTGAAATGTCTAAAACCAATTAAATTATAATATATATATATATATATATATATATTTATATATATATGAGAAAACATTAGATATTTTAGAAATGTATGTGTGGGGAGTGGGAAAGTCACCTCTCGGGCCAAAAGCCCAAAAAGCAAATTGGGCCACGGGGAATGACTTGGGCCTGGCCTATGTACTGAAAGAAATGCTTAGAAGGATATAAACCATAAAAGAGCGGAAAGTTGGATCGTCCTAAGTGTTGAGGATAAATTTAAGTACCACAATAAACCAATTCCCACGGAAAAGGGAAAGCACAAGCTTATTCGAGGCATGTAGCACAGATAATCAACGTATGACCTCTAGAAGACACTGGTAATCACGGGAAACTTCTGGAATGCGCAAGAAGAAAGAAGATTTTTACCTCCACATTAATGAGGGGGTTCTTACCTAAACTCTGCCACATTAATTGCACATAAGACAGCTTGAACAATACACGCAACCCTTGGACAATCAGAATTCCAAGATAAGAAGGAGAGGAAACCGATAAAGTAAGGAAAAAACATACCTAAGACTCTGGATGGAAATAGGATAGTTGAAATGATAAAAACAAGGACTGAAGCTATAAATGGAAGGGGGACGCAAAAGGTAAAAGGATCCAGAAAAAGAAAAGGAAAAACTTGTTTGAGAAAGAAAAATAGAGTTAGAAGAAGGAACACCAAGTTTGACACCACGAGAATAAAAAACAAAGTTTTCCTATAGTCTCCTTAGCATCTGTAATTGTAATTATAGCATATTAATGGTCAAAGAAATCCACTTTTTGTGTTTCCCATTGTAGAGTGCTCATTCCCTATTATTTTCTTGTATCTTGATTGTGAGGGTCATCGTAGCTGAATTTCGAGGAATGTACCTTCGGGACTAACTTCAGTGTCCCTACAGTATGGTTTAAAAAAAGTGTAAGACAATACTATGTATAATTTAAACCTCTTCTAAAAAAAGTATAATTGAACCATATAATTGTGATTATTTTCAATTGTACCCATTCATATGCGCAAGGCTACACACTAGTTAGTATAATAGGTGAGGCCTCATGAGGAATGTTAACTAATTTTAGGATGCTTTATTATAATCCTATACTATATATATATATATATATATATATATATATATATATATATATATTTAAAGCCAAAAGCGTTAAATCTAATTAGCTTTTAAATTAAATTTCAATTTGAGTCGAATTTCACACCATGTGTCCATTTTATTTTCTTTATTTTTGTGAACAATGATAATATTTACTCACCTAGATAAGTCCATTTCAATTTCAATAGAATATTTAAGTACTCCAAGAAATTTTTAAGATAAAAAGTTTTCTTAAAAAAAGAGCATGTGCAACGATCTAGGTGGTTTTCTACTTATGACCTAATGTTGTTTGCTTCTATTTAATCAAAAAGTGTATATTAAGAATTATTTTATTATATTCAATTCTCTCTTAATCTGATGATAAAAAGTGCTCATCAAGAGCGGTACCATAAGTCTTAAAAAAAAAAAAAAATCTCTTTTATCCATCTTCTATTACATCTAATTATATTTCTAAAAAAAAAAAAAAAAAAATTAAAGAAGAAAACAATGGAGTAGAAATTGTTGTAGTTTTCAATCTAAAGCAATTTTCTAGTCTAAGTTTAACTATAATATTTCATATTAATTACTACTTCCCTTAATCAATTAGCAGTTATTAAAATACTATAATTAATTTTATCAGATATATGGAGGTTCCTAGAATGTTTAGAGTAAGAGAATCCATAATGGTTTTAGTGTTTCACTGACATGTGGAGAACGTGTACATGTTGTACATCAATCTTTTCTTTTCTTTTTTGATGGGATGTTGTACATCGATCTGATCCCTGATTATTGTAGGAGAAATATTACAAGAATCTAGAAAAATCATAGCTTAATTATTGCATTAAAAATGCTAAGCACTGAGAGCATTCTCGTTGAGAATTTTAGAAATTTTAGCATTTAGTATCTGTTTGGATACGGATGAAAACTCACGTGTCTGCTCTTGTCTTTTTTTTTTTTTTTTTTTTACCAACATCTCTTGCAATGTTCATGGGACATGTACAGTGCATTAAGGCAAATATACAGTGTTTGGGAAAGTAAACAGTAACCCAATTTTATTTATTTTATTTATTGTTTTCAGTAATAAGTTTTCAGTTTTCAGGAAAATAAGCAGTATCCAAACACATACTTAGCATCTAAAATACCAATTTTATAACATATAACACATCACTTTACAATATCCCTTACATCAAAACTTCTATTTTTTTAACACCTCATTTAATTTTTTTTTTCTTTATCATTTTTTATTCTCTCTCTCTCTCAACCCAGCACTGCCGGCCACCACATCCACCCACCAAAACCACAACCACCACGTCCACCCACTAGCCAGATCCACCGCAACCACAAACAACAACACAAAGAGAGAGAGAGAGAGAGAGAGAGAGAGAGAGAGAGAGAGAGAACCAAAAAAAAAAAAAAAAAAAGGAAACCTCCACATCCACATCCACATCCACCCATACCATAACCACCACATCACCCACCATCGCCGCCACTAGCCAGATCCACCACAACCACAAACAATAGTAAAGAAAAAAAAAGCCTCCACATTCAAAGCCACCAAATCAACCCAGACCCACAAATCAACTCAACACCCAGACTTCTCAACCTTCAACCACTACCTCTCCCTCACGCACCTCACTGGCAAGATCAACAGTCACACCACCATAACTGTTTACGCCATCGACAAACCAATTCCAAAACCAAACCCCAAACCGTCCGTGTTGTTTCGGTTTCTAGACGACATCATCCTCATCTATGTTTCATCGAGGACTTTCAAAACACGGAGGTGGAGCTTGCGGTGTTTGTTGTTGGAGAGCTTCGATTCGCAGTGTTGCTCCTCCGACATCATCTTGTAGAGAGTTTGAGATTGAGATTGACAGTAAGAGTAAGTTAGAGGTGTTGGTTATGGTGGTGGAGAAGAGGAAGGAGAGTAAAGCTGAGAGAGAGAGAGAAAAAGAGAAAGGAAAGAGAGGAAAGCTGAGAGAGAGAGAAAAAAAGAAAAAAATATTTAAAAACTCTAGCATCTTGCTACAGTAGGGTGTCAAAAATAAGATTTTCTTGTAGCTCAATGCTAAATTTTTTAAGATTTAGCATATTTGATTTAGGTGTGTTTTTATCATTTGAGGTGTTAAAAATGCTAAAAAATAGCATTTAGAATTTTTAGCACCTTTGATAAGAATGCTCTAAGATATATAGAAAGTTGTTGTGCTGCTACTCTTATAAGGTTTATAAGATTTTTTTCCCTACAAGAAAATTCAATAAAATAAAGAACATCTTGGGCAAGTTTGATTGCCTGTGAATCTAAAGTGTTCATTTTCTCTATAATATAGCATTCAAGATATCACTCACTTTGTTTATAGGATGACCCATTTGTACAGATTCAAGATAATCCCTCACTTTGTTTATTTATTTATTTTTATTAATAATAAAATTTGTTGCATCACATATGATAGGGACACATGTTCAAGGGCGTAACTAGTTATTTTTATATAGAGGCGCCAACTTATGATACTAGTTTATTAGCTTATCATAAACATGCATAAACACAAATATCTATACACACATATAACTTAGTATCTTCCATAGTGAATCCTTAAAATTTTCATTTTTAATATAAGTTACCAAATTATCAACCAAAGTGAGTAAAAAAATTTCAATTGAACTAATGAAGTATTCAATGATATGAATGATTCAAAACTTTAACAAACATAAGAACACATTTTACAATAAAAAATGAATGTGAGAAAGGGGAAAAAAAATTCTCTATAACACTAAACCAATTGGACAATTTTTTTAAGAAAATCATTGGACTAGCTCAAATATTTGGGAGGGTTAAGTCTCATTTTTGTAGGCTAATAATTAAAACATTAAATATTTATATATAGTATTAAAATAATTTTAAAACTTTTAATACTACCCCTGCACGTCTTTTTTTTTTTTTTTTCTAAGAAGATTGACAAGAACACATGTTATCTTCTTATTAGAATTTAAAGTTTAAAACTCTAGACATGTTTGAAGTTAGACTTTTTTTTTTTTTTTTTGGAGAAAATTTTGAAGTTAAACTTAATCCTTCATTTTAATATTTTATTATGAATTAATTAAAAAATTGTGTTTAGTATATAAAACAAAAGGATATTGTTGGAATGTTTGGATTGTCCTAAAACCGCAGTGATTGACTCTGCCCATGGGCCATGGCTGACTAGTAGAACCACTCAACCAGCAACGCATATTATGGGGTTCTTTGATTTGAGAAATTTATTAGTTTACACAAACGTAGAAACCGTAGGTAGAAGCAGTCTTCAGTCGTTATTGATGATTCATCCTCCAATCCTACCGTCCTCTCATTTGTCACTGTCGAAGAGAAGCGTGAAGAGACTGAACTCTCTCTATATTTCTTGCTGCTCTTCTCAATACCTCCCATCATTATTATTAGTTGAAGATGCGTGCGTTGTTTTTATCATAAACTTATAAAACATACGCAGTAATTTGCGGAAAATAATACGTAGCTAATAATATCTCTAAATAGTAAATACTTAATTCTATATATATTTGTCATTTATAAATAGAGTTTATATAAAATATTGTGCTTTTAAGCTTTAAACAATCACAACATTCTCTAAATTCAATAACTAAAAAAAATCCAAGGAAAAAAAAATTTTGAAATTTGAAAGTAGGTATAAACGGAAACCCCAAGTCAATAATTAAAAATAATCCAAATTTAATAAATATTTTGTAAATTTTTTTGAAAGCATAGTTAAGTAGGGAGAGACTTTAGAAAAACTTACATGGGAATTGGATTTGTGGATCTAACTAGAGAAGTTGTTGTCTTTGAAAGCAAGGTGTGAGGATACGAACACCGAGCAAGTATATTGGGCTATGGGTCTTGCTTGAGGACAGACAAAAGCCCAAGGATGGTCAAAGGGTTTGTTAAGTCTAAGTCAATGGGCTGAGGATAAATGAAGAGAATGACGGATCAATTGTGGTTTTCGAGGAGCCAAGCCACCTCAGGAGAGCTTTAGGGAAGGTAACCATTTTGGGAAGAATATGCTTCAGGAAAGGTAGCAAAGCTAAGTCAACAATAAAAGAAGAAATATTTGCGAAGAAGGCTATCATCACCACATTAAATGCACTGCACCAAATGAACTGGCTGCATTAATAGAGAAATGACATTTGAACAGTGTCATCTCAACTCATAACTACTCACAAAGCTTCCAAGAAGTCCTGATGGGACAAGCATCCAAGGGATTACCTATGAAATCAACAGGTGGAAGGCTGGGATGGAGGCATGAAAGACTATATAAGGAAAATGCCACCTTAAAAAATGGGGCATGTAATCTAGGAATGAAGAAAAAAAGAAAAACACACTGTATTTAGATAAGCTTGAGTTAATACAAGAACATCTCATCCTTAGACTTGACCAAGGAGCATTATTTCTATCAATCTGTGCCTTTAGTCTTATTGTCTTGAACCCTATTAACTATGACCCATACTTAATTTGTTGAGTTGTTTTCTTGAAAAACTCATTCTCTAACAAACATATTGTTTTGAGCTTGTTGGGTTATCGTCCACTGTTCTTGATGGGCTGAAGTTCAAACTCCCGTCCTTACACAAGTAATTAAGAGGTAGAACTCATGTGAATTTCACTTCATAAAGAAATATTGAGGATTTATAAACATGAAGGAATTTCATTAGGTAGATAGAAATTGATGCTTTTTTTTTCTCTTAATTGGAGGTTGCATGCTAATGGAGAACATTATTGTGGGGACCGGTTAATCAATAATTATTAAAACCATGTTAACTGGGCCTGTGGCCCATCCGAGAACGTTAAACCATCCGAGGAGGCCCATATAAAATTTTAGGGGGAACCAAATGAAAAGAGAAGTAGATATCACATGAGATGGGTCCAGTATGCGTCCGAGGACAAAATCCATCTCGACAATATGTGTCCGAGAACGATCTGAATGCCGCAATGTCACAAACACACTTCGAAGTTGTATTACCACAAAAGGTGGGACATGGGACCTAGGGTAAGAAAGAAAAGATAAACAAATATCTTTAACAACAGCTGCCTCCGCATTAATTGCCTCTCAACCAACTCTCTAGCCGCATTAATGTGGAGGTGATGCCTGAACAGTGATGAAGCAGCCTTACAGCTGCTGGTTGGAGGTTCCAGAAGGTGTTGGATGGGATAGGAAGGGATCCCCCGAACCCAACCCACACGTGTGTGGTGAAGATGACACCAAAAAGGCAGTATATAACATGGAAGAATGTATTGAGAAAAAGGGATCGGAACTTCTAAACGAGTAGTACTTAGAAGAAAACCTTATGAAATAAAGAACTTAATTTGTTTCAAGGAGAAATTGATCATTATATTGGTGTTAATCCATCTATAAACGTGAAGTTTAATTGTTTTTCTTTTGGAGTTAATCTAGTTCTTTGACATCTACGCTCTACAAATTTATTGTTTGGGCCTTTAACGTTCGAACCCAATACGAATTTGGGATCGTTACAAATTGAGTCCTTACAATTATAAATTTACAATTGTTATAATCCCATAAGGAACTTGGTAAGATCGTTACAAATTGAGTCCTTACAATTATAAATTTACAATTGTTATAATCCCATGAGGAACTTGGTGGTGGTGTAATTTAACCCCTAATTTTGGGATGAGCACAAGTTGATAAAAAAATTATAATGATAATAAAAATCATAACATATAAATTATAAAACCTATTGATAAGAACAATTCATAAGAAGAAAAAGAAAAAAAACAATAATAATTAACTTTCAATCGATTTTTGGATTGAAATTCACGCTCATAGTCCTTCGTATAATCATGCGTAGTTTTCTCACAAATCAAAAGGAGTTTCTATAAGCAAAACACCTACTTCCGCAAGTGGTACCTTAGCATAAGAATATTTGTGAGTAAAATTAAATTCTAGCTGAATCTTGTGATAGGCTCAAACTTCTTAGTCAAAATCTGCATCCTTTATTTTTTATAATTAAGTTGGATATGATATCCTCTTTGTTGTTTATTATTGTATTAAATTAGCATCACCCAGCTTGACATTTCTTTTATTTATTTATTTATCTTTGGTTTCTTTTACGCCATTAAAAAAGGATGATTATTTTTCAAATTTTTAATATAATAGAACACATGGAAACGTTATCTCCAATGACTGTGAAACCAGAAGTTAATGTTATTGTGCTACATGTTGATACGATCAATTGAATAAAAAAATTGATTAGGAAAAAAAAATCATATCAACAAAAACGTAAATATCAAATACAATAGAATATAAAAAATAGAAAATAATTGAATCAACTTTTTGATAGACCAAAAAAAAAAAAAAGCTTAATATCAACTTTTTATTTTTATTTTTTATATTCTATTGTATTTGATATTTACAGTTTTTGTTACTTGAGCAATTACATTTTTTGTTGATATGAAAAAAAATTTCGTTATCAAATTTTTTATTCAATTGTTCGTATCAACATGTTGTAGTAGCACAATAACATTAACTTCTAGAATACATACACACATACATACATACATACATATACATACATACATATATATATATATATATAATGTGATTTTTCAATAAGCATAGTTCATGAAACTTATCCAAAAAACATGCTTGAAGCCTCCAAAGAAAGAGATTTTTTTTTTATTACCATTTGATTCTTAATCCCTAATGCCCTCTTTTCTCAAATACAAACTTTGTTCCACTTGGAAACAAGGTAAGAGCTGGTAGTTCACTTGTAGTAGGGGAGCTTGACAATGGCAATGATCTGATGAGTTTTATTGCATAAATTTGGGATTTAGACCAATGTTATGAACTTTATTATCACGTCAAAGAATGTAGAGATGTTGCTTCCATATTAGTTACTTGATGCTCACAAAATTTACATTGTAAGCTCAATTTCTCTAAATCTTATTGGCCCATAGTCAAGCAAGAAATAATGGACCTGAGTCTAGTTTTGGGCCCAAAAAAAAAAGAAGGAAGTTTGAAAAAAAATTAAGAAAAAACAAAAAGTGATAGTGGAAAACAATTGTATGGAAGAATGGGTTTTGGGCTTGCCCCAAAGCCCAAATTACTCAATACCCAATTAAGGTAAACCCATTTCACAAAAGAATCCATAAACCCCAAACCTAGGAAAAGGGTTTTCTCTCCTATCATCCAAAAGGTTTTGTTTAAGCTTCAGGAATTTCTCTCGCACTCATATCGTCGCCTCACCCTTCAGGTGCGCCTCAAAACCCATTTATCTACAATCTCTGAATCAGTTTTGTTATTCTCTGTATGTATGCATGTATCTTTGTTTGTTTCCCGAGAAACGAATTCTCTTAATTCCTTGTGTTTCTCATTCATAAATCTTAATCTTATGTTGTTGGGTTTAGATTCAGTTTTAGTTTCACACCGTAATTGGGTCTCAAAAAAAACTGCGAATTGGCCCTGAATTCTCTGCCTTTGCCTTTATTATCATAATACGATTTTTGTTTTTTGTTTTTTTTTTCTCTGATGTTATTGTTACCCAAGTAGTAGTTAATAAGTTTTGTGACAATTGCAGTCTTATGGCAATGTTGTGATGAACTTAAAAGTGACATTACTTTCTGGAAAAAGTTTGGCTCTAGACGGGTTTGGAGCTATCTTCCTACAACCAACTAAGTGACTATTGAAGAGACCATCCTTTTGTAGGAAGAAATAGGTCCAAACTGGTTTGGAGCTAATCTTTGTCCGGAAATTATTGTTTCACACTTTTTGGGGTCTACTTCAACCCACAATGTGCACACTTTCACACCAATGCCCACATTTAACATATGATACATGATGTACAGACAGACAATGTACATAGAGAGTGATACAATCAAAGCCCGCCCTTTTGCGGGTGTGAATTAATTAAGTGCCTGTTTCATAAGTCATAACTAACCCCAAACTGTATATTTTCAAAGTATAGATTTTTTAAACTTCACTTTTTTTTTCTAGGTAAATAACCTCTTTTTTAAAATAAAATAAAAAAAACTGTGCCAAACAAGCGCTAAGAAGCCACATTGTTTTGTCAACCTGATGCTTGGTGTTAGGGATGGCCTTTGTAGGACAATAACTAGTTACTAGTACTTTGTTTTAAATTATATTAGTGGTAATTGACAAGTGGCAGTCGTTTACATAATTAATTTCTGGTGATGGTTTGCCGGGCTATATGTTATCTTCTATTTTTCTTTATCTTACTTGAAATATATATGTATTATGTTCATCAAAGATTATCCCAAAATAAGTATATTTTCAAGGTCCCTTTTATTTTATTCTATTAGGTTTCATTTTAAGTTAATATATTTCCTTACATTTTAAATCCCTCATGCACGTCACTCTTTTGTGTGCCAGTTGTTAAACCAGTTTGTCAACATGTATTCTGCAAGGAGGAAGATCAGTAAAGCTGAGGATGCTTCTCTCACTGGCACGGAAGAGTTGGTTGCGGAGGTTATTATACTGGCTTCTATAAGATTTTCCTTAGGTTATTGCACTTGACAGTCCCTTCCAAATGTTTTAGCATCTGATTGTGCGCTTTATTTATCATCCCTGCAGGCACTCTTTGATTTGGAACATACCAACCAGGAGCTGCAAAGTGACCTGAAGGATCTCTATATTGACTCTGCAGCGTAAGTGTTTTATATTGCACCATATGTAGTTCTAACCACTTGCTTTTGGTTCTCTGGCTTATAAGTGACTAGTATTCTTTCTTTTCTGTTATAGTCCAATTGATGTTGGGGACAGAAAGACTGTTGTTGTCCATACTCCCTATAGATTGAGGAAAGCCTTCCGCAAGATTCATGTTAGGCTTGTAAGAGAGCTTGAGAAGAAGTTCAGCGGAAAGGTAAATGAAAATGACTTTCTATAATTTGGTTGTCTTACAATTTCATTTGGGCCTTTGGTCCAACGCATTGCCATTGTGGAAGAAACTTTAATTCATACGAAGTTAAGGACAAACAACCCAGTTTGGTAGAAATTTCTTTGACCCACTAACATGATAATTTAAACGACCATCCATGTGCTTTTAATCACAGGAGCAATTTAATTGTTGTCAATAACTTAATGGGTAATGTGATTGAAATTTATGCAGATGGTCATTGAATCACCTTGTAATAGGTTGCAAGAGATTTCTCCAAACCGGTTTTTAAAAAAAAAAAAAAAAACTTTTTTTTCCAAATCATAATGCTTTTTTTCTGACGGTATTGTTTGAGATTTCTATTTTCTTGTCATTCTCTGTGCTCCCTTTTTAATTATATTCTCTTGTGTGCTCTTTCTTTTGTTCCTCACAGATTTTTAGCCAGCCACTTTAAATTCTTCTGTTTATATTATTTTAACTAGCCGTTGGACTTCCATGTAATTATGTTGAACCATTATCAAACCGCGTTTTTTTGAAATACATCTTTTTTAAACATCACTTTTTTCTAAGCACAACATTTTCAAACAACCCCATTTTCAAAAAACTGAAAAATAAGCTGTACTAAACTGGCACGCATGTTTTCCTTTTAGTATATATATTAAGGTTAATGGTGTTGATATTCTAGTGATTTTACTCCCTTTAAAACCTTGCAGAATGTGATCCTGATTGCCACCCGGAGGACAGTGAGGCCACCTAAGAAAGGTTCTGCTGTTCAACGACCTCGCAACCGCACACTCACTGCTGTGCACGAGGCAATGCTGGAGGATATTGTACTGCCTGCTGAGATTGTTGGGAAGCGTGTCAGATATAGACATGATGGATCCAAGATAATGAAGGTGACCACTACAGCCACATAGCAATCAAATTACTTCTTTTGGTTTATTGTTGGGAGTTGTTTATACAAATTTTTAACAAATTATAATATGAAGATAAGGCTTGATTATGATTTGGAGAAGATTAGTGAATAGTATGGGATCTTAATGTTTTCGTTACTTATCAAAAAAAAGAAAGTATGGGATATGATTTTAATGCAACGGTTACAGTCAGCTTGGTTAATGTACTGGTGACATGTTTTTTACATTTAATTCCAGTATTTATCCAACAATCATGCTTTTGTGGACAGGTTTTCTTGGATCCTAAAGAACGAAACAACACTGAGTACAAGCTGGATTCCTTTGCTGCAGTTTACAAGAAGCTCTCTGGCAAAGATGTTGTGTTTGAGTATCAAGTAACAGAGGCCTAGAATGGCACTTTTGAACGTTAACCAAGAACTCTGAATTCAACTTTTCAAAATTTTGTTGTTGAGTTTGCTTAGAAGAAGGAAACCTTAGTGATGGATATTATTTTCACCATTATGATATGATTTATGTTTTGTGTTATGGTTATGACCAAAATTTTGGTGGTTTTATGTAAATCATTCTCTTATATGCAAGTGTACTTTCCTTCACTTTCTTGTTTATGATGAAACCTGCCTACCTTTTTGTTATATGAACTTGACTTTTGCCTTGGTAGGAAGCTCAATCTGGCTTTGTTCGCAGCTGGACTGGATGATTTTTGTATAATTCTCGAAACTCGAAAGGGACCTAGTTTGGTAGTAATTGTGCTTGGCTTGGAAATGCCTTTGTACACCTTGAAGTTTTCTTCGTGTGTAGTTCCCAGGTGTTGGGATCACTTTTGTTTTGCATGGTTTGACAAATTTCAGCTTACACATCAGCATATGCACACGCATGTACATGAGATTTATTGAGTAAAGGTTAATTAATGGTTAGTTTATTCGGATTCTTCTACCAAATAGATTTCTTTACATCTTAACTATTCTTTTAAAATTTAAGGATCTAGATTTTGTCATGTTAGTGTTCCACAAACAATATTCTTAAAATAACAGAGGTTTATGTTAACCGATACCCTTAGAGCAATTGTTATTTAACCATAATAAGAAAGTTTTAACACTATTTTCATGAAAAATATAAAAACTATCAACAACATTTATTGTTTTGTTATTTTTTTGATAAAATATTTCTAAAAATAGTTTTTAAACCAATGCCTTAAGGGCATTGATTAATATTTCCCAATAACAAAATAATGTTGCAAACAAAATATAAAAGAGCATTGTTAGTGGAATGCTATCATAGCATAATCTAAACTCTTAAATTATAAAAGATAGTTAGTATTTAAAAAAAATCTATTGGTAGAATACCCTAGAGGATTTAAACCCAGTTTATCCTAGATGAATTTAAATCTTCTAGAATTCTTAGGGTATTCTATAAGGTAAAATTCTTTAAATTTCCACAATTCTTTCAAAATAAATGAATAATATGCTGCCACATCATCAATTTACTAATAAAATCTCAAATCAATCTTAAAAGTCACGGGTTGATATCATTAACCCAAAAGTATGCACTCACCATTCTTTACGCTAAAACTTATTATTGGATACCTTTTTTGCTATTTCCTGCACTTGTATACTGAAACAATTATGGCCATGGATGGCTAGATGGAAGTAACTTGGAAAGCACGAGTGCGTTGATTGGGTCAGCGCACCCGAGTCCAATACACACGGATGCGTAGTGCGACCGTCAACACAACTGCATTCTTGTTTGTGATGAATTTTTTTGTTTTTTTTGTTTTCCATTCGGGCCGATACGGTCCGCAATGGGCCAGAACAGGCCCCAAATCAGACCGATGTGGGCCTAAATAAGTGTTTAAAAAAAAAAGGTAAAAAATTTTGTCAAAAGACTCAAAACACACTGTTTTGAAATCTTAGTTTAAAGAAAAAACTCTAAACTCATCTCAAACTCTCTTTGACTCTCGCTCTCCGTCTCCTCTCTCTCTCTCTAACCCACAGCTCTCCCTTAGACTCACTCCATCTACTATTACTCTTAAATTGGTATACGTTTACCATTATATGAAAAAATATGCTTAGCAATATATAAAAATATAAAAATATAAATATATTTAATAATTTATTAATAAACGTATCACACCGCACCCGCACCCTAATTTTTCAAAAATTGCTAAATTGCCGCACCGCACTTGCAACCACACCCGAATCTGAATTTGCACCCATGCTTCTTAGGAAGTAACATTTTTTGATGAACCCTAGGAAGTAACATGGACATTATTATTTTCATTTTAGACATGCTTTATTTAGAACGAGATGAGGAAATAACAGTAACAACGAACTCTATTCAGCAATTTCATGTCCTGGATGAGTTGTAACAGGATATACCGCCTTATGAACTTTGCAAACCAAGTCCCGACACAGATTACCCTCAATTGCAATTTCTATCAGTTTGTTTTAACTTAAAATGCTAGCTTGTTTTTACCCTTTAATGGTTTAACCTCACTTTTCTAGGTATAAATGTACTTCTACACAGCTTATTTTTAAAACAATGAAAATGAATTCATCTCAACACACTCATTGAGAACAATGAAATGAAAATACCAATTACATGGTAGTTAAATAGCAAAACATCAGCATAAAATTACAAACACAATTCTACATACTACATTTGGTTCCAAGCTAAATTCTAAGGTATTGAACCATGAATCAACCAAAAGTATGTCGATTGACATGTCATTTCCCATAGGTTAACATTCAGATATACCAACCCACAGGAGAAGGGTGGAAAGAATGAAGCTGCAGAAGCTGGCTTGATTAGAACATCTTCTCAATAATAAAAAATGAGATCATGTTTAGCAACGAGTATATGCAAGAACAAGACGTTGGTATTAACCAGAAACTTTCATCCTGCACAGTTGCAACAAAAGTGATTGTGATGTATAGAAGCATATATACAGTGAATATTACAACGTAAATAATGGCAATGACAACATGCTGCTAATCTATTAGAATCCTCGTTGCACCAATTCAGAATGAGATTAGACATAACAAAAAATTTAAATTACTGTTGGTTTTCCTATAAAAAAAAAAAAAAAAAATTGATCATACATAAATGCTGAATAGTCATCAATAAAATAGGAATATTTGTCAGAACTGAACACATAAAAACATCGTTCCATCCAGTTGAAACATTATTGTTATAAACACTGATGCTAATTGGCATCAATTCAAGTCCATGGGCATCTAGATGTCATGATTCACAAAATCATTTGCAAAATAATTTCATATATTTTTTCTTTCTATAATATAAGCGTAATATACTAATATCACAGCACTAAATGATGCAATAGTTCACACCAAGAGAGTTTCAGCACAGTGTAATATGGCGGTCATTTGTATAGAGTTTTTATTACATATTAGGTTAACTAGCAGCTTTTGGAAACTATGCAACATGAAGATGTTTAAATGTATAGTTCCCTACGATTTTCCATTTTCACTAAACATCCTTCAGTAAGCCATAACCTAAAATCATAATCAAACATAGTTGTGACAAATGAAATGTTCTCAAGTCACAAAATGTCCTCAACATAGCCATTAGAGGTATGAAAGTGCAATATAAATTCTGAGAATAAATGAAAAGAATTATCTCAAGTGACATGATAGTGATATGGCAAGGAAACATAATCAACTGAAAGTGCTTCTCACAGCAGTTGAAAAAGGAGTCTCCATTTTTCTTCAACTCTATAATCAAGTTCAAGATAATATTATATTTAATTCAACAAACAACCTCAACTTTGTGCGTTTGTACATAGCATAGTAGAAAATTTTCAACTATAAAAGCTTCAAAGTCCCTAATGACACTTTTCATGGTGAATTTGAACATCGCCCAATGACAATCACAGACATTTTCTAAATCATACATATGAACAAGTTTTAGACAACATGCGAATAAAAATTACAATATTCAAAGAATTGAGCAATCATGATGTACCTCAAGACAAAATCACAAGACCAAGGTACATGGCTCCACAAAGAAACATAAAAGATATCAACCCCCTGCAAGTAGAGTTCTTCACAATTAGAAATTGAAGCAATAAAACATAATTATAGGTCATAAGAGCACCTTGTGTTATTGATTTAACATATAAGAACAAAAACTATTCAAGTCAAAAATTGAATATTTCTACTCTTCTAAAATGATATGATGCTCAGTTGCTCACCAAATAACGCCCCATCCAACACCATTACAGCAAGGACACACTTCGGCAAATTTTTCGGCATCACTAGAGTGAACTCTACGGGATATTAGATCATCATATATGTCTGCATAATTACATACAGATTAATCCATATTTCCATACACAGCCAATTAAATTAATGATTAAATTGATTGTTTCATTCCAAAGTCATACCATAAACTGAAAACAAGCTGTTCATAACACCTGCATTTTGATAAGATTGAGTAAGCATTGATTTTTCACCCCATCACATTGTGTAAAGGAACAATCATCCTTTTCCCTGAACAATATGGAAAGAAAAACAGCAGAATTTCATTTACCAATGAACAGAATGATGTACCGCAGTATACGAACTTTTGTTGTTTCTTGCAGAGCCCAAATTACACCAAGGAAAAGTATAAACCCTGAGGCGAAATACGAAATACATAAACATATAGAACCCAATATGTTGTGGCATGTATAAAAAATAGTAAGCCAAATTTTAAATTATGAAAACACTTACCAATACAGAGTCCTCGAAGAGTCCACTGCAGGAAAGACCAAAAGAAAATTGAAATAAATTAATTAATTAAAACGTCATACCACACAGGATAAGCATGGTGACTTCCAATATTTAAAGCAATAAAAAAAAAAAAAATCATGATAATTGATGGCATTCAAAACAATTTAAATCATCTTTCCTTTGTCTTGATGGTATTTTTATCTTCTTTATGGTACACAAAAGAATAACCTCAGTATGTCAGGAACGAAAACTTTCCATGTTTTGTTGTCAATATGTTCCCAACTTCAAATTTTGCATTCAACTACCATTTGAAATACTGTGTTTTCATGTGAAATCCAAATTCCTTCATAAGTGCAGTGCAGCATTCATATGGAATATTAAACAAAAAGAGAAAATCTACGTGTTCATAAGTGCTCACATTTTTAGCTACAAAAAGTACAACAAGTAGTGCAGCAAGAAAACATCCGGCAGCTATTCTTGCAGTAAGAAGATTTGTGGATGCAAGTATCAAGACCATTCCCCAGAAGGATGAACCAAGATCTGGAATGCCACAAAATGGAACAGTGAGAAGAGAAGATTGCATGATTACCAATTATTTATTGGAAAACTGCACTGAGAAACAACATATATAGAACCCAAAGATTCTAAAACTTAAATTCAAAACAAAATGAATCAGGTTAATCATGGATAAACAATATGTCACAGCAAAGCGTGCATTTGAACACTTCTATATAGCTGTTGCATAGGAGTAATATCTGCTATTAAATAAGAGTTAAAATATATTAAGGACAGGTAACATTACATCCAGCAGGCAAGATTAACCAGTAAACTCCACCACGTGTCTGTGTGGTTCCACCTTCATCTACATTAACCTTGATCCCTTCTACCTGCATTAAACCAGATTTTGTCATGCTGACAATCAAAATGGTTGATGTTGATGCTCAAAATCTTCCCATGCTATGTTTACCCCAATGCTCAAGAAAAATTGATACCAGAAGGCTTTGTTAAGCCACAAAATCACCAAGGTCCAGAAAAGACCTTACTTGTATGGCTTCTTCTAGAGTATTAAAAATATAATGGCATATCTTATGTCAAGATGTCGTCATTATGTACTAAGGAGGTATCCCACCCAATTAAAATGAAAATAGCCACTTTTTTCTCATATCAAAAGAAGATCAATACATGCAACTGGATACATATACCCAGTCCAAAAAGGCCTAAGCAGAAATAGTATGTTTTACCAGAAATCCCAAGACACCTATAATTACTCCTCTCCCACTTCATGGCTTAGAAACTCAATAAAAGACTGATGGTGCCAAACTTATTACTAGCATTAAAAGGTATGAAAAGCGGCCAATGAAATCAAGAGTTTACATGGGCATCAATAAAAGGCATCTTTAATCTTGGACATTTAAGCCAACTGCTATGAATGTTTTTGGTAAATGGATAAAAGTTGTGCAAGTAGATGTCCCTCCATTTATTTAATTTTGTATGACATCGAAGGAGACATTGAAGGAGAGCCTGCTGTGTTACTTTACACTAAAACACTACGTCTTTTAGATATGAGAGTTGTAATATATCACCATGACTGCATGAGTGTTGGGAAATTCATAGATAAAATTATGTGGAAAGAAGCGAGCTTCTTACATGGCCACAAGTAAGTTTACACGCAACAGCATGACTCGCTTCATGAAGAAATACAGTGACAAGCTTGAATGGTTTCAGCACAAATGTTCTCCACAACTACATCAATAAGAAAGATTCACACATTAAGCATAGCATTCAGAAAGTCAATTCTAAGAGAATTACATACCAGCAAGTACCAATGTCTGACAGCGAATAACATAAATTGGCTCTGTTTCAAAACTGACTGAACTTTTAGTCAAGTCCAATTTTCAGAAAACCACATAACTTGGATCTACTTTTATGATTCCAACTTTTCAATTCACATGGGTTAAGTGTATTATCCAGAACCGAAGTGGAATTGCCTTTCATTTATGATAAGATAGAGCTTTATACTGCATAGCAAAAGAGTACAACAACATTATCTATCTAGGATTGTTTAGCAATTTTTTATACGCATTCAGAGTAATGTTTTGTCTTTGAGTTCATTAACAATTTTCCATCCCAGATTCAAACTTTTAAAAAGATTCTGTAAATAGAAACAAAACTAAAATATAACTAGCAAGAAACAAAAAGGGGGTGGGCTCAGAATTTTATTGAAATTGATAAATACCCACTTGCAGTTTAATAAAACACCGCCATTCAATGAAAGAGTTAAGCACATTAACAGAAATTAATAGTGACACGGGCACCCTTTAAAGTTTTGATCAATGGAACCTTGGGGCAAAAACATACCCCATTAAAGAAAAAAAAAAGGATTTTGATCAATGGGTTCCAACTTCTCTGCTATAATGCAACAAAGAATAAACCATTAGGCTCTTTAACCAAATATGGGTGTCTCATTGATCCAACGTAGTTCAAGATTTTGCTCAAGAAGAATGAGAAGCAAAAATGAAATAGGAAGTGAGAGAGAGAGAGAGAGAGAAAGAGAGATACCGCTAGTATGACAACAGCGCAGACAGAGACAGTGATGAGAAACACAACTTGATCATGGTTGCAGCAATTCTTGAGCTCCCAATTGGGCTTCATCTATTTTCCTTATCTGCTTAATATTTTATATGAATATGATCCCAGATTTGATATGCAACAACTTCAACTTAGGCCGATCTCTTGGTTGGTGCTCAAGCTCAATTGGATTGCCGGTTGGGATTCATGGGATCTATAATCTTATTATTACTGTTTAGTGTTAAAGACTCAGAATTCAGAAAGTTTTGGTAGCCAAAAGGTGTAACTTTTGCCAAGAAATTTTCAAATTGTAATGAGGAGTCGAGCTCACCTATGTTTATGTTAAGAAATGCTACTACAGTCAGAACTCATAATAATGCTCATAAAGTTTTAGTGGAACAAGATTTTGAATTCAATCTACCACAGGTCCAGATTTGTATAAAATATATTAGTTTATCATTTGATTAGAATAAATAAATAAATAAAAACGTAGAAAAATAAATAAATAAATAGTTTATCATTTGTTAAAAAAAAGAAGTACATCTGTACATGTATAACTTTACTCTTTTTTGATAGGTCTGTACATGTATAACTTTACTTTTAAGCTTGACTTTATCATATTATTTTGTCGTACTTTGCTGTTTTCTGGGACAGCCAGACCAATCATGAGTCATGACCTCCGTAATTATGCAATTGACGTTTGTCTTGATGTAGGGGCACAATGTTTCCAGTCATGATAAGAGAACAATGGGGTAGTTGTTGCCGTGCTTTCAATCTTTCTATTAGGCCATTCACATTCCCTTAACATATTCCTAATTTTAAAATATATATATATATATATATATATATATATATTGGGTTCAAAAGTTCAACTTAACAAAAGTTATATATTTTTTAGATTATAGATGTCTAAAAATTTTTTGCATTTTTTAAATGTATTTTATTTATTTTAAATTTTCACTTAAAAATACATTTTACATTTCATACTTTACTTTACAATACATCATATTAAAGTAATCTTAAAAAATTATTCTTTGATAATGAGGTCCATGCTCAACTCACCCAGAGCAAAAACACAATACCCAACACATAATTAAAAGATTAGAAAAAAAGAATTAGAACCTGCGCATTTTTGTGAACAATGAGACTCGTTTTACGAATGCAAATGCTATCTATTGGTTAAAATCTTAAAAATGCTCTAATAACATGTCATGTTGAAATATTTATTACTTGTCATATTAACTTGCCTATTCAATAACATTTTTTTTTCAGGTTCTTTTGAATATACATTACTATTAGTTTTTTTAAAGTATTCTCCCCTCTCCCCGTGTGTGTTAAAATATTTAATATTCTAAAAAAAAAAATTTTTTTTTTTCTTTCCTCCTTCATTAATTACGAGTCCTAAAATGAAAGAGAGAAAATCAGAGAGATTTAATGTAATTTGAATTATTCTAACTTTAATGCAAATTAAATGATTCGTTTGCCAAAATGTTTATTGCTTTTTGTTTCTTTATCTTGACACTTTTTTTTTTTTGGAGAAACTTTATCTTGGCTTTATTTTAAACAATCTAAGTATTACTTATTTTTTAATAAATAAATTAGTTTTTAGCTTTTTGTTTCACATTATGCAAACTAGCTTGTAACTTCATGCATATACATAGATATACTTAAAGATATACAATAAGATGAATAATATAATTTATATATATATATATAATTTAAATACTATTGATAATCATTTTTATATTTTGTTAACTCTTTAAAAAAAATTGTAAGGATATTATTAAGTATAAAATGTAAATTGTCTATGTTTATTTTTTAAATTATTGTGAAGCACTTTTTTTTTAACGATTCATTTATTCAAGACTCTTTGGTTTTTGTACTTAATAACTCCCTTGGATGAATATTTATGATGTGGTCCCACATTTTATTCTAAAATTAAGAAATAAAACTCTTTAAGAATAAATAATTTAGGACACATAGCACAAAATTGGAACTCTAATTTAGAATTCTAATTTGAGTTTCTTTCAACTTTACCTATTATTATATACTCCTGTAGGGATATTGGGCCCAAAACTTCTTTATCTATTTATATATTGGGTCTGTGGCCCAATCCAAGGATGAGGCTTTGTCCGAGGATGATATATCTTTGTCAGAAGAGACTGCGATAGTAAATAGAGAGATCAGTCTGGGTCATAACAGTTTAAAGGGTGGGCCGAGGATAAGCCCATCCTCGACTAACCAATGCCGAGGACCGGAGGGGTTATCAGTCGTCCCGGGTAACGTTCCAAGAAGTTTCGTTGGTGCAGATATGTATTGCAATGAGATCAAACTGGGAGAAGTCCTAAAAATATCCTAGAAGAAAGCCGATGCCTCCGCATTAAATTCACTACAGCTAACTCTCTAGTCGCATTAATGTGGAGGTTATGCCTGAACAGTGAATTTCAGCCTTACAGCTATTACATAAAGACTTATGGGAAGTGCTGATGGGATAAGTATCAACATCGGCCGTTTGACATGCACGTGGAAGGGAGATGGAAAGGGAAGACAGTATAAAAAAAAGGAGGCAATGAGACTGAGGGATCGAAAAAGAGAGGAAAATTACTGTAGCATCTAGAACTAACTTTGTAATCAAACTTGAAAGAAATACATAAGAACAGATCTCCCTGGACTTTGCCGAGGACGATTTTCTTCATTATAAACCTACTCATTCACATCTTCTTCTCCTTTAAACCTATTTTCTAGTTAGTCTAATTCATTATAGCTCAGTTTTCCAACCCACTTCTCTACAAATTCATTATTTTGAGCTTTTTGGGCCTAAGTCCACCAACCTTTGGGCTAGGGAATCTAAATCCAGTCCTTACAACTGGCACCGTCTGTGGAAATTACTGGTATGATAGTGAGTTTGATGTCCAATTATGGTAGGTTCAAGTTCAAACCAAACAGAATCCATGAGGTCTCAACGTCAAGATCACTTCCGTGAACTTGAGCAAAAGAGAGACCGGGAGAGGAGTGTACGTACTACCCATACTAGTAAGAGCCATTCTCGGGGTGATAGCCATCTCTCCTAGGAGAAAGATACCAAAGCCATGCAGAAAGAAATTGATCACTTAAAGAGAAGCTTACGCCATAAACATAGAAGGCAAACTCCTTCCAACTCTGATTACTCTGATGATGATGAGAAGGACGTTGACTATAGACACAGGTCAAGGACTCCCCCCAACAAGTCTTTCTCATATGATGAAGATTACCGCCATGATGCAAAAACAGAAATTCATCTTCGAGAGGCATAGGAAATGACGCTATGAGTAAAGCACTCAACCAAATTTTCAAGTCACCTTTCAGGCGCTGGATTGAGGGAGGGAGACTTTCTCAGCGGTTCACTCAACCCACATTCACCATGTATCATGGCAGAACAAACCCTGTCGAGCATGTTAGCCACTTCAATCAAAGGATGGTTGTACATTCCAAGAATGAAGTCTTGATGTGCAAGGTATTCCCATCCAACCTGGGGCCTATAGCGATGAGGTGGTTTGACGGTTTGAGGGCAGGTTCCATCGATTTCTTCAAGGAACTCACTCAGGCGTTTGGATCTCGTTTCATTACGTGCAACAGGGTTGCTTGGCCTTTAGCTTCCTTGTTATCCCTGTCCATAAGAGAGGGAGAAACCCTGAAAATATATTCAGATAGATATTGAGAGATGTTCAACGAGATAAATGGTGATTTTGATGATGTAGCCATCAGCACTTTTAAGCTTGGCTTACTTGCTGAGCATAGTTTAAGGAAGTCTTTGACTGAGAAACCTTTTACTAGTATCTGCTAGCCTCATGGATCGAATTGATAAATATAAGAGAGTTGAGGAGGCTCAGCAGTAGGGTAAAAAAAAGAGCAAGGTTATCCCTCAAGAGAGGCGGGATTTCAGGTCGGACTGCTACAACAATGACAGATCCCGGAGGGATTTTGCTGGGCAATCTGGGCCTGCAGTTTCTCAAGTGGTTAACACCATATTCCGAGAACCAGTGCATCAAATTTTAGAGAAAATAAAAAATGAGCCATACTTTAAATGGCCGAACAAGATGAGTGGAGATCCTTTGAGGTGTAACCAGAGTCTTCATTGCCAATACCACCAAGAGCAGGTATATACCACCGAGGACTGCAGAACACCATGGAACCATCTTGAGCAACTAGTGCAAGAGGGAAGGTTGTAACAATTTCTATACCGGCCCAACGGACAAGGAGACCAGTTAAGATCAGGGGCTCAAGGGCAAGGACGGAGCCACGTAGTGGCTTGGGGGGGCCCCAGCCCCTGCAAAAAAAAAAAAAATTCCATTAGAGTAGGTAGAAAAAAAATTGGGCCCCCCTAATATTGGACAGCCGCCCCCCCCCCCCCCCCCCCATGCCCAATTCTCAACTATTCTCCCAAGTCTAGCTCAAATATACTCCCAAGCTTAGCTTTAGTTTTAGGCCTTATCACCTTATGTACTCCAAATAAAACAAGCTAGCCCGCTCAAGTCCAAACACTAAAAACAAAACTTCACTTTTTTCATCTCAAAAAATCCACCCACTGACCCACGGAATCCCTTTCTTTACTTCTTATTCTTTTGTTTTGTCTTCTTTGATACACTTTCATTTGCACTGGTACCGTTGCCTACCTCCTAGCCCCCAAAACTCCAGTCCTCTGTACTCACAGTCCAAAGGGGAAAAAAAAAAAAAAATCCTGACCAATTTTTTCTTTCTTCATCAACTTTAGTTTTGAAACTTGGTGACTGGTGAGTTTTCTGCTCTTTCTTAAGCATTAGACATTCATCTCTTTTTAATGTCTTTTTTTGATTTTCTCAACTATCTACACCTAAATATTCATGCTCTTTATATTTTCATAGATTTTTAGAGAAATACATGATTGAAGGCATGGGGAGATTGTTTGTGATGAGTCTTTAAGGGAAGATCTAAAGTTGGAGGTAGTCAGGCAGAGGCTGTAGGCATTGCCACATGGGTGACCCATCTTTGCACTTTGTGAAGACAAAGTTTCTAAGGTAAAATTGTTTTGATTTATTACCTATTTTTGATTAGTTAGATATCATGTCGCTGTGGATGTGGCTGTGGGTGTTGTTAAATTGTTTGGTTTATGTTGTGTACTAATACTCGTGTGTTTAATTTTTGTTTTTGTTTGAGGGATTATTATTAATTAAAGTCGTATTAAAAATGGGTTGTATGTTTAAATTATAGTGGAAATTTTGTTTTTTCTTGAGAATGAATAACATCCATATAACTAAGTAAAAATTTCAAATTAAAATTTTATTTTTTAAACTTCTTTTCAGGTTTATTTTTGAGTCATATTCTTAAAGCTAAAAGAATTATGAGCAAACGAAAAACAATTGATGCATTCTTTAAGAAAAAAGATGTTAGCAATTCAAAAATTAGGATACCTGTGGCTGTAGAAACAAATGTTGATACTTCAATGCCTGATGAACACCCTGACCCCTCCAAATGTTCAAGAATTCAATCTGAAGAGATAGATTGTGATCCAGGATCACGTAAACAAATATGTGAATTCCCTATCAACAAACAAGATGAAATCCGACGAGCTTATCTCAAAGAAGGTCCATATCAACCTAAAAATATAGACTATCCATACAACGATGATACTCATCATCGTCGATTTCAACCTTCATGGTTCGAATCGGCCCCCCTCATGTAAAAATTCCTGGCTATGCCCCTGCTCAGGGAGATGCTCCTTTAAGGCCTCCGTTAGGCACAATCAATGTCATCTTTGCGGCACTCGGGAGAACCAGTTCTCACCCTTCTAGGGTGATGTCTGTAGCTAGGCATTCAGCCGAGGACGCTAACCCTGAGTCGAAGAGAGCTAGAGTGGAGGTCTGACCATCGCTGAGTTTCTCAGATGAAGACATGATTGAAACCATCCAACCACATGATGACGCTTTGGTGGTTACCCTTAGAATAGGGGGTATGATGTGAAGAAAGTAATGGTAGACCAGGACAATTGTGTAGAAGTCATGTATCATGACTTGTACAGAGGACTAAACTTAAAACCTGAAGACCTGACAACCTACGATTCACCTCTGGTAAGTTTTGATGGGAAGCTTGTTACCCTGAAGGGCCAAATTAGGTTGCCCGTACAGGCCGGCTCAGAGGTAGTGGAAGTGGACTTCATAGTGATGGATGCATACTCCCCCTACACAACCATTGTGGCCAGACCCTGGCTTCTTACCTTGGGTATTGTTTCTTCAACTCTACATCAGAAGGTGAAGTATCCGTTAGGAGACCGAATTGAGGAGCTGGTAGGGAACCAATCCATGGTTAGGCAATGCCTCGTGTCTGCAATTTTGCATCAGCCAGCAGCTAACTCCTCGGCTCAGTTAAGGAAGGTTTATAGTAATCAAAGTCTCTGGAATTACCCGCAAAGGGGCCAGTCGAGGAGGCCAAATGTGAAGATTTAGAGAAATTTGTTGTAGGTGATGATCCAGAAAAGTTTTTTCAAGTTAGAGCTTAGCTACCGCCTCAGGAGAAAGAGGAGTTAGTGATATTTCTCAAAAGGAACGTTGATGTATTCGCTTGGAATGCTTACAAAGTTCCGGGGGTGGATTTGAGCTTCATTTGCCACCATTTGAACGTCAGTCCATCTGTCACCCCCAGGAAGCAACCACCTCGGTGCTCATCCAAGGAACACTCTGATGCTATCAAGGACGAGGTGATGAAACTTAAGCAGACTGGGGCTATTAAAGAGGTTTTTTACCCTGAATGGTTGGCTAACACTGTAGTGGTAAAGAAGAAGACTGGGAAGTGATGCGTATGTGTAGATTTTACAGACCTAAACAAAGCCTGCCCAAAGAACCCTTTCCATATGCCTCAGATTGACCAGCTAGTGGACGCGACGGTGGGCCATCCTTGGATGAGTTTTTTGGATGCTTTTAAGGGTACCATTAGATACCTTTAGCTTTGGACGACCAAGATAAGACAACCTTTGTCACTCCTATTGAAAATTATCATTACAAGGTGATACATTTTGGTTTGAAGAATGCAGGGGCTACCTAACAGAGGATGATGACCAGGATGTTTGAGCCATAGTTAGGAAAAAAACATTGAAATTTATATCGATGATATGGTGGTAAAGAGCAAGGTAGAGTCCGAGCATGTAAATGACCTCAGAAATATCTTTGATATCTTGAGGAAACATAAGCTACAACTTAATGCTTCCAAGTGTTCTTTTGGCGTCGGATCCGGGAAGTTCTTGGGCTACATGGTTACACACTGCGGGATAGAAGTCAACCTCGACCAAATTAAGGTGATTAACAATCTGCAACCACCTCAGAATCCCAAAGAGGTCCAGAAGCTTACGGCTATGACCGCTGCTCTAAATCGATTCATCTCTCGGTTAGCAGACAGGTGTAGGCCTTTCTTTCAATTGTTGAATAAATGGAAGGGGTTTGAATGGACCGAAGAGTGTGTATTGGCTTTCCAGCAGTTGAAAGAGTATCTGTCTCGGCCACCCATCATGTTAAGACTCAAGGTGGATGAGGTTTTGTTTGCTTATATCATGGTGGCCTCCCACGTGGTGAGCTTGGTGCTAGTACAGGTTGATAGTGGTGTTCAGAGGCCAGTCTAATACGTGAGCAAGTCACTACATGAAGCCGAGGTCCAATAGTTGCCACTTGAGAGGGCCATTCTGGCAGTGGTTCATGGTACACATAAGCTCCCCCACTATTTCCAATCACACACAGTTGTTGTCTTGACTCAGCTCGCGCTCAGATTCCTACTTCGGAGTGCTGACTACATAGGGAGAATTACAAAATAGGGCACGATCCTAGAGGCTTTCGATATCAAATATATGCCTCGCACCTCTGTCAAGGGTCAGGTCCTCGTTGACTTGGTGGCTAAGTTTGCCGAGACCCCATTAGTAGATAAATTAGAGGAGCAAAACATGGATGGAAAATCAATTGGTATAATCTCCTTGCAAGAGCCTTTATCCCGGAAGGTCTATGTTAATGGTGCAGCTAATCATAGAGGATCTGGGGTAGAGCTAGTTCTAGTATCCCCGGAGAAGATCACAATTGAGAAATCCTTGAAACTAGGATTCTTAGCCACAAACAATGAGGTTAAGTACGAAGCTCTGTTGGCAGGGATGATTATGGTTCAAAAAATGGGTGGAAAAGTAATGGAGATATTCTCTGACTCAAGGTTGGTTGTAGGCCAAGTCCAAGGAGAACTGGAAGCAAGAGATCCTAGAATGCAGGAATATTTGAACCAAGTTAGACACTTACAACCTAAATTTGAATCTTTTATTTTATCACAAGTTCCTAGAAGTAGAAATACACATGCGGACTCTCTTGCCACATTGGCAACCTCCTCGGCACAGAGCTTACCTCGGGTAATCCTTGTGGAGGACTTATGCAAACCCTCCGAAGTGGAAAGGAATGTGGTTCATGTTCACCAAATAAGGGTGAGGCCTAGCTGGATAGACCCTATTGTGCTATTCCTTAAGAACGATGTTCTGCCTGAGAGTAAGTCCGAAGCCGACAAGATACAGAGCAAAGCTCCTCGGTTTTGGCTATCCGAGAACCAAAAGTTGTACAAAAGATCCTTCTTTGGCCCGTACATACTATGCGTACACCCTGAAGTAATTGAGCTGCTCCTAGAAGAATTACATGAAGGGATTTGTGGAAGCCACATAGGAGGGCAGATCTTTATCTCACAGGGCCTTCACACAAGGTTACTGGTGGCTGAATATGCAGAAATGAGCACAGGAATATGTGGAGAAGTGCGACCAATATGAAAGATTTATGCCAAACATTCATCAACTAGGAGGAGTCTTCAACCCTCTATCCAGCCCTTGGCCTTTTGCTCAATGGGGGTTGGATATTGTAGGCCCTTTCCCTAAGGCAGCAAGGAATAAGAGGTATTCGTTGGTCGACACAGACTACTTCACCAAGTGGGTTGAAGCTGAACCACTAGCAAATATCAGGGACGTGGATGCCAAAAGACTTGTCTGGAAAAACATTGTCACACGATTTGGAATCCCACACACCCTCATCTCAAACAATGGATTTCAACTTGATAGTAAAGCCTTCAGAAGATACTGTTATGATCTGGGAATAAAGAACAGGTATTCCACTCCGGCCTATCCACAAAGGAATGGACAGATTGAGGTTATAAATAAGGTCATAATAGGTGGACTTAAAAAGAGATTGGACAATGCAAAGGGAAAATGGGTGGAAAAGTTGCCACACGTCCTCTGGACATATCGAACTACTCCTCGTAGGTCCACTAGGGAGATCTCCTTTTCAATGACTTATAGGGCTAAGGTTGTTATTCCTTTAGAAACTGGATTCCCTACGCTACGAACAAGTTCTTTTACTCCGGGCAGCAACGATGGGCTGTTGGAGAAAAGCTTGGACTTAATTGAAGAACGTAGAGAGAATGCCATGGTCCAATTAGCCTACTACCAACACAAGCTCAAGCAAGGACTTGATGCCAACGTAAAGCTAAGGCCAATAACAGTTGGAGACTTGGTTTTGAGAAAGGTTATAAGAACCGCAAAGAACCCAACATGGGGAAAATTGGGTCCAAACTAGGAAGGGCCATATCGTATCACCTCGGTAGCCGGAATAGGTGCTTATTATCTTGAGGATCTGGAGGAAAAGACTGTACCACGCCCCTGGAATGTACACAACCTTAGAAGATATTATTATTAATGAAGTTTTTCTTCACCCTATTTGGGTTTATTATGTTACATGTCATGCATTTTTGCTATCTATCTAAGTATCAAACAGAACTTTGGTCATGCCTGGCTCCTCGGACCACATACCTTGGGTAAATTGATATCTTTTATTCACTGTTCTAAGTATTAAACAGAACCTTAGCTATGCCTGGCTCCTCGGACCATATACTTTGGGAAAATTAATACTCCTTGACACCTATCTAAGTATCAAACAGAACCTTAGTCATGCCTGACTCCTCGGATCACATACCTTGGGTAAATTGATATCTTTTATTCACTGTTCTAAGTATTAAACAGAACCTTAGTTATGCTTGGCTCCTCGGACCACATGCTTTGGGAAAATTAATACTCCCTGACATCTATCTAAGTATCAAACAAAATTTTGGTCATGCCTGGCTCCTCAGACCACATACCTTGAGTAAATTGATATCTCTTAATCACTGTTCTAAGTATTAGACAGAACCTTAGTTATGCCTGGCTCCTCGGACCACATGCTTTGGAAAAATTAATACTCCTTGACACCTATCTAAGTATCAAACAGAACCTTAGCTATTCCTGGCTCCTCGGACCACATGCTTTGGGAAAATTAATACTCTTTGACATCTATCTAAGTATCAAACAGAACCTTGGTCATGCCTAGCTCCTCGGACCATATACCTTAGGTAAATTGATATCTCTTAATCACTGTTCTAAGTATTCAACAGAACCCAAGCTATTCCTGGCTCCTCAGACCACATACCTTAGATAAATCAGTGTCCTTTAACCACCAATACTTCCTATTATTTTTTACAAATGTCCAGACAAAGCCTCAGTTCATCCCACATACCTAAGGTAAAACAAGCATCTCTTATTAATTACCAAAATGTCAAATGTGATCAGTTTCTCTAAACAACAAAGATTTTCATGGTGGTAACAAACCCATTTGGATATTCATGAACATCACTTGAAGCATTTACAGGCTTACCAGTATTTGTTTAATAGTTGATTATCTCTTTGCTCCTTTAAACTTATCAATAAGTAAAGAGCGGAGTAGGTTTAAACCAGTACAGAGATTATATTACTATGTATGTTCTTAAAAGTTAAAGTTATACCCAATCAAGGTAATGGACTTAGTAGATTTTAACTTATTTTACAGTTGACCATATGAGGTGGGGTAACTTGTCTGTTACTTACATAGATTAGTAAGGAGGGTTTTACCCCATTGTTACCTTTATTAAATGTTAGATAAGATAGAAGTTATATCAACACCAATATAAGAATCATAGAAATGAAGAAAATATACACAACTTTCATTAATCAGAGCCTTCAAGCAAGGCAAGTAGAGTACAAAATAAGCAACTTCCTTACAAACTTTGGGAATTAAAATAGAAGTTGCAAGTAAAAGAAAAGGAAGAAAAAGTAACAGACAAAACGAAAAGAAAAACTAAACTTAGTCTATTTCTTTTTTATTACAATTTTTTCCTTTGAAAGGCCTCTAATAGGCTGAGCAGTTGCAGCTTTCGAGACCTTAGGGCCCTTGCTCGTAGGATCAGGTTTGACAGGCAGAGGCAGAGAAGCCAGGACAATCTCCATTGTTTTATATGCTTCTTTTTCTGTAGGAGGGTCTTGGGAGGTACTTGGGGGCTTCATGGCATCAAGAGCCACCACTTGATTGGAGTTCTTTTCCTTCTCGGTAGCCTCGGGCCTCTCAGCCTCCTCAAAGAGGTTGATAGAGGTGGTTGTAACATTGGTTATGCTGTCCTTGCTCACCTCTGCCACCTCGGACTCGGCATTAATCCTTGGAACGGAGGGAACAGACTGACGGATGGCAGGGGGATAGTAGACGTTCTCTGCCCTTCTAAGCACAGATGAAGCCTCAACCCCGGCTTAGTTGAGGGCTTCATACCACGTTTGGGAGCAGTAAATCATGCATACCCCCAGGACCTCAGCCCTGAGGGCTTCCTCAGTCTCTGCCACTTCGGTGTCGTACCCATCCTGCTAGGCCTGATCCCGAGCCCTCTCTGCTTGGACCTTCACCTTCTCGGCCTCCTCCAATTTTTTCTTAAGAGCGACGATTTGAGTTTTGGAGGCGGCCAACTGATCCTCGGCATTGCGAAAGAGCACCCTCTGGCTCCCAGCTTGTTTTTCAGCACTATTAAAAGCTGCTGCTACACTTTTCCTTTCTCTCTGCTCTTTCAGCAGTTGCTTCTTGAGCTCTTTATTACTCTGCTCGGCCACATTGAAGGCCTTCATGGTAGAGTTACACCTTCCCTCCTCCTCCTTCATTTGCCGGTGACAGTAGTTGGTAATCTCCTTCACTCGGAAGGAGGCTTAAACAGCCTACCGAAGAAAGAAAGGGGGTTTAGAAAAGGAAATTAAGTAAACCAATTAAAGAAATGAAGGAGGAAGAGAAAAAGGAATAGGTTAAGTAGAAGACATACCATAGCGAGATACCTCTTGAGGCTGAGGAAGATCTCATGCTTTCTCAATGACCGCAGCTCGGCCATATCCCCGGGGAGCAACAAAGCCTGCTCCACCGCATCGGCCATATAGCCAGCGGTTCCCCTCTGAAAGTCTCTAGTAGAGGCGGTGGCTAACAGAGGTGCCCCGTCCAACATTGGGGCAAGAAGCCAAGCTGGGGGCGCATCCTGAGGCTCACTCCTCCCTTCAACCCCCTTTTGCCCAATTTTAATTTGCTTGGCCGCTCTCTGGGCCTCGTCCTCTTGGGAGGGATGGATTTTTCCAGTGTCCATCACCTCCTTGACTTTAGGCTCCCTTTTCCTCTTTAATCCAGCAGGTTCAAGCTGGAGGGGTAAGGCAGGTGGGGGAATGGGAGGCTTGGACTGTGCAACCTTCTCGAGCACATCCTTCCCTGGTTGGGACTCTAGCAAGTCTTGGAGACTGGACCTTTGCTTGCGCTGGATCCCCATCTCGTTTATTAATGGATTGAATAGAGGGCCGAGATCAAAAATTGAAGTTTCTGGGGACTAAGCTCGGTTGAAAACCTCAAATTCATCCTCAGAGTCAAGTACGTTAACTACTTCTTCCTCTTCGGTGCTGACAAGATGGGAAGAAGTGGCTACTCTGGTGGCTTATGGTGGTGGCGGGGCTACATTCGATATGCACTCAAGAATAGGCTCAACAGCGTGTGTGTGCCTTCTAGAATAGGGCCGGAGAGCAGAAAACCTAGGGCTGCTATGCTGATTCGTTGCAGCCGAGGATCTCTAGCTTTGATGACACACTTAGGCAAAAAAAAGCTCTTAGAGATCAGGACGTAGTCCAAAATCAAATGAGCTGCTCTAAGCTGGCCGTCTGTGTGGACGAAGATCTCGGCTTTCAAGATCTTGTCCAAACTTGCTCGGTTTACCAGGTTGAAATTGGGCGCAGCAACGAGTGAGTCTGCAAGGTCATCAACAAGGACAAAAGAATCATTCATTAGCAAAGTGCAAATCAAAGGAAATATTTGGGTAAACAAGAGTTAAGGAAAAAGAGAAGGGTATAACTTAAAAATTGAAAATTTAGACCTAGAACCCCACCTGGTTTCCCCTCCCTCGACGAACAAGGGAGGCCATCATGCCACTCCCCTAATAGGATCAAAAAAATCCTTTTTTAGGCCTTTATTGGAGTAGAGAAGGCATTGGATGAGCCTAACCTCAGGGTACCTAGATTTCAGGCAATACCCCTGTCCGGTTAGGTGGTGGAGGTTGTAAATCCAGTTTACGTTGTGATGGGTAAGGCCTAAACCCATTCTCTCGTTTAGAACGTCAATGCAACCTAGGATCCTAAACATGTTAGGGGCACATTGGGCGGGACTAACCTATGAGCTCTAAGGTAATCCCTAGTGACCGTGCCCATAGGGATTCTCATCCCCCCCCTTCTATGAAGGCGATCATTGAGATCACCACTTCTCCCTCCCGCCTATCTTCAAACCATTGCCCTTTCTCATAGTACCTCATACCTACCCCAGGAGGGATCCCATACCGGGCCCTAAAATTCTCCATTCCCTCCTCGGACTCTACTAAACACTTGAATCTACCCATTTTTGGAAAGGAAGGGAGAAACTAAGAAGATTGAGAAAGGGAAGTGGAGACGAAGAGGAAAGAACGCAAAGAGAAGAAGAGCGTATAATAAAAGTTCAAGAAGACTTACAGAAAGAATGAAAGGGTCCTTGGACAGGCCTTTGGTATTTGTAAAGGGCTCAAGTGAGTTGGAAGAGTGAGCAAGTTCAAGGTATGTGCATTGGAACGGTGTGAATGCTAAATTGAGATGAGAAGTTGATTTGAGGGGTATTTATATCAAAGAGAGAGCTACAAAGCGGGAAAGTTCCTGCCCAAGTCCCAACAAAGTTCTCAACCGTTGGATTTGCATCGCACTGTAGAACGTGGGGGACATAAGGCTGTCAAAATTTAATAAGGAGCGCATTTCGTAAGCAAAAGTGCCAAGAGCGTGTCTCGGGCAGTTAAAAAGGCATTTGTGCAAGCAGGAGTGATGCGTGATAGGCACGGACTAACTAAGGTGGCATCGAAATCCTCCTTTCTTGCCAAGGAGCCAGAAAGAAGAATCCCAAGGGGCTATTGTAGGGATATTGGGTCCAGAACTTCTTTATCTGTTTATATATTGGGTCGACTAACCAATGCTGAGGACTGGAAGGGTTATCATTCGTCCCGGGTAATGTTCCAGGAAGTTCCGTTGGTGCAGATATGTATTGCAGTGAGATCAGACTAGGAGAAGTCCTAAAAATATCCTAGGAGAAAGTTGCTGCCTTCACATTAAATGCACTGCAACTAACACTCTAGCTACATTAATGTGGAGGTAATGCTTGAATAGTGAATTTCAACCTTACAGCTATTACATAAAGACTTATGAGGAGTGTTGATGGGACAAGTATCAACACCGACCGTCTGGCATGCACGTGGAAGGTGGAGATGGAAAGGGAAGACAGTATAAAAGAAGAAGGAGGCAATGAGACTGAGGGATCGAAAAGGAGAGGAAAATTACTGTAGCATCTAGAACTAACTTTGTAATCAAACTTGAAAGAAATACATAAGAACAGATCTCCTCGGACTTTGCCGAGGACAATTTTCTTCATTATAAACCTGCTCATTCACATCTTCTTCTCCTTTAAACCTATTTTCTAGTTAGTCTAATTCATTAGAGCCTAGTTTTCCAACCCACTTCTCTACAAATTCATTATTTTGGGCTTTTTGGGCCTAAGTCCACCAACCTTTGGGCTAGGGAATCTAAATTCGGTCCTTACAACTCCTATATAGATAAGCTACAGAAAAATAATATAAGCGATTCTCAAATAGACACTTAATTGTCCATCGATCATGTTGTTTACAAATTACATATATTTACCATAGCTAATGTTAAGTTAACAATTCAATATGGACAGTAGAAAGATCAACACAAAACTATAAAGTGTGTACATAACCTTTATTTTTTTTTGCGTAAATTACCATTTTAATTCCTAATATTTACATGTCAATTTGGTCGTTAACCTTTTAAATGTATCAGTTTAATCCCTAACGTTTTGGTATTATGTCAAAATAGCATCTATTGTTAAGCGATTGATGAAAAATGTTGAATGGATGATAACCTTTATTAATCTTTATGTGAAGTTGTGAACTTTTGCTTACATCTACATCCTTAACTATTAATTTCAAACCACCACGTACCCTTGGCGTGATGGTCACTCCACAAGTATATAAGTGTTTGTGAGGTGTGGAGAGTTAGGGTTGGGGTTCAAGTCTCTAGAAAGGAGTTTCACACGCACACACATACACTTTAAATTAAGTTAGAGTAGAATTCTATCTTATATCCAAAAAAAAAAAAAAACTATTAATTTCAACACTATAAATTTTATGATGTCTCAAGTTGGACGGTATATATCTCTCACTCTGTTTTGGGAATTGTAATTAAAAAAAAAAAAAAAAAAAGATGCTATTAAATGAGCGAGTTAATATGGCAAGTAATAAATATTTCAATGTGTATATAATAAGTGCATTTTTAACCATTGGAAACTCTTACACACATATTATAAGTGCATCTAATAACTTGTTATTGGAATAATATTTTGACAATTTCTTGTATTATATGTTTTCTATATTCTTAATATGCATACCAAGTTTCATGCAAATCAGATGTTATTTACTATTCGATCTAGAAACCTATCTTTTAGGTACAATTTTATATACAAAAAATTTGAAATTTAAATCTCGAAATTTTATAAGGCTATAAGGTATTTATACTCCCCTCATGTGAATCACATTTATTAGGAAAATTCTTTTTTTTTTTTTATAGAAAATTTCAACTTACAGAGTTTGCTTTTAATGGTAGCTTATCATCATACTAAAACATTAATCAATTTTCAATCTTATTAGTTTAAAAGATTTTGACAACTAACTCAAATCAACCATAGTTTTGTAGCTGACCAACTCATAAGCAAGCTCAGCTTTTGTCAAGTGAACCGTCCTCTGACAAAGCCTGCATGTGAAATGGTCAAGGTCTTTTACTTTTTTAGTTTTTTATGCTTCCATATATATAGATGCCTTCGCTTCCAGAATTTAATGCAGTCATGTGGCGAATCATATTCGGCAGGGTCCTATGAGAAAAACCATTTTTAATTGGTCTATTGGTAGTGTTGTAACGGGACAATATAAATTAAAACCCATCACCAGTCACCACACTCTTGTTGTCATATACTCATATCCCAAATTATATTGAGTCTCAATTATTTATGTGTTGTGTGACCGTACATTTTTTTTTCTTTTTAATTAATCTGGAAGTTCAATAATCAAAGAGAATTATCAATAACGCAATCAGCCTTACAAACATCTAAGATGACTTTTGAGATTTCTTGCTTATTACAACAAAAATGACTTTTGAACCAAACCACAAGTTTTGTGTGAGCATTAAAACTTCTCTTAACCGAACTAAACTTACACATGAAAAAAAGACTTACTTCGTTTAGGGTATTACAAATAATAGAATTAATGGACCAGTTAACTTATTCACCCTTTACATTGAGACTGTCAACACAAGTTTTAGTATTACCATCTATGACAACTTGCAACCAATTCTCCCCAGTGGCAACTTGTAAGGCCTAGAGAAATGCTACTGTCTTGGCCGGCAAAGGAGAGCACATCTCTTGTAAGTGCGAGCTTCACTATATAAACAATTGATCTGCTCGCCTAATGCCCCAAATAGAAAAAAAGACCCCAAATTTTAATTTAATTAAGCACAAATATTAGTCAATAAAAAAAATAAATTTTTTTATCAAATGAAAAATAAGAAGAGAGAGAGAAAGAGAGAGAAATGCTATGTTCACAACATTTTTTACAATACTTTTACAACAAATTCTAAGTAGTAAATTGTTACAAATTGTTATTGATGGCAAAAAAATAATTTCAATGGTAGGTTCAAATTAGAACCAATAACGACTTAACACCTAGGATTTGTTGTAAAAAATATTGTGAATGTAGAACTTCTAATAATAATAATAATACACAAAAAAAAAAAAAAAAATCACAACATTTTTCACAATAATTGAATTAGCAAACTTTACTAGCTCTCACCTAAGTCCACTACTAACATCACTCTTTTACTTATCATTATCAATCTACTGCATCAATAACTGTGAAACGTTTTGTCAAATTTTTCGTGCCTATAGTCTTTCTAAAAAAAATTTACGTGGTTTGAGTTAAATTGTTAATTAGTAATAATTTTTTGAATCTAAAACAAGATAATAAAATTTAAGTAATATTTAATTTTTTTAAAGTTATATTTAAATATATGAAAGACCTAAATTTCAATTTTTGCCTTAAGCCCCTAAATGCATCAAGCCATCCTGTAACTTAGCACAGACTTTGAGCACTTCACTATAACTGTCTCTTGCCACTACTGCCTTGGCAGTTAAGTGATCAGTGATAGTTGCATCAATGGTGAGTTTGAATGTTTGATTATGCTTATAGGAGGGGTTTGTCGTGATTCAGGTTCTTTATCTCTATTAAATACCTTAGTCTTCTTATTAACAATAACCAAGGTATATTCCTTGACCATGTTTTCTATGTTGTTAGTGATAACCATAACATTCACATGCATGCTATTATGCATACAGTTTCTCAAACTCCAAATTAAGCCCATAGTGAATATCATATGTAGTGAGCACATGAAAGCCTCCTCTCTATGAAGATAAGCACATGAAACTGAAAGGTGGGTAAAATGATCTAGCACCAAATTAATAATGTCTTCGTTTGAATTTATGGGGCAATGATCAGATCCCATGTCTCAATTGCCAGCAAACCAATTGGCTATGGCAACAAGGCATTTAAAGAAAAATGGGCACAAAACTCAAATGCAGAACCGCAAAGAACACAACTTGGATAATCCATGTCAATTCTTTGCAGGTAGTTTTCTACTTTTCTCTAGTAGGTAAGCAGTTGAAGCCAATCCTCCAAAGCAATATTGTGATTTGGTGCTTATACCAAAACTCTTATCCCTCATAATCAAAAACAATACACAAATGAGAACGTCCACAACACTTTATGGAATCTACTATTGACAGCACCATAATGGCCATGTGTTCTTCTCAGTTTAGTGAACATTTACAAGAGAAAACCTTTTTACTCTTGGTAGAAGTGGCACCACTTCTATTTTCACAAAAAGTGAAGTTCATTCTTTATGTCTTTGTTACAACAACATTTACTTGTTTATGAACTTCATTAAGAGTGTTAAGGACATATTTTGTGTAATTGGCTAATCCTTTGACAAAACGCATTTTACTTGTATTTGGGTAGAGCTAAGATGTGTTTAATACTTCAAGAAACATGTTGTTCAAGTCTAGTATTAAAACCATGAAGATTGGACAAAAAACAAGTGGAAAAAAAGCTGTTCACTAAAGCTAGACAAATAGCTTGACACCTGTGGACAAATAGCTCGATACCTGCTCGACAAATAGCTATCTATCGAGGTTTAATGAGGCTCGACAGATACTATCTATCGAGGTATCTATCGAAGTTAAGGGAATTCAGATTTTCAAATCTGATTTTCGGCTCATGCTTATGTATTTGTGTAGGGTTTCTTTTCTCACAACCCTAGACATATATAAGGAGGCCGTCACATAAAAGAATACAAGGAGAACATATGCAAAAGGTGACCGATGCCTTATTCTCTCTGAAAGAAGCTACAATGTCTTTGCGCCTTAGGGTTTTGTAACCAAGTGCTTTTTGATCTTCACTGTTGATGAAGTGAAGAACTTTGCAGCCAACATCTTCTTCAAGTTGGTGTATTAGTCACGTATTAGAAGTCATGCATCATTGGTTTGTCACATACTGGGATTCGTGCAAAAAGGGTGGCGTTCATATATTGAAAAGTTCAGAGGTTCTGAAGCAGTAAAAGGTTTCTACTGTAAGTTCATCTATGAGGATTGTAAAGTCTAGGGATAAAGGTTTTGTACTAGATCTTAAACTTCTCTTTACTATAGTGGATTGCTTTTCAGGAAGGTTTCCCCCCAGGTTTTTTACTGTGAAACTAATTTGTTTCATTGGTTTTCTTGGGTCATCATATCTTGTCTTTTTTTTTTTTTTTGTTGCATGATTTTGACATGATATTGATGTTAGTGTGTTTTAACAAGGTTTATTCATAATAAATCTAATTAAAAACTTGGGTTTAAAACTTGTTAATTACATTAACCGGGGTCTAAATTCCCCAACAAAGAGTATAAAGGTCATCCTACTAAATGTAACAAAAATCACTAATTCATCCTGAATTAAACACTAGTGCTCTTATTTACCACATATCAATAACTTCTTGTTATCCTTTAAATATCTTAGATTAAATCAATTTGAGGTTGGGTTGCTACTACTGGTGATTCTCTTTAAGATAAAGGTTTTTAGACTTTTAGTTCCATCCTAATGGATATTGCCCTTACCAAGTTGTGAGATAACCTTTGGTTAAAAAAAAAGGCCTATATCATTTTTAGACTTTACATAGGCAATGGGATGGAACTACTAAATGTAACAAATATCACTAATTCATCCTGAATCGAACACAAAATTTAGTGCTTTTACTTATCACGTATCAATAACTTCTTATTATCCTTTAAACCTCTTAGATTAAATCAATTCGAGGTTGGGTTTTTACTACTAGTGATTCTTTTTAAGATAAAGGGTTTTAGTCTATTAGTTCCATCCTAATGAATATTACCCTTACCAAGTTGTGAGATAAACTTTGGTAAAAAAAAAAGGGCCTATATCATTTTTAGACTTTACATAGGCAATGGACTAGTTCAACCACATTTTACTTGCCTTACATATTCTTGTCTTAGACTTATAAGTCTACACTCACATCGTATACTTCACTTGTATACTCTATGAATGGTGGCTTCACCATTACATTACAAGGAAATGGTTCACAAATAATTGTCCATGACACTTTATCCAAACCTTGGCCATTTCTTATATTGGAGAATCTTGTCAAGGACTCAAAGTTGTGATCAATTGTAAGGCGTTAAAGTATTTAAAGGGGGATGGCAGTAGATTCTCATGTGGCATGATTATTAGCATTGTGATCGTCCTTTGTATCCTAAATTTCGATTTGGGGTGATGTATACAATGCTACAAGTGATATGAATGCCAAGCTTTCAACTGTCATTCATGAGGAAATATGGAATTGGTTACCGGATAGGTCTAAGGACTTGGTTTCCATTCTTTGAAAAAAGCTGTGAATTAGTTTCCATTCTTTGAAGAAAGCTGTGAAAGATGAACGGGGACGGGTTTGAGGATTCTGTTATTTGGTTACCCTCTCAAACAAGTAAATTCTCTTATGCAACCTCATGGGAAGGGCTTAGAACAAAGCATCTTGAAGTGGAATGGAGTAAGGATAGGTAACCAAAAGACTCTGGAGGTGGATACATTATGTTTGATAGGTAGAGGTATATAGCAAAGAACATCTATTTTTTCAATGCTCCTTTACCTGAAGAATATGGATGAAGTTTATGAATTTTGATTGATTACTAGACCTTACTAAAGATGGGATTATCCTTTCCATCAAATGGGACCTCAAGTCTAGGGTCAAAATCTGCTGTAAGGTGAAGAAATCTGTCCAAATATAGCTCTTTGTTCCAGTTGGGGAATTTCTCAATTTGTATTCCAAGATTGAAGTTGTAAATGAGCTTAAGAGTCCGTTTGGATACAATTTATTTTTGTTGAAACTGAAAACTGAAAACACTGTAACAAAATAATTTTTAAATATGCAAATAGTACCGTATGAATTATTTTTAAATATGTGAATAGTATATATACAGTACTTAAACAGTTCATGCACTGTTTATAAACAGTTATTTTTGTCTCTGAGAGTCAATAACTGCGTCTTAAAAAAAAAAATAAGAAGAAGAAGAAGAAGAGGAGAAAACGCAGACGTCTGTCCAAACCGGCACTCAGTGCTTGTCAGCTCATTTGTTTGTCTTGCAGCTGATGTCATTTACTTTGTTTTAAGATGTGATATTGTATCTGCATTTTTGCTGCTTGTCCCTGGACTTTGTATGTATCCCAATAAGTATGGGAATACAACGTGTTTTACAACAAATGATATGATGTTGTGCATGATAAAAGTGGTTCTAGCAGTAAACCCAAGTGAAATTAATGTTACTCTAATCTGAACAAGCTATATCAACAAAGGAGAAAAGTTGTATCCATAGGACTCTACTACTCCAGGGTTTCAATAAAATCATTCATTCGTCAGAACAAACATGATTCCAAATTTCATTCAGAAAACATTGAAGGTTCACAAACTGTTTGCTCAAAACCTATACAAATTGGTAATTGACTATTCATGCATTATCTTCATAGTATCTAATCATTCATCAATAATTGAGATTCAATGTTTAATCACGTAAAAACCAATGGATTCAGAAAATAAAAGCTCTTGATCTTTGCTCTATCACTAGTACAGCAAATGGTTTTAATGTAAAAAAATAAAAACAAAAACTACACTAAATTAGCATAAAAAATTTAGCCCAAAAAACAAGAAGAAGAAACTTTACATAATATAAATGAAGCTAATTGCCCTTTACATTCTATAAAATCCGGTCATCTTCCTTCATCAATAGAAGAAACAGATATAGAATTTCTAGAATATTCCTCAACAAAACTACCGCCTCCAGAAGCCTTGGTAGCACCAGTAGCCGTGCTACTAGCATTGGTATTAGTCAAAGCAGTACTGGTAGAGGTCCAACGTCCACCACGACCTTGAATTCCGGGTTTACCTGGTCTGGGCAATGTAAATGAATCACTCAAAAGCATGAGATGAACTGCATTCATGTCAGGCCTTTCTGCAACACTTTGTTGACAACATAACAGCCCAAGCTGGATGCACATAGCTGCCTCATCAGGATTGTACTTGGCAATGGTTGGGTCAATTAATTCCAATGTCCTCCCTGCTTGATACAGCATCCATGTCTGCAAAATATAGCAACAAAGAATCAAAGGAATTAACTGAGCATTTTTTCCCCTTTCCCAATGTGGGCAACAAACACCTCTGCTTTAGGCCAATCCAAATTGCTAAATATACTTGAAGATCAATATTGATTAATTAGATATAAATTCATGAGAAGGCACTATATAACTACATTATGCAAAAGAAAGCAATTCAGGGAGCACTTTATAACTTGATACGTGAGATAAGGATATATTGGAATTGACAACTCTTACTCAGTCTGTTTCAGTGCAAAATGTTTTCTGTTTTAGTGGAAATTATTTGTTTTTTATTGTTTGGTTGCAACCCAGAAAATGTTTTTAAGTGCTTAATTGCGCCCAAAATTTCAGACAATAATGGCAATTGGGGGGAGAAAAGTGGCAGCGGTGGCAACATATTCAGGTAACCACTACCAGTGGTGAGGGCAACTGGGTGGTGGCCAATGGTGACAGCAGTGTCTGGCAAATTGGTGGCATAGAACAAGCTAGTGGCAGCCAGCAGGTTGGCAAATAATGGCTGGTGGTTGACAATAAGCAAGCAAGCAGGTGGGTTGAGTGGCAGCTGGTGGCTGGCAGTTGGTGGCCATGATAGCCTGCAACAGTGACTAACGGGCTGCTACAGCTAGTGGTGATGAGCAATGATGGTCAGGTGGGTGGGTGACAACAACCTTTGGCAATGGATGATGAGATGGTAGTGGACTAGTGCCAGCATAGAGGATTGAAAGGGATAAGTGTGGAGGGGATAAAGCCAAGGCCTTTTTTAGAAAGCGGTTGACACTTTCAAAAGCATAAATCGTTTTTTGCCATTTTTGTGTAATTTTCCATTGTCCAACGAAAAGTTTTACATTGATTGACATTTTTAATCACACCAAACACTGGAGAAAATATTTTCCAAAAAGCATTTTATGCCGAAACAAATAGGGCCTTAACACTCCACAATTTGTTCATAGATACCATCAAATTGGTTAAATGGAAAAAAATATGAATTTTAAATTACTCCTAGTTGAATTTGAGAAAACTAGCTAAAAACCAATACTTATCAAAGATAGAAAAAGAGAGAGGGGGGGGGGGGGGGTTTAATAACTATATCAATCCACCTTCTCAGGCATAGCAAATTACTCACTGAAATGGAGATTCCACTACAAGGCAGGAAAAGCAATTGTCAAAGGTGACTCATTGCCTAAGAGTCTTGAGGCAATACCAATTCAAATGAGGTTTGCTGTAAATGTGAAAGGCCTCATTGAGGGTGGTTTTGTGTGTGTGTTGTCAGGGAACTTAATAGAGAAGGGTTAAAGAAGAATTATAGTAAAGAAGTAGCATGTTTGGGAGGTACAAATGCCAGAAAATATTCAGTAATGATGCTAATATTTGCATTAATCCTCAATTATCTGGAACAGAAGGTTACCCTAACAAAAAAGAACCTTTAATTAGATCTTCCCTATTAGATGTATCTTCAATTTATTGGAGTATGTTGCAATATATGGGTTTCGATTCTCTGATACTCAAAGGATGATAAGACAAGAATATAACAACAATGACTCAATCAGTTAATGCGAATTTCGTTGTTTATAAATCTTTTAGGTTGGCATCCAGAGAGATGAGCATCACATGTGGCAACCATCATTCATTACAAGATTTAGGTTTCAGATAAAGTAACTTACGTAGTTCAAGAGATCTTGTTTCTCTGAACTAAGCTTTGTGTCATGGTTCTTTCTCCCACTAACAATCTCTAACACCAAAACTCCATAACTGAAAACATCTGTCTTCACAGACAAATATCCATGCATTGCGTATTCAGGGGCCATGTAACCACTGCATTCAACAACATATTTTTTTTATCATTTTCTTAGCTACTAACCCAAACAATAGTTCTTAAGATAGACTAATATCACTTGAAGCAGTGAAAACAACTAATTAAGAACAAACACAAATAGGAGAAGCTGACGAAATTTAAGAAACCACTCACTGAGTACCAGATATCCTAAACGTATTTACATGGGTGTCATCCCCAGGAAAGAGCCTCGCCAAGCCAAAATCTGAAATTTTTGGATTCAAATGCTCATCCAGCAATATGTTACTAGCTTTGATGTCTCTATGAATGATCCTTAATGGGGCCTCTTCATGTAGGTATTGAAGGCCTCGCGTAATGCCTGTTACTATTCGAAATCTTGTTGGCCAATCCAGGGATGCAGACTTCTCTTTATCTGAAAAAATCAAAATCCTACTTATCCAAAAAAAAAAAAATTAAAATCCCATCCCCATGAGAAGCTATTTCATGCATACTATATACACATCCAACCTCTCAAAACGTGTGAGTCTCATAGCTGTAGCTGCATAAAAAAAATTATTTCTCCCCCTCCCCAAAACACACAAACACTAACAAAACCATCCTATTCCTGATAGTTTTATCAAATAATGGGATTAAGATCCTCTAGAGTTCTTATTATAACTCCATCATGGAAGTTTCAAAAAAAAAAACTCCATCATTGAGTTCCTAAATCCTGTTTATTCATTTTAAAATGATTGGCTTACTATACCAAGTCATCAACAGTTGAAAAAAAAAATGACAATTACAATTTTGGCATCTATTTAAATTAATGTTGATGTAGCAAAGTCCAGTACTCGTTTCAAAATGAATTGATAAGATTTTCGGAATTCCATGTTGAAGTTACCCTAAGAATTCTAGAGTATCCTTATTCTAAATAAGGTGACAAATATTCAATCTATACAAAAATTCGACGGCAACATATATAAAGCACCCAATAGCTAAGAAGCTTGTAACTCAATAAAATTGTGACTATTGTCTGGTCTCCAATATACGTATAACAAATGCCCCTCCCCCCACTTGTTATAACTTATAACAATTAGTTGTACCCAATGCACAAAACTCCCACAACCTATCACTTTTTGGTGGAAGGCACTTGCCATCACCATCACACGAAGGCTCAACCTCTATATAACTTATAGCAATTAAATTATAAACAATAATAATAATAAGATGAAAATTTTTACCAAATAGAAAGTAATCGAGGCTTTTGTTAGGCAGGTATTCATATATAAGCATTTTCTCAGGCCCTTCAGCACAACATCCAAATAATGTGACCAAATTCTTGTGCTGAAGTTTAAGCAACAGTTTCACCTCATTAGTGAATTCTCTCCTCCCTTGTCTTGATTCTAATGATAGCTTCTTCACTGCCACTTCTTGTCCATTTGGCATCAATCCCTGTATATCAGTTTCCACAATCATCATTGACCAACTAATAACAGTCCCAAAAATTAACACAACATTAATTTATTAATATAAAAAGCTGAAACTTTTTTTGTAGGTATATAAATTATACTCTTATTTTATTTTATTTTTATTCTGATTCTACTATACATGAAAATTCTACAATAAAATATTATTAATTAAAGTAAGAACTCACACAAATATCTGAAATTTCCGGGGGATAATTTCGTAATTTTGTTTAATTTTTTATAATTAAAAAAGAAAAAGAAAAAGAAAAAGTTGAGTTTATGATACCTTGTAGACGGGACCAAAGCCACCGTGACCGAGCTTATTGAGCTCGGAGAAGAAATTGGTGGCGACTTGGAGAGCGCGGAGCTCGAAGAAGATGTCAAAGGAGTCGACAACTTCGTCTTCGGCATCGTCGGCGGCGCCGCCTCTGCCGCCGCCGCGTTTGAATCTCTTTAGCAAGCAGGCGCAGAGGTGGGCCAGAAACCTCATCAAAGCAAGCATTAATGGTACGGACTGTCAGTCAGGCGATAATCACTAATAAATGGACAACAACAACAACAACAACACTCTTCCAGCTTTTGCTCGTTAATATTTCTTCTAGGTAGTACGGATAGGACTTTTTGTCAGGAAGAGAGAGTGACTGTCGTCTATTGTTTCATTTCCAAACCCAACAGATGTGATCTGCAGTGTCTGTTTTTATTGAGAAAGTATATAGTCAATTGGAAGTTTCACACAGAGAAAAATGTGGATACGTCTGTTTGGGTTTAATTTTTGTCTGAATGGTGGTACCTGTAATAAAATTGAGTGTGTGTTTTTTCATAGGATAATAAATGGGGGGTTGAGTTTTGGTTGTGTGGTGTGACGTTGTTGGGTTTTGGAGTGTATATATATATTTACATTTTTGGGCTTTCTTTTAAGTCTAAAGACTTGATTTTTTGCTCTTTGGTTAAGGGTAGTTTGGGGAAGGTGTATAACCGTCAACGTTGTCATTAAAATTGGATAGTAAAAAGGTGCAGAGTTTTCTAACACCAGGCTGGAAGAAAGAGAATTAATAAGAGATTTCACTGTTTAGTTTGTATTTTCAAAAGCCGGTGAAGTTGGTGTTGAGTGTCCTTTTAGCACGTGTCTAATTTTAGATACGTGTGTTCGGGTCTTAACGTGCCGTGATGCAAAAACAAAAAAAAACATGTTGTTTAGATAGAAACTATGACTAACATTATTTTATATTAAAACCAGTCATTTGTATAACACTTGACTGTTGCTGAGCTATTTCATTCAAATCATTGTGTAAGTGCAATATTTAAATAAATTATATGATTCATTAAAGTAAGTATTATGTGGACTAGAATTATATATATGAATGATCTTTTTAATCAACATATAATGGCTTGGAAGAAAAAAGTTTTAAACTTGTTTAGAATTAAACTTTTTGAAAAATGCTACATCCATAATATATTCACAATAAATTTTAAGTAATAAATTGTTATAATTTTTTAATTTAAATCTATCATTATAATAATTTGTCATTTTAAATTTATTATTAAAATATTGTTCACGTAACTTTTTCAAACTTTTTCCATTGAATGGAACACAGCGTGAAAATGTGACTCTAAATTTTGACATAAAACAAAGTCATATGAGATTTTGTGTTAAACTAAACTAAAAAAATCAAGTCACAAATATAATTCAATAAAATAATATTAGGCTGTGTTTGTTTCATGTAAGTGATTTTCCGGAAAATACTTATTTTCCGGAAATGCTATTTTCCGGAAAGGAAAATATTTTTAAGTGTTTGGTTGCATTACGGAAAATGTTGTGAAAAATATTTTCTGGTGTTTGATTGTATGGTTGAAAATGTTATTTTCCTACAAACTCCGCCAAACTCACGGCAGCAAACTCCGGCAATAAAAGCCACAACCACCAAAACACCACCTCCCCAACAACACCAAAAATCAAAATCATACAGAACACCAAAACACAAATAAAACCCAGAAAAAAAAAATCATATTCCGGTCAAATTGAGAGAAGAAGGAAGAGAGGGAGGACGATCGGTTTTGGGGTGCGACCATCGCGATCGGGGACGACGAATCGGTGCTGCGACTGCGGCGATCAGGGACGACGAATTTGGGTTCGCGATCGGGGACGACGAAGGGTGCGATTCGAATGGCGATCGGGAACACCAAAACACCACCACCCACGCCACCACAACAACAACAACAAAATCAGAGATCAAAGAGAGAAAGTAAAAAATCAAAATCACAAAAATTTCAAACGAGAACGAGAACGAATCGGTGCGAGTGGGTTCGTCGGTGCGACTGGGTTCGTCGGGGTTCGTCGGTGCGACTGGGTTCGCGGTGCGACGATCTCTCTACTCTCTCTGTCTCTCTCTTCGCGCGTGGTCCGAAAATGGTGAGACGATCTCGATGATCGGTGACTGGGTTCGACGAGGGTGGGTTTGAACGATCGGAGCGGTGCGATCGTCTTGCTCCGATGCGATCTTCTTGCTCCGACGTCGGCGATCTTCTTGCTCTTTCTCTCTCTCTCTCTCTCTTCTATTTTCCAAGGGCGGAAATCATTTGAAGTGAAAATGAAAACGGAAATGATTTTCCGTTGTTTTGGCTCTCATTTTCGGTCAACTGGAAATGCTTTTCAATTTGACCGAATTTGAAGTAACAACCAAACACCGAATTTTCCGGAAAACCATTTTCGGAATCAGTTTGAAGTCAATTCAAACGCACCCTTAATTACACTTAAAACTTACATAGTTTAAAGAGAAACCTTCTTTTCAAAAAAAAAAAAAAAAAAAGAGAAACCTCGGAAAAAAATTAGTTTACTTTTTAAAAAATAATGGTACACTGAATGTGAGTGCTTCAAATAAAATAATTGGTAATACTGATTTTTATTTTATTTTATTGACTAGAGGAGACCAAGTCCAATATAGTCATCTCATCGCAATGAAAAAAAAAAAGTTTAGTAAAATATACCTGTCCACTTCATGGTGGTGTCAGGTGTGGTCCAAGTCAAAAAGATATACTTTCTTAATAAAATAAAAGGTTGCCGCACCAGACAGAAAAGCTGGAAACACCGCGGTGAATACAGATAGAAAAATAAGTTGCAAAATGAAATTCAAACCAATGTCTAAATCAATCGATGTAAACAAAAGAAAAACTCCATTGACCCAAATTTAAAAGTCTTCTTTTCATAAAGGAGCTGCATGTATCAACGTATGTGTGGGGATGATGACTACACGTTTCTATAAGATTCATCAATGTATGTGTCGGGATGATGACTACACGTTTCTATAAGATTCCGTGATTGAATTAGTTGTGATAGAAAAGTCTAGATCACATAATTTTTCACAACTTTTTATTATAATTGTGACGTACCAAAGTTTAATTAGTAAAGAAAAGATAGTAGATTTGTGTATAAGTAATAGTTAATTATTTACATTCTCTCACATTAAAGTTATAGCAAAAAAATTATAGAATAATTTGTGATTTTATAACTACTCAATTGTGATTAGCAGTTGAATAGTTGCTTGAATTCAATTTGTCTGGACGATCTATAATAAGAAATCAAAACTCAATCTTTTACAGGTGCTTTTGACATTGGAATATTTTGTTCGTGAAAATTGCCAGTGTCACATTGGGGACGAAGAGTAGACAACTTCTTCTGTTTGACATTGGAATTTAGAGCGTTGATTAAGCGCGTGGACCAGTACCACCTTACCAAAACTTTTCTTTATTATCACGGTGCAGTTTGGATAAAGATTAATATGACGTTTGCATTTTGTGTTGTGTTTTGCTCCCTTTTCTTTTTCTTTTTTTTTTAACACGATTCAGAGACAAAATTTAGCCGAAATGGTTACTGTTTATGCACTGTATATGAACAATAGTCAAAATTTTTGAATTTTCAGCACATCAGTGGGTCCTATTTACTATTCACGAGACCCACAAACTTCACTTTTTAGCACTTTTTTCATTAAAAATTGATCTCATGATACTATTCATATATTTAAAAATTATTTTGCTATAGTGTTTTTAGTTTTCAGTTTTCAGTTTTCAATTTCAACAAAATAAATTTTATCCAAATAAACCCTAAGTAAAATCCTTAATAATAAAGAAAAGTTTTCTTTATTAAGGATTTTTGTTAATAAGAAAGAAAAGTTTTGGTGAGATGGATTTTACTGCACATTCTTGGTGCGATGATCATTCTTATACTTGCAGAGTGTGGAGGGCAAGAGCCGACGTTTAAGTCTCTAGGAAAGAGTTTCGCACACATATACACTTAGATTAAGCTAGATTAGAATCCTATCTTGTATAAAAAATAAAAAAAATAATAAATATATATATTTTACTAACGTGTGTCCTAAGGGCACACAATAGTATACCATTTTTGAAAAAAGTTTTATCAGAAATTAAAAAAATTTTGACAGTTTTTTCAATTTTCGATAAAATTTTTCCAAAAACGGATTTGTTATTAGGGCATACATTAATTGGACCCTATTATTAATAGGAAAATGGTAAGAGTTGTCTTAGTGACATTAGTTAAGGAATTATTTTGCCAAAGTCCTTGTAGCTGAATTGGCACATCCTCATGCACAAAGTGCTTGGGGGTCTGGGGGAGAAAGAATTCGAGTTACGAGATTAACAGCATATTATAATTATCTCTAAAAAAAAAAAGTTAAGGAATTATTTTTAGAAATATTTTATTAGGAGAAAGATAAAATAATAAATATTATTGGTAATTTTTTATATTTGTCATGAAAGTATCAAAACTTTTCTATTATAATTTATTAACAATTGCTCTAATAGTTCTGTTAACATGATCATTTTATAATTTCCAAGAAAGTGATATCAAAAGTCTTTTAAAATAGTTCATTAACAAATGTCTTATTAGAAATATATTACATTGGCTAATATATATAATATATTTGTTAAATATTAGCATTAATGTGTATACCATGTGCATATGCTTGAATAGATGCAAAAAATGAAGCATAGAATTAGAATATGAGAACACGAAGGTTGCATGGTTTGGCTTTATCGATTTACATCCATAGAATAAATTACATCTTTCTTATTTAAGAGTGCAGTATAAAGTCTGTATTACAATAAACCATAACATGAATATATATAGAAGCCTAAACCTTAAACTTTTAGTGCAAGTAGGAGACTTGCCTTACACACAAAGTAGGTGGACTTGGGCCTATTACATTGAGCTAATATGTCTAATATATCTCTAACATCATCCATCCTCAAACTCAAGGTGAAATTTTGATGAAAGCTTGAAAATGGATAAACATGCGAAGATGCCTTGAAAAATGTCTTGAAGAAACCATGATGAAGAATATGCCAATTGACTGATTTTGGAGCTTCAAATGAAGGAACGAAATCCAAAATCAGAATATATGCGAAAATTTGAACAAAATAGGCTATTTCAAGAATTTTAACTTTTGGTTAATGGTCAAAGAAAAAGTCAAAGTCAACTAAAGATCAAAATCAACGGTCAAAGTCAAAAGTTAGCACGGTGCGGGTTGGTTCTAGGTTGTTCGGGTTGGGTCACATATCGGGCTGTAGAGACGCTAATGTCATCCTATGACGTGGCATTGACTGGATGCTTATGTGGCGCTTCATGCCAAAGCTTGCATGGCGAATAATGTGTCGTGTGTGACGTCACAAATGACATGACAATGACATCAGCAAAGATATGTATGGCACATGCATATACGTACCGACATGTGGTGGCAAGTGAAGAACCTAGATGGATCATGGGAGCGTGTGCTATAGTGGATGACCGTTGGATTTCTCCTCTTTTCAGATTGGCAGATGACAAGACCAATAGGGTGGTGCGTGTAACGACCTAAGGAAAAGCGTTAGCTACATCTGCGCTATACCTCAAAAGAACTAGTCACAATTGAGGCTCCTTGTAGTTGTTAATAAAGTCCAGTTTAACCCAATATATGCCTGATGTGGGACTCATCACATACCCACACACATGACACAATCAATCAAATTGGGGTATCATAATTTCCCCTACTTAAGTCCCTAACATCCTCGTTAGGGCCCACTTTGTGGGATAGTATCTCTGAGCTCACATGGGATTACCGGGCTGATTTTGATACCATATGTAACTACCCAAGGAAATGCGCTAGCTACATCTGCGCTATACCTCAAAAGGACTAATCACAATTGAGGCTTCTTGCAAATGTTAATAAAGCCCAGTTCAACCCAATAAATACTCAATGTGGGAGTCATCATACACCCACGCATATCACACAATCAATCAAATTGGGGTATTTGTCAAAAGTATTTTTGTATAATTGAAAGAGAAATTTCAACTATTAAATAATTTTTTAAAGAGATACTTCGAATTTTAAATAAGTTTTGAATGTCCAAATCTCATTTAAAATGTGATTTCTAAACTAAACTATTTTCTGTAAATAATTGAGTTTCAATGTAAGTTTTCTAAAAAGGTTTTTGTTCTTTGAATTTGTTAAAATCAAGTGATTTCAAGGTCATATTCCTATTCTCCAAATGGTATTTAAAATGTTCCTTTTAGCAAATATAATTTTCAGATTTACTCAAGAATTCTAATATATTTACATAAACTCCTCAGTTTCTATTCGTTCCCCATGAGAATCAAGCATCCTTTGATTTATGTTCTATTCAATATTGTGATCTTTGATATGCCTTTGTATTTGAAAGGAAATTGTTAATACTAAGAAAATTATTATATTTTGTATAAACTTTTCCTTGTGATATGTGACTCAAAATAAGTGTTTTAGAATTGATTAGATGTATCAGGTATATGTGTAAATCCGCTCACAGGATTGTATGTGAGAATATGTGTTGATCTCTCACCAGCAGGGGTTAGATGTTGGTATCCGTTCACAGGATTGTATGTGAGAATATGTGATATGTATATGTGACACTGTACTTTGATCAATTATATGTATGTGTTTTCTAATGATTTTAAGATGTGATTTCAATTATATTAAGTGATCCATTATATGTTTTGAAATAATTATTTTTGATATCATTGAATGAGTTTGTGAAAAATCAAAATACTTGTGTCTAGCTTGACTCTATTCTGTTGTGTATTCTGTATAATTACATATGTAACGACCCAAGAAAAAGCGCTAGCCACATCTGCGCTATACCTCAAAATGATTAGTCACAATTGAGGCTCCTTGCAGTTGTTAATAAAACTCAGTTCAATCTAGTAAATACCCGATGTGGGACTCATCACACATTCACATACATCACACAATCAATCAAATTGGGGTATTACAATCTCCCCCACTTAAATCCCTAACGTCCTCGTTAGGGCCCACTTTATAGGGTAGTGTCTCTGAACCCACACGGGATTACTAACCTGGCTCTAATACCATATGTAACAACGCAAGGAAAAGCGCTAGCCACATCTGCACTATACCTCAAAAGGACTAGTCACAATTGAGGCTCCTTGTAGTTATTAATAAAGTCCAGTTTAACCCAATATATGCCTGACGTGGAACTCATCACACACCCACACACATCACACAATCAATCAAATTGGGGCATTACAGTGCGTGTGACCATAGAATGATTTAAGCGTGAGGAATCTGAGGTAACGCGTGGGATTGTCAACAAAACTTGTGGCAATGCGAGGTAGCACGTGTGGAGGTCATAGGTCGCTGGATTTCTAGGTTTTTGTTGTAAAAGACCTTGGAGCACGTCTATGTAGTTGGTTTCATTAGACAAAGGTTTGATTTGCAAAAATCTAAAAGGTAAAGGCATGATTTGCTTGAGATGTTGGATATTGGCCTTATTGGCAAGGTAGTGACAGTGGCTCTGTGAAAGGCTATCTGTATGATGTCATAAGGGCCAGATCTGGAGGCAAGTAGTAGCACAGTGACTATGGTAGATCTGTATGCGTGGGAACTTCTTTACAGTGTAGAGATATTTTGCTTAATGCCAAGAACAAATTTTGTCTTTGATACTATGTTAAATATTAGCATTGATATGTATAACATGTTGTCTATGCTAGAGTAGATGTGAAAGAGAAATCGTAGAATAGGAACATGAGAATACGAGGGTTTTGTGGTTCAAACTTATCAACCTACATCCACGGAGGAAACTCTGAAGAAATACATCTATATTATGTAAGACTAGGGGTGTGCACAAGGCGGGTTGGGCTGGTAAATGCCAATATTTCTATCCAATCCGCTACTAGCAGGTTGGGAAAATTCCAATTTGTCACTGACCCACCAAAGCCTAAATCCAACGGATTTGTTACAAAGTGTGATGGTTTTAACTCGGTAGGTTAGGCGGGTTGTGTGGGTTGGCATTAAAAAAATGTTCTTTTAAACAAATTTATCACAAATTACAATTTGTTATTGAATAATATCAAAATATAACTAATGCACACAAAAAATTAAAGGCTGATTTCATTGAATAATCTCAATTCCAACACAAACATAGGGTTAATGAAAAAGAGATATATCATCTCTAACAGACAATTTCTATACACACAAAAAAGAGAAAAAAAAAATAGTAAGTTGCTACCATATAACTGAGGAAAATTAAATCAACAAAACTCAAAGTCTTAACATTCCCAAAGTCACATCAAGTATTCGAAATAATAGCATACCAACATAACAAATAAGCTTCAAAATGGTATGCATTCTCTCAAAAGCCACAATGTAATTAAAATTAAACCCACTAAAAATAAACATACAAGTCTAACAAAAGTTCTTCACAAAATAGATCACATCAATCAACTTTTAGTCTGTAACCATTTCAAAAGTTAAACAGAACTCCTCCAAAGCAAGTAGCAACGTAATCAATCATCCACAACATAAGATAAAATAAATATTACTATTATTATATTATTCATGTTATCATTTATAATGTAATCAAGTTTAAGTAAATGGAAGATAGAGAAAGGATGTTACCTACCTAAGCCAAGTTCCTCAAAAACATGGTATGGTGGTCCTTTCCAAATAACCTTGGACTTTTAGGCCTTGACCATCAATTTACTTGTATTCTAGGTTGGGCTTATCCCACAAGTACTATTGCAACAAAAAAAAAATAATGGATGTAATATATATACTATTGCATCTTTAGATTATTTTTTGTTGTAATAGTAACTTAAATTTATTACATCAATATGAGATTGTAGCAATAATTATTATGTTACATTGAAATGTGTTGTTGTAATAGGTAACTCTTATTTTACATTGAGATGTGTTGTTGTAATAGGTAATCTTTTGTTTCACATTGAACTATATTGTTGTAATAGAGGTGAGTAATTGAGTAGCGGAAAAATTCGGGAAATTGAAGCTATTTTTTTTCATTAATTTCCTCTCTCTCACCCATGTCTATCCCTTCTTCTTCTTTTTTCTTTTCTAATCTCAATATTTCTCTCACACCACATGTCTTCAATTTTTTTTTTCTCTTCTCAATTTCCCACTTTCTCTCACCACATCTATCTTCCTATTTTTTCTCATCTCAAATTTAACTCACACCCACGCCTATCTCTCTCTCTCTCTCTCTCTCTTTTTTATCTTAGTTTCCCTCTTTATCTCACCCACCTCTATCTCCTATTTCTTTGCTTTTTTTTTTTAATCTCAAATTCTCTCTCTCTCCCCACGAATCTCTCTTTTTTTTTTTTTTCTCATTTCTCTTTTCCTCTTTCTTAAGCATATCTCAAAATTCAAATTTATCTACTAACTACAAAACTTATCTCTCAAATTTCCATCTCACTCTCATATCTACTAACTCTAAATTTTCTCTCTCAAATTTCAATCTCTCTTAATTCATAGTCTCCTTGGAGAGACTCTTTCTCAGTTTAAAGATTTTCTCTCTAACTTTCAAGTAATCTTTTGGTTCTCTTTAAATTTTAATTTGATTTTTCTTTGTTTAATTGCACAAGCTTCAAGCAATATTGTTTTGTATGTGTGTTTTTTTAAGAAATTCTTGTCATTGTGTTGTATATATATATGATGTTTTTCAACTTTATACTTTTTTTTTCCCAAAATAAGTGGTAAGTCAATGAAATGGTTGTGAAGCATGCTTGGATCACACCTTCGGGAAGAAACTTTTCTTTCATGTTGTATTGATTTTTGCATACTTTTTGAAACTATGTGTTTGAATGTAAACTCAACAAGTTGTGTAATATTTTTGTTTTTTGACATATGTATTGAAATGAAGTATTTTGAATTCTTCATCTTTTATGCATATGTTTAATTTGTTAGTATAGTTCCTAGATATGGTTTTTGAATTGCAAAACAAGTTAATGAAAAAATTATTATTTAAAAAAATGATTTTTTTTTATAATTTTTTTAAAATTATTTTTAATAAAAAAATCAACCTATTGCAATAAGATTTTCAAAGTAAATGTTTGCGATATGTGGAATTTATTGTAATGAAAATCTAGTGTTGCATAAACCTATTGCTTCGAAGTTTATTACAACGGCTTGCATTGACTTTTTTTTGTTGCAATAACACCTATTACAACGACATTAGTTGTTATTGCAACGACTTTTTTGGTTGTATTAAGTCTTTTTTCTTGTAGTGAAAGGTTACTAGTGGATTCAAACTGTCACCTAAATCCTAGATTCTTTGTATTCTAGCTCGGCCGAGATGATGAATTGGATGGCCAAGCATCTACCCAGGAACCTAAGCAGGATTCACATATTTCCCTAGCGTGTGTTTCCCGACTTTTCTCGTGTTTCTCTTCCCTCAATCTCTTTTCCACCCCCTTCTCTTGATGCTTCTTTATTTATAGCCTACCTTTAATGGAGTAGTCATGATGAGGGGGTTTTCCTCGTGTCAATGGATTGCTCTCCTCCATATCCGTGATTGGATGGGACCCACCACTTACTGCTGATATGACTTCCTAGTAACTTGCGTCTAGAGCCAATTATTGCTCGGTGGGCGGATTCTCCCAAGGCATTATCGTTGATCCATGGCAAGATCTTAGGATATTCGATTTGAGTGTTCGGCCAAGCACATCTTAGCCCTGCATTCGATGTGTTCAGCCAAATGGGTTAAATGGGCTGAGACTATTCAAAGTACGAGCCTGCAGCTTGGGGATGGGCTAACATTCTCGGTACGTACATATGGGTATTGATTATAAAGACGATTCCATAAATTACTAGTCCCATTGCATTTCCCACAACACCCATAATCTTTACCACAGAAATTACATGATGCTCTAGGGTGATTAGGATCACAATCACCCATCATCAAAAATGATCCCAAACTTCAAATTTTTTTCTTTTTAGGACACTTAGGAGGAAGTGCATTTGTATTACCTGTAGTTGGAGACTTTGTCATTGGGTTTGTCATTATGGGCACTAGATGTTCCACCTTCCATCACCTAATATATATATATATATATATATAAAAAGCAAAGCCAGAGAATAAGTTGAACTGTAATAATATGTAATATATGACATATTAACCTGAATATATAATGAACAAAAAAAATGAATATAATGAAAAGAAAAGGGATAACAAAGAGTTTTAGAAGTATTTGCTATGGATTGAATAATTCTATGATTAACATTAATCAATTACTAAATATAGAGTATATATACTTTTGATAAACTATAGAGTATATATATATAGCGGAAATGTATTTTTTGTCCCTACATTTTGACCATATTCCCATTTTGGTCTCTACTTTTTATTTTTACCATTTTTAGTCCCTATTTAAAAAAAACACGTTCCTTTTTAGTCCCTATGATCATCTCACTAATGGAAATATCCTATATGGTATACGGCGAATTAAAAAATTAGTTATTTAATCTTAAATGTCACTATTGCCTTAACCACATCAGCTTCCCACCACAATTAGAGTCACGTGAGTCTCACGTGACTGGCTCACATGTGTGGGTCACACCTTTTTAAACCACCACCACCAACAAATTCATAATCCCTAACCCCCAAAATTCACGATCTGAGCTCCTTTACCCATACCTCCAAATCAAAGACCACTAAATCACATACCCAACCAGGTGCTCCTCTCCTACATCTGAGCTCATCTCGTCCAAGGAATCAAGCTCTATATCAACTAGTGGAAGCCTAAGGAGAAGAGACCCAACCAGGTGCTTCTATGGCAAGAAACCAATGGTAGTGGTATCGTGGATAGCAGATAACCTTGGTAAAAGGTTTTACGATTGTCCAAATTTCTAGGTAATGTTTAATATTAAAGAAAAATGTTTTTTTTTTTAGTATTATACTATGATTTTGGGTTAGACGTCATGGGTTCAATCATTGATTTGAATTCCAGGTTGGACGCAAGTGTAAATTTTTCAAATGGCATGAAGATGAACTTTGTGAGCATGGCAAGGTGCTTATCCCATAATAGAGGCAAAGGATTATCACACTTGAGGTTGAGATTGCAAGCTGCATAAGGAGAGAGAAGTTTCTAACCATGTGTTTGGCATTGTCTTTGGTAATTAGTAGGATCTGCCTGTGTGTGATTATGTCTTTGGTTTGTTAGATAGGTGGGGGGAGGGGGGGATTAGATAGGTGAGGTTTACGCATAAACGTTTTTTGTGTATGTTTGTAGCTTTTGGCAGTTTGGTTGTTTTTGGTAGTTTGGTAGGTTTTAGATAGTTTTTGACAATGTGTTTCCAATTAGCAATTTCCCACCTAATACTCTACTTGTGATCGGAAAGAATTAGCAATGTTACAACAAATTTTCATTAATGTGATGTGTTTTGAAATTTATGTTATGCAATTGTAGGTTAATACTTGGTGTGTTGTTAGGCCCTCAATTTAGGCCATGCTGTAATGTTAGAACCTAATATGATATGCAATTAATGATATGGCAAAACCTGATATTAGAACCGATATGGTATGCAATTGGAACCGAATGTTAGAACCCAGTATGGTATGTTATGAAATATAAGACCTACTTCTCATACTTCCCAAACTTTCATTAAATCACAACAAGAAAAACTGTTTAACTTCCAAACCATGCATTCCATTAAATAACAACATTGTCCATTTGCAATTGAAATTCAAAAATACACTGAAGATGCTTTGAAGTTTAGGTGTACCAAAATAATTACAAAAAAGAGGCCATTGTTCAGTCATTACATAATTACACCAAACTTTGGGCAATTGTTTAGCCTGTACAAAAAGTAAAGGCTTTAAAAAAGTTAAGGAAGAAAAAGACAAATCAACAAGAAAGAGACAAATAACCACCAAAAACCAAAGCAACCACCACCCACCACCAGCAACAACCAAAGTAACCACCACAACCAACCACAAAACCAAAATCGCCACCACCACACCAACCACCAAAACCCGTTAACTCAAAAACCACCAAAATCAAAACCCAAACCAAACAGATTGGAGGGAGAATCGGGCCATAACTACTGTGACCTAGCCACAAAACCACATCAATCTTCAGTCTACTCCAATCTCCAATCCAGTCCACACCGACCTCTAGCGAGAGAGAGAGAGAAACCGAAACAGAAAGGCTTAGGAGAGAAACGAAGATGAGAAATGAAATAAGAGAGAGTAATAAAATATATTTTCTGAAATTTCCAACTTTCTATAGTGGGTGTTAAAAATACAAACTTACTTTAGCCATGTTGCAAATTTTTTTTAGAAATAGCAACTTGGCTAATGCTTGTTTTGAAGGTTTGGTGGGTAAAATAGCAACTGTGGAGTTTTTACACCCCTAATGCTAATGCTCTAAGAGGTTACAACTTACAAAGTAGCAGCGAACGTGGGACACATGGCAAGGTGACAAATAGAGAAGGACACATGACAGTGGAATCAAAAGTAAATATCAAGTCCCAACATATAAATTGAGGACTCAACTCTATAGAAAAGCTCTTTCAACACAATGAACAAACCATAGCACAAATTTGAAAACTTAAAGAGCAATGAACCAAAGTACATCAAAGTGCACTTCCCAGAGACCAATAGCATAGTTTCTTAGATTTAGTAACGAGTTCTTCAATCTTATTCCTATAAGTTTATGCATTTGTGTTAGTATTTATGAATATTGTGAGGTATATTATGTACATGTTTTAGTCAGTTGATTTGTATGAATGTTTATTTCGATGTAAATTAGTGTTTGTAAGACAAAAATTAGTTCAAACATTGTATCTTACATTCATTCGAGATGTCTTGCTCTGATACTGTTTCATTCGAGATGCCCATGTTCATTACTTAGTCAATTAGGAGCAAGCCTGCATTATGACTTAGTTCTTAGTCAATTTAGATTTCTCATTCTCTCAATTGTTAGCTTGTGCATATCTCAAAAGTCCTATTTCGTTAGGCATTTTTGAATCCTAAACCCTAGACTTCGAAGTCAAATAAGCACTTCAAGCTAGTGTAATTATCTTGAGAATCATCTTGGGGTAATAGTATTCCAACAATATTCATCTTGAGTACCCTACAAAAAGAGAAAATTAATTTTTAGTTCAAAGAAATGGAGAGATGGGATTTGAACCCTAGATGTTTCCATTGAAAAATCAAAAAGTGTCAACCAATTGAATTGCAAGGCTCTTGACTACAATAAAACTATGGTAAAACTTAGGTATGATGCCTTTGGTGCAATGCATTGCGTTTTTCAATTAAATTCAAACACCTTAATGCATTGAATTTAATTGTTCTTGAAAAAACAATACTGCACCTAAGTTATTGGATATAACTTTTACCCATAAACAATAAATTTTATAATTTTTCCTAACATCTAAAATGACATTAAGATTAGAAAAATATTAAAGATCTTACAAATTTTATTACATAAAATTTACAAACCAATGTAACAATGAATGTAATTAGTAGATTTTAATAACTTATTGAATGTATTTTTGCATTAATTTATTGTGATTGTTGGCACATCAATTTATAAAAGTAATAACATTTATAGTATTCCTAGCATCACTCTATAATTAGATTATAAGGTTGGGATGGGTGACTGGGTGTTATAACCTCCCAAATTAAAAAATTAAAAAATAATAATCTTATAATCCTTAAAAATTTATTATCTTTTGGCTTTGGTCTACCAAAAATTATGAATACCTTCTTGTTAAAAGAAAAAAAAAATCTCAAATTTTAAGAAGTAAAAGTTATCTTACAAGTGAGAATAGCTCTATAACCATATTATAAAGGTAATACAAATTTCTAATTTTCATTCATATCCTTATTAGTATAAATGTTAAATTAATATTTAATTTTGTATGACAATTATATATATATATATATATATTTAATTGTTGATGTGGCAAGTTGTGATTGGAACAACATCATTTTTAGATAGGTTTACCACGAACATTATTTTTATGAGCACCGATCAGTACATGCCACTTCAACAATTTTTAAAATGATTGTGAATATTGTTGTGTCTCTAAACTTATTGTTTCTTGCAATGATGGATTAACACTATAGGCAACTAAGGCAATGGCCTAAGACCCCCCCCCCCCCCCAAAAAAAAAGGCCTCCTCTTTTCATCAATAAAATATTTTATATATATATATATATATATATTTGTCATACATAATGCACATTTTAATAAAAACTCTCTCACTTAAAAAAAATTTAAGGCTCTTCTATTGAGCAGTAAAATGTTATTTCTATAAAATTAGTAGGAGAAAAGACAAAACTAAGGCCCTATCTCCCAAAACAAATAAAATGAATAGACATTTTCTACTTTTTTATTTATTTTTTCTTTAGTACTCTTCCCTCTTTTCCTGTTAGTATGAGTTATCACTTATCACATCAAATTCACATTATATTAACATAGCTCCTCACGTGACGTTTAGGTTTTTTATTTTTATTTTTTGTATTTATTTTTGTAATTTAACTTAAAATGATGTGCGTTTGACGTCAACTTATTTAGTTTTTCTTTTCTTTTCTTTTCTGAACGAGTGCTAAAGTATACATATACTTTGAAATAGTGAGAAAAAAAGTAAGAAAACATGACTGAATTAGTTGTGTTATAAATAAAAAATAAAATGTTAACAAAATTTGAATACAAAATCTTAATTAATTGTTTTGTATCTTAACAGGCAAGAAAAATGGATTTTTAGTGAAGAAAAAATTGATACCAAAAGTTAAATAATATAATATAATTAATATTTATATATATAAAATGCTCTATTAAAGTTGTCACCTTAGACCTCCAAATACATTGAGCCATTCTTGGTTTCTTGGGTGTTTTTATTTGGGAGGGCAATAGTCTAAAGTTGAGAAAGGTTTGGGTTTATTTGAAGTACCCACTACCCACTTGATCCCTAGTTATGTCCTTGTTATCTTTATCATTTTTATTTTTGTGCTAAGAATTAAATAAGGAGAGAGTAGTCCAAAATCCAAGAATGAGAATTATCACCATCTCCCTCTATGGACAAAAATATAAATCAGGCATAAAAGGGGTAGGAAATTTCCTTTAACGTTTAATACAAAAAACTCATTTAATAATATTGTGGGCAACAAACATAGCCTCTTGGAGCCCAAATTTGGTAAAGATGGGGTGAGTTTTACACTATCAAATGAGACATTTCTACATAAGTTTTTTACATAAAACTCAATACATCATACCACACCTAATAACATCTCAATAAATTCCCAATTTAGTTAGATTTTTAGATGTGTATTAGAATTTGTTTTTGATACAAGATAGAAATTCTACTCTAACATATTTTAAGTGTATATGTGCATGGTTTTCACACCCAAACCATTTAATGAACCATAAAAAAAAAAGAGGTTCAAGGTTTTTAAAGTTAGACCGGGGTCAAACTGAGGTTGAATCGTAATGACATCATAATTAATTTAATAATTATTTAATATATAAATAAATGTTTTAAATTAGTAAAATAAAAAAATTAACTAAAATAGTCTCCAAATAAATATGAGATGTATCTTTCAAATATTTTTCCATATCATAATTTTTATAAGACAAATATAAAATATTGATCTTAAGCAAACCTAATAAATAAACAAATATATAATTATACTAGCCTCTGAGCATGCGCTCACTCACATGCTCAGAGGCTCTTTAATTTTTTTAGGTAAAGGTTAATAATTTGCATTTATTATAATTTAGAAATTTTTTTTTAAAATTTTTCAAACAAATAAAAAGAATAAACTTTAGAAATAAGTAGTAACTATAATTTCTTTTTTGAACATGAAGGAAAAAAAATCCTAAATTTTAAGAATTCTCTTTTAGAATTCAAAATGAAATTTGTAAATTGACATTAATGACCATATTTCTAGATAAAGTTACCCTTTATTAATGAGGGTATTTTTTGAACCACATAAAAGTCTAGTTAAAATAAAGGAATCCTCTTATCTCTATATATTAAGAGAATTCAGAAAGTTAATTATGGCTTTGAAAATGTCAAAAATACCTTTAATCTAATTAGATAATCTTTATTCTTAAAAAAAAAATATATAAGGTTAAAATTGTAATTCAACAAAATTTAAAAAAAAAATCTACCAGATAAACTTTTTCCCTAAAAATTAGCACTCTCTATTTAAATATATCTCACACACGTTTAATACATTTTTTTTTTCCTAAAAATTAGCACACACTAAACCTAACAGTTTACTTATTTTCAAATCCTAAGGGGTTGTTTGGTAGAGGAGTTTAAACACATGTTTTCAGTTTTTAAATAATATTACACACATTTTTACACACTTTTTCATCTACACGCATTTTCACGCACTTTTTAAAAATGCATTCGTTTGTAACCTCACTAACAATAGATAAATTTAAATTGAAAAATTACAATACTATATAGTATAGATAATAACAATATTATAATTGATATACTGGGTAGTATCCAACCAGTAAACTAGGGGTGGCAAAATTGGACATGACCCGCAAACCCGACACGACACGAAATTAGCAAGTTACGAATTGAGGTTTAATGGGTTCGTGTCATATTCGGGTTGACATGATTGACTCAATTAATAAACGGGTTGAGTTAGTGTCCATCATATGGATCCCGTTTGACTCATTTAATTAAATGATTACTAATATACCCTTCAAACTCTACATATATAAACTTATTAGTTGTTGTAGCTTATTTTCTTTGACATATTATGATTGATTATTTGTAATATTGAGATATACTTTAATTTTGAATGATTATTTGTAATGCAGTTACTTGTTTGTTCTGAATTTTATATTAAAAATATTTATATGTTTGGTTTTTCATAATTTATATAAATTTGGTTTATACTAAAATTTTTTTTCTCTTTTTATTTTTATTACAGGTCGACACAACTGACCTGTTTAATAAATGGGTCGTGTTAGAGTTGAAGAATCTTGACCTGTTTAATAAATATGTCTGGTTAGTGTTGATCCATATAGTCGGATACTTATTATTCGACATGACATGAACCCTATATGCGAACACGAATTGCCACCTCTATAGTAAACTACCACTATCAAATTTAAATCTAAAATAAAATATTATTAAAACATTAAAAGAGGAGAGCCCACAAAGCTTAAAGCTCTTGTGGTAGTAGTGATAGTGTAGTACTGTAATACACGGATGTCAACAAAGATAAAAACTAAATATAATAAACTAGTTGCTAATTCTTGCGATGCACGGGAATAGCTACTGAAATAGTGTGGTACTGTAATACACGAATATCAACAAAGATAAAAACTAAATATAATAAACTGGTCGCTAATCCGTGCGATGCACAAGAATAGCTACTGAATGAGTTTCAGGAAAAAAAAAAAAAAAAACCATTATTTTTGAGTTGGAGTAGTAAGTAAAAATGCATGATTTAAAAAAAAAAAAAAATAGGTACAATTTGAATAGATGAAAAATAATATGTTCTAACACTGGCTATTGCCTTCACAAAAAAAAGGGTAACATTTCAAATCAAAAGATTACATATCACATTTAAAAGTAACACTAACAAAAAGTAAAAATATATGACATGCAATAAATAACAAATGATCATAATATTTAAAGAGTTTTGTGGATCAACTCAACAAAATCTTATTAAAAATTTCTCAGGGGTTGCTTCACTAACTATATTTTATTAATACAAATAACCTTCTTCATAAGACTCTTGTTTAAGTTATCATACCATATATGAGAAACCAAGTGCAAGAATATTGTTGTAGACTCTACATTCAGGGACGGAACCAAGATTCAAACTTAGGGGGGGTCGAATTTCTTTGTTCAAAGATTTTAAAAAATTGAAATATCAATATTAGAGGTTGTCAACAATACATTATTAGCATTAATTTTTTAATTATTTGTATTTTTTATTTTGAAAAAAAAAATCACAAATGACAATTTATAATCAAGAGTTTGTAAATTGTGATTTGCAACTATGTTTTTTATTGACTTTAATTCCGTGTCAAATTTGATTGTAATTATATTCAATCATTTCCCTTATTTTTGTGGGATTTAATGTAAGGGTTGTGCGTGAGAGTTTGGTGAAGATTATGTGAAAATGAGGATTTCACGACTAGCTCGCGAGTGCCAACTCGCGAAACAGGCCACGCGAGAAACACATGTTGGAATTTGAAGAGTCTTTAATAGGCTGGATGTCACGAGTCATTCGCAACTCAGGCCAAGTCACGAGTGAAATATTCAAACATTGTAGCATACCATTAATGAATATCAAAATCAAGTAGTCCAAATATCAAAATCACGTAGTTCAATATTCAAAGTAATTTCATTTCTTTATTAATGAAAATGATAGGGATGTTACTTTGATCAAGAAAGAAGAAAATAGCAATTAGAGGAAAGCTGAACAAGAAGTAAATAGTGAGCATAGAAAAGCAAGTCAACGGAATTGTACCGTACCATGAGCAATAAGGCTTGTAAGTCTTATCCCAACGTAGAAATAAGTCAATAACAAAGAAAAAGTCTTTTGCCAAGAAACTTGGGAGGCTAGGTAGCCACAAAATATTTGGTCGCAATTTGCTATTCACAAACAAATGACATGGAATTAATAGTTATGATCGAGCGGGAGGCTCATGTGTGATAAAGCACCATTTTTCTACCAAATATTAAAAGCAGTTTATCAGGGACAAAACCAAGATTCAAACTTAGGGGGGTCAAAGTTATTTGTTCAAAAATTTTAAAAAATTGAAATATCAATACTAGAGGTTGACAACAATGCATTATTAGCATTAATTTTTTAATTATTTGTATTTTTTATTTTGAAAAAAAATCACAAATGACAATTTATAATCAAGAGTTTTGTAAGTCAATTGGCACGTCCTAATACTTTCAAGGCCTGACCAAGACTAGTCCAATTCTTTATTCTATTGACATTATAAATTTTTTAAAATATATATATATATATATATATCTACTTTTTTCACATACTTCTATAACTAATAACTTCATAATGCTATATGTATAGTTAAAATATTCTCAAAAAAAAAATACAAAAAACTATAGTTAAAAGTTCAAATCTATGTCAAGCATTATATTAATAAAACAGCCAAAATAATGGTTAATAATATCATGCATTAATATTTAGTGTAAAAAAGGTTAAGACAATTATTGGTGTCTTGGTAAGGTTGAGAATTTTTCCTTTGAATAATTGCAAGTTTGAAAAAATAGTAAAGAAAAAAAATATTAAAAGAGATCTATTAAACAATCACATGATAATGAACAGTAACTTTGAGTCTTTAACTAAGTAAATAATAAAGCTTTTCCCATCATTACATTAATTTAGTTAAGTCACAAATGCATGCCAGGTGTGTCCCAAAGTTAACTAATCTCACACATTAATTTAGTAAAAAAAAATCTACCATTCAAAAAATAGATAATTTTTTCCACTGATGAGTTAAAGACACCAACTGATCCAAGTTGTTGGTGATTAACTAGTGTGTGGATGAAGCGATCAATAATATAAGAGTTGTCTTTGTGTCTATGAGGTGGAGTCATTTGAGAGAGGCATAGAGCTCTCAAATGAGAGGGAGAAATTAGGTAAAAGTTATTGGGTTTTTGTGATTTGTTTTGCTAGGATTTACAATTGATTTGTTGTTATTGTTTTTGCTTAGACCATATTTATAATTTGTCCAAAGATTTTTCTTATTATTTGGGTATGTGTTTTTTTAAAAAAAGATTTTTCTTGTTATCTATTTTTGAGATTTATGGGTAATCTTGTCAATTTTTGGGGAGAGGGGGGCCAAGTATATAAATTTTAGAGCTAACAAAAGCAGAATTCCAGAATTTTCATTTCCTACTTTTGCAACTTTCAACAAAAGTTAGAGTCATGATTTTATATAAATATTTCATGCCATTAGTATTAAAATTTGTAGTATATACCCCATTAGCATTGATACAAATTGATTCAAAAGCAACCTTGTTTTAAAAACACCATAAAGCGGAAATATCACCAACAAATAATCATAATATTTGACGAGAGAAGAATGAAGCAACTTTAGAAGTTTTAGCTTGTCAAGCTTTCTTGCATTGTTTTGTACCTCCTGGAGCAAGGATATCAAGGGTGTTGCTAGATGAGCGGATAACTTACCAAACAAATCAGCCCTTATATCAATTATCAATAACACACCCAAAATGATAAAAATCTAAATAGATTAAAATGTTAGATTGCAAAAGAACTTAACACATATAGGAATATAATTCTTTTAAATTCAATCAAAGAATTAGACAAACAAACAAAAAGAAAAGGAAGATATAATACATTTTTCCAAAGTTTTCAAGGGCTTTGGCTAATTCCTCATACTTATACTCCTTCATCTCCACCACTCCTCTACCTTCTAAAATGCCAAATTAACCCAACAACGTCATTTAATGCAATATATTTTAAATTAAAGCATGGACACAATAAAAATGAGTGAAAAAGATCATAAATTTATGTAAAAATTCTAAAATTTGGAAATTTAGATTCAAATTCTGTAATAAGAACAAAACAGTCGGTTATTTTATCTTAAAGGTGCTGTCTAACACAGAATAGATTGGGTTGCCAGGTTGTTTGGTTTTTCCTTTATATATAATGTTTGGTAATTGTTTTTCCTTTCTTTTCCACTAACAAAATAGTATTGTTTTATGAGAAAATTTTGAGTTGAAGCCAAGAGAAGAATCTTTTTAGATACAAAATATTATGGGCAATTCATATTGGAGTGAATGAGATTGTACCTATCAAAGTTTGTTTCAACACCTCTATAAAAAACATCCATTGGGTTAATAATAATGCCACAGTCCCTACAAGATAAACCATATGTTCCAACCATTTAAAAGAAATAGTTTACCTTCTCACGATGAAATACTGTAAAAACAACTAAAAACAATTACAATGAGTATAACAATCACAATAAACAATATGTTTCAACCATTAAAAAGAAATATTTCTTTTATTTTGTATAACAACTTAGCTGAGTTAAATATACTCTTTAAAAATTTTAAAAATGAAAATAGACTAAAAAAAAAAGAGTCATTTTTTTTCTTGATTCTTTTTTTTTTCTTTTATTTAGCAAGTAAACAGAATAATGAACGAATATAGATTCCATAAACAAAACTATCTGCATTAGACAAATAGTGCAATACATGTATTGGTAGTGAAGTATACATGCCTTCATGGCAAGCACCATTCAAAATTTAAATATGCACGTAACACCAACTATTCCTTTGTCACTTATTTTGTAAGGTCAACTATGTATTCTCAACAGAAAATAGAACACCTTCTAATGGTGATTACATTATTGTAAGAAAAGTTAAAATGATTTGTAACATAAGCTTTAAAAGATTAAAGGACTCTTTGTTTCCTCTTCCTCTTTTGTCGATCTGCAATAGGTGTGAGTTGTACATCGCTTGCATCATCTAGTCTTTGTAATTTAATAGAACCGGCATCTTCTTCACTTGGTAAGTTGTTGACAGAATCATTTGTAGCATCACTCATAAAACTATTAAAAGAATATGGTGTAAATTGTATTATGATATGAATAAGTAACATAAAAAATGTTTAATTTTATTATTTAAATTTAATATAAAAGTACTTACATCAGTTATTTTATCAAGTTTAATTAAATTGTTAGTCTCTAAAATAGGATCAAAAAAGTTTCTTCACAGTGTAGATCTCCCATCCATGTTAGAGGTTATAGTCATTGAGTTCCAATTGGAGGACAAATGTTTTCCCAATAAGGTTTGCTATTTGCATAGGGATGTCAACCTCTTCAGGTACCTTGTAGAAATAGTAGTTCATAAATTGTACATTCAATTATACTGAAGAATATATTAAGTACTATTTGTGAATTTCGAATTCTCACTTGTAAACATTACTTTATAAGTTCCTTTGTTGATATGCGGAGTAATTTTTCAGCCATAGAATCAAATAAAATGAATGTTGCTAATCCAGTGTCATTTTCAACTTTCAATTCAATTCTATACCTGAAAGAAGGCATGGTAGATATAATTTTAATTTAAAAGGAATTTTGAAGCTTTTTTTTTTTTTTTGAGAAACCAGCAATTTTTATAGTGAGGCTAAACTGTCTGCTATACAAAAGCTAATTAGAAGTTATGTTTCAAACAAAACATATGTACGCACATTTATGTTACCAATATCAACATTTAATACAAAGTTTGAAGAAAATCAAACCAACCCATCAACAAAACAGTAAATAATTGCTGTGTTTTTTCTGGAACAATTAGGAAAACAAACATTTCACTATATTCTATCCCCAATTAACAGGTTGAGTGAAAATAATAAACAAATAGATAACATCTCTTTTCGAATTAAATACCTTAGAAATAAAGATTTTCCAAGCAGCTATCTAAATTTGGATGCTTGAAACAACTAAAACTAAAACTCTTTTCAATTCTCAAAATGCAGTAGAATAAATCTCCCCTCAAATTAGAATTCAATAATTGTTCAACATCTAAAGTTTTGCATGTAACTACACAAAAAAAATAAAAAATAAAAAAATAAATCTTGCTGGATTAAAATCTTATATTTCTCAATGTCCTACAAATAATTTTTTTTTTAAACTTGAAATAAAACATATATTTACAAACAACACTGGCAATTGTTGAATTTGCTTCCTTTAAAAGACATATATAAAGAGACATATTGATGAGCAAAATATTTTAAAATTCCTCAGGTGGTGTGGCGTGTGGCATATGGCTGGCAAACAAGAGACCTTTCAAGTAAATTTGTACTAAATTGCCGTTTATGTTGATGACATACAATGCCTAAATGCACATTAGAAAAAAGTGCAATGACCGATAGCAACTAATTCCAAGAGACACACACCATGAAGTGGATATAAACTGATGCAAGAGTAATTAAGACATTTTGCGTGCACAAAATCTCAATGTCTAAGTTATTAACGATAGTTATTATAAATAAAAAGAATTAAAACAAAAATACACAACCTATTGACAAATTGAACAATTCCTGTAATGTAACAAATGACACAACAAACAGGCAGAACAAACAAATTGAAGAGTATTAAATGTACAGAACTACATAACTAATTAAATTTTGTCGTGAATGTTGGAAATAAATGAGAGATAATACCTGAATTTTCCTTGGAAATTACACAATTTTATTTTACCAGAAGAGGTGGTGGAGATGAGGCGTGGACCAAGTCACTGTCTTAAGACAAATCGTGTCGTCTACGATATATCTGATATAGTTAGACAAATAGTTTCTGCACATTGCCCCCAGGATACAACAGCCCAGCTACCTTTGCTGATTATCCTTGCGAGCCTACACTGCTCGTAGGATATAGGCTCTTTATAGTACTTTATTTTCCCATAAAATTTTGTAAAAGATAAAATATTTTTGTGAGTAGTAAGAAGTAATAGATGGCAAGTGTTTAAGACAAAAAATTATTTTTGAAAAGTCTACAGCTTTCTAATTCAAAAATAAAAATGTGTGTCTAAAAGCCAAACCAGTTGCTTGGCCTTAACAACAACAACAACAAAAAACCGTTTGCAAACTTTAAATGGTCATAAAATTGTTGAAATCAATGTGTGATGAATAGCTTTCTTTTTATACATATATTATATATAAACCGGTCAAACACTATTGCCAAAGTATATACGTTGAGGTGAGGTAAGTAAATAGACAAATCAAGTTTGTCTTTTAGTGTCATAATGCCATTAAAAACAAAATTACATCTCCTAACGTGGCTGTCTTTTAATTATCAACTAATACTTTCTTTTGAAACTTTAACCATACACAATAATTACAACCAAGAGTGGAAAGCAATATATAATGCTATAACCCATCAACAATAAATTATATAAATATATAGTTATACAATATCTAATACTTTCTATCTATAACGTTGCTATTAAATATATTAAAAGAAACGTTTTAAAGCAAAAGTTTATAAAAGAAAGTATACTAAAAGCTGGCAATATATGGTATTAAAATTCACATTAATTTTCATAAATTTCCTAATTAAAACCATTGACAAAAGCGATTCAAATTTTGAATTATATTTGAATTTCAAAATTTAGCAATCGATGTATCTGACATTAAGGGATAATTGATACACATAAATGAGTATTAAAATAAATATAATATTTTTTTATAAAAATATCCAACAATGAACAATGTAATGCCAAAAACCCAACTCTTCCATGGCTTTTATATTTCTCACCAACATGTCTAACATTTGTTTGATTTGGCACCTCTTAAAAGCAAGGGAAAGTTTTTGTATCACCAAAGCAAACGTGGTGTAATTTGGAAATTGACTAAAATTGTCTAAATTGAAGCATACAATGGTAAAACAATATTTCTATCAAATTAGTGGAAGGAAATAAAAAGACAGTGAACAATGAAAGAAGTCAATTTTACCGTAGTGTTTTTGCTAGTTGACCGATGGTGGCAAGCTACTCTGTTCTTTCTCTTCAACCTTTGTTGGGTTTCTTATCATAGAGGGAAAAGAGAATAATAGAAAATGGAAAATGGAAGAGAAGGAAACAATAAGAAGTAAACAACGTATATAAAGACGGATAAAGTGGTTACCCACTGAAACATGAGTTTTTTTTTTTTTTTTTCTTCAAAAAAACACCAAGCGAGTCTGCTAAACACCAAGTTTTTTTTTGTTAGTTAGCAATGTTTCCAAACTATTTAGGAAACTAGCATCTCGAGTCTGCTAAACTCGAGTTCCTGTAGCAACTCGAGTCTAAAAGACTTGATTTTGTGTGCTGGCAAAGCTGAGGTGGACTAAAAATCCATGTGGAACTCGAGTCTCTAAGACTCGAGTTCCTATAGACCATCTTTGACAATCTCGGCACCAGAGTTGCCTGGGTTTGTTGATCTTGGCACCAAAGGACCATTTTCTGTGTTTTCTGGTTTGGTTTGTCTCTTGATTTGTTTTCTATTTTTTTTTTTTTTGGGTTGGTCTGTCTTTGATGGAATATTTTCTGTTGTGGGTTTGTGTTTTCTAGGTTGGTCTATTAGTGTTTTCTGGGTGGATGTTCTGGGCTTTTTTTCTTTTCTGGTTGGTCTGTTTTGGTTTTTTGGGTTGTTGTTCTGTGTTGTTCTGGGTTTCTACGTTGGTCTATGTTGAGTTTTTTGGGTTGCTACATTTTCTGGTTTCTGCATTCTGTGATTTCTAGCTGTTCTGGGTTTCTACGTTGGTCTGTGTTGAGTTTTTTCTAGAGGGTAAAGACTTGAGTTCCATGTGGATTTTTTTATCCACCTTAGCTATGCACCTCACGGAAATCGAGTCTCTAAGACTCGATTTGCTACAATGAACTCGAGTCTAAAAAACTTGAGATGCTAGTTTCCTAAATAGTTTAGAAACGATGCTAACTAACAATTGTTTGAAATTGGTTGCTATTTTGAAGAAAAAAAAAATCCTTGAAATAGTGTGGGTTTTAAAGAGTTAGAGTAAATTTTTGGTGAATATGTGCGTGGAGGAGACTTTAAAAAAATTATTTGGCTAAATTGCTGGTTTTTTTATTTCTAAAATGGCCTACTTGCTGGTTTGTCATGATTTTAAAGAAGTATTTTTTTTTTTTTTTTTTTTAAATTCTGTAACTACTGCCCAAGAGAGATACAACTATACACCAAACGCAAAAGGCACAACTATTCGGTTTTTAAATGTAGGCATGTGGCATAAATTTTTGTAGTCACATGGAGCAGTGAGGAGTGGTTAACAAAAAGTCAAATGTTTCGACTTTTAGATATTATATAGATATAGATATATCAATAATTATGTGGTCTGTGGTGATACAACACAATGGTCTGATGTTATTTACTAGGCATATAGTACTAGTTTACATCTTTAACAAACAGAGAGATCTTATCTCAAAAAAAAAATAATAATAATAAAGAAAGCAACACAGCGAAAGAAAGAGAGTCTCCCACTAGTTTGGAGAGATTCGATCGCCGATCATCAACTAAAGGTTGTAACGGGCAACAATGCCAACAAGGACAGAAGCTTTGATTGGAATCTGGAGACTTGTGAAGGCATATTATTAGAGATTTAGTTATTCTTACGCTACATTTTTTATTTTTTAGGTTCTTTGCGTTGATTGATTTTTCTTGGGGGTTTTCTTTTCTTAACAATGGCGATAATATGTAGTTACTGTTGTGAGTTTTTTTTTTTTTTTTTTTCAAGCTCTGATGTTATTTACTAGGCATATAGTACTAGTTTACATCTTTAACAAACAGAGAGATTTCAACAAAGTTCAAACAAAGAGATCTTATCTAAAAAAAAATAATAATAATAAAGAAAGCAACACAGCGAAAGAAAGAGAGTCTCCCACTAGTTTGGAGAGATTCGATCGCCGATCATCAACTAAAGGTTGTAATGGGCAACAACGCCAACAAGGACAGAAGCTTTGATTGGAATTTGGAGACTTGTGAAGGCATATTATTAGAGATTTAGTTATTCTTACGCTACGTTTTTTATTTTTTAATTCTTTGTGTTGATTGATTTTTCTTGGGGTTTTTCTTTTTTTAACAATGGCGATAATATGTAGTTTCTGTTGTGAGTTTTTTTTTTTTTTTTTCAAGCTCTAACCTGAATCATGAGAACCATCCACGGTTTTCAAACTTGGGTGGTTCAATCTTGGTTCGAACGGTTCATTGACTATTCTGCATAGAATGGTTTTTAGACTTAAAAGAATTGTTTTGGTAAATGGTTCCCGGTTAACTAGGTTGAACTGTATGGTCCGGTCTGGTCCTGGAGACTTGAACCCGACTCTTGCCCCCACACCCCACAAGCACTTATACTTGTGGAGTGACCATCGCGCCAAGGGTGCGCAGTGGTAGATGTGTATTAGAATTTTTATTTATTTATTTATTTATTTTTTATACAAGAGAGAAATCTACTCTAGCCTAATCTATGTGTATATTATTGGAAATTCTAGTTTTGTATCTCATACAAAACACATAGTGGAAGCAACAAACATGGATCTATTTCATTCATGATTAATAACATGCACTATGTAAATTTCAGAATTTAAGAACAAGATAGCGTACCTTGGTGCGGTAAAATTCAAAACAAAAGATTAGAAGTACTTGGGAACACTTTTAATCTTTACTCCAATTCCACTTTACGCCTAAGAAGTGTGGTCTCTTAATTAGTTTCCAAGGGATAATAATCGAGTGGCTTCACTCACACATACACACCATTTCACAATGATATCTCTCTTATAAATAAAATTCTGTATGTTTCTCCCTTTATATTTAACTGATTATCTAATTGGGCTAGCCTATTGGGCCTTTCCAATTGGGTTTTAGCGTGTGGTTTGGAGTGGGACCAAAAGGGACCAATAAGACACTAACTCCAATGGGCCTTGGGCTTTTCTGTCAACTCTTGACAAGTTCAAAGTTACCTTTAATTATATTTAATATCACTATATAAATATAATTGTATTTTAGGCCTTATTAATAAATTATATCCCAAGACTTTATTATACATGCAACCATTTCATAAAATATTCGTAGTAATACAAAATCATGAATGTAGACTGTCACTTTGAAGATTACTACATCTTAATCCTTGAGTACCCGGTTTAATCCTTTAAGTTATTCATCATATATTTATGAAATTCAATTTCATAAATATATACTTTAGTAATTTCTTACTAAAGTGGTTATGCCTAACTCTCTAAATAACTAAACCCATTAAACTTATCTCAAATGAATATTTTATATCTCCATTAAGAGACTATGAATTCCATCTTGAGAATATATGTTCCATCAACACTAAATGTGACTGCCTAACATACTGAGATTTTGACCATTACTTTAGATCTCACTCTTGATATATCAAAGCAACCTACACTCCATGATCAGGTCCATTATTCTCTCAGGATTAAGAGTTCATGCAAATAGAAGTCGTGAGATTTATTATTCATTTGACAGTCGTTAGGAGAATAATAAATCTCACAGCGGTCCAGTTTAATATGTCTTAACTCTTAAAACATATTAACATATCAACTAGAAGTCTCCACTTCCATAATCAAGACAAATCATCTTAGTTGATATGTTATAGTCTTCGCAGATGAAATGCCCAATTTTATCACTGACTACGAACCAAAATTCTGAGTTTACAAAAAATTTGTGATCTATATCTTCTGTGACTAAATCACATAAATCACATACTATGCATCTCATGACTATATGATAATGTCTGAATATTCATGTTATCATTATTTTATATAATAATAAAGAAACTTTATCAATCACAACATTAAATCATATATAATGTCATACATAATAACGTACATAATATCATACATAGCATCTTACAATAGAATTTAAGGGCACTAATCCTAACATATATGTGTATAAAGCTCCTTCCTAGAGACTTGAACCTTGTCCCTTGCCCCCCACACCCTATAAGCACTTATACTTGTTAAGTGACCATCGCACCAAGGGTGTGTGGTGGTAGATGTGTATTAGAATTAATTGAGTGTGGTTGTGTTTATTCTTTAATGAGATTAAATTCTATGAGGATGTGAGAATGTGATATAAAACCCAAGTTTTACACCCTCCAATCCCAACATGCAATATCATTATATCACATATTAGAAAATAGGCATAATAAAATTCAATTAATTCTAATACTCATATAAAAATCTAACCTTATTAGGAGTTTATTGAGATGTTATCTAGGTGTGATAGGATATATTGAGTTTTAATTAAAAAATTTGGTATGACAATCTCTTATTTAATGATGTGAGAATGTGATATAAAACCCAAGTTTTATACCCTCCAATCCCAACATGCAATATCATTATATCACATATTAGAAAATAGGCATAATAAAATTCAATTAATTCTAATACTCATATAAAAATCTAACCTTATTAGGAGTTTATTGAGATGTTATCTAGGTGTGATAGGATATATTGAGTTTTAATTAAAAATTTTGGTATGACAATCTCTTATTTAATGGTGTAAAATATGAGTTTTACATTCCATCCTTACCAAATTTAGACTCTTTCTTAACATATGATAAGATGATATGACATATTGGGATTAGAGGTATAAAACTTGGGTTTTACACTATATCCTTATAGAATTTAATCTCTTTGAAAAAATGACTTATAAACCAACCAAAAAGAGAATTAAGAAAAGATTTGGCTTCCAAAATTAAACTATCAATAGCTTGGTGAGGTTTTGAAGAATGGTTTTGAAGGAGAGTAATCAAATACATGGTGTTGTCTTCACATGTCAAAAATTTATAATCCACGACTTTTGAGATTATTGCAAGTAAGGTTAAGCTTCGGCTTGTAAGTGGTTTTGCTCCGCCATCATGTTCATCCACGACAAAATAACTTCACTCTTGTGGTTTCTTGTGAGTTGTAACAACAACTATACATGCTTTCTATTCCCTAAGAGCATTCATGCCAATATATATATATATATATATATATTTTTTTTTTTTTTTTGAGAATGAACATTCTTACCAGTTTTTGTAAAAATTCTTATATATTTTAGCATAAAAGTTTACTTTTTCTATTTTACACAACAATTTTTCAAAAAAACCCACATCAAATTATTTTTTATACACTCTATTTCACTAATATGTGTGTGTGTGCGCGCGCACGTGTGCATGCATATTTCTTGATTTTTTTAAAAAAAATTTCTCTTTCTTCACACACAACAACCACCATTTATTCTCTTTCTTCATCCTTAGAATATGTAAAAAAAGAATAAAAAACTAAATGCAAAATGAATAGTGCTAGTATAAATTTAAAGCATCCACATTGATGGTTGTAAAATCACTTAAAAGTTATTTTAGCAACCCAAATCACAAAAAACCTGCTACATTGATGGTGCTATATCTAAAACATTATACAAACTTGCTACATTGAACTACTACCTTTAGTTGTATACTGTAGCAAGTTGCTACTTGATTTTATTCTCTCTCTCTCCTTGCTCCATCTCTCTATTCGTCCCTCTCTACTCTCTCTCTCTCTCTCGTCCCTCTCTCTCATCTCACTTCTTAGACCTCTCTCTCTCTCTCCTCTCTTTGAGCAGGTTCTGGTAGTTGGGTTAGTGGGTTCCGATCTAGTTATGGGTTGTTGTAGTGGTGGTGGGTCATTGATTGGGATGCGGTGGTTGGATTAGTGGGTCATGCCGTAGGTTGTGGGTTGCATTTTGGTGTGGCCTCTTGGCAGTGGGTGGTGGGTCACGCTGGTGGCCTTGGTTTGTATTTGGTGTGCTAATGGATTCCAATCACCATGGTTGATGTGGGTTTCAATTGCTGTTTATAGAGGAGTTTTGACTTTTGGCTTGAGGTTGAAGATGAAAGGGTGTATGGGGATTGTATTTATAGGGAGAGTTGTGGTTGGTGGCTTGCTGTTTGGGTGTTTGGTTGTGGGTATGGGTGTTCAGTGGTTGTGGCTAAGTGTTTGGCTATGGCAATGGCTATTTGTGGGTGTTTTGAGGTTGTGGAATGGTGTTTGTGGGTAGAAATTGTTTATATTACTAAAATGTGTTGTATGGTAAAATAGAACCATTAATGTTGAGTGTATTATAAAGTGAGGTGTTAAAATAGATAAAATAGCTTTTTGAGTTACTAAAAGTTAAAATTTTTAGGCCCCGTTTGGGAGGAGAGAATGGAATGGAATGGAAAGGAATGAAAAGAATAATTTTAGAATATTCTTCCCTTCCCTTGTTTGGGAGTTTTAATGGAGGGAATGAAAAATCCATTCCCTTGTTTGAGAGTTTAAGTGGGAGGGAATGGAATGGGTAGGGGGGAACACTTATTCCTCTCTATTCCCTTAAAACCTCAAATTTTCATTCCCCTCGAAATTGGGAGAAATGAGAGGGAATGAAATTAGATTTAATAATTTTTTTACTAAGGCTGTGTTTGGTTCTTGTAAAATATTTTCCGGAAAATAAATATTTTCCGGAAATGCTATTTTCGGGAAAGGAAAATATTTTCAAATGTTTGGTTGCATTCTAAAAAATATTTAGGAAAATATTTTCTGGTGTTTGGTTGTATTCTTGAAAATGCTCTAGAAAACCCATTTTTATCATGTTTCTCACATTTTTTTCACATTTTCTCAGCTTCCAAACAAATATTAATATCATTTCTCAGTAAATAAACACAAAAGAAACAAATCCCAACAAAAAAAAATCATCAAATCCAGTCAAATTGAGAGAGAGAGAGAGAGAGAGAGAGAGAGAGAGAGAGAGAGAGAGGCGACTGAGTTCGATGAATGGGGACGACGAAGTTGGGTCGGGGATGACGAATCTGGGTCGAGGACAACGAAGCTGGGTCGAGGACAAAACCCAAATTCATCAAAACCCAAAAGAAACAAATTCTCAATACCCAACAAAAATAGCACGAGAACGATCGGTTTTGGGGTGCGACGAGAATGATTGGTTTTGGGTGGATCGGTGCTGTGGTGCGATCAGTGCGATGAGGGTCTGAGATGGTGCGATCGAATGGGTTTTCTGGGTTTAACGAATGGGTTTGGGCATTGCTTGACGAACGAGCTTGGTCTTAGGTTTTCTGGGTTCGTCGGAGTCGGTTTTTGGGTTCGCAATTTCTCTTCTTTCTTTCTCTCTCTCTCTCTCTCTGCGCGTTTGAGTCTAGAAATGGTTTGAAGTGAAAATAGCAACGGAAATCATTTTACACCAAACAAGGGTATTTTCCGATCAAAGCGGAAATCATTTACCGTTGACCATATTTTCCGTGTTCTGCCAAACACCCACTTTTACGGAAAAGCATTTCCGAAAATGATTTGAAGTCAAAACAAACACAGCCTAAAACTCCCAAAATACCCCTATATATTCAACTCTTTATTTTAAAATAGGGGTCTAATAGTAACATTGTCATAAAATGATTCTATTACATTCCCTTCATGTTACTCTCCCAAACAAGATTACTTACATTCCATTCATTTTCATTCCTTTCCATTCCTTAATTTTAAAGCATCCAATCAAAGTTACTTAATTCCATTCTTTTCTATTCCTTTCCCTTACTTAAATATATTCCATTTCATTCCATTCATTTTCATTCCCTTTTCATTCTATTCCATTCCATTCCCTTATGAACTCCCAAACGAAGTCGTAGACCACTACTATGAATGCTCTTATACGGTTATTGTAGTAATTTTGCAAATTTACACATCTTTAACTTGATTGATGTGGGTGATTTTGGGGGTAAATTTGTAAAATTGTACATTTTTTGTATTTTGCATTGATTGATGCAAATGGTCTAATAGTTACTTCAAAATTAACCTTTATGTACAGGAGGAAGGGTGTCCCATTCACCACTTCCTGCTTTGTTTCCACCTGCTAATTCCCAATAACATAAATGAACAATAAATTTAGTTAATTTAGAAACTCAAAAGAGCATGGGGTCTAGTACTTTTATTTGTTCGAGTCTTAGGATTTTGTTTCTTGTCCTCCAAAGGAAAATACTTATGTAGTGTTCTAGGACAACCTAAGAATTACGAGTAGGGATGGCAATTTTTCCCCGCCCCGTTTAACCCGCCCCTCCCCGCTTTGCCCCGTGTGGGTTTTCCCCGCCCCGCAAAGGCAGTGGGGCGGGGATGGGGCAAGATTTTAGCCCCGCACTATGGGGCGGGGCGGGGATGGGTTTAGACCTTTTAGACCCGCTCCGCCCTGCCCCGCATTACTAAGGGTTATAATTGTAAATTTTTCATACCCTAAAAACCTACTATTTAAACAAACATATTAATATTAGCATATTTTATTTTACCCAATGTGATTCTCTATCTTTATTTTGTTATGTGTTATAATATGAGATTTTTATTTTATTTTTATGATTGTCTTGTTAAACACTTGGATATATTATTCAATTTTTTCTAAAAATTGATTTGATTTGATGGGATAAATTTGTAATTTCAAATATATTTTTATTAATAAAATAAGTTTTATTAAAAAAATTGTACTAGTTGTAGGGCAAATTAACAAAAAGTAGAGTTTTACAGGGCAGGGCGGGGCTTCGCGGGGCCCCAAGGGGCGGGGATGGGGTGAGAAAGTATTCTCCGTCATGCGGGGCGGGGCGGGGATGGGGTAAGACAAAACCATGCGGGGCGGGGACAAAGATCCCATCCTTCGGCCCCGCCCCGCCCCATTGCCATCCCTAATTACGAGTCATCCAAATGGAGTCACAATAAATTGTTGCGAATATAGTGAAGTTAATTACCTAATCTTTTTGGATTGATAATCAGTTAATTAAAGTTAATTTCATAGAATCTAATAAGCTAGGGTGACTAGGCCTATATGGTTATATGTATTGGGAAATCTATGAATAGTTATCAAGTGTCTCTTCATTATTTGCACATAAGATGCATTATGTGTCTTCAATATGTAATATTTTTTGGAGTATAAACTTTGTTGAGATGACCTGTCTTGCCATCTTCCACAAGAATAGTTTTAGTCTTTCTTAAATTTTAACTCAGGTGAGTTGGCCAAGTGGTTGGGCACTTGGTCTCAAAGTGCTTGTCCCAGGTTCGACTGGGTGTGCTTCCTAGTTTGAGTCTGGGTATCCGCACTTTGAAAAAAACCCCCTAGGCCAGCGATTTACCCCACTAGGGTCCACTTGTTGCGAATAATGATTAGTTTCTGGATGAAAGCTTTGAGGATACATTGTGGGAAATCAAAAAAAAAAAAAAAATTTTAAACTTCCATACGATTTTTCATTCTTTCTTTTTCCAAGGGGGTTCTCTCAATTTTTCTTGAGAATTGCATCAATAGATATGCAGATTTTGTAGGGAATTTGCTTACGGAGTTTAGGACTCATACAACTTTATCCTCACTTCGGTTTTGGGGAAGATGAATCATTAGAATTTGGATGAAGAATACCTTTCAAATTTTTCCTATATTTGATCTATATCCTAGATGATTGGGTTATAATTATAGAGGACGAGCTTGAAAACCTAATTTAGGTTTTTTTGGAATTTAATTCTAAAAAAAAAGTTTTTTGGAATTTAATTTATGGGTTTTGGAATGAATTGATTGCACTTGGTGCATTGAGATCAGATAAATTTCCTCCTCACCATTCAATTAAAAAATTTAAAACTTTTTTTAAAATTAAATTTTCTTTTAGTTTTTTCCCCAGTCGGACGGCTATAGGTCATTCGATCTCATTGCATCGACTGCAAAACCCACCTACTGTACCATGCCCTCCCACTACAAATATGGTCACATTTTTAAGTTTTGTTTATATTTAAAGTCTCCCAAACATGTTAGGCCTTGTTTGGAAATCATTTTTAAAAACTAATTTTTTGATTAAAAAAAATTCTGGGTGTGTTTTTTTAAACTAAAACGATAGAAGTCTTATTAAATAACATTATATACGGTAGTAAGAAGCCAACAAGGACAATAGCTCAATAATAACAAAGATAAGGTAAAGAGGCCAAATGTGTGTGTCATACACAAAACTAGGAATCTGGTTCTTTTGTTATAAGGCTCTGCCCCGCAAATATTTACTGAAGCTATTTTAGCAGAGCAATCCTTTTGATGTATTTCATCCTAGTTTGTACTTGTCTCTGATTTTTTTTTTTTAATACAATTCTTTATGTTGTTCATAAAAAAACTAGGAATTTCTAAGGAACTCTCAGATCATCGGCTACAATTTGGCACTGCTCAAGCAAGTTGGGGGCTCCATATGTGCATTTGGATGTTCTCAAAGTAATATAAATTTTGGGCATTCCAAATGGACTATGTAACTCATTTCTCCAAATCTTACATTGACTACTTCTCAACCATTTCTTGTGCCAGAGCATGAAAGTCTAGTGCACCTAATGCACCTAATATCACATATATGTAGTTTACCTCTGACAAGCGTAAAATTGGGGTTTTCACTACAAACCATGTTTGACAACTTGATTTATGAGATACTTCTAAAAAAAGAAAAAGAAATTTAGATCAACGTAATCAGAAACTTTCTCAAGTAGAACCAACACAAAATTTGAAATTTTGACAACTACATATAGAATAAACAAAAAATGAGTTACCATCAAGTGCCTTTTAAGTGTAACTGACATTTATTAATGTTTTTAATGAAAATGTTTTGGACTTAAATTTCTCATTTTTTTACAACTTTTGAATTATTAAAAAAAAAAAAGGTAAATTACAAACTACGTTCTTAAAATTTCAGAATTTAGATTTTACTCCTAAGTTATATTCTATTTACATTAGCTCTATCCATATTTTTTGGGTCAAAGGTGTCACATAAGTTTGCCACGAACAAATTAAACATAGAAAACTTGCATGGCACTTAACAAAAAAATATGGACGGAGGGACTACTGATGTAAATGAAATATAACTTTAAGAGTAAAATCTAAATACCCAAACTTTAGGGTGTTGTTTGCAATTTTCCCAAAAAGAAAAAAGAATGTGTTTCCAAATAGCCAAACAGACCCTGGGGTATATCTCTTTGTCACATTAGCCCCCGAGCGAAAGCCAAATGACCTCCTTGGCCCTTCAGTTGCGTTGCGCGGATCGTATACGTAGTACCATCTCTCTCTGTCTCTCTCTCCGTCTGCTCTCTCAGAGCCAAGGCCGCCATTGACGCCCTCTGTCCTAAGCTCCTTCGCTCTCAAATTTCGGGGTCAGAGTTGCATCCACAATTCCCGATCCCCAAGGAAAATGTTTGTTTGGCTAGAAAGAAAGTAAAATAAAAAATTGAACGGAAAAAAATGAGGCCGTATTCTTCTCATAAACCTTCTTCTCAGAGTATCAACATCGCTGCCAGTGCTCAGAGGCTCGATGTCGATAATCGGATTACTCTCCGGTACTACTTCCGGATCGCCGATAATATTCTCAAACAGGTTTCACTTCTTCCTCCCCAAAATATGTTGATAATTTTGATATATTTTCACTTCGAATGAGTTTCTGCAATACTGTGTTTTCGATTATCATCCAAGGAAGCTTTGAATTGTTCATTCTGTGTGGATCTCTCTTTAATTTTTGTGCGAGATTAAATTTGAGAAATGTGAATTTTAGGCAATTTGGATTGGTAGGAAGCTGAAATACTAGTACGTGTTATTGGAATTAGGACTTGTTGCTTGTAGTATAATGAGCTATAGCAGAAGTTTTTTGATAAGAATTGATGGGGTTTTAGGTAGATATGTAAAGCTTCTTGCTATAGACTATGGCGGTTGTTGATGATGTCAATGCATTCAATCTTGTGCCTTTTGTGGATAGAAAATTCAAGGTTATGGGTACTTTATATTGGATGGTTAATTGTAATGAGCCCAAAACTTGCAACCCAGCTGAAGATCAATCGACACAAGTCCAACAATGCGTAATACGTGTGTGGATGATCATGATAAGACATGTGACTAGGGTCAAGAACCTAGTGCAAGACAAGCCGAGAGCTGTTTAGTTAGTTTGTTACAAGGTGTTGTACAAGTAGTTAGTTGGGAACTGAGAAATGAGCTTTTCTTGATGTTACTTGGGTAAACATTCTCATTATCTAACTTGATGCAGTTGGCTATCTTCCTAATTCCCCTTGCTTCTTCTTTGGAGTGTGACTACCTTGAACTAAGTCAAATCCTTACTTTCCATACACTTCCCTATCATTATCAATTATTTCGCTCTCCTAGCCTTTAAACCACTAGCGGGTTCATTAATTTATATAAGAGCATTGATTCAAGATGGCTAAAGGTACAAGATTCTCTCAGCTGGGAGAGTCCTTTGCTATGGTCTAAGGAGATTTTGGCTCAACAAATTGCCCAAATCACTGAGGCCCTCCTCAAAGATATCATGGTTGCTCTACCATGGGCTTAAGTGCATCATGAGGAGGTAGAATTTTTGGCAGGAAAAAGAGGCATAATCCATCTCCCTAAGGCTATGAAGTTACAATTCCCTAAGTTTGGTGGTGAGAACACATTAGGGTGGATCTTCAAGGCCAATCAACACTTCAAGTACTACTAGGTTCCAAATCAAGAAAAGGTTTTGTTGTCCTCTTATCACATGGAGGGTGAAGCTCTAATTTGGTTCCAAGATGCTAATGATTTTTTTGGTAACTAGGATTCTTTCATGAAAATCTTGCAAACTAGGTTTGGACCAATATCTTATAATGACCCAATGGTGTGTCTCACCAAGCTTAGGCAAACCTTGAGTGTGGCTACTACAAGGCCTAGTTTGAGGTCTTATACAATAGTCTATGGGGGCTTTCTGATGGACATAAACTTAGTTGCTTTTTGAGCGGATTGAAAGATGAAATAATGCTACCTGTGAGGATGTTGAACCCTTAAAACCCTCAACCAAGCCTTTGGATTGGCTAAGATCTAGGGGTATGTCATTAGCAGCCATAAACCCTTTAAGGTAGCCTATGAACAAGGGTAGTTTTCCATCCTAGGTTTGCCTAAACTAGGATTAAGAACCTAGTGTAAGACAAGCCAAGAATAGTTAATTAGTTTGTTACAAGGTGTTGTATAAGTAGTTGGTTAAAGAACCAATCTTAAACTTTTCTTGATGTTAGCCTTTTAAAATCCTAGTATAAATACTAGGCAGACATCCTTATTGTTGAACTTGATGCAAATTCGTCAATTCTCTTTCTAGGCTCTCTTCCTAATTCCCCTTTCTTCTTCTTTGGGGATTTCTACCTTGAACTAAGTCAAATCCTTACTTTCCATGTACTTCCCTATCATAATCAATCATTTCTCTTTACTAGCCTTTAAAGTTTAAACCACTAGCAGGTTCAGTACATTATGTTGGCAGTTCTTACACTCAGAATTTTGTTCATTTTGATAATGTGTCTAGAAGCATGAAACAGTGGATTTTTATGTCTTAGTGGTAAAACTGGGTTTCAGTTGGACCTTTTCATAGATTGCTAGACTTAGAGCTAGCAGTTGGACATACTTTAGTCGCAAAGTAAATTTGAATGGAGGATGATGTATGGGTTTCAAGTGAAAGTGGTTCTGTGAACAATACTCGCAGGCAATATAATGAAAGGGAGAATAATGTTTGGGATGTGTTGTCACCCATGCCATTTTTTACCTAATCTCACCATTGAACGTTTTAGCCTAAAAAGAGAGAAAAAAAACAGAAGAAGAAAGATAATTGGTTAAATATGGCACTCATTGTTGTTTCTTTGACTCACATTTCTGTTCTGGAAGTGGCAGCATAGCATTTTTGGATCATTGTTATTGCAGGGCATCTCTGTTCTTTCATTCATTCAATTAACATTGCTCTTACTTATTTGTTATGCATTTTGCTGCTACTATAAATTTTGAAATTTTTTTTTTCTAGATGTGTTTACTGCTACTTTAAAATTAAATATTCTAATGCTGATGCTATGTTGCCCCCATTGAATTTCATTTTGGATGTTATAGTTACTTTCTTTTCTCTAAATCAATTTCTTGTTCAGTTTTCCTAAATGGCCTCGATTCCGATCTATTTGTTATATTTTAGGCTGACATCTTTCGAAGAGAGAAGAATATTATAGATCTATACATTATGCTTCTAAGGTTTTCAAGGTGAGAAACCCAGATGTTGGCTCCTCTTTTAATTCGTTACTTTAATTGGCTAGTGCCTGTCAAGTTAGACTTCTATGTATTTCTTAGATATCTTTGGAAAGTGTCCCTGGAACTAGTTTCTTTTCTATTTCAGTTTGGTCTCTGAGACAATACCCTACCATCGAGATTACAGAGGATGTCTTCAAAGCCAAAAAGTTTATTTGAAAAAGGTAATTTTTCCTGTTCTCTCAAATTTTTTTGATAGGTAGTTATAAAAAAAAAATATATATATATATATATATATATTGAAAAGGAAACCAATGTACAAAAGAAAAATCTAAGGGGATTCACTTATATCAGATGATATAGAATTTTCTGATACGGCTTTTGGGGCACAACTTGATTTGGAATATTTATTGTAGAAATTATTGGCTACATTGACTGAGCTGGAAGAGTTGAAGCCTGCAGTGCAACAGAAGATCGACGAATTAGACAAAAAACATGCATATCATGTAAATGGGAGCAGCCAATTACATCGAAATAATTCATGGGACTGGTCTCCTGTTAAAAAACAATCCTTGACGAATTATGATGTGACAAAGGTACAGTTAATGCTGCATCATATTAGTATAAATTACTCTCTCCCTTCAATTTGCTATTCTGCTTCATTAATTTCATTTTAGGGTAGCTACCTTGATTTTATTTTTAGGTGACAATTTGTTATTTAGTCAGTTGCTCCATACAGTGACCTTTTTCTCTTATTCCTATTTTTATTCTTTCTTTCTATGCTGCTACTCTTATTGGTTCAATTCCATTGAGATAAAAGTTTTACTTCAATATGCTTTCTACATTTGACAGGCTGCAAGACCAGCTGCACGTCAATTCCCCACTCAAGGTTCAAGGGCTCAACAATTTTCGTATGCCAGACCCGTGGAAGAGCAGTTCCACAAATTGTAAGTGATTTTATGTATTCTATTAGGGTTCTGCTCTAAGTTCTTAGAGTTTTTCTCCCAACTATTAATGTGCAGCACATACCTACTATTGCGATTAAGGCTTAGTTGAGTTGAGTTGTTTTGTCTACTACTTTATCTTTAAAGTTAGATACTACTAGACATATTTACTTGTATCAAAACAGATACTCGGTTGCATGCATATTGGACAGTATCATTTCTTATATATAGAATCCTGAATACAATCTATTTGTTTATTGCTATTTTTTTTACTTTGTGTTTACCATACTGGAGCTTTACAGCTTATGAAAACATGATTTATTTTTGTAGCCCTTAATGCAAAAAGTTAAAGATATTGACTATATTGTCTGCCAAGAGTGTCATATATTGGAATGCCTCTGATAGTATATACAGCATCTTGATTTACCAGCATTATGTTTTTTTACATTAGTAAATGATTTTCCAGCATTACGTTATTATGAAATAAAATAATACTAGATTTGTGTTTTTTGAATGGAACCTGGTCTTATCTTCTAATTTTTTTAATGCTTATTTTATAAACTTTGCTTATTTGTGGCCTGCCTTGTCCCTTTTCAGCTTGTAACAGTTTATCAAAGCTGTATTTGTTGGCAAAATAATAAGCAGAATATAGATACAACTTAACTCAAATCAACTAACCCTTAATCTTCAATCAAATCGTTGTTTTATTGATCATTAGACTTTGTTGGTTATTCTACTATATTTTTTTAGATATTAGCATCTTCGGGTAAACTCAGTGTTCTTAAAACAATCAGACACACTTAAGCATAAAGTTCTCATGGAACCTTTTTACAATGCATAAGTACAAGTCTAAGCTTGATTGAAGCAAAGTGCACATTTTTGAAATAAATGTCAAGTCATTTCTATTCTTTTGGGACAATGCAAATTTTTTTCTTATTAATCCTTGGTGATCATAATGCCAGGAAACTAAACTCTAAAATAATGACGAGTACCATATTCAGTATAAAATTACTAAATATTTAGTAGGATAATTTGAAATTGAAAATGTCCAAAGTCAACATGATATTTACAGGGTTAGAAGAATCAAAGGCCACCAATTTCAAACCCATTAAGCAAAAAAAAAGAAAAAAAGATGGAAGCAAGTGGACCCATGGGGCCAAACTTTATTATTAAAATTATTAACATAGTTTGCTAGTGGAGATGGAGTTAGAGGCCCATCTTAAATGTACTATAATTTAAATGCAAGTACATTAAAATAATTAACATAGTCTTTAAGCGAAACTTTATTATTAATGTTTCAAGAAATTAGGAATAATATGTCAATTAAAATTCAATTACCAAAAGTTTTAAATGGAGTTTCATATTATTTTTAAATAATTTTAATAAGCTATTATTTATTTTTCATTTAATTTTGGTCTTATACGATGTGCTTTCACTGTTTATCTTGAAGCAATTTTGAATTTCAAGTTTCTCTTAGATTTTCCTTCTGAGATTTTGTACATTTTTGACACTTTGTGTTCATCACTATGTACATAAAATATTTTTAATTTTAATAGAAATTCATTACTTATCAAAAAAAAAAAAATCTTGAAGCAATTTATGTTCTTTTATGTTCTGGAGTATAATTTACTAGTGCATGTGACAATGGAGAAGTTATATTATGAATGATATTTTCATCTGTTGGTGTCCTTAATTTCTAGCTTCTTTGCTTGTTTCTTGTAGATCTTTTAGTATCCCGCGTCCAAAGGAGGAAACTCTCTCTAGGCACTCTATCTTGGGTCCAAATGGACTTCATGGGCAGTGGCAGCCACCTATTAGTGATAAAGGGGTATGCCAGTATCTAGTGATTTCTTTTGCTTCATTGCAGGAACCACGCTGAAATATCTCTTCTTGATGTAGGTCCAATATCCAAGCAATATAGATCTGACTCCAGTTGAAATCCCAAGGTTTGCCTCTAGTTAAGTTCCTTTTACTTGGGCTTTTGCGCACCTCTAGATAGATCAAATCTCAGTTCATGGGGGGAATTCAAAGAGATGCTTTCTGCATAGGCATTGCTTGATTGTAGATAGAAACTTGATTTGTTTAAAGATTGAATCTTGTCACTGGTTCTCTCTTCATGATATCCCTTTGTTTATGCTTTTGAAGATTCTATAGCTCATATGTTTCATCTGGTTGCCTTTCTGGGAAAACAGCCTGCAGAAAACCATAGATGATGGACTTGCAACTAGAGAAGACTATAGCAACTTGGGACAGGAAAAATCAAGGCAGGAATCAATTCTTACCTCAAAAGATGATACTCAGATACATTGTGCTGAGGAACCTTCTTCCCTGATTTCATTTGAAACAACACAATCTCAACCAAATATTATCAGACAGCCTTCTCCTCCACCTGTACTTGCTGAAGTACAAGATTCAAACCCAGCAGTGTCACACACTTGTTCTCCAAATGTACTTGCTGAAATACAAGATTTAATACCTGCAGTGTCATCCCAAGTTAGTGAGTCAGGATGTGGAACTGAGATGTCCCCTAAAGATAATTTTGTTCAAGCTGAATCTCCACTGCAATTACATATTGTGAGTTTACTCTTGACAATCTCTCTCTCTCTAAATTTCTTTTTGGGAATGACATTTTGACATTGGTTATATTTTTCTGATGATAACAATTTTTTATGCTTAAATCAATTACAGTGATGTAAGTAATAGGCTATAGTTTTATCCTAACAGATGTTTTTCTTTGCAGTCAACCAATATGATGGAGACCTTTATGAAGCTTGCTAAGTCAAATACTGTTAAAAACTTAGAAACATGTGGTGTACTTGCAGGTTCACTTGTAAGTGTTGATAAAGATTACTTCTTATGATCTAAACACTTCTTAACCCTAACGTTTTTAAATATTTTATTTCTGCAGAAAAACAGAAAATTTTATGTTACAGCTCTCATCATTCCAAAGCAGGAATCAACATCAGATTCTGTATGGAGATTTCTTTACACATTTTACAGGTTTCTTTTGTGTGACTGAATAAGATATATACTGCTGTTATTCTAAACTTCTACTTTTTTAATTAGTGTCAGACGACAAATGAAGAGGAAATATTTGAAGTGCAGGACAAGCAATCTCTTTTCCCTCTTGGGTGGATTCATGTGAGTATCTATTATTTTGGTTGGTAGTTATTTTACACAAGTAGCTGTTGGGTCTTGAACCTAAGACTTCACCCTCCACCTTACTCTTACAAGGGGATGAGGTGCCCTTTGAGCTAAAGCTCATTGGAGGATTCTTGTGTCTACATTATAATGTGATGAATGATCCTAAACTTATGCTTAAAACCCTTTGCTGGTTTATGAATTGAATGCAACTTATCAAACCTGATTACACTTATTGCCGTTGGTATGTAGAATCTTACTAGGCTGAGCCTATGGCCCCATGGGACCTACTGTAACATATGAAACCAGTACTAACATTGGTTCATGTACTTGAATTGTTGATCCCTTGTACTCCTTGTGTACTAGGGTGTTCCTTTTTTGATATCAATAAAACTTATTACTTATCAAAAAATACTAACATTGGGTCATGTTAAAATTTGGTAGTTTCCTGTAATCTATTTTTTTGATAAGTAATATAACTTCATTAAAAAAAGAAATTGATACAGGGAACCAAAGCATGCAGGCAGTGTTCTAAGGATCCAGCAAAAACTATAATGCAAAGAAAGTACAGCTATCTGACAAATCAGCCAAAGAATTAAAAGTAAAAACACTCGAAGAATTTGTCCACTCTAGCAACATCTAGAGGAAAAGCAGCTTCAAAAAATGAATTCATCTCGCTTCCTACAAAAGTATGAGCATTCCTCTCATGCCATATACCCCACATAAGGCAACGAGGAATCATATTCCAAAACACAATAGGCTTAGGTCTGCTACATCTATATGACCAGCATGCAAGAAGATCCACAACATGGCATGGCATAACTCAATGAACTTTAAATAAAGAAAATACTATATTACTACTCTCAATGTAAACATTAAATGATCAATAGACTCCCCATCCTACTTACACATGCAACACCAATCCATCAAAACTACACTCTGTTTCCACAATTATCAGTAGTTGAAATTCTCCCCAAAGCTGCAGTCCACAAAAAAAAAAAAAAAAAACTTACCTTTTTTTGGCAACTTTGTCTTCCATGAAGTCTTCCAGGGGAAAGAAGAATGGGTAGTGGAATATAATACCTTGTAAAAGGATTTAACATCAAAACCCCCTCTGGAAGAGGGTTTTCAACATAATTTGATCCACTCCATTCTCTCTTACCAAACCAGAATTAATCAAATCCAAAAAATTGGCCACCGACCCCAATTCCTAGTCTTGCTCCAGACAAACAAAATTGACATTCCAGTGGAAACCATCCTGAGAAAGATAAAAGCTCAGACACAAAAGATTCCTTATTATAAGAAATATTGAATAATTATGGGAAGATATCTTTTAAGGGAGTTCCCCCACACCAGGTATCAAACCAAAATTTGATACAAGAGCCAGCTATCCACCTTAAAAGCAACAAAATGATGGAAAGTATCCCATCCCTTCCTGATATTCTTTCATAGGCAAACTCCATAAGTCCCCTGCACACCACTAGAGCACCAACCCTCCCACATACTACCAATCTACCATATTTAGGCTCCACAACACTTCACCATAAGGCATCCCTCTCTATAGCAAAATGTCAACCATTTCCCAAGTAAAGCCTTATTAAAAAGGACCAAATCCTGAACGCCTAGCCCCCCAATTTTGAATTGGCTCACAAAACTTCTTCCCACCAACCAGGTGATACTTGAACTCATTTCTCATTCCTTCCCACAGAAGATCCCGCTGTAATTTTTCAATACGATGAGTAACACTCATTGGGCTAGGAAACAAGGGTAAAAAATAAGTAGGGAGACTAGACAAAGTGCCCTTAATTAATACAATTCGGTCCCCTTAGAAAGATACATCATCTTCCAACCAGCCAACTGCCTCTCCATTTTCTCTAGCACACCATTCCAGACTGCTTTTGCTTTGAACATAGAGCCTAAGGATAGACCAAAATATGTCATAGGCAGCTGAGCTAATTTGCAACTCAAAATACCAGCCAAAGCTTCCACATTCAGTGCATCACCAATCTGAACCAATTCGGATTTCCCCAAATTTATTTTCAACCCAGAAATAATCAGAAATGATATAAATACTGCTTTCAAGTGCCAACTTTGCTCTGGATCTGCCCCAACAAAAATCAACATATCATCTACAAAGAGAAGATGTGAGATAACTATCTGTCTACTAGGATGGCCACCAATTGAAAACTGTGTAAAATTTTAAGACATCTATTGAGATTGGTTATTTTTGCTCGTTGCTTTCTTGACTTTTTATTATTGCTATTGATATCATAATTAATTTGTCCGCCGAGATTCAAATTCCTCTTGCTATCATCTTATTTGTATACTCGAGTTGCTTTCAAGTTCTTTGCCTGGGGTCTGGTGCTATAGATTTCATGAGTAATTGGCAAGTCTGGTGTTCTTCCCTTTCATCTTTCTGCTTTGCTATTTTCTTGGCTTCTTGTATTTCTTAATAACAAGTGCTTGGTTAGTTGTGCCAGAGGGGACTGAACGCTCATTGCCAGAGTTAAAGTTGTTTTTCTTGGGACTCTTGTATGATTGGATGGCTGCTTTGAGTAGTCATTCCCTTTCCTCGTTGGAGGAATTTCTGGTACTCAACCTGTGTACAGGGGAGTCTGTGTTGCTATTTTTGATGCTATAAAATTTCTTATTTTACTGATTAAAAATAGGAGGTTGAGACTTACAGTAAGAATACAAGGTTCTTTCTTAATGATGTAGTAATTGCGTAAGTAATGCTTTCCTGTTGCCGATTCAATTACTGATTCATAGGATTAACTAGAAGAGAGGGAAGGCAGTGGAGGCATGTTTGGAAAGGGTTGTTGAGATCAATAGATCTAGCAGTGTTTGAATCCTTGATTTGAGTATGTGAAAGATCAGCTCTAGATTAAAGAATGAAGGATCTCCAATTATAGTTGAAAAGACAAGTAAGCGCATCAATGGATTTAGGGTTTAAATGGTGGTATTACATTGAAAAATGCAAAGTTCATGAGTTTGTTATGTCAGGTTCCAGATACTAATCACATGTTAGGTCAGGCTTCAGATACTGATTTTGTTGTTTTGCAGTGCAATTGCTTTGGTAATTTGAGGTCACCAGTTTGTGATAGAGATCCCCTTGATAGATCTGTAAATGTGCTTAATGGGAGCCTTGGAATTTTTAATTGTTAGGGTCTGTTTTGCATGGGGTGGGTGGTTGGAGTATGCAAAGAAATGAAGAGAAGGATAAAGGAAAGGGAAAGAGAAACTATTTAGGCCATCTTCAACAGCCAAGATGCTTAATCTTTTATTAATCTAACTCTGCTATATTGATACAAGAGGCCTTATTTGTGGATATCATGCAAACCTTTCTTAGCTAGCAAAATCATTTGAAAACAAAGCCAACAATGTTATGGTCAATTTTCACTTGTATGTAGACCTTTCTTATTGAAGGATCCAAGCTGCCATTTTTACAACTGAAAGACACAGCATATAGTCCCACCTTGAAGTTTGCTTCAGTGCCCTACCTTTTGCCTGAGTTACCGAGGCATTTGCTTTCTGCTGATTTCTTTTATTTATTTATATTTTTTTACCTTTTGCTGTCATTTTGGGAGTGGGAGAGCATATACATTAAATTGAAATTAAATAATTACAGAATGTAAAGAATAAAAATAAATAATGATTAATTTAAGTTACATTGTAAAAGCACATCATGTAAAACCTAATTTTAATTAAAAAAAAAAGTTATAATATGCTATTAAAATAATCTAAAATAAATCATTAGTTTCTTTTAAATCTCTTGAAATATTTGGCCATTAAGTTTTAACTTGAGTAGTATTTAAAATCTCTGGAAAGTTTGTAATAGAGTTTACTTAGAGCAAAGTAGATTAATAATTTTAATATATTGATAGTGGTGAAAGCACGTTGTACAATTTTTAACACTTATGTAAAGCTCCATAGCACACTAATGATGTGGGGGACCCAGCTTTTATTATTAGAATGAAAAATTATGATGGATGATTGAAATAATTTAGAATGGATAATATAAGATGTCTTTTAAATTTCTTATTACTTTTAGTAATTAGAGTTTAATTACAGTAGTAATTTGAATTTCTTGAAAATTTTGGTAATTTAGAGTTTTAATTCAAGAAAATTATTTTAATAATTTTAATGTACTTATAATGCACCATATGATGAAAGCATGTTGTATAACATGTAACACTTTTGTTGAGCAGCATGGTGTAACCACAGTTTTTAGGACAGAACTATAATTGTATAGTATATGATATATTATTAACATTGAAGTATGTCTCTAATCACTTCTTGTTCAATGCCTGATCTGCATATGATTATGATCTTATGATATGCATGTTCAAAAATAATAATATGATTGTTATGCTGATCGATTAATTATACCTTGGTTCAATTTCCAGACACATCCCACGCAGTCTTGTTTCATGTCGTCGATTGATCTTCACACTCATTACTCATATCAGGTGTGTCTCTTTCTGTTAGTATAATGGTTATGGTTGCAAATGGAAGCTAAATTTTAAGATTCTCAGTTACCCATATTAGTTGTGGTAGTTATTTATGACTGAAACGTCATCTTTATCTTCATATTTGATTAAAATGTTTATAAGTTACATGTTGGTTGTCTAACTTCTTAGGTTGAACAAGGCATCCCAAATAATTGCATGCATAGTGATTAGTATCGTATGATATGTATCAAATCAGATGAAAAAAGTAATGCATTGTAAGTACATATCAATCATGCTCATGAATTGTCCAATGCATAGATATGCGTATCATATGAATTGTTCGTATCGGATAATGTATGGACATATGGCTTTAAATTAGAGGTTTTTTTATTAAAATTTGTAATTTGAATTGAGTCCAACTAGTTGTTAGGCTTGTTTTTAACACACATTTATTAGGTTACTTGATTGAGCCCAATAAAATAAGAAGTTGAGGAGGGTTTTTTTTCCCCTACAAAATTTGGTACACACTTGATATTTCATTTTCACATTTGCAAATTGCTTTTCTATATTGTGAATAAAGTGTTATTAAATGACAATATAATTATAATTATTAATTTTTTTTATTGTCATAAATCCAAGAAAATAGAATGTCAAGAAGAAATGTAAAGAAAAAGTGGGTGCAATAAAAAACAAGAGGTGATTGTAAATGTTAGAGATGATGAAGAAGATGCCGATGAAATGATTTTGTATGATGATGAAAATGATGATAACATTGACTTGAACTATAGAGATGAAGTTTTTTTTTTTTTTTTGAGAAGCCTATAGAGATGAAGTTGATTAGGCAAGATGATGAATATATTTGAGAAATTATTATTTTGGCTTATATATCATGTATTATTATGTTTGAGTTTTACCAAATTGAACCTCTATGTTATAAATATATTTTAATTTGATTTATTTATTTAGCTTTGTTAAGTGACGATTAAACTTGTCATTAGTTGAAATATGTTCCAAATTTATGGTATGTATAAATTTTTATAAGTTGTTTTGTTATCTTATGATACACAATACAAAACAATATGAAATTGATTCACAATATGATTCACATTTTGACAACTATGATTGCATGATTTAGGTAGAGATAATTTTTTTACATAGTTTGATTCTTGGAAATAGGTTTTAGGTTATTATTTCAGCATTCTGATTCTCTTGTTGGCTCTGATACCATGAAATGGAATAAGGGAGGAAGACCTTCAGGAAACTGAGAGTGAAGAAAGAAAACTGGTTTCCATAGACAAACTCTTGTGAACCACTTTCTTCCCTTCTCTCTTCCTTTCTTCATTCCATTCATTGTCGTTTGACAGATAGCACTTAGTCTAATTGAATACCCAAGGGATTTGAAGGAAGTGCAACGGTGAAATGAAAATGTTTTCACAAATCTGTGGAGGCATTGCCTTTAATTCCTTATAAATCATGAGTCCGGTTAACGGGTGTTTTTAGAGCAATGGTTAACAAATCATTTTAGGAAAGTTTTGAACCACTTTTATAGGAAATAAAAAATGCTGTCAAAATATTGTTGCTTTTTTTCTTTTCCCATAAAAACTTTTCTAAAATGGTTCACTAAAAAATGTCCTTAGCACATCTGTTAACGTTTCTCATAAATCATTGCTATCAAATATTTGAACCTAAAAAAAGAAAGGGAAAGATAAATTTGAAACCTACTTCCCCTCCTTTTTCCTCTGTGATAGTCTCATCCAACATACACAGAATAGATTATCAAAAAAAAAAAAAAAAAAAAAAAAAAAACACAGAATAAGTGGAGAATTTTCTTTTCCAATTGTCCTAAGAGCTCACTGGTTGTCATCTAGAGCCACTTTGGTATTATTATTTTTGAAAATTCCATAGTTACAATGGTGGTGAGGGGATTTGAATCTTGGATGTTATGGACATACTATAAAGGTGCCAACCAGTTAAGCTACAAGACTCTTGGTAAATGGCCACTTTGGTATTATGTCTGGAAACCATTTCATATCCATCACACAGAAGGGTAAAATGCTTTTGTGTGCTTTTATCATTTCTGTATTGATTACATAAATGCTTATTCCTTTTTCCAGATTATGTTGCCAGAATCTGTCGCAATTGTCATGGCACCAAAGGATGGTTCAAAGTAAGATCTCAATAGAATTGTGAACTTGCAAGATTATATATATATATTTGAAAATTATAGCTGCTAAACAATTGTATTTTCTCTAGATAATCTCTTTGTTATTCATCTATACAGAAAGCATGGCATTTTCCGGTTGACTACACCCAGCGGCATGTCTATCATTAGAAAATGTCAGCAACGTGGCTTTCATCCACATGATCAGCCTCCAGATGGTGGGCCCCTTTACAAGACTTGTACAGATGTTTACATGAACCCCAGTTTAAAATTTGATGTCATTGATCTTCGTTGATCACAATCAAAACATTCGGAATTGTATATTTAGCGATGCAATTGTTCATATATTGTGTGTGCTATAATATTTTTACCATTAGGGAGCCTTCCGAATGCAAGAATAGTCATGTTAATGTACTGGTGTTTGTGTAAAAGATGATAGGGGAATATTGCCAGCTGACCACATAACTATCTATTGTACCCTGATCAATTGGCCATCACTGGAATTGCAATGGAAATAACTTCAAGCTGTGTTTATATGTGATTTGTTGATTGAACAGAAATGCAACAGCTTCTACTTCATTACAAAATTTTCAGATCGGTTTTATCAGAAGTATCATCAGACATGACCGCATCATAATCAACAATACATGTCCTTGCTGTGTTACTTTATTAGTGTCAATGAGCTTACAGCCCCATGTCATCCTTCCCCCACCCCGACCCTTTGTGGGCTTGGATCCCTCCGCCTCTCTCCGGCCGGCAAAACAGAATAATGTGTGACAAACATATGCAATACAGCGCTCCACTTGCATGGGATTGGATCTCACCGGTCTGGGATCAATCCCTATGTGAGTAGGGTGCTAAATAATTGTCACAACGAACGGCTCTTGATACCTTAAATTAGTTTTAAAATGAAGTTAGAAAGATTTTAATGTTGAAACATTACTTGGGTTTTTAAAATATCAATGAAATTATCTACTTGAGCGGATTTTTTTTGGGGGGTAAATTGAAGAGTTCACATAGTACGTCACTACTTTTTGATTGAAAATGAATCTGATTTATTTTGCACATTTTGCTCAATGAGAAATAGGCAAACTTCAATAGTATCAAAACTATTTGATCCTATGGAATGGGTATGATTTAATTTCATTCCTTTACCTGTCTTTTAGATGGCATGTCAACAAAGTGATTGATTATTTCTTTGATAAGAATCAATGGATATATATATGGGTCTTACTAAAATTGAAAAAAATTATCGTATTAATTAGTTACTTTTTTAATTTCAAGAAACTTTTTATAAAAAAGAAAAAGAAAGAGAAAATAATTAATTTGACAGTTTTTTTAATTTTTTATAAAAAGTTTTTAAAAATAAATAATTAATGTATATCTTAAAAGCATATATTAATAGGATTATATATATATATATATATAATATGAAAGGTTTTAACTTTTTTTTGGTAAATCTTTTTGTGTTACCAAGTGTTTAAAAGTTCACATTGTTTGAATTAATTAACACTATTTATTTTATTAGAATAAAATAGTTTGATATTAAATAAATTACGATTAAATTATATTGCATATTTTCTACCGATTCTTTGTTTTTTTTATTTTTTTTTATTTAAATTTTTTATTTATAAATTATAAATATAGTTCAATAAGTTTTTTATTTTTATTTAATGTAAATTGCACAAATTAACAGCTGGTTTCACCTTTTACAAAGCAATTTAGATGGATGTTTTCACTTACTTTATTCTCAAAGAAAATTCAGATGGATGTACGGGAAAAATAAAAGAAATGGAAAAAGATTGAGTGGCAATTTAGGAAGATGCGGTTAGACAAACATTTGGAAGATTGGAGTGAAGACAAAGCCATCCCATCTATCACATTCCACATACATAGCCTAGCTAATTGAAAGCAAAACAATAATTGAATAATATGGAGATTCCTCATTGTTTGGCGGTTACTTTGGAAATGAGTTTTACTTTACATTTTCATTTGTCCAATCTTTGAGATCATCAAGCAGTCTAGCTGGTCCAAGCTTTTGTTTTCTCTTCTAGAGGAGACTTTTATTAGCATGGTGCTTTCATTTCTCCTGCAAAGGTGGTCTTTGCCCCATTTTTCCAATTTCTTTTCCCCTCAAACAAACGAGTGTTCTTTATTATAATTATTAGTCTCGTTTCTTGATTTTACTTGTTCCAACTTCAACTGTGAAAGAAAGCAAAGCATCTCAGGATGGTACCACCACCCATACCACGTAATAATTCCACATGATGTGGGTCTTAATTTGTGCGTGTACCTTTCATAAGTGGGGTCCATTCCTATCCAAAAATAAAAGAGTTGGGTCCATTGGAATAATAACCAAGGCTACATCGTTGATCAGAAATTGTGATGGTGAGACGTCAAAGACTTAAAATGTATGAATGTTATTCTTTAATTGTAAAACCATTCTCACTATTATTTCTATACCAAATCTTGCTATAAAGATGCCAAGTGGGTCCTACAGGTAGGGAGTTGTTGGGAGGGGCCCTTGTAATTGTCTAGGATTAAGCATTGACAGCACCCATCAGACACATCAATGCCAGAGAGTACAGACAAAAAAATATCACAATTTTTCTCACTGGATGGACGGTGGATTCTGATTAGTCAGGTGAAATATTTTGTAAATTTCGTCGTGTCATTAGACCTATTGTTTTCACAATTTTTCGTTAAACAATGCTAAAGATACTTTAAGGGATTTGTCTTTCCTTATTCATCCACGAGTATTGAGTGCTCGTGGGATGTTGTCAAAATTTGATAAATGCATATCTTTAGGGGCGTTCACACGAGTTGGATCGAGTTGAGTTTATGTTCAACTCGATCATATTGGGTAGAGGATATCAAAATCTGCCATCGACCGTTAAAGAATGGCAATTTGGATAGCTCGATTTTTTCATAGGTGGCGGTAGAATTTGGTCGACATCAACTAATGGCAGGGAGAGGCAAAGATAGAGGATCTTTGTTGGATCTTGATGAAATCTCACCAGAACAATGAATATCTTGCTAGATCTAGTGAAGATCTTAGTAAATTTAATGGAGATCTCGTTGGATTTAGCATATATTCATTAGATCTGGTGATAACCCTCATAAATCTATACCCCTTGTCAATTGGATCGAGCTCATTGGATTTGAAGTAATTAACTTGCCACTCAATCGATCATCGTCAGATTTTGAAGGAGAAAACCTATCGTTAACTGTTGCAATCATTGGATTGATTAGTTTTTGGTTTGGGTCTAGTCGAATCTTTTGAGTAGGTTGGTTTGCTTGGGTATGTGAACAGCCCTTCCTATCTCACATAGAACCACTATTCACTCATTTGACTCCACAAACATAAAGAAAAGAGGGAGTGCAAAAATTTATGTGAAATTTTTGATGTGCTTAGAGTTATTTAAGTTAAGGAATTTTGCGATTAACAGTCTTTCTACATAAGAATTAACATACTCTCTCACAAATTGACCTCACTAAAATCCATCACAACACAAAAAAAAAACACCGATGACAAAATTGGTGACAAAGTGTCACCAAACTTTTCCTTAGGTTAGGGGATTCAGATTCGATGCAATGCAATAATGAATCGATGGGCAAGATTTACATATAAAAATTCACTTTTAATCTTAGCTCTTACATCTTAGATTAGAAATTTTTTTAATCATTTTGAACTTTTTATTTTTTAACCTTTCAAACTTTTACACTTCACAACTTTATGGAATTACACCATGCAATTATTGGATAGGATCAGAATCATAAGCTAAAAACATTTGGGATTCAGATCAGGGGCAATACCTACTGATGCAATAGTAATACACAGTTGAGATTGAAAGTTCAAAAAAAAAAAAAAAAAAATTCAATCTCAACCATTAAAAAAAAAAATTTTAAATGGTAAAAATTGATGTGAGTGAATATGGTGTAATTGCACCTGGTGCAATACCCTAGGGGGTAGGATATTGCACCGGATCCAAATCCTAACATTTGTAGCCTACTGGCGTTGGGGCCCTTCACCATCACCCCAAGTGGACTCTTTTTCCCCTGCCGTACAGTTTTCATCAAATCATTGATTCCATTTTCCTTCTAAACTCAGCCATTTCACATTTGGTATCTGAAATCTATATTCAGAGAGACCAGATTAACTTTATATGTGAAAGTTAGAGGCGTGATTATTGAAAGGTAAAGTGTTACTTAAGCTACATCATGGAGAATAGTCTCATAGGTTCAAAAAGAAGAGGAAAAAAAAAAAAAAAACCTTTTAAAAACTGATAAACACTAATATCTATTTTCAAACCAATCCATAGGCTAAAGAGAAAAAGAAAAAGAAAAGTAAAAGCATTTTTTAAGAAGATTCTGATTGTGGCTTGTATTGTGGGGCTTATGACAATTACTTTACGTGGAGCATATTCTTATATTTTAAATATTAATACAAGATTTATTAAAATTTTGGTATTTTTTTTCACTTAAAATCCATTTGTATTATTTAATGACTATACAACTAGAATAAACATTATCTATTGAGTGAAACAACCAAATATTAAAAAGTTATAACTAAAAATTTTAATAAAATTATATATTTAATATCTCTAAATAAAATTTGAGTATAAATTTATTTACTAGTAATTAGTTATACATTTATTTAATTTTTTTTACAAATTTTTTTATATTATATAAAAGTGTTGACGTGAACAAAAACAAAGAAAGTGATGGTGAGAATTTGTTTTAAAAAAGCTATAAAAAAAAATAATAATAAGAGCTAAGTTTCAGGAACAAAATAAAAGGAAAGTAGAGCAAGAATTAAAGTTTTTAGAGAATTATCATACCTGAAATGGAGTAGACTCATCGCAAAGCACAATGGAGGAAGATGGTCTGAAGCGCAACTAAGAAGCTTTAAAAACAAATCACTTTCCAACAATTTTTTTTTTTTTTTTTATTTATTTCATTTTGTTTTTAGAGAGAGCTAGAGAGACTGCTCTTTCAACATATGTGTGTGGGAAATTAATGAGTTCTACACTCTGAAACTGAGAAAAACAAATAGTCATTGCCACATCATTGAAAAGATTTTTTTTTTCTTTGGTAAAAAATTACTTTTTATTTATTGTCTAATATTTGAGATTTAATTAATACACTCATTAGTATATAGATATCTCTATTGGATAAAATTTCAGAGTCTTTTTTTCATTGGGGATCCAAGCATTGGCATTGAGTCTTGCAAAATGTATATGTCAGTGAATTTTAGCATTAAAGCACAAAACAAACCCATTACCTGGCCTTCTAATTGCAAAACTTTTTTACAATAATGCTATAATATCATCATAAATTTATAATGATATCATAGCAAAATGGTATAAGATTTTAATATATTTTATTCCCACTTCTCTCCCTTTCACTGTTTGCATCTCTTTCACTCTCGAAAATCAAAGTTGTGTTGTATATTTGTGTAAATATATTATTTTAATGTGTTATATAGGAAAATAAAAGTTAGAATGTTAGGTGTGTTATAAAATAATATGATATAATTGATAAAGTAATTTTTGAGACGGGAAAATAGAATAATTTGAAGATACCAGATGTAAATGCTTGCCCTTAGTGCATATATTAGTAAACTATTGTAAGAAAATTCTTATAGGAAATTGAAAAACTTTCTTAAAATGAATGTTTAATGTTAACCGGTCCCTATCTAACTAATACACTAACAAAAAAAGTTAAGTCTAATTTGACAAGAAATTAAGCCCCCAATAACATTTTAGGACTAAGATATAAAATTCTACCCTAGACGAAAGTTATAAAATAATCTTCAAAGAAATCTTCATTGTCATGGGGTCCAACGTCAACGTCTTAATATAAATAAATGTATGTTACTTTTACGTCAAAGTCCAAATATCAAAACTGTTCTTTTAATACAATAGTGGCCATGTGATGTCATTTGAACACACGAGATCTGCGAGGATTGGAGGCCTATAATTGGATTAAGAGCATTTAGGAAAAAATGAAGTGATCAAGCTGTTTTATGAAAATTATGTAGTGCAGGGGTTTATTGATAGAAGGTTTTAAAGAATTTGCTTCATTATTACTTTAATAGTAAATAAATGTTCTATATTATTCTTTTTTTTTTCCTTTTTATAATAGTCTTTTCTTTGGCTATGTTTAACTAAGAGGATGGAAAAGTAAATGATAGAAAATTAATATAAATTTATTATTTTTGGTTGAAAAAAAAAAGTTAGAGAATAAAAAAGATGATATAAATTTACTTCTATGCTCCTATTACATGGTTACATAATATATATATATATATATATATATAAGAAGTAATTTTGATACATTATACAAGTGAAACATCATAATGATTATCTTAATTTAACCTCTTTCTTTATTGATTAATTTTTATAAATAAAAAATTGTAATTAACAAAATTAGTTAAAATGAATATTAAAAATAAAAGAAAAATAAAGGTATATTTTAGATAATAAATATTAATAAAAAAGAAGAAGGAAAAAGTTGAAAAAAAAGATGCTTTAGATGGTGTTAGATAAGACCCAAAAAAAGTGTTAAGATCATAAAATTGATAGGACGGAAAAGAGAGTCTTTTGGGTTAATATTGCAAAATCTGAACTTAATTTGCGTTATAGGTATTGTTTGAACTTAATTGGGGAATTGAGGAAAGAGAAAGAATTTCGGCAACACTAGAGAAAGAATTTCGGTAATAGTGTTGCCGAAATTCAACAAAAGTAGGAGAGAGAAAGAGAAAAAATTGGAGAGAGAAACAAGAGGAATTTCGGCAACGCTGTTACCGAAATTCCTCTGCCCAAATTCCTGTCCGGTCCTGTGTAAAAAAGCAATTGCGGCAATGCCATTGTCGAAATAGGAAAAAAAAGAAATTTTTTTTTTGGTAATTGTGGCAATGGCATTGCCGAAAATGGGGGAAAAAAATTGAATGGAATTATGGCAATGTCATTGTCGAAAATGAGAGGGAAAAAAAAATGTTGTTGCCGAAATCTGGGAAGAAATTTAAAAAAAAGTGTTACGTTCACAATATTTTTATAATACTTTCACAACAAATCACAGGTGATTAGTTATTATTAGTTCAAATTTGATTTTAACACTGAGATTACTTTTTTAATCTAATAATAACAACCTGCCACTTAAAATTTGTTGTAAAAATATTGTAAAAATTGTGTGTACCTATCATTTCTTAAAAAAAAAAAAAAAAAAGAATTGTGGCAATGGGATTGCCGAAATAGGTGTAGAAAATTTTCACCTATTTCGGCAATGCCATTGCCGAAAATGTGAGAGAAAAAAAAAAAAAAGAATTGTGGCAATGGGAATTTCGGCAATCCCATTGCCACAATTCTTCTCTCTCTTTTTTTTTTTTTAAGAATTGTGGCAATGGGAATTTCGGCAATCCCATTGCCACAATTCTTTTTTTTTTTTTTTTTTTTTTTTTTTGGGCAATGGCATTGTGGAAATAGATGAAAATTTTCTACACCTATTTTGGCAATCCCATTACCACAATTCTATTTTTTATTTTTTTTTTAAGAAATGATAGGTACACACAATTTTTACAATATTTTTACAACAAATTTTAAGTGACAAGTTTTTATTATTAGATTAAAAAAGTAATCTCAGTGTTAAAATCAAATTTGAACTAATAATAACTAATCACCTGTGATTTGTTGTGAAAGTATTATAAAAATATTGTGAACGTAACACTTTTTTTAAAATTTCTTCCCAGATTTTGGCAACAACATTTTTTTTTCCCTCTCATTTTCGACAATGACATTGCCATAATTCCATTCAATTTTTTCCCCCATTTTCGGCAATGCCATTGCCACAATTACCAAAAAAAAAATTTCTTTTTTTTTCCTATTTCGACAATGGCATTGCGCTTTTTTACACAGGACCGGGCAGGAATTTGGGCAGAGGAATTTCGGTAACAGCATTGCCGAAATTCCTCTTGTTTCTCTCTCCAACTTTTTCTCTTTCTCTCTCCTACTTTTGTTGAATTTCGGCAATACTGTTGCCGAAATTATTTCTCTTTCCTCAATTCCCCAATTAAGTTCAAACAGTACCTATAACGCAAATTAAGTTCAGATTTTGCAATATTAACCCAAAAGACTCCGGAAAAGATAACCAAATTTGAATGGGACAAAAAAGGGTGAGAGAATGGCTATGAACGTTACTGGAGGGGTAAAACTGACTTTTTGGTTTGATGCCCTTTTTTTGATAACAAACCAAACAATAGAAAAATGTGTTTTCTCTCCACTTTTTTCCCATATGTTTTCTATCCCTCTAGTTCTCACTCCAACCAAACCGATACTTAGACTGTGTTTGTTTTGGGTGTAAATGAAATTGAGAAAATATTTTGCGTGTTTGGGTGCACATGTAAAATGAAATCAAACTGAAAATCTTAAACTTTGACTGTAAAATAAGCCTTTTGACCTAGAAAATCATTTACACATCTCATTTACTTTCAAATGATTTTCTGGACTCAGATACTCGAAGAGAGAGAGAGAGAGAGAGAGAGAGAGAGAGAGAGAGAGAGAGAGAGAGAGAGAGAGAGACAGAGAGACAGAGAGACAGAGAGACAGAGTGAGTAGACAGAGTGAGCTAGAAGCACACACCTTCGGCAATGGACCATTGCCCCAACCCCCAATTGCATCGTCGAGATCGCGTTGCCAAGATCACACCCCAGATCGCATCGCCAAGATTGCGCCTCTGCCGCCCTTTAGATCAAACTCTCATTGTCTCAATCTCATTGCGGCCTGAAGCTTGCCACCGCTTGACAAGTCTCGTCGCCCATGACCGATCTCTCTCTTTCTCGATCTAACTCTCTCTTTCCCTCAATTTTCAATCACTCTCTCTTCCTCCCTCTCTTAGTTTGACCAAATTTTTTATTTTAATGAATGGTTTTGTTTTGATTTTTGTTTCTTGTAGTTTATATACTGAAATTTTCTATTATAAAATTTGTTTGGAAGCTGAGAAAATAGCTGAGAAAATGTGAGAAACTAGTAGAAAAATAGCATTTTCAGAATGCAACCAAACACTTGAAAACATTTTCCAAAACAATTTTCATAATGCAGCCAAACACTTGAAAATATTTTCCTTTCCCAAAAATATTTTTATCTAAAAATATTTTGCACTGAAAATATTTTACATGTTGCCAAACGTAGCCTTATCCTCCAATCCTCAATCCCCAATAAAATTCTTCCAACTTAGGATGCTTGTCTAACAAGCTGGTTAAAGAGAAAAAAATCACATGTGGATTGGAATTAGTTGCAGTTTATGCACCTCAACAATCTTCCTCTCTCATATATTGAAGAAGATCTACAACCCAAATTTTAAATTAGCATCCATACCGGCCAAATCAACATAAAAGCTCAAACCTCTCTCCAGACACAGCTTAAGTCAACATGTCTCTAATTTTTTTCAGTGTGAACACATGCAAAAGGAGATAAAGGAAATCAGAGGACCGTCATGTAAATGTTTTCTTTTATGTTGTTAGATTATAAACAACCATAATATAAATTCTAGGATCTTGAATTATCATGATTTCACAACTACACAAATAAATTATAAAGCTTACCTTGATCCATTGCTAAACTCTTCTTAAGATCAAGTCTTAGCATAAAAGGCACTTAATTCTTATAGGATTGGTTTCTCTCTCTTCACCCTTTTTTCTCTTTAATTATTCAGTGTATTTGATGGGGTGGCTAAATGTCTTTTTTATAAGTAGAGAGATGGACCGAATTTCTTGTATCTATAACCTCCACTTGCCCATCAAAGTTGGAGTTAATTAGGAAACTTACACGTTATCAAATGAGACAATTTATTCTTACACGTTTGGGGTGTGTCAATATTCATGTAGGGTCATGTATGTATACCTTCTTTGGAGGCTTCGCTTCCTTTTTAAGCAGCCTATGGGACTATGGGAGTGGATTACTATGTCATTGTAGATTGGGCTCCAAATTTGAATTGCAATGTCTCCTTCTATTTTGAAGACTATCTTGTGATGATAGGGATTGAATTCGGAGATCTCTGTAATAGTAGGTTGAATTAAATATATTCCCTATAAATTGACAAAGTTTTGTTGTTTTCGAGAATTTGATTGAGCAAAATTTCCCACACCTTGATTAAGCTGCCATGTCATCATTCAAAGCTACCAGTTGAGATGAAATGTCATCGTCATCACCAACAAGATCGATGCACTTAAATAATCTTCACGTTTTAGTTATGAAAATGAATGAATCTATGACTATACACAACTTATTTTACCAAAAAAAAAGAAAAAAAAGAAAAAAAGAAAAAAAGAAAAGGACTATACACAACTTATCTCTATGGTAAATCTTGCCTATGAAAATGAACGAATCCATGACGGACAAAATTGCCTTATATCCTTTTCACCCAAATTATATAGCCTTATGTCCCCCTTCCCAAATTAATTAGGAAAATGCTCATCTTTTGAAATTTGACTTTCTAAAAATTGAGTTAAACTCTATAGTGACATTTTTAAGGATCTATAGTGGTGTTTTGTAAAATTCTAGATCGAGTTACAAAACGTCACTATAGGGTTCTAGATTTTATTTATTTTTTTTTTTTAAAACTTGATTATGAGAAAATCGAGTTACAAAAGAGAGGCATTTCTCTAATTAGTTTGGGAAGGGGGTATAAGGCCATATAATTTGGGTGAAAAGGGCATAAGACCATTTTGTCCAATCCATGATTATGCAGGTTTTGACTTTACGATAAACTTTAAGAATTTGTTAAATTGGCCATTCTGTCAATTATCATCTATAAAATCACTATCAAATCCACCAAAATGACGTCGAATTACATATGTATATCGTGTTAGTTTTATAAACGATAATGAATAGAAGAGCTTGATAAGAAATTAAAATTTAATTAAAGACTAAAATGATAAAAATTAAACTTTATGGACAAAAATGACAATTCCAAAAGATGTAAGAGACCTGCGCTCACAGCCCCATTACCATGACTTATCAATTAAAGTCGCTACCTCTTCTTTTCCTTTCTGTGCGGTTTTTCATTGCCTTTGAATGTGGGTAACTTTTTTAAGATCTCTCTCTCTCTCTCATTATTGATTATCTGGCCTCATTTCCCTTCTTTCTTGCAACCTCAAGCCACATATATTTGATATTTCTCTCATGAGTCATGACCTTGCCTTAGAATTTGTTGTCAAGTCTTTTTACATTTCTTCCAAAATCTCATATCTTATATACTTTCTTTTCCTTTTTTTTGTTCTTTTCAGTAACAGACAGATAACTAACTTCTACTTCATATTCAGAGAAGAACATTTGATTCCAGATCCCAAAAACTTTAATCCCTATCTACACCAAAAAATTGATTGGTGTCTTGATTTGATGATAAAGAGTTATCATCAGGAGTGGACACCATAGGTTAAAATTCTCTAAAAAAAAACTTACAAACAATGTATCAATGAATGTGATTAGTGACACTTCAAGAAAATAATAAATAAGTATTTGAATGAATGATGTTAGAGATATTATAAATTTTACAACATGATGTTTATAAAGATGTATTACTAATCACAAAAATTAATTTAAAAATGCATTTAATAGGTTGTTGACATTTACAAATCATATTAATTGTCACATCAATTTGTAAAGGTTTTGAAATAAAATTTATAGTATTTCTAGTATTTTCTTATCTAAATTATTTCTTATAATTAGTGACACATATTTGCAAGCCCTATGTATTTAAAATTGTATTATCTCTAACATTACTAAATTCTTTGGAACTTCTTAAAAGTAGAGGAAAAATCTAAAACTAATTTTTTTTTTCCTATATCTCAAAAAAATATTTTTTAAAAATATATTTCAATTTTTACCCCAAAATTTGGTGGCTTTTCTCTAATAGGGGCCCTAGCCTAAGTGGCCTAGGCCTAAGGCCGGCCCTGAATGTGATAAGGTGGGTTACTATTTATTATTTCCTATGAAATAATCTGACATGGCAAGACATTATTAGTGGTGTAAATATAGCTGACCATATCTTTATTAAACTTGGACTCTTATTATCTATACTATTATTTAAGGAGCTTTTAAGCTATGGACTCCAAGCCGGCTTCCAAGCCTTGAACGCTAAAGTTGCTAAAAATTAAGACATTATCTCTATTTGATTAATTTGTTATTTTCTCTGTCCCAAATTGTTTGGCCTAGTTAGAAAAATCCAATTATTTAGGGAAACATTATTAATTGTCTTATCTCTTAAAAAAAAAAGTTAAAAATTTCCTAAATTACCTTTAAACAAATTTATCAAAAAAATTTTTAAGGAAAAAAAACTGTGGGGCCCAATAATTTATGGGCCAGGCACATTTGCTCGTGGAGAGTCCGAAGGCCCAAGCCCGATAACATAGAGCACAAGACAGTTTTGGAATATAGCCGAGGACAGTTCAGTCCTCGGCAGATCCAAAATCCCACCAGAAAAAAGGGGTACAACTGGTATAGGACTAAACTTGAAAAGAGACCTAAAATATCTTGGGAAAGTTACCCTTATGACCCTTCCCAGATAAGACTCTGCGCCTAGCAGAGCCGTATTCTTCAGCTTTATCAATCATCCCTAACAATTCCGGGATTAGACTGATAGGACAAATATCAGTCTTGTAAAGGTTGACCCTACACGTGGACGAAGGACAGCGGACGCAGGCTAGTATAAAAGAAAAAGTAAGTGAATCTGGAAGGGGCTCTCCATTCGACCTCCAAAAAAAAGGGACTCCATGGGGGAAAACTTCAAGAGAACACATGCTCATCGCAGAAAAAAACCACCGTTGGGTAACTGGGGTAAGACCTTAATGATCCTCGGATCAAGTCCGAGGATTCCAACCCCGCCGGATGCGATGCTGTAGGGCTTAAATAATCAAACCCAACTTCTTTTTCTGCACGAATCCTCTAAAATCAAGACCGGAACATCGCCCCGTGACCAACGGCTAGTTTTTTCAAGCCCACTCTCTACAAATCATATTGTGAGGGATCTTTCATGTGCGAGCCCAACATCATCATTAGGCCGCAAAAGAACTGTGTCCTTACAAAAACATTTCTAGTATTGGTGCCAACTGCCAAGCAATTTTCAAAGTTATTGTAGATTTCAAATTCTATTTGTGTACTACTTTTACAATTTGCAAACCTATATTCAGATCCAAATTCTATAGCCACCAATCCTAATCCAAATTCAGTCTTTATCTGTAAATCAATTTTTAATTCGGTATATTAGAAACACTACTGTTTTTAATTTTTTTTGAATTAAAAAAAATGCTACCACAAATAAATTAAGGGCATAAAGGTAATATTAATAAATTAATAGTGTTTGACTTTTCAAACAAGACATAATTTTGGGACATCCCAAAATGGAATACAGGCCAAATAATTTGGGACAAAGGGAGTAAATTTTAGACATTTAATCTTCTTCACTAAAACGTAACTTGCATATAGACGCTAGAAGAAGTTGCTAAAAATTAGGACATTATCCCTATCGATTAATTTGTAAAATAAAACCCACAACCTACTAAATTTTAGGCATTTCTTCTTTTGAATTACCATTTTTATTTGGAATTCAAATTAACTCTCACTAAAGCATAACTTGAACATAGATGTCAGAAGAAGTTGCTAAAAATTAGGACATTATCCCTATCTTATTACACAACTCACACACAGTGTAGTAGTTCCAAATTATAATGGATGTAAATAATTAACTTTTACCCAAAAAATGGAAGAGCCTTTGAGCACACGCTCACAGAGGCTAGTTGGTGATAAACCATTTTATTTCACCTAGGTGATCAATTTTAATATTTTGGCAATCACTTTCTCACTTTAACTAAAATTTTCTCAATTTTAATATTTTGGCAATCACTTACTCACTTTAACTAAAATTTTCTCTCTCTGAACAAAGTTTCCTCTCTTTACTATTTATTCATGGCTGCCAAACTAATTTATGAACAAGCCCTAGGTAGACCATAAAGTTTAATCAAAATTTTCCTTTTATTTATTTATTTTTAATTTGTTCTGCTATAGCTATATCAGAGATGGATAGAGGCCTTACATTAAAATATATTAATAAATTTGGGACTTTGATTGACATATTTAAAAATATAGAGTCTACTATGAAATATGGTATAAACTTTGGGTCATTTTATATAATTTTTCCCATTTATTCTATTATCTATGGTTAATATAATATGAATGATTTTTGAGGTGATATAAATTTTACTAAATTTGTCTTACAAAATTATATATCAACTTTTAAACCTAACACAAAAATGTAATTAAGAAATTTGTTTATTACTTAGTTAATGTTGTTAATGTGGTGTATTTGATATGATTTTAATTTTGCATGTTTCTATCTCTACCAATATTCATTCTATTATTTTGGGTGTGTTTGATTGATATTATTCATTTGTGAGTTGGTCCATATTCTTCGAAATTATGCTATGTTTTTAAAGTTTCAAATAAATTATTCAAATTTCTCATTCTCTTAAAGAAGATTATCATGATAATAAAAAAATTATAACAAAATTGCACTTAATATCACTCAGATGATAAGCACATTCAAATGCATAATCAATATTGTGTTTTGATATAAATTCAATTTTCACATTCAAAATAACTATGTATTAAGTCAAACAAAAATCAAACCTAAGTTATGAGAGGGAGAGAGACTACTTGTGATGGGAAACCCAAAAATATAACACCAAACATATTGACCCAAAATAGAGTTTTAAAAAGCACAATGATTCATCAACCTAAAATAGAGTTGTAAGAAATAATCTAAAATCAAGAGAGAGCGATAGAATAATCATTTTTTCAAAGGAGAATATGAGAGAAAATAACAAATTTATAGAAAATAATATAAGAAGAAAAATGGTAAAAATAAAAGATATAATAATAAACACCAAATTATCTAAGTTATGTTATGTAATAGAATAACATTACATTCTTATTAACTCTTGTTATAATGCAATAAGATAACATCTATGAAATCAAAGAAAAAAAAATTACTTAAAAATACAAAACAAAATCACATAAACCCAAAGTAGAGTTCTAAAGAACACAAAAAATTAACAACATAAAGTAGAGATGCAAGAAAAATAAAATGTCCTCCAAAAAATGAAAAAATAAATTGAGAGAGAAAGAGCATTTTGTGTGTGAGAAGGCTATGAATAGAAAGGAAGAGAGAAATGCAAAGTTATAATAAGAGGACGTGAATAAAAAGAGCAAAAAATAATGGAAGGGATAGAAGAAGAGTGATATTAAGGTAGATAATAGTGGGGAGATGAAAAGGTAAAAGGGAGAGGAAAATGTTGGAAAAAATGTAACAATAAGTTAGGAATAAGAGAGAATGATTTGCAAATAGGTGAATAATGTGACCGTTGATGTAGCTCAACAGAAGTATAAAAATAATAAATATTACGCTTTAACTTTTAAATATATATAGATATTTGGTAATTGCCTTAATTAAGAGAACTTTTAGGTTGGTTGAGAAGATGCAAGTAATAGAGAACTATAAAAAGTAAGTAAATTGTAACTCTAGGTGAACACCGGGTAATTATTGACTATTCTCAGAATACCATAAATGCGTATTCACCCCTCTCACATAACTGTGGGTCCTACTAATTAAATTTATGATGAGATCCTCAATTCATGTGAGAAGGGGAAGTACGCATTTATGATACTTATAGAGTATTCAATAATTTTCCGTGAACACTAGACCTAAACTATAAGTGAGATTCAATGCCATTGATTTCAAGAAAGCTAAGTAATTCATGAAAATGCTATGTATCAAAGCAAGCAAAATAGTTTGTGCCTAAATAGTTCTAAATAGTAAACAAATCGATGCCTAAATATAACCAGACTAAACACCAAATAAAATTGATGAAACCGCATTAATGATCAAACAAGATTGGCAACTAAGAGCTTAAACCAACTAAAGGAAACTTATATAAACAAGTCAATTAAAGCGACAAATTACAAGGAAATGAACTTGCTAACATGAACTCCTTCTACATCTGTACAAACTAAGAGAATCTACTAAAGAACTGGAATTATGAGAGAATGATTTCTATATAAGCAAGTTTGTCAATTATAAATTGTGTGTTTTTCTTGAGAATGAGTCCTCTATTTATGTTTGAGGCCTTTGATAATTATTGAGAGCTGTTCATTCCACATGTTTCACTTTCTTTGGGCTTAAATAACACTTGTTACGGTATTAGATGTTGCTTGTAGGTTCTTAAAACGACATTAATACTATTTGTCCTTATTGTCAAGGGAAAATTATTAGGTATTTCCGGACTACTATATATGCGTACTCCCCCTTCTCACATAAATGGTGAGTCTTACCATGAATTTAATTAGTGAGACCTACCATTCATGTGAGAGGAGGGAGTATGCATTTATGGTACTCCGGGAGTATACAATAATTTCCCATTGTCAAGGGTGGCGCTACAACCTATTTATGGGGTTCAAATGAATCCCCCGACTTCAAAAAAAAAAAAAAAATTATATATAAAAAATATTTTTTTTTGTTAGTTTAATACTTTAATTTATTCTTAAAAATATTTTTTTATACATCCTGACTTTAATCTTATACGCATTTATTACAAGTATTTTCGACTCTAAGAGTAAGAGTAAGTGTTTGTAAATTGTAAGTGTAATTCATTTTTATAAATTTATATTATATATGTGTGAGTGTGTCTAATATTGATTGTGTACATTACTTTTTGTTATAATGTTATTTGTGTAAATTATGATGTGTGTGAATGTTTGTGTGTACAATAATATAAATATAATATAACTTTATATAATTTAATAATTAGGAAATAGTTTTTTTTACATGTGTGTGTATTGTTATCATATTATAATAGCTTTTTGTTATAGAGTTAGTAAAATTCAATAAAAAAAATTATAAAGTTAGTGATTGTTCAAGCATTTGATTGATTAAGTAGACAAGTAGTGTATAATTTTATGTATGAATGAGTATGATTGTTTGTGTCAATAATTAATTCGGAGCCAATGAGTTGAGATTAGTAATTTAGTCTAAAATATTTTTATAAAAACAAAGTCAAACAGATAATAACAATTGTATAAAGAAAAAAATGTTAGGCAAACTTAACAAAATAAAATGGTCATAGGCTCATAACTACCCACATTGACAATAAATACTCATAATGAACTATCATGTAACATTCAAAATTTGAAAACTTGTAGAATAATTGTAAAATTCATGTATTATTATTCTTTTTTGGTCGATAACTCGATATATTCAAGTTCTCTTTTTATTAAAAATTTTTAATGACTCTCTAAACAAAATTCATGGAGTTGCCACTGCTCATTGTATACACTATTATAATGTTATCACAATCCAATCTCAAAAGTATTGAATCTCTCCATTTTACGGTTCTTTAAACTTATGAGGTATATTGTTGTGTATAAGGCTTATACGCTCATCTTTGACATTTGTAAAGTACCTACCATGCAAAATTTGAAATATCATGGGAAATACTTTATGGTTGCTGACTGCCAATAGCGAAGCTATCTAATGATCTCACAATTATGAATAGGCTTTACCGGCGAGGCGCATATTGACTATTTTTGAACATTGAATTATAGCTTAAGATCGAGTGGGTGGTGGGTTCTTTCATCTGATGCAACATGATAACTAGAATGATTAAAAAAATTTCAATATGTAGTCAGTACTCAGTAGGTGAGCGAATCCGTCAATTGTTCTTGCTAAATGCTACTATTATTTTTGGAAACTAATTTTTGATGAATTAAAAATAAATTCGATAATTCCTATCATGGATAAGAATAATATTACTATGATTCATGTTCTAGTTCTAGGAAAAAACTTTTCCAACTTAAACTTGTGTAAATTAAGTTTGAAATTGCCTTAATGAAGAACAAGAGATTGAAGAACACAATAACAATAACAAAATTAATGCAACTAAAATTAACAATTAAAATGTTGGCAAAAACTTGTTTGCATTAATTGAAGTTTATATATATATATATATATATATATAATTCGTGTTAGAGGTGGAAAAATTTAAATATTTATTGTATGTCTTCATTGAAAACAAAAAAAAACAAAAAAATGTCAATTGAGATATAAGACTCTTAACAAATAAGTAGATATTTATAATTTATAACTAATCATAATCCTTTTAGATTTTACACTTTAATAGTAAGTCATAATTGCCAAACTTTATACATGGCATATGTCATTTTTATATGGGTTTGGTTTATTTTTAGTATTTTTTCAACTGAAATCTCCTTTTGTTTTAATCAGAAACTGTCATATTATCTACTAACTAAATAAAAAATAGAGATTAAAACTCACTACCACTTGCTATTATTATTTAAAATAAAAGGAAATGTCAAGTTAAAAAAAATATTAGAAGTAAGTCAAACTCTTTTTATATTATAGTTTCAGTATTTTTTTCCACCAAAAAAAAAAAAAAAAAATAGTTTCACTCTGTAAACAGTTTGTTTTTTTCCAAACATACCATATATTATATTATATGACCTTCATATACTACAATACTTGGTAAATGTTAAGATAATTGAGGACTGCATCATCTTTAAAAAGTCAAAATAATGGGTTCTTTTTTAATGTTTGAAAAACCCACTAAATAAGTTTCATGTAGTAGATTACATAGGTGTGAAACTTACAAAGCATCCGTAAGCAATGACAAGATTTTAACATTAATCTAATTCAAATTTATTGAGTAAAAAAATATACTGAGCAATAATTATACTGCAAGGGAGACCTCAAATTGTGAGAATTTGATTGGATTTGATTGTATGAGTGTATATTGAATCCCATATACACCTCAACTTGATTAGTTTTGTTGGGATATAAAAATAGACATGGCTAACAGACATTTCCTTAAGTTACTGCCGCTCACAGCCCCTTACCATGACTTATCAATTAACGTCGCTACCTCTTCTTTTCCTTTCTGTGCGGTCTTTCATTGCCTTTGAATGTGGGTAACTTTTTAAATCTGTCTCTCTCTCTCTCTCTCTCATTATTGATTATCTGGCCTCATTTCCCTCTTTCTTGCAACCTCAAGCCACATATATTTGATATTTCTCTCATGAGTCATGACCTTGCCTTAGAATTTGTTGTCAAGTCTTATTACATTTCTTCCAAAATCTCATATCTTATATACTTTCTTTTCCTTTTTTTTTTGTTCTTTTCAGTAACAGACAGACAACTAACTTCTACTTCATATTCAGAGAAGAACATTTGATCCCAGATCCCAGAATTTTCTTAGAATCCTCCGACATCTTTGAAATTTGAAAAAGATTGCCCCTTTTTAACATTTTTTATTCTCTCTATCCTATAAATTCAAACACCCCCTTTACACTTTATTGACTTCCTAGTCCAAGCCATTTTTGCCAAATTTCAAGGCTTTGATGTTGGCCTAAAAGTTTGAATTGTGTACCTGCTTTCTCTCTTTACCACACGTATATCACGTCATTGAATTATTCTTCTTCATACTATTTACAACCTCTTTCTATTTTGTACCACTTCTCATGGTCTTTTCTTGATAAATATTGGAAATAATCAAATAAGCATATATGATATATTGACATGTGTTCACAAACAAGCCTTCCTAGAATATCTTTCTCCCATGATCTTGTCCAAGCAGATGTTGGACCACTACTCAGCATGTCTGATCAAACAGACTCATCATCATCATCATCATCGCATTTGGGCTCAAATTCTGATTTTGAATTCAACATTAGCAGCAGCTTATTTGAGCATGAATCTTGTTCAGCAGACGAGCTTTTCTCCAATGGGGTACTTCTTCCAATTCATGATAAAGAGAGATTTCTTGCTAACAAAGAAGTCCATAGTTGTCAACCTCGGCCTATTGCTCCTCTTCCTCCTCTTCGTCGTGATAACTCATCATCATCGAAGAAAGAAGCCATGGTTATAAATTCAGATTTGGAGCAAAAGCATGTATCCACGGCGACCAAGTCTTTCTGGGGTTTCAAGAGAAGTGCTAGTCTCGATAATTTTGACAATAAGAAGAGCTTTTTACGCTCGTTACCGCTTCTGTCACGAAGCAATTCAACTAGTTCATTGGACCCAATTCCAAAAAGAACAACGCAGAATAAGGAAGTTCACAAGCACAATTCACAGAAACAAGAATCTATTTCATTGCCAAGGTCATCATCTTTTTCATCTTATACTAAATTGCAGCAGAAGCCTCAGTTGAAAAAGAGTTATGGAGAATCTTTAAATGCGGTTCAGATTAGTCCTGTTTTGAATATACCACCTCCTTACATTTCTAAAAGGGCTCAAAATCTCTTCAATTTTGGTTCTTTTTTACGTGATGGGAAGGATAAAAAGAGCAAGAAATAGTTTTCACTTTGCTTTTCCTTCATTGAACAGATAGTTGGATTTTCACTTCTGTATAGATTTTATGGGTTTAGGTTCAATAATTAGTGGATTTTCCTTACCTGATGAGTCCAGACAAAGATCATGGAAATTTGTAAAGGACCAAGTATTATTGAGCCTAAGAAGATATCTACGAAAGAAGCTAATTGTATTAAGGTATAAAATAAACGCATATGATGAGAAAGAGATAAAGAGGGAGGGATGGAGCCTCATGGAATTGAATTTCCTGCATTTCAAAATGTCACAAGCTTTGGACCAGGAGACACACACAGCATAGTGATTCTAGAGACAATCAATCCTATATCCAATTTCAAAACTTGTTGACTTGTGTGATTGTGAGTAGTCAAAGTGAAATGATAGGTTGCACAAGGCAGAAAATGTAAAATACTCACGATCACACAAGTTAATAAGTTGTAAAATTAAGAATATGATTGATTGTATACACAGCAAGAGGTCCCCCTTCTTTCTAGTTGTCCCAACGTTGTTTTCCTTTCAATTTCTCTTCATTATATAGGTTGGTAGGTAGGTTACTTTTTGTTTAATAAGCCGCTTTGTTGTCTATGTAAATCCTAATGTACATATAATTTTCAATTGGTTGTTTCTTTATGAGAGAAGCTTTTTGCTCTCATAAGTTTTGTTCTTATTATAAGATTAAAGACAAACCCCGGCTTGAATTATGGGGTGGGTTTGAAAATACAAATCTTCAATGAAATGCCTTTTCAGAACTGTTCTGTATTTTTTTTTATTTTTTTTTTTTGAAAAGAGAACTGTTCTGTATCGACTTTAGCTTTTCAACTAATCTAATCATGACATTTTCTTGGGTTTCTTTTCAAACTTTCAAACTGGGCCAGGCTTGAATTCGACTAGATGCCTTTCCCTATGATGTACCAAAAAATACCACATTTATTTCAAAAGCCCTTGCTTTAACCCAAATTTTCTGGACATATAGAACTATTCATTTATTTCACTGATGTAATATGACATTCCAATCTAAAAAAAAAGATGGTCATGTTCATGTAGAAGAACAAATAGGAAAAACAAATATTGACGAATACTATTATGTTAGTAAACTTCATTTATAAATGAGTTTTTAACACACAAAAATTATAAAGGTGTGCTTCATTGGATTTATTAATAGAACTAATTGAGAGTACATTTATTTCAAAAAATTTGATTCACTATTCTCTTCTCCATTAACATGATGGTACCTCACTTTTGCAACCTTTGATGTCCTAAGCATTCGGTTACCTAAAATTGAGAGTACAAATTCTTTGCCAATCAGCTCTAATGAAAGAAAAAAGAAAAGAAGAAGAAGAAGCGAAGAACAAATCTTTGATCGAAAATTCAAATGTTCTAGTAGTTGTGGGTTGTTGTTGTTTTTTCCCCCTTTACCATATGAATTTTAGAATTTGAAATAAATACCACATTTATTTCAAAAGCCCTTGCTTTAACCCAAACTTTTTGGACATATAGAACTATTCATTTATTTCACTGATGTATTATGACATTTCAATCTAAAAAAATAAAGACGGTCATGTTCATATAGAAGAACAAATAGGAAAAGCGAATATTGAAGAATACTATAATGTTAGTAAAACTTCATTTATAAATGAGTTTTTAACACAGAAAAATTATTAAGGTGTGCTTCATTGGATTTATTGCAATAATAAATGTAGTAAAAAGAATATTAGGCAATGATAATTTTGATTCACTATCCTCTTCTCCATTAACATGACGGTACCTCACTTTTGCAACCTTTGATGTCCTAAGCATTCGGTTACCTAAAACTGAGAGTCCAAATTCTTCACCAATTAGCTCTAATGAAAAAAAAAAAAAAAAATGCAAAGAACAACCTTTGATCGAAAATTCAAATGTTCTAGCAGTTGTGAGTTGTTGTTGTTTTTTTTCCCCCTTTACTGTATGAATTTTAGAATTTGAAATAAAGAACAAAGATTTGCATAATATATAATCATATTGGGACAAGACATATAATATACTTATATTACAAATAATCTTTATTTTCATTATCCACGTCATCTTTGCCAAATAGAATAAACAATCTAAAAATTGCGACCCTAATGCATATAATAATAATAATAATTGTAAAGGCAGATTTTTGGATCCTAAGCCCAAAAGGTCAAAGGATTAGGGTGCAAAGAGCCTAATGCAATGAATTTGTAGAGAATGAGTTGAAAACTAGGCTTTGATGTTGGAGACAAAGTCCACAATGGATTAGAGATGATAATAACACAATGATAGCAAGTTCCATACAAAGAAATTCTTCCTCGGCAAAGTCCGAGGATAATTGTTCTTGATTAAGATTCTCTTAGACTTGATTACAATTACAGTTCTTTGTGCTATCATCCCCCTTTTTGCAATTTCTCAGATGCCCTTTTTGTAATGGGATTTTTCTTCTTTATATTACCCTCCTTTGCTCCATTTCAACCCTCCACATGTAGATCAGATGGTTGACTCCTTTTCTTGTCCCATCAGCACCTTCCTAAAGTCTTTAGAGATAGTTGTAAGGTTGAATCCCACTATTCAGGTATCATCTTCACATAAATGTGGCCAGAGAATTAGCTATAGAGTATTTAATGTGGTGGTTGCAGCTTTCCCTCAGATATTTCTTATTTTCCTCTTACTTTATCCCCTCCTGATACTTATCCCTACCAGCAGAATTGCCCAGAATGTTACTCCTGAGAAATTACGAAAAGGGAGACGGTAGCACAAAGAACTATAATTGTAATCAAGTCTAAGAGAATCTTATTCAAGAATAATTCTCCTCGGACTTTGCCGAGGAAGAATTTCTTTGTATAAAACTTGCTATCTTTGTGTTATTATCATCTCTAATCCATTGCGGACTTTGTCTCCAACATCAAAGCCTAGTTTTCAGCCCATTCTCTACAAATTCATTGCATTGAGCTCTTTGGGCCCTAATCCATTGACCTTTTGGGCTCAGGATCCAAAAAGCTGCCCTTACAATAATAATAATAATAAAAGTCCTTTCTAAAACATTTAACTAAATATAAAAGTCATTAAACATTATAAGAATAACTCTTTGTTTGCTTGTAGGTAATACAAATGTATGATTATATGAGTATGTTCTCTATTGTTTTAATTACTTTAAATGACAATCATTTACCTCCTCCTCTATTATATCAGGGAAAAAATGTTTTAGGTTTTAATTATTTTTTATTAATTATGATCAATAAATCACAATAATCATTCAAAAATAGTTACAAACCATATATAATATGAAGTCCACAAGTATGAGAGTAATATTCAAACCGCACAAAAATTTACACTAAGGTCTGTCTTCTTTTAATTTTTCTACTTCATTTTTTACTATTATTCTTATTTTGTCAATTGGATTTCATTGTTTTTGTAAAAGCCATATTTACTCTACACTATATTTAATTATGAAGTTTCTAGGGTATGTCATATATTTGATGGCCAATTTAAATGATTTCTTGACAAAATTTTGTTTGAATAATTTGATAAGTTATGTTATATATCTTTGTTTATTGTTTTATTTATTTTTAGTAATGGTAGTTTACTAACTTATGTGGTAAGAATTTTCTTTTGACGATTCACAAAATGATCCTCAACAAATTATTATTATAAAATTATTATTTTCAAATAAGTTTAACTACGAAATGATCATTAATAATATTCTCATGCATCGTGTGTGTCTGCGACTAATATAGTATAAAACTTGACTACAATTCTTCAAGTGCAATACATCAAGTATCTAATTAAATTCAGACACATAATTGTATTAAATTTAATTTTTCTTAAAAAAGATGACACTATTTACGTCTTATTCATCAATAAAGATTTGTAAATAAATATGGTAAAAAAATTTCTAGGTTGTAGCTAATAACTACAACTTCCACTAAAAGAAAATAACATGACTACATATTTTGAAAATCTAATTATTGCGTTGCATGTTTTTTATGTTCTTAACACGTAGGTTAAATTTTGTGTCAATCAGATGTTATTTAATATTTGATTCATAAACTTATTTTTTATGTATAATTTTAGACTTCAAAAACTTAAAATTTAAACATTTGATTGATAACATAACTATTGATCTTTGATCTTCTTGAAATTTTGCAAGCATAGAGGATATAAGAAAAAATGTAATCCAATGATGGATTTGTCAAAATTCATATAAAAAAAATATTTAGTGGAGTTGTGGACATTAAACTACAACCAAGTTTGTAGCCAAATTTTGTCCAATAAATATCTCAATAACCTTTTGACAATTGGTGACACTTGAATTTATATAACTTTTGTTGTAAAACTTATAGTATTTCTATCATCATTCTTATGTCATAATGTAGTTGAGGGTGTTTTGCAACAAGGGCCAAAAATGCAAGAACAGCTCAAATTTCCCTTTGAGCTTTTTAGAAGTGATTATTTGTGAAGAGTATCAAGTCCAAAATTCCAATATTTAGTGTGAATAGAGGCTAATGATGCTTTAACAAGGGAGAAATCAAAATGTCAATAATAAAAATACTGAAAAATGCATAGAAACATAACAAGTCCGAAATTTCGACTTACAGTCAGTAAGAAGAAGAAACTGATAGAGGTTGTAAGGAAGAGAGAGAAGGTTTCCATGTACCCATATTTCCACCCTAAAGCTTTGGAATTGTGAGAATGTCTCCTAACTAATGAACTTTTACTATAAAGTTTAATAACAAAAGTGCAAAAAAATGTATAAAAACAATAGGTTCGAAACTTTGACCCATAATCAGGGAGAAGAAGAAATTAAGAGAGGTTGTGAGGAAGAGAGAGAAGGTTCCCTTATACCCATATTTCCACCCCCAAGCTTTGGAATTGTGAGAATATTAGTTGGTAGAACAAGTTTTTGCTCTAAAGTTTCAGCTCTAAGGGTAAAACGTGGTTGGTTCCTTTTGAATCTGATTGGGGCATTTTGTATTAAGTTTGGGGTGCCTTTAGTGACTAGTTTTTGGTTAATAAAAGAGGCTTTGAACCGCCCAAGGAATCAATCAAAGAGGGTATGGTCAAATTTGCTTTGATTGGGCAAGAGGGTTGGCTTGCTTTTTGCATAAGTTGGGAAATAAAGTGGCCTAAATTCATGGACTAGTGTTTCCTAGACATGACAGGTCCTTGGAGGCTACATTTGGTTGTTGTAGCATACAAGGCTAGCCACTTAGGGCTAGCTATGTGTTTTAGACAAAAAAAAGTGTAGAGTAGAAAAGTTGAGTCACAGTCAGCAGGAGTATAAAAGCTCTTTTAGGGTAAAAATTTTGAGTACAAGACCTCCTCCATGAGCTTAAAGTGCTACTAGTATCCCTTGTCCACTTGCTAGCATATATGGGCTAGGCTTATACAATGGGTCCAAAAGAAACCAACCCATACCTCCAAACCACATTTCCTCAATTTCTTCAATATGTTACATGGGCTTAGGTTATGCTTAAAAAGAATAAATATAATACACATACATGAAATGGGCTTGTAGAAAAAAAAAAAATGTGGCGTGAAAATGGTTGTGGGTGCCTTTTTGTGCTATTAAGCTAAGACTTTTTGCAGAGGGTAGTGAAGTGGGCTTGGCTCTTTTTGCGGTATTCCCCTTGGAATCAATCTGTACACAAGACCAAACACTCCAAACAAAGAGAAATATATATATATATATATATATATACACACACTTATATGTATATAGTAACAGCAAAATAACTCATAGTCTGAGACTATTAACAGTAGAAATAAATAGTAATAACAACAAACATAATAACAAAAGTAAAAGGGTTCTCCGCAAGATATATACTAAAAAGAGCCCAAACTCCAACCCACTTAACCTTATTACCTTACAAGGCTATAAAGTTATGTAGTTTGCAGAATGGATCAAAATAACTATCCTATTGATTGAGATGTCAGAGAGGATGGTTTTGTATGAGGGAGGGAAAAGGCTACTTAGTGATGCATGTTAAGTTTGCCATGTATATTCTAATTTCTCAACTCTCTATTCTCTTTTACGTTTCACTTTCTTTTCCCATTTCTCTCTTCTTTCACTTTCAACTCCATGCTCTAATTCTCTTGGGTACTGTGTTTCTTCACACCATTGTTTATGTTTCTCTCCGTTGTTTAATGATATCGTGTTCTTCTCTCATTCTTGTTGCCGTTTTTTCTAGTTCTAACAATCTTGTCCTCATATTCATGGGTACTATTCCTTTTATACCTAAGATCAAGCCCAAGTGATTTCCCTTCTTTACCCTTGTTTTCACCAACCATTTTGTCCTAAGCATTCAACCAATACCTACAACATACCGTTCTAGCCGTGTGCAGGTGGGCTCACTACCTTCTAGTTGCTAGAAGTGGGTTTAGTCCTACTACTTGCTTAGCGACGAACTTCTTTCCACTTTTGGGCAAAAGCCAATTTGACCATAATACTATTATCTTTCTCTTTCCCATAATGGAAAACCCTCATTAATCTCTGTACTCTCTAACATGCATCAGATGGTTCCCACCAATTTTTTACCCATTTTGGTAAAGATGCTTTCTTAGCAAAGCATCTCCCAAAAGGAGTCTTGACAGGATACCAAAACTAGGTCTTTTCCCCCCTTTATCAAACCACACCCTTTGTTCCTCTTTAGCCATGGGCCCTGCCTCCCTTGCATTGGCTAGGTTTCAGGTTGCCTTTTCTGTAGCTTTTGATTTTGTCTTGCTTCTTCATGTGCCTCTTGTTGCTATGGTGTTGTCTTGTTTCTTCATGCGTTTCCTGCTGCTGTGGCTTTGCACAATTTCACCTTGCTTTCCCTTTGCAGAATTAGAATTCATTTTTATCCATTTATGCAAGCGCATTATAGGCTTTCTACCATATATTGGATTGGGCTTGTTGACCCCTTTTGCTTTTATTCACTATATTGAGTTCGGCCTGTTAATTCTTTTACTTTATTTTCTCTTTATTTATTCACTACATTGGGTTAAGTTTGCAAACCCTTTTTACTTTCTTTTCTCTTCATTTATTCGCTACATTGGGTTGGGCTAACGGTCCCTTTTTCTTTCTTTTCTCTTCCTTCAGTTCTGTTGGTACTCACTCATTGGGCTCTATTTTATTATCAAAATACTCAACTTTTTTAGGCCATCACTTAGACCTTATTTATGCATTATCTTCTCTTTGGACATTTAAAATATGGCCCGATTACTTGACATTATATATAGGAGTAAATTTCTAGACAATAGAGGAAAAATGTAAAAAGAATTGAACAAAATTCACATTTCTGGTTAGGAGAAAATTTTTACTGTAAGATGAAAGAGCAAAGAGCAAAAGTAGCATATATACTACTAGTGGCTGCATATTAATGCAATTTCCTTTTTTGGCTAATGTTACTGTCCAAAGCTCTTTGAGGACTTTGATTATTCTCCTAGGTGCGTGTAATGCCCCCAACCCACACACATTCCAAAATGCTGGTTAGAAGTTTTGAATCCAAAACCTCATGAATCTCATGAGACCTAGAGAACTACTAGGTCAATCTCTCGGGGTTGAACATATTAATGTAATTATCTCTTGTAGTTGTCTCAAATCTCAATTCTTGGAGACGCATCTTCCAAACAAGTGGACCTTTAGGTGGCTTCTATAAAAGCAATGTCCTTCACTGCTTATCAGATGTAGGAATCAGTAATAACCAGTTTCCTGGTAAGGGAAAATTTGATTGGCTATACAAACAAGTATTTACAAACTACTGTGTATACATTCTTCAAGAGGAAAAGGGATCCTCTCATTAGTGTGAAGTGGGGCAAACTGTCAACTCACTCTTGATCACTCGGGTGTTATATGATCCACAAAATCCACACTTATGATACAACCAGTGGAAGCTAGAGCTGCCCTTTCTATCACAGTCGTTGCAGAGTATATCCTGGATGGCCATATGAACATTTTAGTTAGCATTTAGACCAGGAGCTGTAAACAGAATGTAAATTAAATTTGCTAAATGGAACCTCTTTCATTATCATAATGATGCATCACACAAGTTGTATGAGGTGTGTCTACCAGTTCATTTTTCTGAAAATTCAACTCAACTAAACCTTAATTCCAAACTAATTTGAACTGTCTGAAAATTTATATTATTGGAGTAAAGAAAAAAGGTTATAATAAGATTTGCTTCAAATTTCTAAGACTTTGCGATCCAAGTGTACCCTCCAAACTGGACAAAAAGTGTAAAAAGGAAATCTGATGTTGAAAGAAAAGTCTTTGCATACTAAAGGTAAAGCATGGTATACTCTAGAAGGCCAACTAAATCAAGATCGTCTAAAATTGCAAATCACATGGACTGGAGATAAACTTGCTGCCAAACATCATTAAAAAGAAAAATGATACTTCCAAACAAATAAAATCTTTCCAGCACATGAATGACTTCCATAAAGACAGAGCTAAAGTCATTATCCTTCCCTTCCAAAGGAATCTGATTATCAGTCTCCCTGTAGAACTAAATGCAACAGTTTTATCTCATTCACTTGCTCTCATTTTTTTACTCTCTCTCTCCCTCTCTCTATATATGTGTGTGTGTGTGTGTGTGTGTTTATCTACATCCATGTTTATGTGTGTGTAAGATTTAGAAGCAGGGGTACCTGACAACGATCCCTATATTCCTCTGGAAGCTCCTCAGCCGCCAACAATGCGTCAAGCATGCCAAAGTAGACCTGAGTTGGCATTTTGGTTATAAGAATTTATTTTTTATTTTAAAAAGCACTAAGTTGGTATAGAAAAGACTGAAGTAAGATGCTTCTGATATTCTTCTGCAGGTACATGACAAAGCACCTTTGAGAATCATTTTTTCCCCACACAAAACACTGTGCCTATGCAGAACCATACTATACACTATTCAGAAACACTCAAAACAACATCAGATTAACAAAGGGGCGAAAGTCAAAAAGAGAATTAATTTTATAGTTCTAACGCAAAATTGTAACATACAATGGATTATCAGATATTACATTAAATTGAATACAGTACAGAAATTTGACACAATGATTAATGAGCCCTATTTATTGACACTGATGAATTATAGACTTTGTATGGTAGAAACTGAAACTGACTTGCTTATTGATGCATTACATCCTTAAATGCAAATAATGCCATGAATGATGATAATAATATATAAATATATAAAAAAAATTCTAGGGCTGACATGGGAGCTGTTCTATTTTATATACATATATGCACACATACATGTGCATGTGCGTGTGACATTTTCATCACCTTTTGTACTAATATATCAAGTATACATTTACCATCTGCAAGAAATACAAACAGTTCTTATACAAGTCTCAGATAAATTATCCTACTAGACATCCACATGGAAGAAACTTTGAATCGGCTTGTGAACACAGCACCATGTTAGTGCTGAGATCAATATAAATGTATACTCATTCTTGATAACAATTAAGGGTAAATTTGTTAAAAGAGCGATAGTAACAATATTGGAAAATATGCTAATTGGAGAAATTAACTTCTTGTTTCTTGAAGATTGAAAGAACGAAGAATCCAATTCTAAAATAGGAATAGAACTTCATTCATTGCCATGTTTTCCCCAAGTAACCAACAGGTCACCAATTTCAGCACCATATACCAGATAAATACATTTTTAACATATTAATAATAGAAACCTCAGTCAGGTGGTAATTGAAAGGGGGAAAAGTTCTCTTACCGCCATATCTCCTAAAGATTTGCTGCAGATTGGACAAGTGTAATGACTGCAAGTGTATGCCTAAGAGAACAAAACAAGGTTTGAGATTAAAATCAACCACTTCTATCCAATTCTTTTCAGGACAGACAAAAAAGATGAAAAAGTCAAAAGGACAGTTTGGCAGAACAAAAGTGTGGGATAGACAGAGACCTGAAAGCAAGCTGAATGCATATAATGACCACAAGGTAGACCTCTGACTGTATCACTTGATGTGAATAAGAAGTCGCAGCAGATTGGGCAGTTTGTTTCTAAACTTTTCTCCAGACACTTGTGGTTCACTAACTTTATTCCCAGGCAACAATTGCATGTCATGCAATGAAAATAATCTATTCCAAGACCTCTCCCAAGACGGCATAAATTGCAGAATGGGCAGTGATATACAGTCCTAAAGCAAGCAAAATAAGTCACTGTTTTTGTACAAGCACACAGTGTAATGAACCCCAAAATTTAAAAGCCAAGGTTTGAGAAATCAAATTACACAGCTCAATTGTTGTTTTTCACAAAAAAAAATTATCAACTGGAAGTCACTAGCGTTAATGTGAACAATAATTTTAATTCTCAATTTTCCATTTAAGTTACAAACAATTTTTACATTATTTTGTATCCACTTATAAGCTCTTAGGCCAGGATAGTTTAGCCCAGTAAACCTTTTTGTACCAACCATTGTGTAAAGCATTTTTGTATAAGTTTAGAAGGGAAGAAAAGACACAAATATGAACAAAAGAACATTCTTTATATTAGTTTCCGGAAATCTCTTCATCTTTTATCCAAAAATTACAGAGAAAAGGATAAAAGAGAATGATTCCACTGTACTTTAACACCGTTGTAATTTTTGGTTTTTTTAGCTGGCTGAATTTAAATGCTTTTGATAATTATTAAGTTAGAATCTTAAATTTCCAATAAGAACTCGTGTACCTTTCATCATCAAAAAATTTACATATATTGCAATAATACTTGGCCATGGAAAATTCATTGCATGAAGGTGTCGAACATATTGGCCCAACTGCTTGAATGTTCAAGCAACGCATGCACATCATTTCTGATGTTGCTTTCCTGCAATTATAAAACAGAACATCAGAAATGAATGATTGATCCTTTTTTTTTTCTTTTTCTATTTTCTTGGTAAGCAAAATACGTAAAAAATATCACCTATCCATAGAATGATCGCTCACATTGTCATGGCAAAATCTACATGTAAAAAACTTGCCACAACAAGCAGCACGCAGTTTGCAGTTTCTTTTGTAATGCTCACACCCAAACACTCGTTTCTCAGGATCTCGGAATGATGGTGAGCATTCCACATCTTCACCATTAGAAGTTTCCCCAGCTACTGATTTTGGCAACTTCTGCTGAGCTGCTATCCAACGACTAAAAATGAACCAGGAAGTAATAATAATCAATGATTCGTGACCAAGAGATGAAGCACTTTAAATTCCATGAACTGGTTATTTATATCAGACTGAATATGAATAAAACCTATTTGAAAATCTCTAAATAGATTATTAGCGCATTTGAGCTAACCTAGTCATAAGATTCTGAACAAGATACGCCTTCCTCCTAGGATCAAGAGTCGAGTCCTGATAAACCTTTCTGATCTCTGACTCAAGCTCATTTTGATTCATACGGAAAATATCCTTCCAACCAGGCTTGAACATCTGATCACTCTGGTCCAGACTTTCTTGATATTCTATACCGAGAACAGAAAACATTGAAATCAGTTCAAGCCATTACACCAAAAAAAATTTGCACTTGACACATGACTGAGCACAAGAACAACAATAAACATATAAACATGTGAACTTGAAACTATGCAGTTCTCAGCAGTAACAAAATAAAAACCTCTTTGATAGGTGCTGGTTTCCAATGTTTCAGTCTCTGAAGTTGACCCTGGACTTCCTTTCCAACACTCATTAAGCCATTCATTGAACATTGTGTTTTTGGTTGCCTGTTTCCATGTGTCCATCATTTTGTTCTGTTCATCCTGAGTAAGTGCAGAAGTTACCCATGGTAACATCGATTGTAGCACTTCAGCACCTGTAGTCCCAATTATGCGACCCACTATTTTGTCTTGCTCCTCCACAGAGAAATGTCTGCCAAACAATGGCCACAGCTCAAGTTCTTCCCTGAAAATATGCTGATCCAATGTCACTCTTATTGATTTGCACATTCCTTGAAGCTTAGTAGCTAGCTCGTTGTACTTCCTAACAGAATCACTACCATGGGCAGAAGAAAATCCAATGTTATTTCCAGCTAAATCCTCTGTCTTATGTGCCTTCTGCAAGCTTTCAAGAAGTTGTGAAAGCTCATGAAGAACAGAAGATATATCTTCAAAAAATTTCTCTTCCTGCTTATGGTCTAGTGTGTATGAGTGACTCACATTATGAAGTGCTTCCTTGGATTCCAAGGCTGGAAACACAATATCATCTTCAGCATTACTATGAGCTCTATATAAGCCCCACAACAGACGAAATCTTCCAATGAACTGCCGAAAGAATGTCTCATCACAGTCACTAAGCTTTCCAGATTCAATGTCTAAATACTCCAAGTCTTTGCGTATGGCCTTATGAAATTTAAATATGTTATCAATCGGTCGTTCTGCACACCCAATATCAGAAGAGCTATTTTCTGTTTCCCAGACAAAAAGACTGGAGTTAAGAGATGGGGCAGAAGAGCTGAAAGACAAGGAACGTAAAGACTTAGCAGTAGAAAGAGAACCCAACCCTAGATTATTATTGTTTACACCTAAACCAGGTACACAACAAGTTTGATCACTACAACATTGTTTCTGGACATTGAAAGTCTTTGAAGGTGGGTCAGGAGCATTGCCATTCCTGCATAACACTGATACATTATGTTTGAATGGCCTTTTGATTGCATCTGCTTCAGCTGATATTGGGCTGTCTTTAGCAGACAATGTGGAAGCACGTGCACAGGATGATCTATCAAAATTTTCTTCAATATCAGCAAAAGTTTTAGCAGGGCAGCAACCAGTTGCATTTGGAGACAAGCACAATCCTTGGTTACGAGCCTTGCAAGCCCAACCAGAAAAGAGGGTTACCAGAGCTTTATCTGGTGCTGGAGCTGAATTAAAGAACCACTCATTGTCAGGTTTATACTATGTAATTATAAATTTGTTGAATATTATTTGTTTAATATTCTTTCTAGAAGCAACTATATAGGAAACAGATGTAGAACCTGCCAATTGCATGTTTTCGAGGAATTTGCAAGCTTCATCTTCAGTCAATGATCCTACCAGCCATGGCAAGACGCGTTCAATCAATTTCAAGGGCATCACGCATAAACTTTGATACAAAAGTTCTCGCTGTCTTTTGATGCTGAAGTTCTTTCGAGCAAGTGGAAGAACCTAGATATGTGGGTAGGTCAGCAGAGATCTTAAAGAGTCAATGGGGATGTTTAGTATTATAAGTTTCTAGTCATGCAACCCTGATTAAGCCATTTACTGAATAATGGTAAGGCTTCAGATACCATCTTTTGTTAGAAACAGGAACATAAAATACATTTTATCAACCTCCCATGAGCTACTGATTACTGTCATGTATTATCATACTGCTTAACTTCCACAAAGGCCCAATTACTACAATTATTGCTGCATAAACTCACAGCAGTTACCAAGCATCCCCAGAATAGCTTATTACATCAATAGGGAACTCACCTGAACTTCCTCATTGTGGAAGTGCCGCTGTGTAGTTTCCATAATATGATCAGCATGTGAGCATAATTTTGCATAAAACTCAGAAGCTGAAGTTGAGGTTTCTCCTGCACTTTGTATACTTTCAATCAAATACCTAAACTCATTGAATTGGCTTTCTTCTTCCGCATGCTCCTGGAAAAACGAAAATTCTCCATCTACCGCGGGAAATATAACCTTGTCCTCAGCAATACTGCAACCAGATGAAGAAAAGTGGGGTAAATTATTGTGCTGCAGCAGTGCCAATTATTAAACTTCCACTCCAGCAAACCTCTGGCACAAAAAAAAAAAAAAAAAAAATGCAAAAGTAGGTCATATTTTAGTTTCATGGTGAACATATGAATGAGGCAGACCAGTTCTGAATCAAATTACCAATGGAAAGATTATTGACAATCATACAGAAGATTACTTCCGGAGTGCAGACAATTACACCATCAGAGGTAGTAGATCATTCTTTAAATGGAACTTTGGCTTGAGCATTGTTTTCTTTCTAATTTTCCCTTGTCCCTCTATTGACATCTTTATAGTTGAAAATTTGGAATAAACATGCCAAAAAAGGATTATACCAGCATAATTAGCACCCAATAATGAGGGAGCATTGGAAAAAAAAAGGGGGGGGGGGGGGGGCACAGAAGAGAATGAAGAAACAGAGGCCCTGACAGTAACTAGAGCAGTAAACACATTGATATTTATAAACACAATCCCTACCCCCTACCCCACCCCCATGCACAACCAAAGAAAGAAAATGAAGCTTTCATTACATTAAAGTAAAGAACTAGTACCCTAATATGTCAGCTGCATGATAAAATGATAAGTGGATACCTGTGAAAGATGCAAACCTCAGCAATAAATTGCAACCTCTCATTGAAAGCTGATAGATTAGTGAAATCTCCAGAAAGTTGTATCTTCCTAGCCTCCTTGGCTATCTCATTCAACTCTCTTTTAATAGCATTATGCCAGAGCAATATTTCATTTATTGGATGTGTTCCAGTGGTCTCTGAAACATCAGTAACTGACTCTAGATATTTCCTTTTCCCAGTCCTGGTAAACTCACAAGCACAGTTTACTTTCTTTAGTTGAGAAGCCAATGTGCTTGCATTAGAATCTAGGCAACTTCGGAGTTGAGGATTGTCTACATAACTTCCAGCTGTGTTAGTGCTGCTCCTCCCTTCCACCCAGGTAAAAATGACCTTCAATAGCCAAGAGTTGTTGTCAGACAAATGTACCTAGCAAATCGTATACAGAAATAATTAAATGCTCTGAAACCGAAAATTCACCTCTTGAAGAAGCTTTTCCGCTGGGACTATCTTGTTTAAGCACTTCCGCAGATCCTTATATTCATCGGGTGAAATGGAGGTTGAAATCCATGGAAGGAACTCTGCCATCATATTCACTGGAATGCTGCACAAGAATTGCCAGACCAAAGATGCCTGCTCTTCAAGCGAAAACTTTTCAATAACCAAGGGGAAGACCTAGCATAATGAAAGAAAACAGATTAAAAGCAAAACAGGAATATATATATATATATAGGTAAAGAGATATTTAAAGAGTTGACATTATTTCTACGCTAATATTGGTAAAAATTACTCTCAGCCCTATGGCTTAAATACATTTGAAGGGAATATATGTCAATATCTTGACAATATTGACACATATTCCCAGTCATAGGTGATAGGACACACTATTCAAGCATGCAATGCAGCAAAAGACACAACAAGGACATGGCAACAAATCTTGATCTCCATGGATATCAGCTTACTTCCATTCCTTTTTTGGCAGTCCTCTCTTGAATACTTATCTGAACTTGTGCAACACCCTCTTAGAGCCCTTTAAAAAACAAAATTGTCCCCCCCTCCCCCAAAAAAGAAACCCTCAAAATGCTGAAAACCTTGATCTCTTCAATCTTAAAATTAAATCTCTCCTATCTATCTATCTACCTATATATAATAAAATTTATTATTTTCTTTATAAAACTTGCCGAGATTAACATTTCATTAAGAAAGTAGCCATTTCTGGCATTATAGACAGTTTTCAAGGAGTTTCAATGCTGTGGCTAATTATGAATCCTATCCAAAAGAGACAGCTACTACATCAAAGATTTTGGAGTTTCACAAATTCAATCACAAATGTGCATGGGTATATATTTGCTATGTATAGTACTTTAAAAGTCTTCCAAAGTCCCATCAACTAGATATTGTAAACTGGTGTTTGCAAAATGAGAAATTTTGAAGTTGGGTCTTCAAATTATTCGTGGCATTTTTCTGCCGGTAAAGGGATGGGGATTACCACCAATGTGAGTGTTTGTGTCTTTCACATGAAAAGATGGTCCTTAATAACTGCCCAAACAATGTCAGCTCTGGATAATGATAATAAAAGGGTTAAATAAGTCGGACACAGACATATAAAGTAATATTCGACTCCAAAATCAATCTTGGAAAAAGAAAAGACAAACTTTATACATGGTTTTTTTCTCTCCTCAGTCCACAGAAACAGATCTAGTATATTTTCTGTAAGGCATGCACTTGATAACCAAATGCAACGTATGTGAACCACCAGTAAGAGAATGATTGGACACCAAAACTTCAAATTGTTGGGTTGATAAAATACGCCCTAGTGCTCTCCCACCATCACTCCACACGCAGCTACAGATTTTATTTATTTATTTTTGGCTGGAAGTGGTACACCTCTTGTACCTTATCATGTGTAGAAACTATATATTGCAATTATATATATATTGTAATCCTATTGGATATCACAGCTTTTAAACACTGATTTTCATCTCATGAATGGTCCAAAACTATTATCAGTACAAAAGTTTACTCAAACAAGAGTCTGAATACACAAACCAGAATGCAAAAAGCAGCAAATAAAGCTGTACCTGCTCCTCTTCCTTAGCCATGTGCTGGCTAACTGATGTCTGTAGAGCTCCTGTACAGGAAGCTAATTCCCTTGGAAAAATTTCATCATTTTGTGTGCAAGAATTTAGTAGCTCAAATAGGTGATCAAAAAGATTACTTTCACCCTTGTGTTCAAGGGAATACGTTTGTGCTACATTCTTCACACGTATGTCAAGAGCCGGAAAGATTACCTGCAGTTTTAGGATATCATGCCATGACCACTTTTATATATAGCATAACAAAAGATAAAGACAAAGTCACATCATCCATGTAAAAGGATCCACTCCATTTGAAATTGATCCATCTCATGGTTTAGATTTGATAATACATATCTAAAGGTGTATCTAGTGCTACATCATTTGAGAAGTGAAAGTATATACACGAAATAAAATCTTAACCATGAAATGGAATGTCTCCATTTCAAGTGAAACGGAGGTGATCGTGTTCCATCATTAAAATGTTGCAATGAATCATAGTAGATTCGGTAACCATCTTAATAATAATAATAATAATAATAATGACAACAATTTATTATTATTATAAAAATTTGTCTTTAGGACGACCTCAAGAATTAGAGTTTTCCTAATGTCACTTCACACAAAAACAGCAAGCAAGTGGCAGTTGGTGAAATTTTAGATTTTATAAATAAGATTTTATGGCCTTAGATGTTCCATTGCAGCCTATAGAACCATGAAAATGTCATGCAATGGAGAAACTCCAATAGGGAATACTGCATAATCGTACTCTACAAGTAAAAATCAAGACTTTATTGCCATCAATAATATATTATTTTGATTTAGATGATAACAGCTGTTTATAAGAATGATTTTCCTATAGATGCTTACATACGTTAAAACTTAACATTCCAAAAATCAATATAATGTATGTATATGTCAACATATCAATTACTAGGATTTGTCTACCAAAAACGGATTGAACACGGCTAGTGGGCCCTACATTGAAAATATTTGAAGAAAAAAAAATTCAAAGTGGTACACAATTTTTTGATGAAAAAAAAAAAAAAAAAATCATTCCACAATACCAGAGATATTCTTTTAGGATTTTCTGTGATAAAAAAGGGGCACATAATAAGCCCTTTTTGAAAATCTGTTGATTCAGTATCATACTTTTAATACTTCTAGATTGGTCTTTTTGATGAACTTAACAAGAAGAAAGTAATTCAGCTTGCTCAGTTTCTCCAAATGATTTTTGAATCATTTGAATATGCTGTCTTCGATACAAGCTTCAGACATGTATCCTTGACATGCGCTCAAGGAAAGAATTTAATTATGTAAAGAAAAAAAAAAGATTTATCTATTCTACCAATTGCAAGGGCGTTTCCAACAGCAAGTTTTGTTAAAAGGTTAATATACATCCAATGGGAGATCAACCGATGAATGATTATCACATCGAGAGAGAGAGAGAGAGAGATAAAAGTTAAAAATGCATTACGTTAAAAAAATTTATTTATTTTATTACTTATATTAATTAAAATTTTCCAATTTACTTTTCCTGTATTTTAGTCTTCACACACTTTGACTAAGATCCTATCTCTGCTACTGTTCATCGATGCACCTTTTTGGAAAATTTGAATGAACCACTATCTAGAGGTGGACAAAATTAACCACTACAGTGTTAAAACGATTCTACGTCCATTTATATTCGATAAGTTATATGATTTTTCATCCAAGAACTTTGGAGAATTTTCTCGGATTCCTTTTTTTTCAAGATTTCCCTCAATAAAATATAAGAAACCAAAAAAAAAAAAAAAGTAAGGAGAATCTCGTATACACAGAGATGCCCACCCAGAATAGTCAGGAAATCTTTCCAGAGATGCCTATCCAGAATAATCGGGAAATCTTTCCTGCTATGTTATGATTCACCAAAAACGCAAACACACTAAAGTAGGTGTTAACAGAATAGGAACTTTTTTCTGTTAAGGTAGCTTAACAGAAAAAGATACAAACTGAAATAATCCAAAGAGTTTTATAGATATATATATTCAGATTACAAATCAATACAATAATCAAACGAACATAAAAGCAAAACTGCAGTAACGATTTTTTTTTTTTTTTGAAAATAGAAAACGCTTTTGCAAAGAGACGAATTATTCTTTAACCAAAAAAAAAAAAAAAAGTCCAGAATTAGGAAAAACCAGAAATAAAATTTTGATAATGCTGAAGGTAGCAATATTAGTATAATTTTCTGTATAATATATACAAAGAAAAGAAAATAATAATTATTTATATATTAATAAAATCATATAAATACATTGAAAAAAAAATTACGACAAAATATCAGGCTCCAAACTTTCCCTCTGTGTCATTCATTTTCCGAGCAAATAAACAAAAGGCAGAAAAAACGAATCATCAAAGAAAATGTACCTCGTCTTCAGCATTGGAGTGGTGCCTGTAAACCGATCGCAGAAAATGGTAGCGCTCGAGCAACGGCCTGATATCGGTGCGCCTCCCCGTGGCGAAGGCCATGGCAGATCGGTGAAGCGCGTCTAGCTCATTACGAATCGCTTTGTGAAAGAACAAGAAAATCAGAATCGGTGAGCTCACCTCCGAGCTCCTCACGCAAACAACAGTTTTCGTAGACGAAGAAGAAGACGAAGGCGAATCGACCTTGTTCACTGAATTCGGTAGCACCGCCACACCTCCCGGCGTCGCCATATCTCTGTCAAAACTTTCTCGGGAAACTTCTCTCTGTTTGGTTTTGTTTCTCAATCTAAAATTTTTGTTTGTTTTTGTTTTTGGTTTCTGTTTATTTTTGTTTGTTTTTGTTTTTGGTTTCTGTTTTTATCTCTCTTAGCTTTGGCTATTTTCAGAGAGGTTTGGTTTGGTTTGATAAGAAAAGAAAGTTTGGGAGAGGAGGGGAAAGGGGGGCCATTTTTATAGTTGAGTCTGTGACACGTGGACAGAGGGGGTGCCACGCTGGATAGTGATGTTTAGCAAGCGGTGGTCACGTGAGGGAAAGTCGCTGACTCGCTGGGCACGAGAATGGCGTGAGAGAGCCTGAGAGAAGAGTGCGGTGAAAAAGCTCTTCAGCTCTGCTGACTGGTGACTTGGCGACAAAAGACCACGGTGAAGAGAAAGTAAATACGGATTACAAAATATCATGATATTTTCAGATAAATGGTAAGTTTACAATAATTTTATAATATCTTTTTTTTATAGAATTTTGACAATTTTATAATAAATTTAGGTTGCACGATATCAATGGTTTTAATCTGAGTTTATCAATTAAATTATTTTCTTATCTACTAGTAACAAGTTATTACATAAAATTTATTGTAAAAATGTCGTAGTATTTTTAATATTTTCACAATAATTAAAAAAAAATAAATGGACACAATAATCTTGTTTTAAATTGAAGAAATGTTATGTTCATAATATTGTCACAACAATTTACTATCTACGATTTTTTATGAAAATAGTACTTCTTTTTTAAATTACAGTGGTTTTGTCCCCAAAAAATTTTGTTGATTTTGGGTAATTTCTTTTTAATTTTCTCAATTTTCATTTATTTATGATAATTATTATAAAAAAATTATTTTAAGATTTTATCTAGTTATTAGGAGAAGAACTATAGAAAAAAATGATAGACCTCTCTAGTGACTAGTGGATATTTTGTGCCATCAATGGGAATGGCAGAAAAAGTAGTGTGGACGAGGTGTAAAAATGTGGAAAAACTTTTTTACCACAATATCAAAAAGCCAACTAGTTGGAGAATGGAATGATCATAGGATTTCCTTTTATCTATAATTTTATTTGAGGAATCAAACATGGTATTCTCTTTTTTTTTTTTTTTTTTTTTTTTTTTGAGAATCAAACGTGGTATTCTTAAAAATATGCTCTTGTGCATGTCTAGGGAAAAAGTTATTCTTAATCTTATATTTGATTTGTTTAGAAATTTGGTGAGACATTTAGGGACGTATAAGCCTAAAACATCTCAAAATTTTACTGGTACTTTAAAACATTAATAATAGCACACCAAAGAGTTCAAATAAAATTAATTAGAGAAAGATATAACTAGGAACATTCATCAGTCAATGCATTGAAGGTTGGAAGTATTTTTCCCACATCACCTACATCATTGGTTTCATGAAAATGTCTTAGATTCAAGAAAAAGCAGCAAATAGATGGATGGAACTCAAATTCACTACTCACATCAAACAAAGAAAAATATTACGGATGAAGTGTTAGACATATTGTCCTTCACGAGGATTCAATAAAGACAACAGGGATTCAAAAAGAAGGCATGTCCATGATCCTCTTCGTATTGCGGACGAGCGTGAATCGCATATTGGCTTGAAGAAAAGCCAACCATTGTGTGATTTTCATAACTTTTCTTCGACCACCACATAGACCCCATTGGTTGGAAGAATTCGATACCAACCATTGTTGTTAACTCCATCGGGGTTGAGTTTGGGGTTAACCTGCCAATTGACCCAACCACGACGAGTCTAGAATCGTGGAACCCACCATCGACCGTGAGGAATACGAGTCATCACCACCAAAGACCGATTGTTCCAGTAGTAGGATCAGTCAAGACCACTTAAAGGTTGGTGGCATTGGTGTGTGGTGACAACGCTTCCAAACTTTGGTGTAGACTCGTTGCATTTGATTGTTATCGCCCTAAATCTCTCTGACCTCTCCAAATTTGGTAGAGATCTCACCATATCTGGTGGGATGTCGCTATATCTATGAAAAACGACCATATCAAAGGACGAGAACAGAGAATTGAAGGTGATTTCGGTTGGATTGGTCCAAGATGAATTGCATAAGAGTAGAAGCACCATTCAACTGATCTAATTGGTTTCTGGATTTGAAGACCTATCGTCCAATTGATTGATCGGATCAGTTGGTTTCCGGTTCGGCTCACCTCGATTTGGACAGTATAGTCTTGGATACACTACATATGACTATGAGTATATAAAGACATATGTATGTCAGTTATAAATTTTGTCCCCTTAACGTAAATCCCAGCTTTGCCATTATTTCGATCAGTATTAATGTTTATGTCGGTACAATAAAACTAATTCAAATTGTTGAATTTTTTATTTTAAAAAAAACTTATAAATCATGTTATTTAAGTTGTTGGATTGGGATAATGCACTTAGACTTATATATGGGTTTATAAAAAATGTGGATTTCAAATTATATGTTTATAAACATATAAATAAATACATACAAAATATATATATGTGTGTTTGAGGTATATAAATAGTGGTAATCCGAAAAACTGTACACCAATATTAACTGATATTGAAATATTCTATTTCTCTTCTTGTACGGTGTGGGCTATCTTGGGTTGGTATCAATCAATGCTTGAACAATTGTGGGTATAAAAATAATATCACACACTTTTTTCTTTTTCTTTTTTTTGAGAATAAGGCTGTGATTTTCATTAAAGAAAAGACAAATTGGCTTGAAATGCAGTTTGAAGGTATGGAGGAACATCCTTCATCCACACTAGATTAAGAGATTTGCAACATTAATTAGTAGCATGTTTAGTAAGGTTATGGGTTACAGAATTGCATTAATGTCATACATGTGAAAAAAATGAGAGAACTATAAAAAAATAAAAAAAAAAGAAGTTAGAACATAGCATAAAATATCTTGCATTCCCCCCCCTCCCCAAAAAAAAAAAAAAAAGTTGTTCCATCAACACTCAAAAAGGGAAAATGATTTCCTATCCAAAAAAAAAAAAAGAAGGGAAAATGATTAAAGTGTGTGTTTTTAGCAGTTAGTTTATTTCTTTAAAAAAAAAAAAAAAAAAAAAACAGGAAAGGGTTTACATCAAATGAATTATATTCTTATTCTTCTTGAGAGAGGTATTAAATGAGGGTATTTTTATCATTTTATTGAATATTCAATAAATATTCCTTAGTTGTGAGAATGTTCTATAATTGTAGATATCCAGCTGTTTTCAAGGAATCCACATTGCCATGGAAATGAAGTTTAATGGAAATATCAAATATGGATGCATATGATCATTTGAATTCTTGGAATTATGTGTCACCACCAAACAAGAATATAGGCAAAAGGGGATTCCCACAAATTTTGAAAGAGACCTATAACTATTTCTTTTTTCTTTTTTCTATTTTTTTAGCCAATGACTATTTCTTTCTTTGGTTATTAAGATAAGGTAAACTGATAGAAATTTTTGTATATGAATTTTGCCCAAGTTTTGTGTGTGAAAAGTATTTCAAGAATGTTTGTCAAGTTGGCATTCTTAGAAAGTGCTTTACAACAAACTATGTACTTTCCTAAACTATCTCTTTGATTAAATAAAATTTCCCATTTATACCCAAAAAAAAAAAAAAAAAAAAAAAAAAAAAAAAAGATAAAGTTGTCTTACCAATGACCATGCATCCTGCCAAAGGACATTCTGCCCTGATTTGTGTGAATGACCATCTTGCCCAATAAAATTCTGCTCCAATCTGTGAATTAATGAGATTATATTCTCCAATTTCACTTAGGGGGAAAAGATCTAAGGCCGTCTTTTTACTTTTTTTTTTTTTTTTTGAGAAGGGTCATTTTACTTGATTCCATTCGACCACAACATACCAAATATAAACTAAATTACCAATTTAATGAAGTTTAAGAAAAAAACCGCACTACCTAACCTTAGCTTTTTTTTTTTTTTTTTGGAAAAAGGTACCTAACCTTAGTTTAGTTTAAAATCACAACAACTGAAAACATTATTCTAATTTCTAAGATATTTTCTCGCAAAAAATATAATTTCTAATACATTAAAAAGCTATTTATCATTATAAAAAAAAAATTAAAATCTATTTTTATAATAAAAATATATATTAAAAGGTCTGAACTTCGTTAATATTTATGTAATTCAGTGGACTCTACGTTATTAAAAGACCTGAAGATCAAATCCCTCTCCACATTAATATAATTATCAAATAAGTATTTTTAACACATACATAAGAGAGGGAAGAAACTTTAAAAAAAAAAACTTACAATAGTGTATATCTAAAAATACCTAACTCTTAGATACATAATATAAATTTTAAATCTCTTTTGACTCATATCCATTTTAACCTACTGTTTTTGGTTAAATAAAAAAAGAAAAAAATTTATATTTATCCATAAAAAATAATGCTTTGGTAAGAGGACCACCACTAATAAATCAGTCAATAAAGATAGACTTGACAGCACTCACTACTCCCTACTGTCTTTTCAGCCAGGATAATATGGTTTTGAAAATGTTAACTAATTTGATATGGTACCTAATATTTTTCCCAATAAATTTTAATTAGTAAGTTGTTAGAGGTAGATAAAAAAATAATTTAAGTGGTTGATTTAAATGTAGGTTTCAGTTAACTTAATTGATAAAGTCTCTGATAATTATATAAGAGATTTGAAGTTTAATATCCACCTACACCTAAAATTGATTGGTGTCTTGGTTTGATAATAAATAGTTATTATCAGAGTGGACATTATAAGTTGAAACTCTCTAAAAAAAAAAAAAGATGGTAGATTCAAATTAAAATAAGCAATAACTTATCATTTATAATTTATTGTGAAATTATTGTGAACGCAACACTTCTCATTTTGCTAAAAGTAACTACTTTCATTTGCAATTATTATGTGATGTTGGATATAATTATGGATAGTGCCAAGAAAACAACATTTAACAACTTTAATAAACTAAGAAAAACCAAAAATCTTATAATTTGACGAGAAAAATTAGGGTTTACAGTCATCTCCCATATTGTTGAAATTATCAAAAGGAAAAACAGTTATACTAATACTTATCTTAGTTTTGGATAATATGAAGACAAAATGACAAGGAAAGAAACTTCTTCACCCTTTTTTTTTTTTTTTTTAATTTTTTTTTTATGGGTGACAAAAACAAGGAAAGAAGCTTCAAAAATACAAGGAGAGCAATTGTGTACTCGTTTCCTTCTCATATAAGGGCAGTGTCTCCTTGTAAAGAGGTATATGAAGTATGAACCTCAACATTATGCAAATAATGGGTGTAATTTAAAGATAATAAAATTCTACTATCATTATAATATTTAAATGGTATATATATTTTTCAAAGAAAATTTTCCAATGGCTTGTTAAACAGATTAACTGAGGAATGGAATGAGCAGCATTATCCATTTTCCTTATATAGTCACAATATATGCAGCCTTTTAATGGATCATCCATTATGGATGGCATTTGAAAATGACCTTCCAATATTGAATTGTGATCAACAAAAAGGCCCACCTAGCTATTATTTGGAGGAGTTGTTGAAGAGATGGAGGCTGTAATAAAGATTACTATATATATATATATATATATATGGTAATAGTTTCTTCGTATAGAGCAATTAATGATGATGGGTTGCTCTCATTCTGTTCCTATCATTATTTAAAGAGTAAACGAGGATAGAAGACGACAGAACAAACAATAGGAGAAAGTGAGAGGGACACAGTCAGACAGTTTTTGTTTGCTAATGTCCTGTGTAATATTTAATTACTAGGTGTAATATCGCGGCAATACATGATGAAATTTAATTAAAAAAAAGACTTTTTTTTAATATAAAAAATGTGAAATTTTGATAATTATGATAGTTAATTTTTTTATCAAAAGAATAATTATGGTAGTTGTGGGTCCGAGAGGTCTGCAATCCGGCCCAAACTCTATCTGGGCCCAGGGCCCGTGCCGAGGAGGTATCTTGCCGAAGACGAATGATCAGTGGCCGAGGTAGCAAGGGGAACGGCTGAGAACTTACCCTGTCCTCGGCATTCCAGAGCTTCAATGGGAAGACCAACACCATGGTGTAGGCAATCCCCAAACAGCCCCCTCAAGGGGATGTGAACGGAATGGGGCCCATAGGGAAGCAGGGTGTGAAATTGGACCAAGGAAAATGCGTCCCCTTTTCAGTAAATGCACCTGCCAATACCCAGAACTGATTAATGAGAAAAGACGTTTGGACGGTGTAAACTTCGATCCATGCAACTAATAGAAAGTTAGACGGGACGGTTGATGGGATAGATACAGAAATAAGCTCCTGCCTGACCTACAAGTGGAGGGTCAGGATCAACCAAGACGGACTATATAATAAAAAGGAAGGTGCACCAACAGGAGGGGGGAAAAATGGCCAAAAACCAGAGCCTCCCAGCCCACCTCTAGGAGAAAGACTCCAGGGGTGAAGGAAAACTTAAACTTGTACGAACACCATGAAAAACCCACCGCCTGTCGATCAAGGCCTAGCCTTCCAAACCCACGCTCTACAAATGATATTGTTAGGGCCTTTCCACCCGCGAACCCGACACTGTTACGGTCCGCCACGAATCGTGTCCTTACAGTAGTTATTAATAGATATTTAATATGATTGTGTTTGTATATAAAGGTATTTATTTTAGCATTTGAAGACAAATATGATAGTGGGTAAAGTCTCTAATCTTGGATGAGATATTTTGAGTTCAATTCCTACTTACACTAAAAACAGATTGTTATCTTGGCCTAATAATAAAGAGTTATCATCAGAAGCGAACGCCATAGATTGAAACTCAATATTTTAACTATCATAAAGAGAACTCAATATTCTAATGTAAAGTTTAAAAAGCTATCATTAGAAGTGGATGTTATAGATTGAAACTCAATATTCTAATATAAGGTTTAAATATAGAATAAAGTTTAAACTCAATTAAAAATATTATATTATTTAGGTAAAAAATTATTATATTATAATAATGATACTTAAAATTATAAGGCATCCAAAACTTTTGTGACATAATATTTAGAGTTCAACTAAAAGTTAAAAAACTTTAATTTATACATGTACTAGTTGGCGACAAAAAATTAAATAAATAAACTCATTTTTAAAATTTTGACCATATAATTTTAATTGGAGTAATATTTTAAACTTTAGATATATATATATATATATATACTAATTAAAGGCCCGTGCGTTGCATGATTTTATCATAATCTTATATAATATATATATATATATATATATATTTTATTTGAAAAACAATAACAAAATAAATAATTATTATAAAGAAATGAATAACGAGTTTTTAATTGCTACGCCACATTGTCCATGCATGCATCATGAATTGAGCTACTGCTTCATATGTATCAAAGTCTTTGTTTGGAATTTCTACCGATGGTGAAGCGAAATCAAAATATGTGCATTGGCAATCCTCTTTTTAGAAATTCAATAGTGTACAAAACTAAATAGAACAAACAATATTTTTTTTAATTATTTGTAAATAAAAATATTAATTGTGATAATACTTTTTTTAATATAATTACTATAATTAACATGCAATCATGCAAAAATTGTCATTTTGAAATTTGAAGGCTTTTTATTTGATAATATTTAGTTTTTCATCATACCTACAAGGCTGCATCTCCCAAACTACTAACATTGTACAATGTCTTTATCAATTGATCCAATTTTAGGTATGTCTTCAGGGTTTTTGCTAGGTATTTCATATCTTTGCAAATTTGCAACAGTATTAGCATCCTAGTTTATTGAAGTATACATCAAGAAGATTAATTTTACTTGGAAACAAATTTATTATAAGATAAATGTGCACAATTGAAGCAGATCGATACAAATTTATTATGTAAAATAAATGTATGACCATATTGAATACCTTCAATTGTTCATTGCTTATATGATCTGTTCGCAAGAATAATGTTTTTTTTTGTCTTTTATTGGCTAAATCTACATATCTTGATTGTCATAAATTTAACAGTATGCATATTTGAAAGACAAATCAAGTGCATGTAAAGTGCCAAAAAAAAAACACCTTTCCCTCCCCTTTCCCTCCCTCTCCAAGAAGCGGCTTGACATGGAAGACATAACCACCATCACAGGCAGGGTTTTTTTTTTTTTTTTTTTTTTTTTTTTTTTTTTTTTTTTTTGCAAACCGAGAGAGGGACATCATTTGAAAAAGAAATCTAGGTTAAATCTTCCCCAGGAATTTTACCGGTTTAGTTTTCCTGAGTCATCATGTCGTTTTGTTATTTATTTTTCTACTACTTTACATGATATGATTGTTTTGTTTTAACTTAGATGTGAATAATAAAACTAAGTATTCACTTGGTTAATTAATTAGGTTAAACAATCTAGTTTACAGGGATCTAAAAAACAAAAACTATGCTATCATCATTTAAATGGTTGTAAAGCTCTATAAGGAGAGAGTCTATTTTCAGGGTTAAAATTTTATAATGTCATTACTGTCATATTATTTAAAATTTAAAATGACGTGACAATGGATATATTTTTTGATTTATAACATTTGATCAAAATTATGAAATGACTCCATTTCAAATGTACATTACCCTAATACATCATATCATATAGAGGCTTGGGACCTTCTAATTCAACCATGAAAATTGTGAAGCAATTAAACCATTTCAAAGATCTTTAGATTTTTTTTAGCAAAAGAACGAAGCAGTTGTACATCAATTAAATCTTTCTTGTTTTGAATGTTGGAAGATCCTTGGGGAGTTCATTACGCTCTTTATTTTGTACTTAATTTCTTTTATTGCATTCTTGTTTAAATAAAATAAAATAAAAACAAACCAACAAACTAGGTCAACAAAGTGCAAAGAAATCAAAGCTGTTAACCCCAACCCCACCCTCCCAAAAATTGATTTCATCGAGTTTGGTAATTACAAGTCCTACAACCATTAATTCATCATCATTGCATATTCTTGTTAAGTAACTTTTCATTTAATGCTGATAGTTTAAACAGGTTGAAGAACTATATTTAAAATATATTTTACCCAAGAAAAAAAAAAATAACTTCAGAAACTCCGAAGGATTTAAGTGCTATGTACAATTTTTTTATGCAAATGCATTGTACATTATGCCTTCGATTTAATCAAGAACATTATTTCTAAATTATAAATGCTATATTGAATTCATCAAACATACTATATATTTGTCTTTTTTTAACCATAATCAGGATCTTATCTTATATTATCGTTATTCCACTAGGTGATAGATATTAATATTGGAGTTACTAAAGATTGTACTAGAAGAAACTTGACCCGGTGAACATATAGTCCCCAAATCTTTTATGTTTAATTTTCTTTGAACATAAATTAGTGTTCAAATGGATACATATGTATGTTCAAAAAAAAAAAAAAATGGATACATATGTTCCCTTATTAGCCAACACTTACACAAATCAATTCTTCTAGAGACTCCTATTACAGTACTACTTCCCATCAATAATGATAGTGTTGGGCATGCAGTGGATTGTCAAATATAAAGTAAAAATAATAATGTCTTTAAAGTCGATGGCAGCATAGAGATAAATCAGAAGATTAATAATGCAAGGCCAAGAGCAGAAGAAACTTTTGAATTGCAGCGACCAGCTAGTCGTTAATTAGCTTTGAGTTCTATGATGGAGAGTGGTCATTGTTGGACTCCAAAATAGAAAGGTTGACAAAGTGGATTCCTGTTATTATATTCATAATTGTGCATAGAAAGTGGATTCCTGTAATTATATTCCAGGTATTTAGGATTTTTTTTGGGACCAAGATAAAGGCTTGAATGAAAAAAATTGTGGTATTAAGGAGCATAGTTGTCAAAACGGAATTCTATCATGAATGGATTTTTTTTTTTTTTTTTTTTTGTATTGTATATCGTATCGTATATCATAAGATACACAAACATATAATAAAATTTATAATAAAAAAAACAATTATAGATATACATATATAAAACGTATATTCATTATAACTTCGGGATACATTCAATTAATGACTAATTTGATTATCACTTATGTAAAAATATTTAATAAAACTAACTAAATAAATAAAATTAACATATGTTATGTCATACACATTCAAATTGATTAAGTTCAAAAGTAATAATACATGACATATGAGCCAAATTTGATTTCTTTTCATCATATTCATCATCTTGCATAATCAACTCCATTTGAGTCAATATTATCATCTTGTAAAACCATTTCTTCATTGGCATTTTATTCATTATTATTATCAACATTTATTATATCTTCTTGTTCTTTTATTTTAATAAATTTTTCCTTATATTTCTTCTTGGCAGTCTAACTTCTTAGACTTGTAACAAAAACAAAAATAAATATATTGTCATATAATACCTTATTTATATTATAGAAAAGAAATTTGCAAATATAAAGGGGGGAAAATCATGGACAAGTTATCTGATTGGGCTCAATCAAGTAGCCTAATAATTTTCTATTAATTCAAATAAAAACACAAATTTTAACAAATAGCCTATCTTAACCCACATATCAACGCAACGTACGATATGTATGATTTTACAATACAATACGATTCATATGATACACACGTATATATCATACAATTCATGAACACTTTCGATATACCCTTATGATAAAATTTTTTGTACACGATACAATACGTATCGCTTATCGTATAATACTAATAACTATGTTCAGGAGAGGTTCAAAGGAGTTCGAATAACAAATAATTTAGGAAGAGAACCCATGATCATTTCAGAGATATGACTTCACATGTAATGCAATAACTATGCTTATTTTTATTTATTTATTTTTTTGAGAAGAAACTATGCTTAATTCGTAATTAGCAATTAGGGTGATGTGAATAACGTCAATCCAAATGTAAGATATATTTTTTGAATAATTTATGTGCGGAATGGCATGTTTTATATATATAATAGGTCATGATTCCATTCTCATAAAAGATAGTAGATGAGGAATTTGGAAGTGAATACGTGTCCGTATCATGTTGGCTTCAATAAACTGAAGTACTGGAGGTAAGTTGAGTCTATTTGAAAATAATTTCTAGCACCATCCTATTTATAGAGTAGCTTCAAATATTTTTAAAAAAAATTAATGATACCAATAATAATTAGGGTAAACTACAACTTACCCACCTGCGGTTTGATCGAAATTTAAGTTGCCTATCCTTGATTTAAAATTTGACACTTTACCCACCTGAGGTTAGTTCAATTAGATTTCCTTAAAATACATCTATTAAAAACATGGCTAAATATGTGATTATGCTTCATTTTTATGTTTCTCTCCTCCAAAAAAAAAAAAAAAAAAAATATCAAAATACAAGATCAAAAAGAATCTAATGAAATACTTGTATCATGAGATTTCAAACCGCAGGTAAGCAATTTAAATTTAAGTCAAACCTTAAGTGGGTAAAGTGTTAAATTTTAAATCATAGGTATGTAATTTAAATTTTAGTCAAATCACAGTTGAGTAAGCTGTAATTTGTCCTAATAATTATTAAAAAAAAAGAAAAAGGGAAAGAAATGTCATATTTTATAGATCAAATAAGTTTTGGACAAAGGAAAAAGATTGGATGATTAAAGTCATATTCACAGCCGTTTAAGATTTGACAGGTAATGAACCCAAACCTAAAGTTTGATTGTATAGATTAAAGGGGGCACACGAGATATGCTCACGCTGAGTGTGCCTCGGATCAGCGGGCACATGGCTAACCCGCGCTATCACACACCTCAATCTCACTTTCTCATGTTTCCTAGTTGGAGCCTATACCAATTTCATTTGGTTGTTTAGATCACGAAAATGTTAAAGCTACTTGACTTCTACATGTTTTATTGTGAAAGGTCTACAAACTCATAGATTGATACTCTACTTCAACCATATAATAAACAAGTTTAGAATCCTATACATATGCACAAGTGCAATCAAAAAAGAAAACACAAACACACCATATACACAAGTTTCTACCTTTTTCTCAAAAAAAAAAAAAAATTCTACCTAATCAATAATAATTGTTCATAATATTATGTAAAAAGTTGATTAGTTTGAATTAATTTTAGCTAGACAAACAAATGGTATTATAAAGCATAGTATTTCAAATTCTCTCTTCTTCTAATTTTAGATATATAATTTGATATGTGATTGACTTTCTTATGGTTCATTTATATTGGTCTCCTTGTATTTTTTACTGAATTAACTCATTTGATACAAAAATGAAAAAAAGTTTAGATTGGACACATGACACAAAGTTAGACTCTAATTTGGATTCTAATTGGATTTTCTCTTAATTTTGGTTTATAATATATATATATATATATATATATATATTTGATGAGCATTTAAAATACTTTTTCTTTTATTGGTGATACATTAATTTTTAAGATTTATGTACTAAAAATTGTAGTAGTCCTAATATCATTTTTAAGATTTTGTTTGTTTGTTTGTTTGTTTCCTCACACCTTTTTAGATTACCAAAAGTCTAAAGTCACAGCAAATTTTATAATTGATATGGAGGTGGATTGTGATTGATGTGCAATATAAGAGAAAATGTCAGTGATGGTCTCATACAAAAATGATGTTGTAGACTTGCAGTAATCACAATCTGTCACCTCAATTATTGTAAATTTGTTGTGCATGTAGCTTTGTTGTTAGATTAATGACATCATTAGTGGACCAAAATGACACTTATAAGTTTCTAAACTAATCAGTATCTAATATCTATATCAACATTAAGGGGTTGGTTTTCTTATAAAAAAAATCAACTAATTTTTTGCAGTTGAGAAGAATCAAGAAGTTGGTGTAGAGGTTTCAAAATCTTATGAGATTGATGAAGTCTTGAATTTAAAACTCCCCATATTTTTTATTTATTGTGACTTTGTTGAAATTTTGTCATAGTAACCACTAACCACTCAAAGACACATCTTAAACCCCACGAAATTCCCAACCTAAAGCACCCATTTCCCCATTTGAAGACTCTTCCATTTATACGATAAGCCATCAAATTCATTAACCTACATTTCATTTAATCAAGACTCCAGTCGTTAGCATTTGTCTTCAACAATCAAGAATTCTAGCACTTCTAACCATGGGCGGAGCCAAGGTGTGGTGAGGTGGGGCAATTGCCCCACTGACCCCACCCAAGGTCCCCCTTAAAGCTAAGTTTGGTTGGGGTGATTATAGAAATGATAGAAAATAGAGGAGAGAAAAGTGGACAAAATGGGCTTCTGCCCTTTTCAGCCAAATTAATTAGCCTTTTGCCCTTCTTCCCAAACTAAATAGGGAAATGCCCCTCTTTTGAAACTCGACTTTCTCAAAATTGAGTTAAAAAAAAAATATTCTGGAGTCCTATAGTGACATTTTCGAGAACCTATAGTGATGTTTTTAAGGACCTATAGTGACGTTTCTAAGGATTTATAGTGACATTTTGTAACTTGATATCCATGAAATCGAGTTATAGGCAATTTTATTGCCTATAACTCGATTTCATGGATATCAAAATTGCCTATAACTCGATTTCATGGATATCAAATTACAAAACGCCACTATAGGTCCTTAGAAACGTCACTATATGGCTTAATTCGATTTTGAAAAAGTCGAGTTTTAAAAGAGGGACATTTCCCTATTTAGTTTGAAAAGAAGGGCAAAAAGCTAATTAATTTGCTTGAAAAGGGCAGAAGCGCATTTTGTCCAGAGAAAAGTAGTAAGAAAATGATGTTTATATTTGTTTGGTTGAGGGGGGAAGAGAAGGTGATTTTGGTAGGTCTAGGAGTTTTCTCTCCTGACTCGCCAAAACACAATCTCCCCAAATTGAGGAGAAAATGAGCCAAAAGTATTTGGACAAAAATGCCAATGTCATAACTTTGCTATCTTCTTCTTCTTCTTCTTCTTCTTCTTTTTATTTTTTTTATTTTTTTATTTTTTAAACCATGCATAATTTTTATAATAAGGGTATATGAGTCAATTTATATAAATTATATTTTCCATTCTCTTACTTTTTTCCTGAACCAAATAAAAGAATTTTTAATCCTTCCACTTTTTCACCTTTCAACCAAACACAAATGAGGGAAACTAAGATCTTTTCTATCTTCCCAGTTTTCCAACCCATCCCAATTTTTAATCATCTCACTTTTCCATCTTCTTAACCAAATGGACCCTAAAGGTTTTTTCTTTTTTTAAAGTACTAGAATTTAAAAAAATAAATTCTAGTTTTTAATTATATTCCAAATTCAAATCTTCTTTATTGAAAAACACTTTAACTCTCCTAATGTAGTCAAGAAAAGAAAAAGGTATATTGTCACAATATCTCCTAACCAATGTACCTCTCTATAGTTTCTAGAAAAAAAAAATGTACCTCTCTCTCTCTCTCTCTCTATATATATATATATATATATATAATCTTTTATGATGTTATATGCTTTTTAAGGTCTTTTGCAATCAATTTACACTAATATTTGGAACTGAAATCTAAAATAGAAAAAACCAAACATTAACACTTTTAAATTATTTCAAAATTAAAAGGTCATATAACGTCTTTAAAAATACATAGAACATTTAAAATTGTCAATTATATGATCATATTTAAAGTACTTCTAAGTTTTAAGTAAATTTATTCTTTCATTTTACTTTTAAGTATTCAAATGATCTGTTTGAATATGTTAATTTTAAAATAATCTTTTAATTTTACATATTAATGACCATTTATTGATTATTTCTATTTATTTATTTTACTTATTTTTAAAAATATATTTTTAGCCAGATTAAATTATGAAGTAGCTTAAGCATAACAATGATTATATTAACTCTAATGCTAGGCTAGAAAAAATAAATTAAAACCAAGCAAAAAAAAAAAAAAAATAAATTATAACTAACATTTGTATTATATTTTTTTTGTCAATCAAATATTTTGTTTAATAAATTAAATGATTTTTTAAATTAATTTTTTTTCAATATTTTATCTTAATCTTTCCCTTCCAAACCAAAATTCTGGCTCTGAACTACTTCCAACATTAATAGCAATACAACTACTCCATGGAGGTCTTGAGAAGAGTCTATGGATTTGTGATTAGAGATAGATCATGGCGAGTGTTGTATTGGTTGCATTGTTCGTCCATTCAAACTTTTAATAAAAGATGATTTGTCATTCATAGTTTCATACTCATGCATGGAGGCGTGCATGCATGTAATCTTTGATCTTAGATAGTTATGTAATTTTATTTTATATAGAATGGTGTTTTTTGATTTAGGTTCATTTAATATGAATTGAGTTCTTTGAGAGACAAAAAATACAACAAAACCAAAAAAAAAAAAAAAAAAAAAAAATTGATTTTGATTGCTTTCTAGGTTAGAATTGAGGTAGATTACAAGAATCAAGATAATGTTTTGACTTTCAAAATTTCTTTTAGTTCACTCTCACATGCCATTTTGGCAATGTTTCGTGCATTTTAATGTTATCTTTCATCGTAACACGAATATGAACAAGTGTATTAGGTCATAAAATCCATCAAGAAGTGGTTGATTGGATCTTAGAGTTTTTTTATTTGTTTCTCTAAATTTTTCTATTGCATTAGATTAAGTGGCACTTTTGGACGAATGCAATCGATGATGAAGAGCAGTATCTTGGTGTTGAATCCTTGTAAAAATTAAAGTTCTATTTGTAGAGAATTGAATTGGGGGAGAGTTTAGGGATTTTTGGGATTTCTCTCTTGTATTAATTCACTTGTAAGAGGAACTAGCTTGTAAATTAGGTTCACAATGAGAGAGAGAGAGAGAGAGGAACACAAAAAATATGACAAAATTTGTATTCATAGGTCTAGTGTTTCATATGACATGAAGGCATCTTTGTTTTCAATTCTTTAGGGTCTGTTTGATAGTAGCTTTCAAGTATTGTTGTTTAAAATGATGTGAAAACTATATTTTAAAAAGTATTGTGAAAATACGTGTATAAAGTACTCATAATGCAAAAAAAATATGTTTGGTACTATGTTTCAAATAACATATTTTAAAATGTGAAAAAAATATAATTGTGTGTTTGGTATGTGTATGCATTTTTTTGTAAGTGGTAACTTTTTGACATGTACAATTATTTTATTAATATTTATTATAGGAGTGAGAATTTCCCGCGCTATTCCTGGTTGGTCTTCTTTTTCTTCTGTGCGCTTCTTTCTCTTTAGAAAATTTTTTGCTCCTCTTAAAAAAAAAAAAAAAACACACGCACAATCGTTTGCTAAAAAAAAACCTAGGAATCCACTCTCATTACTCTTCTAAAAAATTAATGAAACCTTTGCGCAAAAAAAAAAAAAAAAACAAAAGGAAGAGAGAGATTGTGAGAGAGAGATGAAGAAATCTGGGTTTGTGGTTTTTTCTAATCAGTGAGGTTGGATTTTATATTTTTATTTAATCTACTTTGGCTTTTTCATATGATTTTACTGTGGTTTGGAGAGAGAGAGAGATGAGATGAGAAGTCAAAAAGTGAAGAGAGAAGGAATGTGAAAGAGAAGGGAGGAAAAGAAAGAAAGAAAAAACAAGATGAGGTTTGCACGAGAGGCTTTTTCATATGATTTTACTGTGATTTGGAGAGAGAGAGAGAGAGAGAGATGAGATGAGAAGTCAAAAAGTGAAGAGAGAAGGAATGTGAAAGAGAAGGGAGGATAAGAAAGAAAGAAAAAACAAGATGAGGTTTGCACGAGAGAGAGAGAGAGAGAGGGAGAGAGTTGTGGTTGTGTTAGGTCTTATCAAGTGGGTTTCACAGTTTTCTAAATTTAGTATTTAAACATCTTAAAATGAGAAATGTAACTTAGACACTCTTAAATGAAATCTTTTACTAAACGTGTTTTTTTTTTTTTTTTTTTTGCTTACAGTTTTCAGTGTTTAAATATTGAAAATTATTGTTTGAACTATCTTATCAAACAAACCCTTAACTTCTTTACCCACTTATAATTAAACAAAAATCAAAGGATTTATTTATTTATTTTTGGTAGGGTGTGAATAGAATCCTATTCAATTTTTCATTAAAAAAAATGACATTTGGGGGACTATATTAGCATATTAGCTAGATGGCGTAGCGTAGTCCAATTGGGGGGTTTAGATAATTCCTCAAGTTTCATATACAAAACATATATTTATGTTTTTGTTTTTGTTTTTTTAAGAAAATTTTTTAGGGCTTACGAAAATGAGTCACAACTCACAAGGATCATAGATTCATGGGTATATAGAATATACTGCCATAGTCAATTATTCCAACAGCTAGATACATTCGTGCAATCACTGTAGTTTGCCACTTCAGAAAGAAAAAACAAAACTGTCAATTCGACTTGTTACTCTGTTGGCTCCTGAACGGTCAACAAAACCAACGTAATGGATCACGCTTCACCACAGTCCACATGTCCTATGACTTCTAATGTCAGATCTGCCAACTAACCCCAGGAAAGTGGGAGGCTGGGAACCAACCAATGTTCACATTAAGTCCAGTGTTTAATTCGGATTGTAAACTTTTCCAGTGTTGGTGCTGTTTAGTTCTTAATGAAATTGCCTTTTTACCCAAAAAAAAAAAAAAAAAAAAAGTTATTATGACTCCACTGCACCCAAGCTAAGTGTATATTTGGTACACTATCATAAGTTTGGTAATATAATAGTTATTTTTATAGTTTAATTATTCAGTAGTTGCATTATATTTTTATTATAGAAAATAGTCATTCTTTATGAATAATTATTTTTTAAAATGAAAAATAATTATTCATCTCTAAAACGGATGTAATAGTTATTCCTTAGCAAGTATATTAATTTCTACCATTAATATATTTCTAAATAAACAAAATTTTCATATACACATAAAAATTATGAAAATAAAAAATCATAAAAAATAACTCATCTCTCTTTTAAATTTAAAAATATTATTTTTTAGAAAATATAATTATATGATTAAGACATTTCCTAAAATATATATCTTAAGTTTAATTTATAATACTTTTATTTCATTATCTTCAAGGATGTTGTCACCAAACAAATGAATAGTAATAAGCATTACATTACAATATTTTGTATTCCTTGTAATATCTGTTCCTATTTTTATTTCTTAAGTTCATCAGCATATTTTTATTTCTTTATTTGTTTTAGTCATTAATGAGTATTTTGAGAATAAATTTTCATAGGAGCGGGTTTATACAATATCTCTCTCACTTACATGCCGGCACGATGCTTCAATATATGGAAATTACAGCATGTGTTTGTTAGTTTTGGTAAATAGTCTTCTATTATCGTAATAAGATGGTTTCTTTTTTGGGTGTGATAATCAACTGAAACTCGTATTGATGAAGAACATTATAAACTGACCTCAACCCCCCAGCAGGGGACCGATCGTTAGACACAGCTTTAACAAAAATTGGGGGACCATAACCATTACAAATATCAAAAGACCCCAACAAAACATTATGTAAAGACCATTTAGATAACTCATGAGCAGCTTTTTTGGGATTTCTACAGACCCACCTAAAAGTGCTATCAACTAAATCAGCACAGATATTATTACTAGCTAAGTCAATACAGCTTTGGATCCTCTACAATCTGTCAATTTTCTGTAGTGTGAAAATTGCTTTGATACATGCTTTGGAGTCCCCTACAATGACCACTGCTTCAAGCTGATTAGCCTCTGCTAGCTGTAAAGCTCACAATAACGCTTTCTTCAGCTTGGAGAGGGACCACCACATATTCTTGATGTGATGGTTACTCTATAAGTATAAATATTTGTGAGATGTAGATGACAAATGCCGAGTTTAAATATCCAAGAAAAAGCTTGTTATTAACTTTTTTCGAAATGCTGCCTCTTTATAATCTTTAGCAACCGTAGCAATGACTGAAGATGTCATAATCGAAAACAGGCATGATAGCTTGTTTTTTTTTTTTCGTTCCTATTATATACATATATTTGCAGCATTGAAGAAAGGTATTGGAAAGATTAACTAGACCACACGAAAGTAAAGAGCTAAAAATCAATCTGAAAAGAATATATTAAAAACAAAATTTCTTTTTTCATTTTGGCTTGCAATAGTTAGTGATTGGTTGTATTAGCAAAAGGAGACATATATTGTAAAAATATCATGAATTTGTCATTTTATTAGATGCGTGTGTAATGCTTAGGCGTGCCACACATTTGTCATTAAAATAATTCACTATGGTTGTTTCAAAAGAGTTCCACTAAGGATGCACTACAAACTTTTTTCATATAAAATCACCTCTTTAGTTGTACCTGTTCTATCCATGATCCAATATCCAATCTAAAGATATTCACACCTCATCCTTTCTTTACATTTTGTTTGGTCATTTCTCTTCCCACTTTCTACCACTATCCTCCTCTTACTTTTATTCATCCAAGCTCATATCCAAAAAAAAAACACATATCTTTTTTTCTTTTTCTTTTTTTGTTAAGTAATATAAATGAAATAAAATAAAATAAAAATTGACCCACTTAGACACTCGTGGGTGTGGGTGTTTCAAGAAGGGAAATTAGTTGTTGTTCATCTAAGTAATGAGTGTTTTCCAAATGGGATTTACATGAATTTGAACAATACTTCTTAATTATTGGCTAGACCAAGATGATTAAAAATATCCCCAATTTAATTTGTGTTACTGAAGATGTCGTCAATTTTCTCCTATATATCAATAATTGATAACTAGGAACTGTGTTTTCAGAATTGAAGATATTCAAGATTATAAAAAGAAAAAGAAAAAAAAAGGATTGAAGATATTCAAGTCCAACAATTTAGGCCTATTATAAAATTATAAATACCCATGTTGGTTCATTATAACACATGTTTTTTTATAAGAGGCTAAATCTTAAACTAATAATATCTTAACAATGATTAATAGACTTATAAGTGTAAATGTATTTATATTATAAATCTTATTAGAACTGTCCGTTTTTTATCAGAAGCTTGTGATTTAGTTTTTGTTTTTGATACAGCAAGCAGGGGAAAACAATTCTTAATAGCTGTACAAGTATAAGGCTTGACTTACATACCAAGTAAGATTGAACTTAGGCCTAGACTATTGAGCTTGAATATCTCTAACATTCAGAAGGCCATATATCTAAACTCATCCAGAGAATGCATTTCAGTTATTATTATTATTATTTTATCTACCTGAAAGTCTAGCTAATATCTAGCTAATATGTTTAAAATTTTTATAAACCAAGTGGCCAATCAAGGAAAGCAAACAAGGGTGCTAGACTCTATAATAATTCTACCTCTAAAAAAAAAGAATTCTATAATAATTCAGACAGGCTATGGGCAAGCAAGAAATGACTAAACAATGGTTATCAAATAATATTAAAAAAGAAAAGAAAAGAAAAAAGACTAAACAATTTTAGTTTCAGCAGGTGCCCAAGTTAATGAAGTTATAGCGCTAACTTGCAAACCTTTTTTTTTTTTTTGCTCTAACTTACAAACCTGATCGTATATTAATTTAGTAAGATAATATATATTTTTGGTGCTAAATGTAAGATCATGTTGTGGAAGCAAAACACACACTAAGTTTTTAATGTTTATCTTGTCTTGGCTTCTAATAGGAAAAGAACCTTTTGGGTCTCTATCATTGCACCAGCTAATTAAGGTAGATAACATTTAAAATTAGTGGCAACCCAGTCTAAGGCATGATGTGGTGTTTGGTGGACCATCACCTTGAGTTCAGACAATTACACATAACAATGTTGGACTTGTTGTCGCTTGTGGTAATTAGCACTTCAACCCATTTTCATTTCACAGAAGAAGATATTGGGATCCAATCAATTAAATTTAATAATATGTAATAGCCATAGAATGAAAATCAAACTACCTTTGTTCCAATAAAGGAGATCTATAGGATTCTCTTCATTCCTATCTTTGATGATCGGATTATGAAAGGATGAGTTCAAATACATGCATCATGTACTTATATAAATATTATTACTAAAAGTCTATGCCTTTTCTAATTGAGAATAAATTTTAATATCTTTTTTTGACGTTTATCAAGCTATTCAATTACCGCCGGATTTTAAAAAGAAAAAAATAAAAAAGAAAAAGGTTGGGGGTTGTACCTATCTTAAAATTGATTTTCATTTTCTTCTTCTTTTCTTTTTTATGATTTTTTTTTTAAAATTATTAATATCCCAACTAACTTCATTTGAAAAAGAAGAAAATATTTCTTAATTTTCAATGCCTTTTAAAGATTTTTGCAAACCTTTGAAAAGAAATAAGAGTCAACAATATCAGAATTCACATAAGTTGTACTTGAACCTTGTTAAGTTACTAAAAATTCTTTGCAACGAATTGTAAAGGGAATTTTGGCTTAAAACAATTCATAAAATGGTTGATTCATTTGAAAAAACAATAATTCTCTAACAATTAAACACAATATAACATGTGGTTTTTTTTTTTTTTTTTGGATGATTTTCTTGCTTTGACATATCACTTAGTAATAATAGCCAAACCAACCCATTAGGTTGGTCGATCTTAGAGATCTTATCGGCAACTCAAAGTAGGATGACCATAGTCCCGACCTTTCTAGCATCGAAGGTGTTCTAATCAATGAACCCTTGAACCTAATTTATTTTCTAACAAAATTAACCAAGTCTATCCGAACACCACATGTTGTTAATATTGATTGAGTTTGAGGGATGTTTATTGATTGAATCCATCCATAACCATAGGGTCCATTTGGATTGAAAGGGGAGTAAAGTAGAATTAGCTGAAAGTAGGTTAATTTTTCGTCATTTCTTCTCTGCTCTGCTCTACTTCCCCTCAGTTCAATTGAAAAAAACCTTGGCAACCTTTGCAGCCAAAGCATCACGACAACATCCTAATTAGGTTACCCTCGGATTCTTAAGTAGGGGGCAAGGAGCACATAGGAATGCCGACCAATACATAAGCCACTAAGCCACTAGTGGCTAGTTTTTTATATTATTCACATTGGTTTTAAGTAATCACTTGCAAGTGTGTGAATGTGTCTCTTAAAAATTGGCATCAACTCTCTTTTTTTTTTTTTTTTTTCTTTGAGGTCAGAAATCAAATTTAAAATCCTCTCTCTCTCGTATGCAATTATATGGTATGTGCTCATTCTCAATAAAATATATATTAGTTGACCTTCTACATTTGAGTGCGTGTGCTAAGCTTATGTATGACACACATTCCGCATAAACTATTTCACAATGTGTACTTCTTTTTTTTTTTAAGACACAATATTTATACTCAAATGATTGAGATTCCACAATAAACTATTCTAAGAAAAAAAAAGAAGATTGCACATTAAACTTCTATTATAAAATATCCTTTTTCAATTGGAGCTGTTTCAATCCACAACCTAGTCTTCCAAATTTAGAAAATATATTTATAATTCTTTTAATCTCTTCTTTTTCATCAAATAGTATTTTTCCACTATCACTTGGTAATAGAATAGGCATGTTGTCCATTGGGAAGCTACTATTGTTGGGATAAATCCCCGTCTACGTGTTTCAATCCACAACCTTGTCTTCCAAATTTAGAAAATATATTTATACTTCTTTTAATCTCTTCTTTTTCGTCAAATAGTATTTTCCACTATAACTTGGTAATAGAGTAGGCATGTTGTCCATCGGGAAGCTACTATTGTTGGGATAAATCTCTGTCTATGTGTGAACTAAATTAAATATAACCCAAACAATGAAGAAAATAGAAATTTATGGAAGAAATAAAAAAATCAACAAACAAGAACACCAAGAAATTACGTGGAAAACCCTCCAGTGTAGAGAGAAAAACCACGGGGTAAATCCAATCAATCAACTATAATAAAATAGAGATTACAATACTCAAATTATATCCAAAACCTGAGTTCACAATAAATTAGAAAAATACAATAATATCTCCAGGAACAAATACAACCTCACCACAAAACCCGGTAATAAGATTTTTCACTTTGATACTTCAACTCTCTGTGGATGTAGCACCCAAATAATCGTCTTAAAAAAAACCCTCAATTTATCTTCCTTGTGTGTCTTGAGCAAAAGAAAAATCACTTTTTTTTTTTTTTTCCTCAGCCGCACAAAACACTATTCTTTTCCCACGTACTAAGCTTTATATATAAAGCTCTGTCGCCGGACACTCCTAATTCAATTAGGAATAGGAGTTTTTGACTTCTTGTGCAATTGGTACACCTATTTCTATATGAAATAGGATTCCTTCAATGCTCAAATACAAGTCCTATATGGGCTAGACTTCAAGGTGCCGTGCACCTCCCAACAACTATGCAGCTTAAATAAACAATTGACAACTTTAGTCAATTACTGCTAATTATGCTTCTATGAGGGGATACTTTCAATTCTAATGTCACATTGAAGAGTATCATTATGGGTTTCAGGTAAGATTTAAAGACTGAACATTATTGAAACTCATAAACGACAAAATTGTCATCTCACACAAACTATAACAGGTTTGTCCATGAATTTTTAATTATATTTTAAAGGTTTAGCTTGCATTTAATACTCAAACATGGACACCACATGTATTCTAAAATAATGATAAGTTGATTTCATATTTTGTCTAGCGCACAAAAGTACTGAACAGAAATATCACCCTTTTCAATATTAGGAATAAGCGAATCACATAAACTAGTTTTAGATTTTGTAGAGAAGATCGATTTTGTGCAAACTCTGCCTTTTGCTGAAAGTGTTTTATTACTAGCTAGTTGCTGAGTTGCCATGTGAACAAAAGAGTGACTAACATCTTATAAGGTTCATACTGATAAAATATTGGATCAGTCGGTCAGAAGTTTCATATTGATGATAATTTGAAAGTAATCTTACAAGAAACCTCATATAATTTAGTGTTTGAAAATTTGAGCAAGAAGTTCATGTTATCCTTGTAGGTTTCTCAAGTGGTTTCACCATGGATCTTCAATTCTATTTTCAATAACAATCGGTGATCACATAAACTGATAGCTCATTTTCAAATTATTGATAATCTTTTCAAAGTTGTGGAAATTTTATGACTTAATTGTAATTTACACCCTTAAAAGTTTTGGATAATTTTGATTTTGTCCCCTAAAATTTCAAAATTTGAATATGTACCCTGAGGTTACATTAAGCTTGTTTTTATGCCATTTTGTACCTGCGTTGTGGTCACAACTTCCACTAAAAAATACATTGTTTTTTCATTCAAAACTATGTTGCATTTTTTAGAATACTAAATATTTTTAACACAAACGCACGGGAAGAGGAAACAAGGTTTTAAAGAAACTGATAGTAGTATAAATCTAAAAGGGGTTAATCTCACATTGGAAAATAAGTGTGAGTTAAAGAGGTTTAAAACTTGTGTTGTGTATTCAAGAGTTAGGTCCTTTTAGATATACAACACTATCAGTTTCTTTAAGATCTTCTCCTCTCTTCCCATGTATGTGTGTTAAAAATACTTAGTATTCTAAAAAAAAAAAAAAACTATGTTGCATTAATCACTAGTTTAGAATTTACACTCTTTAAGTTTTGGTTAATTTTGATTTTAACCCCTAAAATTTCAAATTTTATATTCACAAAATTACGTCATTGTGAGTTAAAATGAAAATTAATTAATTGACACCTCATCACGTCATATAAATGGAATAACTTAAATTCAAACGATATATAATATTAGGTGCATAAATCCAAACTCCGAAATTTTAAGAGACAAAATTAATTAATATTAAGGCTGTTAATTACAATTTAGTCAAATTTTATCAAACAAGATAGCATAGAAAAAGAAGGGATTTGGTTTTATATAGATATAGCCATATCGGCCTAAAAGCAAAAGTGGCCGGCCGGTAAAAGCTTAGAAGAATAAAAATTAAAAATCTTAACCGAGTGTGGAGGTGAGCATCAACGCTTTTGAGTGAATAATTATTTAAAGTATGCATAGTTGCATACCAAGTTGGTTTATTTTTCCTCAAAAAAAAAAAAAAAGTTGGTTTATTTAACTATAAAAACAAAACAAAAAAAACAACTAAAGTAATGATTTAAAGTTTAAACTGTTATAGAGACAAAAACCAGATCAAGTCTAATTACATCAAAAGAGGTGTGACTAGTAATTGCCCTTAGGATTATCTACAACAAAAGGAGGACAAAGTCTATCGACACCCCAACCCATCCTCTCAAACATTACAGCATATTGAACAATTAAAAGCTGGGTTCTGAGTATATTCTCTTATCCTTTCTACTTGATTTGTTCCTCTCTTAGCCAAAAGATGTGCAACCCCGTTCGCTTCACGGTAGATATGTTGTAACTTCCTATTGTCTATATATGCACACACGATGTTTAGTGGATTGCTGTTAAGTGAAATTTGATAGTGATGTAAGGGCAAAAAAGAATGTGACTCTATGCACGAAGTGATTGGTAGTTATTTAGATTTCAAGAAAATAATATAAGTCAAGATATCATTTAAGTCTTTGAATTATGTCTTAGATTTCAATTTTGTCCTTTAACCATTTATTGCTTCAATTTTTCCTAGAAGTTTTAGAAATCCTCAATATGGTTCGAAGTTTTTTTAAAATGTTTCAATTAGTTCAGCACTACTATTTCAATATCGAAGCATTTTTAGAACTGCATGGACAAAGTTGAAATGATGAATAGTGTAGAGACAAATTTGAAATATGACACATGGTTCATAGATCAAATCTATATCCATGACCACCTTGCATTCTTTACTAATAGTGAACTTTGAATTAACAGTAGACCAATAGAGTGAAGCGTATTGAGTATTTGAGGGTCCAAGGTGGCAAATAAATCACAGATTGAAGATGCTGAAACTGTAGTACATATGGTCTATTATCCGAGCTTGAATGAATAGATGAAGAAAGCGTTTCGAATGACATATATCCAACGTGAATGTGACTAAGAAATACATTGAAATTTATTTTGAGTAAGTGTCTCTTTGTACTATTAAGAGTACAAGTTAAAAGCTGATGGAGAATGCACACCCACTTATAATATAAGGTTACCCACTTACCCGTTTTTGGTTCACATGAATGATTGTCCTTAATTTATAGCTCATTTTTGGTGAATGTATGAATGTGATATAACCCACTTTATGTAACCCAAAGTGAGGCAATATCTTCCTTTCTCACAAAGGTCTCATCCATTCAGGTTTGTTGATAGGGGCACAAAGCCAATTGGTTAGGCACATCCTAAAGCGCTTTTAATTGCCAATCTCTCGTATGGTGAAGAAGGCTTTAAAAAGCTTGCTTTAAATAAAACAAGGAAAAAGAAAAAGGATAGGCATAGGTGTTCAATCATCTTATCAGCCTAGTAAAAGAGTATTATCTAGGACCACACCATAAATAAGAGAAAGTTTCATTAAAAAAGAAAAACAGAGAAAGTTATTTTGCGGACACCATCAATTCCTGTTGAGAAATTGAGTTTCAGTACCACTTTGAAGAGTATTGTATTGTTTCATGCAAAAAGGGACACTATTTTTGGGCTTGTATAACCAAAATTTGATAAGCCATTGTTTCAAAACCTTTCATAGAGACGAATGAGTGGGGTGGCTCATATGATCAAGTTAGAAAGTACGGACACAACCCAACATGACACTACATAGATCATAAAGACTCAGTAATTCTTTAAAAATTAAGGTATGACACAATGGGAATACAACAACTAATTAATTTATTGAAATAGATTATTAGCTATATTTTATATTTTTAGGCATATTTTTTGTTTATTTAAGGTTTTAAAAATAAATAATAATTATCAAAATCTTTGCAAAAATATATAAAATTAATTTAAAATTAGATAACAAAAAGTACATTGATACCCATAAACATTGTTGCAACTATTCGCGCCACTAATGCTATAATCACATAGTGATAATAGTTAAATATATATAATTAAACTCTTAACCCTAAAGGTATTAAAATTATTAGGCTAACATCTTTACATTTTATTGTTTACTATTTAAGTCCTCTCCATGCACATAGCGCTTAAAAGATTAAGGGGGAAAAGTTTCGAGTTGAGTCATTATAATTATTTCAAAAGAAAAGTACACTGTTAAAAAAAAAAAAGTGTGACTAGTGGATGTAAAAAAGAAAAAAAAGGGGGGAATGCCAAAAAAAAAAAAAAAAACCTCATTGGTGGTAGAGATTCAAATACTACAATAGTGGAGCATTTAACAACAGAGTTGGCAAATAACAAAGAGAGTCTGCAATCAAGGATGGAGTCAGAACTTTGAGTTAGAGGAGGTGGTTTTACTATTGGTTATGTGTAGTGGTTTCAACCTTTGATTCTACTACTTAACTGTTGAGATTTTTTTTTTTTTTTTGTTTGTGTGTGTGGGTAAGAATAAAATTATTTTTGTTTCAAAATTTTTAAAGGGCAAGGTTATTTATTTTGGATAAAATTAGTTAATTGAGCTTAATTTTGTTTTTAGTTTTACCAGTAATTTTTGTTGTTTTTTTGGCTTGTATATTTTGTTTTAGATTTTAGATCTATAATTTTTTTTTATGGTCACTAAAATGAGGAAAATGCTAGAACTATAAGTTTATTTATTTATTTATTTATTTATAAATTATTGATATGATAAGTGGTTATTAATAAGTAAAAAAAAATGTGAGTAGTGTGCCTATATGCGACCTAATAAAAATTTGTTACTAAAATAGTTTGTAAAATTGTTATACAAAAATTTGTGAGTATAGCAGTACTTTTAAAAGAATCAATAATATTGTTTAAGGGAAACAAAATGTAATTTTATAGAACAAAATTGTTAAAATTAATACACATTTATATAATAATATTTTTTTAAGAAAAATCTAGTGGGGCCATTGTCCGTAGTCCAAAGCTGGTTCCGTCCTTGACTGCAATAGAAAGAAATGAGAGAAAAGTAAGGAGAAGAAGAGCCGTCTCAACCTCAAAAAACTGACCACCCATGCATACAATGTATATACGATGTCCAATAAAAAAAGGTCAACTACTGCACACAGTGTCTGTGCAGCCATCAAAGGTTTCAAATCATAGGTTTTGCCTTTCACTATATTAATTATTAGGTCTAGATAAGCAATCTCCCCCCATATGCATGTCTTCCCAAACTCACCAAAATATACAAAACACTTCTATATGACCAAAATGAGATAAATGTGGTAAGAACAAAAAGATAAAGTAACTTAAGCATGTTTTAGATAATTAAGTTGTATTTTTTATCCAATGACTTTTTTCATTGAGAATTTTTTTTTTTTAAGAAGTTTTTTAGTTAGGGAAGTACAATAATGATATTTAAAATTGTAGTGTATATGGCAATTAGAATATCTATTTAAACCATGGAAGCTACTGGCATATTTGAAGAACTTTGTGGATGGTCCATGGTTATGTGTAGGGGATTTTAATGCCATTATTAATGCTTTGAAAAAGCAAAGCACAAGGCGGCCACAATCAGCCCAAATTAATGCATTTCGAGAAGCTCTAAAGCTTTGTCAGTCGGAGCATTTGGGTTATAGAGGATATTCGTATACTTGGACAAACAAGAGACCTGGGGATGCGAATATGAAGATGTGGCTTGATAGAGCTATTGCATCTAAGGGGCGGAGGGAGAAATTCCAAATGAGTACAGTTGTGCACCTTCCTACTCATGCTTCGGACAACTTACCCATTACTGTTCAGATTCAAACATTCAACCATAAACAACGAAGATTTGATAGGTGTTTCAAGTTTGAGGAAAATTGGCTCCTTTGGGTTGATTGTGAGGCGGTAGTACAACAGGCATGGAACATGGCTGGTAGTAAGGAGTCCGGGCTAGCAACAATTAAGGGGAAAATAAATGCTTGTGGGGTGGATTTAAAGGCATGGGAGCAACAAAGATTGAACCCAAAGTGGAGGCAATCAAACAGCTATAGAATTCACTTGATAGTTTGAACAAGGCTGATACTACTGATGCTAGTTAGGTTGTGTACTTGGAGGTGAGCAAAAAATTGGATGATCTCTTATTAAAGTAGGAGATTTATTGGGCGCAACGGTCAAGGGTGGCTTGGCTAAAGCATGGGGGGATAAAAATACAAAGTTCTTTCATTCAAAAGCATCTCAAAGGCAAAGAAGAAACCATATAAAGGGTATTAAGAATCTACAAGATCATTGGGTGGAGGAGGTTGAGGATATTGCCAAGGTAGCAATTGAGTATTTTGATAATCTGTTTTGTGTAGGTTCATGTGATCAGATGGAGGAGTGTTTGGAAACAGTTTCGGTCAAGGTGACACTTGATATGCAGAATCTTCTGTCCAGTGATTTTACTGTTGAGGAGATTAAGGTAGCAGTGTTCTAGATGGGACCAACAAAGGCTCCTGGACCAAATGATATGAATGCTCTATTTTATAAAAAATTATGGCATGTTGTGGGTGAAGCTGTTGTTACTGTCGTTTTAGATTTTTTGAATGATGGGATTATGTTGCCTGCTTTGAACCATACTAATATTGTGCTTATTCCTAAAGTAAAGAATCTAGAGAAAATGTCAGATTTTAGACCAATCAACCTTTGTAATATTATTTACAAGATAATTTCCAAAGTTCTTGCAAACAGGCTGAAACAAGTGCTCCTGACATTATATCCCCTACTCAGAGTGCTTTTATGCTGGGTTGCCTTATTACAAATAATGTTCTAGTGGCATATGAGATATTGCATACAATGCATTCTAGGAAGAAGGGAAAGATAGGTTCTTTAGCATTGAAGTTAGATGTTCGCAAAGCATATGACTGGGTGGAATGACTCTTTTTACAAGGAATCATGTAGAGAATGGGTTTTCTAGAAAAATGGATTGATAGAGTGATGAGTTGTGTTACTACTCAATTCTTCTCTATTTTAATTAATGGGAAACCATATGGTAATGTGCTTCCATCTAGAGGGCTTCGTCAAGGAGATCCTCTTTTACCATATTTGTTTTTGTTGTGTGTAGAGGGTTTTACATCTCTACGACAAAGGCAGAAAATGATGCAAGAATCCATAGAGCTTCCATTTGTAAAGGGGCACCTAGAGCCTTTAACCTATTATTTACAAATGATTCGTTATTGTTCTGCAAGGCAACACAAAATGAAGTGGTGGCCATTTATGAGATCCTTCAATCCTATGCCAATGCATCGGGACAGTGCATTAATTTGGAGAAATCACCAGTGTATTTCAGCAGTAATACATATGATAGTCAGAAGCAAGAAATACAGAGGATTTTGGGGTATAGGAGGTGAATAGGTTTGAATCATATTTGGGTTTGCAACATGAATAGGGAGAACTAAATACCATACTTTCTCGTATTGGAAGGACAGAATATAGAAAAAATTGCAGGATTGGAAAGGTATGATGTTATCTAAGGCTGGTAAAGAGGTGCTTATTAAGGCGGTGGCTCAATTTATTCCTACTTATACTATGAGTGTATTTAAACTCCCTATGAAAATGCAATGTGTGCAAAATTTTGGTGGGGTTAGGTTGGTAATGAAAGGAAAATTCATCGGAAAAATTGGGAAAAGTTGACGCTTTCAAAGAAAGATAGAGGAATGAGTTTTAGGGATCTAAGGGCTTTTAATTTAGCTATTTTAGCTAAGCAAGGGTGGAGGTTGCTGCATGATACTAATTCTTTAGTGTATCAGTGTTTTAAAGCAAGATATTTCCCAAGATCTCACTTTCTTGAGGCTAAGGAGTCCCCAAATTTCTCCTTTGTGTGGAAAAGTATTATGGCTGCCTTGCCTACATTAAAATTTGGTTGTTGTTGGAGAGTTGGGAGTGGACATTCAATCTGGGTTTTAGGGGACAAATGGATTCCTAATTATCCTTCAAATTCTATCATTCATTCGGCCAAGGAGGATTTGAGGGATGCATTGGTTTTGAAGCTTATAAATCCAGAGTTACATTTGTGGAAGAGTGATTTTATTATGGAGATGTTTGAAAAGGAAGATGATGAAGCCATATGTAGAATCTCATTAAGCAAGAGGTATGTGGAAGACTCTATAGTTTGGCTGCCTAACAAGAAGGGGCTGTTTACAGTCAAATCTGCATACAAAGTGGCTAGGGAGTTGATGAGAGGAGGGAATGTGGCCGAATACTCAACGGGTTGTGTGATGCCCCAATTTGATAGATTGTGTGATGTGTGTGGGTGTGTGATGAGTCCTACATTAGGTATTTACTGGGTTGAACAAGGCTTTATTAACAATTACAAAAAGTCTCAATTGTGACTAGTCCTTTTGAGGTATAGTGCAGATGTGGCTAGCGCTTTTCCTTGGGTCGTTACATATGGTATCAGAGCCGGCCTGGTAATCCTGTGTGGGCTCAGAAGCACTACCCCACAAAATAGGCCCTAACGAGGACGTTAGGGATTTAAGTGGGGGGAGATTGTGATGCCCCAATTTGATTGATTGTGTGATGTGTGTGGGTGTGTGATGAGTCCCACATTAGGTATTTACTGGGTTGAACTGGGTTTTATTAACAACTATAAGGAGTCTCAATTGTGACTAGTCCTTTTGAGGTATAGCGCAGATGTGGCTAGCGCTTTTCCTTGGGTCGTTACAGGTTGTGTTGGAAAAAGGGTATGGGCTACTTTATGGAAACTTCAAATTCCAAACAAAATTAAGGTATTTGGCTAGAGAGCATGCAATGAAATTCTATCAATGAAGATGAATCTTACAAAGAGAAGGATCATTAAGGAAGCAGCATGTCCAATCTATACTAGGTTCTCAGAGACAGCCGTACATGTGTTATAGGAATGTGATGTAGCTCAGGATGTTTGGGTAGGGAGCTTGAAATCTTTGCAGAAAGAAGTCCATGGAATGACTGATATGTTCTAGCTATTGGAGTATTTGATGGAGCGGTTGGGTTTAGAAGACTTAGAGCTGGTGTTGGTTTAAGCATGGTTTATTTGGAATTAGCGGAACAGAGTTATCCACGGTGGAAAATTTCATGACCCAAGTTGGTTAAACAAGCGTGCACTGGATTATTTGGTGGAGTATCGGGCCACATGTGATCAATTGGTAGCAGACTAGATGTAGCAGTCCAATCGGGATTCTTGGAAGCCTCCTCCACATTCGGTTTATAAACTCAATTTTAATGCAGCTGTGTTCTCAGGTTTGGACAGGTCTGGTTTTTGAGCAGTGATAAGAATGACAAAGGGGAGGTCATGGCAGCCATGGCAGCCAAGGGACCAGAGGTGTTTTGCAGTGAAGAAGCTGAGTTGCTTGCTTGTAGAAAGGCAATTGAATTTGCAATGGATGCTGGTTTTTCTGAGTTTGTCATTGAAGGAGATAACAGCACCGTCATGCATGCCATATCCTCTCCAAATGCAGATCAGTCATGTCTTGGAAATGTGGTGGGGGACATCCAGCAAATGCTTAGAGGGTTGCATTGGGTAAGTATAGATTTTACAAGAAAAGGGGGAAACAAAGTGGCTCATGTGTTAGCTCAATGTGCGAGAACTATTATTGATGACATGTATTGGATGAAAGATTTACCTCCATTAGCTATGGAAGTTTTGTATCAAGATGCAAACTTTATTGATTGATTGAATGAATAGTCCATTTTCAAAAAAAAAAAAAAAAAAAAATCTATTTGACGAATTAAAGTAAATATTAAAATTTATTGAAATTTCAGTAATAAATTTTTAAATTTCTTAAAACTTAAATAATATAATTTTAATTAAATTGTAATATCATTAAATCTTATCATTATATAATAAAAAAAAATCTTAAGATTTGATTTGAGAAAATATATTTAAACAATTAATAAGAACTAATTTAATAATTAATGAGAGTGTAGCCATGTGTCGCAACTCGCAAGAGATAGCTACTTAATTGGTGCAACTACAGATTCTAAAACCCAATTTATATTATATAATATATTGTATGATGAATGGTTTAATTTTTTTTTTTTTTGAGAAGAGAATGATTTAAATCCTCATATTAGTACACAAAAACGAAAAAAAAAATTGTATACTATAAAAAAGAATCTAATTATTGAAAAGGTTAGATTCATACGCATGTGTATATATATATAAATTTGGTAAAAATACCTTTTGGTAGCTCTTAATTTGTATTTAATGTCATTTTAGTCTCTTGTGTTTTAAAATTGTCAAATTTTAATTTATTACACCTCATCTTTGAGAACACGCCAAATATGCTCCTACTATCCAACTATGTTGATTGTTGCCATTAACATCACAATTAAGAAAAAACAAAAGCAAAAAAACAAAAGCAGCTAACCCGAAACAAAGAATGTTGCTATCTCCTCCAAATCCACCGATTTCTTCTCCCAGAACACCATAACTCCATCTCCACCAAGCCAATATTGTTTGTTTTTCCCAACTCTATTTGGCAAGGTGTGGATTATATATACGTACAGGTTCAGGTTACTTGGTTATGGTGAAAAGGCCAACCCATGCTATAGCCTGATCTCGCCCTAGTTGATGCGTGGGGTGGACTTTGGTTGGACTCAAAATTGCCAAACCAAAAAAAGAAAAAGAAAACTCAGATCCTTAATTTCAGTTTGGAATTTACTGAGGCAGCTAATGTTAACCAAGATAATAATAAATGTTTTTTTTTTTTTTGAGAAAGAAATAAATGTTTAGCTAGATTTGGGTTTAATAAGAGTTTGGCTAATCCTTTTATACCTCGAATGTTTGTATGTCATGGCTAAGAGTTTTGTACCTTAATCAACACTTTCATATCCTTGAGATTTTTAGAGTTTATATCTCTCATTCCTTAACTATTGAATTATCAATAATATAAATATTGATCGGTTTGTAATTTAATGCTAACAAATGATGACAGGTGAAATCATCATTAAGCATTCAACCACAGGCCAGTGGTACAATAATGATAAACAGAGATTTTTAGAGTTTATATCTCTCAATCCTTAATTATCGAATTATCGATAATATAAATATCGATTGGCATGTAATTTAATGCTAACAAATGACAGGTGAAATCATTATCAAGCATTCAACCACAGGCCGCCTGTGGTACAATAATGAAAAACACAATTATTTATATAGAAAGCAGATTTCAAAAAACAATCATGAAAAATTGGAAGCATATTTCACTGTTTGGTCAGGAGTAATAAATCTGTGGGGATTTGGAGGAGACATCAACTTATAGGCCAAGTTTTGTTTTTTCACTTTCGTTTTTGTGATGGCCAAGTTTTGTTTCTTCAATTTTGTTTTTGTGATATGATGTTAGTGGAAAAAAATAAAACAAATAGATGCATATTAGATGTGCTCTCAAAAATTTGGGCCTAAATTGACAATTTCAAAACACAAATTACCAAATGATAGAAATTTGTATTTATTTATTTTGATAATTAAAAATAGGATTTTACTAATGTGTGCCCTTAGGACATACATTAAGTTTTTTGTTTTTTGAAACATTTTCTCGAGAATTGAAAAAGTAATGACAGTTTTTTCAATTTTCGAGAAAATGTTTCTAAAAACAGAAAACTTAATATGTGCCCTAAGGACACACATTAACCAGACCCTTAAAAATAAGGTACAATTGTTGAGTTAGTCACTTTCCACCTGATGAGATAAACCCTGCACTTATACGGCTCTATGGCCCCAGTTTGCTAAGAGTGACTTGAACCCAAGCGTTTATGGTGAGGAAGACAAGAAGTATTTTTGCCTATGAAGTTTTATTTACCTAGAGTTATGAGGCCATATGCCCAGCCTCTTGAAAACTCTCGTCTCTGATTCACAAACAACTATATATTAACAAACTGTTCAGGATTTTAATGAGATATTTAAGGCTGGAATTATTATTTCTTAATCTAGTTAAACTTACATTAAATTTTGAGTAACATGATAATCATTATGGGGTTTAGGGGCAAAACGATCTAAGCTTCCAAAAGCACTCCATACCAGACCAAAAAATGTGTGAAGCTTGCATGAAGATTTTGCCCCAAAGGGGCACTTGATGAAGGCAAATATCTGTGAACAGGTCATGTCGACCTGAGCTGGGAGTATAATTGTACAACCACTTTAACACAATATAACAGTTGTTTCTTCCTCGGATCATAAGCTATCAGAGTTGATCCCCAGCATCTTTTATCTTGCCAGCCATTGAAAAAAGAAACACAACTATGCGTTGTTTATAACATCAGTATTCATCACCATTATCATGAAGCTTTGTCCATACCATCTGTTATTGCTTACAGATTCATCATCCAATTCTATCATGGCTGTAATATCCACCAATTCATTTCAACTTTGTTATGTACATTCATCCGCTAGCTCTAGAGGATAGGATAGGACAGCACATCTACCCAATAATTATGTTCCGTAAACGACTACCTTTTGTTTATTGCGCTGATATAGTAAATGTCTGGTTAAGTGATGCCCTTAATAAATTTCTTAATTAGTCATTTTAGGAATTTTTTTTTAGAGGGTTTTAACTTACGATGTTCGCTTTCGATAATAACTTTTTATCATCAGACCAAGACACCAATTAATTTTTGGTGTAAGCAGGGATTGAACCCCAGATCTTTTATACAATTATCAGAAATTTTACTAGTAGAACTAACTGTAACCCACATTTTAGGAAAATTTTTATACTACTTTTAAGAGAAACATTAAAAACTGTAAAAAAAAAATTTACTTTTTTTTCTTATTCCATAAAGAATTTCTAAAAATATTTCTTAAATTAATGTTCTTAGAGTATCCATTAACTTTTTTTTTATATGATAATACCATCTTAGATATTTAAAAATTATTCTCTCTCTCTCTCTCTCTCTCTCTCTCTATATATATATATATATATATATATCAGTTCTCATGTTTGTGGAGTCTGACAGCCAACAAGGCATACTGGCATACCCAAAGAAGTAATTATAGTAATTTCTAGTTTTAGGCCCCGTTTGTTCAAACATAAAATGCTTTTCTATTGAAGTTCCAACTGAAAACATTTTCTATTCTTTTTTCCACTTTTACCTAAAAAGGAAAAAGAAGAAATAAATAAATAAACAACAAACATAAGAATTGACAAAATAGCATGTTTCAAAAGTAGTTAGAAATTTTCCTTGATAGAGTTTTTACCTCCCATACTTTCTCATATTGAATGCTTCTTGAGTGAGGAAGGATATCATCATTTTTATTTGTCCACAAAAACAAAGATAAAGATAGACCCAAAACTCTTTCTAAACAAACTAACAAAAAAAAAAAAAAAGGTTTGTATTTGGATTTGAAGATTTAAAATAAAAGGAGTTTACAAATCATTGTCAAATATAAAATGGTTTGATATGAATTATAACAACATATGGTGGGCTTAACTTGAAAATTTTGTTATAATAAAAACATTTGTGCCAAGAACTTTATAGCTCAAATGATATTGTGCGTACCTAAAATATGGTTGTTGGGCTCAACCTCTAATTGGGCTCACAATCTATTTGTATTGTGGGTTTTGGGTTTCCTACTATAGGTGATCCTTTACTCGGTAACCTAAATACACCCTTGTTTACTTAAACCCTTCTCTTTACCTCATAGAGTCACTCCCTTTCTCTCTTAGAGTGACTGCTCTTTTCTCTCAGTGTTCTCTCCAGAATTGCCAAAAAAAAAACCCCCTCCTTCCTCATTCTCACCTCTTATTTATAGTTCAAGATTAGTGGAGGGGTTATGATTACTCTAGGTTATTAGTGGGCATGGAGGTCCAATTCCATTACTTTTAAGTGGGTGTTTAGTTGGGAGTAGGAGTAGTGGTTTTGGAACTGGTTCCCACCTTAAGAAGGATGTTCGGTAGCAATATTCCCCAGGGCAATACCGAGCAGTTGAAATATAGTATCCCCGAGCAATCACGTTCTCGACTAAGATGTGTTGGCCGGGCAGGTCTCTGGCTATGAACCATGAAGTGTATAGTTCAAGATTGCATGCCCAATGGGCCTTGGGCCAAGCATAGTGGCATGGTTCTCAGGCCCATGGCCTTAGCAGGCCTAGGACCCAGCTTCGGACAAAGGGATTGGAACCATAGGCCACACTGTAGATGAAGTTCGTGGCCCAAGTGGGCCTGGGGACCTTTGTGCTGTACATTAGCCCCCCCTTGATTTGTGCCCGGCCCCCAGGAACGAATCAAGAACATTAAAAGATAGAACTATCCGAGAAGTTTAACGAATAGATTCTGGACAGTTAAAGACTCATTAATGCGCCCTTAAAAGGTGCGTTGTATCTGATTGTTTGGTTCAGCTGTCATCATTGTCTGACGATTTGTGAACCAAGGTGACGCGCGTGGCAATTACAATGGGGATTCGTAGAGTTTCAAGTAAGCATCTCATCAGAGCTAGAAGAGCTAGCATCTCCATCCTCACCATCATCATCGTCGTCGAAGTCGTCGTCGTCCTCGGATGCCTCAGGTGCCTCGGGAGAAGGAGAGGGAGACTCCACAAAACCACCAAGGTGAGCCAACCATCTAGCAATACGGCTGACACGGGTGTTCACCTGATACAACTCAGTAGAGAGTGTATCAAGGCGAGCATCTATGCGTTGAAGCTGCGTCATGATAGCATCTAGAGTCACACCTTCTGCTAAAGTAGAGGAAGCGGAGGTGGATGGAGTTGAAGGAGTGGGAGGAGCTGTCGTACCAAACTGCCTCGATCGAAACTGCACCTCACTCCGTTTAACGATAGAGTAGTCAATGGCACACATAACAGGGAAGTGGTCGAACGAGGGAAAAGGAACAGAAAAATATCATAAAATCCTCGTGATAGTTGAAGGGAAGGTGAGCTTATCATAAGTCGCTGTATCTCTATACACATCTATAATAGAAAGAATAAAATGTGAAGGAAAATTTATAGCGAGATGCTCAAGAAGGGAAAGCAAAAATCGAGCACGAGGCTCTGTGATAGAGTTATAGTGAGAAAGAGGGTGCAAAACAAAAGTCATCACCATGTTCATGAATCTAGGACCTTTAGCAAAGGTCGAACATGGTGTAAATTTACGATCACCCCAATCAGAAGGGTGCTCGCAGAAAGCATAAATCATCTTGTCTTTGGACACAGTTTGCAGATGCTTATAACCGGGGCAGTTAGGATGCTCTACCTTTGAGACACGGAGCACATCGGATACTAACTTAGGTGTGACAACTATGCGCGTACCTTGAATGCGAGTATGAAAGAAAGGTATTGAAGAATCAAGTCCATGCATGTTGGTGTAAAACTCCTGGATTAGTACGGATGGATAGGTGATCGGGATGTCACACAGTGACTCCCAACCCTGACTGTGAATGACAATGGGTAGGACAGTGTTGGAGAAGTCTGACAAGATGACTCGGCGTTCCGAATGAACACCTCATCGAGAATAGTTCTCTGAGAAGTCCTTTCGAGCATCCTCATCATAGAATCGAACAAAAGAGGGGGTAGGATCAGAAGAAGACGATCCCCAGAACGAAAAGGGTTCTGGGACGGAGCAGACTTACGTTTTGGTGCCATTAACGCACTAACGTAAACTAGAGAGTGAGGGGGAAGAAAGAAACGCTCAAAAAAGTCCCAAACAATTCAAATATACATAAATATATTGAATGGAAAGGACGTATGCATAAATATGCATGAGCATGTGACGTGCAACAATAATATCATCATCGGCTCAGCCCAATCTAAACCTACCAGCACACAAACAATTTAACATATATAACACACATCTAAATGCATGAAAATATAGTTATAATGCACATGGAATGCAATGCATGAAGTTTTTAAGATCAAATCTTTAAAACCCATCCCAAAAATTTCACAAAAACCTTTTTGATTTTGAAAAACCCCAATTTTTGTAGAAAATCCAAAAACTTAGGTTACAAAGCATGAAATGCATGAAAATGAGGGATTAGAAACTTACCAAGTGAAGAAAAACTTGAATAAGCTCGAAAATCGCTTGAGGAAAAGGTTAGGAGTGAGTGAGAGAGGTTTGGGAGGTGAAAAGACGCAAATAGATCGAGAGAGATCGAGAAAATGAGGATCGAACTGCGTTTGAACCCTTATATAGGTGTTCAGTAATTCTCGACAGATAGAGGTGTCAAGAGGTATCGAGACAGGTGTCAAGCTTTAAAAGCTTCGACAGATGAAGCTATCGAGAGGTGTCAAGAGGTGTCCACAACAAAATAAGCTCGACGGATCGAGGAGCTATCGAGGAGATAGGAGATTTCTCGATCGATCCACCTAGCTATCGAGAGGAGTCAAGATTGCGATGAAAAACAACAAATGAGCTCGATAGATAAGCCAGGTATCGAGAGGTGTCGAGGAGGTGTCAAGATTGCTTGAAAACTGTTTTTCAAGAAGGGAAAAACACAAATATGAATGCAATCAAGCATGAAACTTAACCAAGAATCCAATCAACATTTTGAACTCTCAAAATCATCTCTCAACAAAAATTTTAAGCATATAGATTCCAAAAACACACACACACACACACACACACACACACACACACACACACACATACACACACATACACAAAACAAGTCTAACCAATTTTATATTTCAAAATAAGTCAAGACAGTTTAGTGAGTATACATTAACACATGCAAACCTTGTGATGGCCAAATCACATTGTACCTGCACATTTATCAAGAGTAGTAAAGAATATTGCGTGTTGTGTGTGAAAAACATAGCAAGATTGCATAAGTGTATACATGTTATGACGATTTGAGATATGAGAAAATCACTTTAACTCATACATAATCATAACTATTTGATGGAGACTATCACCATCGAGGTACATCCTATGACTCTCACATTTCCTAGAGTACATACTTGCAATCATATATAAAGCATTTTGATATTTTTGCTTTTTATTTTTCTTTGCATATTTTTTCTTTTAAGTAAATCATGCATAGGCATATAATAGATAGAAAAGAAATATCCAATGATGTTAAGCATTTGACATTCCAATTTTGCTATAACGAAGTACACAAATGTCATTTATAATTGATGGGCAACAATGGTGAAATAGTTATTTATGCATTTCTCTTGGGATTTTCTAGTTCTTCCCGTCAAAAATAGTGATATAAGTGTTAAGTACAAGAGATAACTTAATCTTACTCATCACAAACATGAGTCACAAAACTCACTTGATTAGTTGTGTATAAAGATGCTCATCTAAGCTATAAGAGATACAAAGTTTAGAAAATTTTGTTCCAATGGCCATCCAAGGTACACAAGTACCAATGTATACAAAACACACACTGTTTTTGTATTTTTCTGATTTTTCAATTTTTTATTATTATTTTTATATGAAAAATAAAATAAACAAAATTGAAAACAAACAAAAACATGTTAAACAAAATAAAGCATAAAAACTAGACTGACTTAAAATGGTAAAGTAAAACACACAAGTAAACAAGAAGGGAAAGAGAGAAGAAGTGATAGAATTACTTGGAGCCCTTTTCCTTCCACACCTTGGAAGAAAATTGCATCTAGCAAACCCTTGATCTAGCGGTGAGGGGGAAGAATTAAAATCGTCCAAGTTCAAAAGGAACATGAGGGTTTTAAGAAGATCTCCAAGAGGAGCAAAAAAGGATGGAAACTGATTTTGGTTTTCCGATACTATCATGCCGTTGCTCTGTTGAGTGGCTAACCACTTATAGTAATTAGGTCGAGTATGACTAGCTGCTCCACAGTGATGACAGAGATGTTACTTCTTTTGTTTAGACTTTTGAGAGTTAGCCTTCTTAGCCCTAGGGTTTTTAACTGCTTTCTTATCCTGCTTAGGGGGTGCTCCTAAGATAGATTTACCCTTATCTATGTTCTCACTAGCTAAATCAGTTTTAACATTAGTGTTCTCAATTTCAACATTATAAGTAGGAGAAACAAAAACAGTAGAACTAGTAGAAGTAAAACTAGGAGAAGAGAAATCATACCCTAATCCGGTTCAATCGGAAGCAGATTTTTGAAAACTGAGCATTTCATCGAGCTTAGCGCTTGCAGTCCTTCCCAGTTGAGCTTTGACTTAGAACAATTTTACCTCAAGCTTCTTGATCTTCTTAGCCAAGAAGTTATACTTAAACCTCAATGCTCTAATAGTCTGATTGGATTCGTCAAACTTTGTGGAAAACTCTTCACACTCAAGTTCCACATCACTAAGCTTCTTGGTGGTCAACCTGTACAACTTCTCATGCTTTTCTGAGACCTTGTATAACTTTGTATAGGCTGTGTGGATGTCATCTTGTTCATCCATCTTCTCAAACTTGGACTCCACCAATTCCTCTTCTTCATCTATATCTTCAACAATCCCTTCAATAGGATTGACAGTGGCAGTGAAGGCATTCAAGATTCCGTCATCCTCATTACCGGAATCATCTTCAGGCTTAGTGTCGCTCAATGTAGCAGCTAGTGCCTTAATTTTCCCAATGGTTTTGAGATATGTGGGGCACTCTTGTTTCATGTATCCAAAGCCTTCACACTCGAAACACTTCGATCTTGAGGGAACAGTGTACTGACTGCCATCCTTAACATCCTTCTTCCCTTTATCTTGGCTTTTGAACTGAGAAGAATTAGATTGCCTACGGTCCTTGTCAAAGCCCTTCCCATTGGCATTCTTCATGAACTTCTTGAATTGCCTCATAATGTAGGACTTCATCTTAGAATCCTCATTGTTTGAAGACTCATTAGTATCACTGCTTTTGGTATTCAATGCCATGCTCTTGCCCTTACTCGACTTGCCAATTCTTGTTAAACCTAACTCATAGATCTGCAAATTACCAACCAACTTTGTCAAAGGAATCTTGTCAATATCTTTTGATTCCTCAATAGCAGTAATCTTGGAATGGAATCTCAAAGGTAGAGATCTAAGCACCTTTCTCACAATTTTGAGTTCAGGAATGGTTTCCCCAAGATTGAAAGCTGAGTTCACTATGTCCTTGAGTTTGGTATAGAACTCATCGAACGACTCATCCTTTTCCATCTTGATCTTTTCGAAGCTTGTAGTGAGCTTCTGAAACTTCGAATCCTTGACAACCTTAATTTCTTCATAGGTTGTCTGGAGAATGGTCTATGCTTCATTTGCAGTTTCAGTGAAGGATATCTTCTTCAATTCCTCATTAGTGATTGCACTAAACAAAGCATTCAATGCCCTGCTGTTAAAGTTTGCCACCTTCATCTTGGCATAATCCCAATACACTTTCTCATCTAGAGACTGCAAGAAAGCTCTCATGCGTACTTTCTAATATGCATAGTTAGTGCCATCAAATAAAGGAGGTATAATAAGAGATTGTCATCTATCCATGACAAACAGGGGTCAATGGATCACACAGCAAAGATTAAAACCTAATCAGAGTGTGTCTGTTCTGATACCACTTGACAGACCAAAAATGTATTGACCCTTTGTGATGAATTAATTGATTAATTAGTTAAGTTTAACAATTAATCAAATTAACATGCAAATGCGTGGTAGCATAAACAAATCATCAATTAAACTAAGTATGCAGCGGAAAATAAATTGACACGATGATTTGTTTACGAATAGGAAAAACTAACACGGCAAAAATCCCACCGAGTGATTTTAAGGTCACCACTCCCGAGAATCCACTATTATCACAACAAGTGGTTACAAGTAAAGGAATCCTAGTACCTTATACCAACCTACAGTTGAACCCTTACCCCAATACCCAATTGGACTTATTTTGTAGTGACAATCTCTCATTTTAATGTACAGCTCCTAGTATGTGACTAACCAATTGCGTGGATCCTAGTACGTGATTTCAATCACCAACTAGAGAAGATTGTTGGCTGCAAAGTTCTTCAGTTCATCCAAACAATGAAGATCAAGAAGATGCTTGGTCACAAAACCCAACGGTGCACAAATACAGTAAATTTTTCACAAGAAAGATGAATTAGGGAAAATTCTATTTTCAGTCACAATTTGCTTGAACAAACGTTGCTCAACACTTGTGCAACTTGTGTCACCTTTGACGGCCCTTAAAATAATCCTTTTATATGTCTAGGGTTGTGAGAAAAAAAAGCCCAAACATACAATCACGGATTGGAGTCAAAATAGTCTTGAAAAACTGCACTTCATAAACCTCGATAGATGCCTTATCTGTCGAGCTGCTGTTAAGCCACAAGTTTCAACAACTCTATAGGCCTCGATAGATAGCTAGCTATCGAGATTTAATGAACAGCACTTTTCACACTTAAATCTTGAACAGACTTGCATGACTTTAACACTTGATCTTGAAACAAGATTTCTTGAAGTATTAAACACATCCTAGATCTACCCAAATACAAGTAAAGTGCGTTTTGTCAAAGGATTAGCCAGTTATATAAAATAATGACATATGTTCCTAACAAATGAATTACATATGTCCTAACAAGTTCTCTTTGCCTTTCCTTTCATTCTCTCTTCTTCTTTCAGTTTTCCGTTAATCTTAGTTTAGGAATGGGTTATACTCACCTTTTATCTTCAGAAGTGTCATTGGCTAGCTTTAGAGCACTACAATATCCTTGGAGATGTTGATATCGCTTATTGTCATGAGGACGATATCGACTTCTATAGGCGTACTAGCTCAAACATTGTCTTTTTTCCTCTTATGGCTATTCTTAAGGGTGGGGTTAAGTTCCCCGTGGACCCTCTCATTATAGGTACCCTTAGATTTTATGGCTTGTGTCCTAACCAACTCTCCCCCAATTTTTACCGAGTGGTGAGTTGTGTGAGTAGATTAAACCAAATATTTGGATTACAGTTAAACGACCATGATATTAACTTCATGAATAGTCTGTGTGGAAACATTAGGTCCGATTACTACTTAAAAATTAGGGATATGCGGGTACGACTGATATCATGCCTTCCTGATTCTAACAGAAATTCGACGGGGGAATTTGTCTGGGTGATCGACAATTTGCCGAGTTGTACACGTAAGAGATCTTAACTTCGTACTTAGGTCAGAAATTTTTGTGCACATGGATGGACAACTCCGAGCATCCCATTTGATACTCGATATCGACCCGGTGTATTTTGCCTGGCAATCATTTAGCCAGACATTGTTAGTAGACAGCCCGCTTCTCTCGTATATAGATGTTCGGCACGCAAACTTCCTCCCGCCTTTATTGACCACTGGTGAAGCTCGGGATCTCAGCCCCCATTACACTACCGCGGAGGACCTTGCCATAATGAGAGACAAGTCGGTCAAGCGTGTGTCTCGAAGCTGTAAAGCTCGCATACCTGTTGAAGGGCCCAACGCTCCAACTCAGGCTACCGAGCTACGAGTAGCCGATCCGACCCACTCCTTAGAAGCAACAACTGATTTGGGTGAAGAAATGGCTCACACCAGGCCTTTCAATCCCAACAACCTCTTGTTAGAGACCAGACTCCGCCTCCTACCTCTGGTCGTGCAAAAAAGAAGCAGCGTTGCTAATCCGCCTCCGCCTCCTCCTACAAAGACCCCTCATCGGCCAATTGGTGGTATTGTAATCCGTGAATCAGCTGGTGCCTCCTAGCCACCTGCCCAGGTTGGGAGAAATGTCGCGTCCTCTTCCAAGCCTAAGGTGGGGTGGCAGCCCTCCTTCAAGTTCGGTGACAAGCCTCTGCCGGTGATTGCCAGCATGAGGAATTGGTCCCAGGGCCAAGGGGGGCGGGCGAGTCGCCCAGAGCCTAGTGCAGGGCCTCCTTTTGGCCGAGGACGTCAACTATTTTTTGGAGGCTATTGAGAAGTCCCTAGGGAGACGGCTTCAATGGCACACAATAGCGATAACCCATCTTCCCTTTATTTTTCATTTGTTTCGTTTGCATGCATTTTTCCTTCTCCCTTGTGATATCTTATTATTGTTATTTTACTAGGCCGTGCAGCTGACTCACGTCCTTGATGAAATGACGAAGGAACTAGCCGAGAACGTGGAGAAGGAGAAGGCCCTGAAGGACATGACAGAGGACAAGGCAAAGGAGAAGGGCAAGGCAGCTAATGTTGCCGAGAAGAAAGCTCAAGCTGCCGTAAAGGCCTAGTTGGTAGCTGAGAAGAAGTTGGCCGAGGTGGAGGCCAAGCTAAGGGGCATAGAGCATAAACTAGCAGAAGTGAAGAGCCTAACCTTAACCCAAGCCGATGAGATTGCCGACCTTAAGTCGGCCCTTGATGCCTCCGAGGAGAGGGGGTACAATCTAAGGTTTGTAAATGCTAAAAATTTTGTGGAGCCCGTTGTCCACCAAGCTCGAAAATCATGGGTTTGGCGAAGGGTCGCTGGTAGCTTTACAGTCGATGGGGGTAGCGGAGGATTCCCCACTGAGGAATCTTGAGCAAATTCCCTACCCAACTCTTGCTCCCTTAGTTCAAAGTCAGGTTGATGCAACCGATGAGGATGAGACCCTCAGCATGAGGGAGTTGGTCCACGACATTGACACTCATGTGGAAATGGTTGACCTTGAGGTTACCAACAACCTTCATGCTGCGAAGGATGGACAAGGACACACGCTTGCTGCCAACCAACCAACTGGGAATGCCCCTACCAATGAAGTTATGCAGCTTCCGCCCAACGATCCCCCTGTTTAATCCTTATGTTTCAATTTGCTTTTATTTTTTGCTTATGTTTAATTAAAGTTTTTTACTTTTACTTGCTCGATTTGCCTATAGTCGCCAGTTTGTGGTGACTAAACAATAATTTATCTCTCATTTTCCTATAGTCACCGAGTTATGGTGAAAAAACATTGGTTTAATCTTTATTTTCATGTTTATGAATGTTTGCTACGAAGTTATTTCTGTTATGTTCTTTCATTTTCTTCCTCTTCTACATTTATATATATATATATATATATATTCCAAATGACTGGGTAGTTCGATCTCGGTTTGCCTCTAAACGATGATTGAAATTGCTTTCTCATTTATCTTCAAGAGAATAAGTGACTAGTCTGGAAGAGCCCATTTGTATCTAGAAAGAATTGGCTCCTTAGTAATAAGAACTAAATTTGACATGTTTAGGTTTATCTAGGAAAATTTAGTGTAGGGCGATCATCCTCCCTATGATTTGGATTAAATCCAAGAGACTAGCTTTAGTACTTTAAAATAATTCGACGTAATCTCTATGTGTTCGGTGATTATAATAGAGCTAGGATGCTTGCTTCAATTCTTGGAGTAACTCAATGTAAAGTTTCCTCCTATCCGGTGATGAAGATCTAACCGGGAAGTAGATTATTGTTAGATAAAATTTAAAATTAGGTTTCCACTTGCCCGGTGATTAAAATCGAACCGAGAAGCAGGTTTTTGTCCTTAGATAAAATTTAAGATTAGGTTTCCTCCTGTCCAGTGATGAAAAACAATCCGAGGACAGGTTTCTGTCCTTGGAATAATTTTGACATAAGGTTTTCACCTGCCTAGTGATGAAAATCGACCCGGGGATAGGTTTCTGTTCTTAGAATGGTTTAGTGCAAGGTTTCCACTTGCACGGTGATGAAAATCGGACTGAGGACAGGTTTCTGTCCTTAGAATAGTTTAACATAAGGTTTCCGCCTGTCCAGTGATGACAATCGAACCGGAGACAGGTTTCTGTCCTTAGGATATTTTGGTGCAAGGTTTCCACCCGCTCGGTGATGAAAATTGAACCAAGGACAGGTTTCTGTCCTTAGAATAGTTTGCCTTAGCCCTCTTCGCGTATATTGACTGGAGCTAATGAGTTAGCAACGATGGAATTATAAGTACAAATACACCTGCATGCATAAACATCACTTTTGTATTAATTAACAATACACAAATAACATTACACTCAATATGTACCATCGTGTACTAATAATCAGTGGTAGAATTTCTTCAGATTGTGGGCATTCAATGGGCAGGGGAGTGGTCTCTCGTCCAAATCTTCCAAATAATACGCCCCTACGCCTGCAATGGCGGTAACTCTGTATGGTCCCTCCAAAGTTGGTACTAACTTCCCTGCGTTAATGTCTCGTGTATTCCCTACTACCTTCCGAAGTACCAGATCTCCCGCTCCAAACTCCCTTTTCTTCACATCCCTGTTGTATCTCCGGGCAAGTTTTTGTTAATATTCTGCTAGTCATATAGTCACTGATTCATGGCGTTCTTCCAACAAGTTCAACTGTCTCAGCATTAACTCTGAATTCTTGGCGGGGCTAAATCTTGAAACTTGGGCACTGCATAATTTCACCTCTGCCGGAATGACTGCTTCCACTCCATATGTTATGGGGAACAGGGTTTCTCCCATGGACTTTCTCAGGGTAGTTCGGTATGCCCATAGAACACTAGGTAACTCCTCTGCCCACCTGCCCTTAGCACTTTCTAACCTCCTCTTCAACCCATTCACAATGGCCTTGTTGGTGGCCTCGACTTGGCCGTTACTCTGTGGATATGTTGGGGTGGAATACCAATTTGTGATGACAAGGCTGCCACAAAACTCGTGGAAAGCTTTGCTGCTGTCAAACTACAACCTGTTATCTAACACTAGGGACTCCGGTACCCTGAATCTCGTCACTATATTCCTCCATACAAACTTCTTAACATCCACATCCTGGATGTTCGCCAACACCTCTGCCTCCGCCCATTTGGTGAAGTAATCCATGGCTACTAGGACGAACCTCCGGTTTCCTATTACTTGAGGGAATGGACCAACGATATCTAGCACCCACTATGCAAAGGGCCAGGGGCTACTAATGGGATTCAAGTTCGCTGCTGGTTGGTGGATCATAGGGGCGTGCTTCTGACATTGCTCACATTTCCGTGCATACTCGTTAGCATCATTTTGCATTCGCGACCACCAAAATTCCTAGGTCATTGCCCGGTAAGTTAACGAATGTCCCCCCACGTGACTGTCGCACACCCCGTCATGTAGCTTGGCTAGGAGTTCCTCAGTCTTGCTAGGGTGTAAGCACTGCAGGTAAGGCCCATCAAAAGATCTTCGATATAGCTTACAATTGGCAGACAACTAATACCGAGCAGCTATGTAGCGTACTTTTTATGCTTCCTTCTCATTTGCCAACACTCGATCCTCGGCTAAGAAGTTGATGATCGAGTCTATCCAACATGGCTTAACTGTTGCCACCAGTGAGACATCTATTCCTGCTTTGATACTTGGTTCTGCTATCAGCTCCACTTTTATCAATCGAGGAATTCCTCAGTTGATGACGACACTAATGTGGCTAAAGAGTTAGCGTGCCAGTTCTGTCCCCTTGCCACTTGAACCACTTTGACGCTCAGGAAACGGTCCATAGTTTGCTTCACCAACTGTAAGTACTCCATCATCCAGGGATCCTTGGCTTCAAAGCTTCCTTGTACCTGATTGATCACCAACCGAGAATCTAAATAGACCTCTACCTCTTTAGCACCCAGATCTGATACAACTCTCAACCCAGCTAGCAAGGCCTTATACTCGGCTTCGTTATTAAAGGCCCTAAAGCCTTACCTAAAGGAATGTTCCAATTTTATTCCTTCTGGGGTGATGACTACAATCCCAATTTCGACTCTTAGTGCGCTGGATGCACCGTCCATGAATACCTTCCATGGGATTACCTCTACAGGGCCCATCTCCTTCCCCTCTTTCGAGGAAAACTTTACAACGAAATTAGCGAAGACTTGACCCTTCACCAAGCTTCTTAGCCTATACCTAATGTCAAAGGGGCCCAGTCAAGTTCCTTACTTAGCTATTCTTCTCGTGAAGTCAGATCTCTTCAATAACGACTGTAGGGGATACTTGGTTAACATGTAAATGGTGTGGGCTTGAAAGTAGTGGGGTAACTTTCATGTAGCATGCACTAGTGCTAACACAAACTTCTCTAAAGGTAAATACCTTGTCTCAGCATCAACCAGGGTCTTACTAATGTAGTATACTAGTTGTTGCACCCCTCGGTCCCTCAGAAGCACGACACTCACGGCATGTTCTGACACCGAAAGATACATGAATAAATCTTCCCCTGGTTCTGGAGCTGTCAGCATAGGTGCTTACACCAAACATTCTTTCAACTCCTGGAAAGCCCTCTCACATTCCTCATTCCACTGGAATCCCTTCCACTTCTTCAAAAGCTGGTAGAATGGACGACAATGGTCGGCAAACTTGGAAATAAACTAATTAAGGGCAGTTAACATGCTGGTCAGTTTGAGGCATTTCACTGCTTCAATCTGATCGGGGTTGACTTCAATTCCTCGGTTAGTGATCAAATACCCTAAGAACTTGCCAAGCCCCACTCCAAAGGCACATTTATCGATATTAAGGCGTAACTTGTGACATCGAAGTACTTCGAACACCTCCTTAAGATCGTCAATATGTTGTATCTCCCGTTTGCTTTTTACCACCATATTATCATTGTAAACCTTGACTGTGCGCTCGATCTTATCCCTAAACATTCTCGTCATCATCCATTGATACATGGCCCCAGCATTCTTCAACCCAAATGGCATTACGGTATAATGATAGTTAGCGTCAGGTGAAATAAACGTTGTCTTCTCCTAATCCTCGGCAGCCAAAGCGATCTAATTGTAACCCTGAAAAATGTCCAGAAAGCTCATCCTCGGGTGTCCATAGGTGGCATCTACCAGCTGATCAATCTTTGACATAGGAAACGGATCCTTTGGACATGTTCAGTTTAGGTCAATTAAGTCAATACAAACCCTTCATTTGCCATTCTTCTTTTTTACCACCACGATATTCACCAACCACTCTGAAAAAAATATTTCTTTTATAGCCCCAGCTTTCAGTTTTTTAACCTCTTGTCTGATAGCGTCGACTTGCTCCTTAGCCAATCTTCTCGGCTTCTGCTTCTTGGATGGGTATAAGGGATCCACGTTGAGCTTGTGAACTATGAACTCGGGGTCCACCCCGGGCACCTCATATGGACTCCAAGTGAACACGTCCACATTCTGCACAAGAAACAGCAACATCTCTACCATCTCCTTGTCCTTCACACTCACTCTAATAAAAAAAAACTTGTCATCATCTGGCAATATCTTTACTCTTACCAAATCCTCAACATAGCTAGCCCCCGCTCCCTCTCAGGGTCCTTGTAATTGCTACAAAGGAGTCTCCTCGGTTGACTTATTTTGCTTGATTCCTCGATCAACTGCAGCTACAAAGCACTGTCTAGCCACTTGTTGATTACCCCTTACCACAAAAATTCCTTGCTTGGTGTGGAACTTGACCTTTACACGCAGGGTGGACGGTACAACCCCCATTGCGTGAATCGATGGCCTTCCAAGGGTTGCTATGTACGGAGAAAAAGAGGCGACCACTATGAATGTTACCATCACCTCCTTATCTTCCATATTCACGGGAAGCGAGATTTGCCTTTTTGGGATCACCATGCGACCATCAAACCCCATCAGGGGTGTATCGTACTTGGTGAGATTTTCATTCTTCAGGCGGAGCCCTTTGAACAGGTCGAGATACATCACCTTAACACCGCTCCCCTGATCTATCAACACTTTCTTGATTTTTATTTGGGTTGTAACCACCAAGGCATCATCATGTGGTTGAATCATGCCCTCTCGATTGTTATCATCGAAGGCGATTGGCTCTCGAGTGTACTTCAACTTCTTGTCGAAGGGTTGCTCATTCGTGCTGCTTTCCACAGATACCATAATCGACACCCCTTTCCTCCTGGACACCTAAGAGCCCCTTGGGGCCACGTGAATGACTTCTATTACTCCTAATGGGGGTGGGAGAGGATACCCGCGGGGCCGAGCACCTTGCCCGGCTTCCTGATTCCTGGGATCAACCATAAACTCTTTCAAATACCCTGCCTTTACCAACTGCTCTAGATGATCTTTTAACACTTTGCACTATTCGGTGGTGTGCCCCTTATCCCTATGGTAAAAATAGTATAGATTCTGATTCCTCCTTGAAGGGTCACCCCCCATCTTGTTCGGCCACCGAAAGTACGACTCATTCTTAATTCGATCCACAATCCTATGCACTAGCTCCTTGAAGGCTACATTCACTTCCCCCCACCTATGGCCCCGACTCTTGAATCCTTAAATCCTTCCAAGGCCTGGACTATAAACCGATATGCCGAAGATGATTTATGATCGGGACCTTGCCTTTGCTCTATAACCGGTCATCCTCTAACCGCTTGTATTCTTCAATATGCGTCATCAACTACCTCATATCCTTGGGAGGCCTTCTTGTCAATGAGTCCCGTAATTCAGAATCCTTAGGCAACCCCATATGGAAAGTGCTCGCCGCAATTTTTTCATTACCTCCGCCAATCTTGTTGTACAACTCCTAGTACCGGCTAGCGTAATTGCGGAGAGTTTCCCCAGCCCCCATTTTCATTGATAGTAACGCATCTACGAGTTGCAAAATTCGGTTGTAGGTCATGAATCAGACACCAAACTCTTGAATCAATTCAAAAAAACTGTGAATCGAGCCTTTCCTTAGCCCATTGAACCATCTCAAAGCAGTGAGACTGAAGTTTGAGGGAAACACTTTACACATAAGTGCATCATTATGAGTGTATAAAGACATCATTTGAATATGATGGCTTACATGCTCCATCGGGCCTGTCTTTCCATCGTAAAAATTAAATGGCGGCTATGTAAATCTGCTCGGCATAGGTGCCCCTTCAATGTTCCTTGAGAACGGTGATCTGGCAGCTCGGCATAATGCATTGCTCATAGTGTCCATGGCGGCATTTTGGGGTCGTCTCTCCTCTGGGGAAATCGAATCCTGGTCTGCATATTCCTATGAGCGATCCTAGTGCTGATGAGACCCGGATTGATGGGACCCTGCTCCACAGTGATCCTCCACACTAACCGACCTTTCTCTCCAGTCCTTGTGGTCTCTTCTCTGACACCTACCTCTTGCTTGTAACTCCAAATCCCCCACCAAGCTACAAAGACATTCAAGTTCCTTATTCTTTTGCTCAAGCTTTTCATCCCTTCTCTTGAAGCAATTGCGCCCCGAGGTGCCGGACATTGTCCAGTACGTTTGAAATGACCCTTCACCAAGGCTGGATTGCCTTTCCTCATCCTCCCTTTCTTCGTGTCTCTTCTGCCTTCTTTCCCGCCAGGTGGATCCTTGAAAAGACCTCCTAAAGCCACTTTCAACATAACTCCTGATCGACCCCCAGACATTTTCCCGTACACGCTTTAATAGAACCATAGTTTTGTAGGAGATTCCCACAGACGGCGCCAATTATGCGTACCCAAAATATGGCTATTGGGCTCAACCTCTAATTGGGCTCACAATCTATTTGTATTGTGGGTTTTGGGTTTCCTACTATGGGTGATCATTTACTCGGCAACCTAAATACACCTCTATTTACTCAAACCCTTCTCTTTACCTCACAGAGTCGCTCCCTTTCTCTCTCAGAGTGATTGCTCTTTTCTCTCAGTGTTCTCTCCAGAATTGCCAAAAAAACCCCCCTCCTTCCTTATTCTCACATCTTATTTATAGCTCAAAATTAGTGGAGGGGTTATGATTATTCTAGGTTATTAGTGGGCATGGAGGTCCAATTCTATTACTTTTAAGTGGGTGTTTAGTTGGGAGTGAGAGTAGTGGCTTTGGAACTGGTTCCCACCTTAAGAAGGACATTCGGCAGCGATATTCCCCAGGGCAATATCGGGCAGCTAAGATATGGTATCCCCGAGCAATCATGTTCCCGGCTAAGATGTGTTGGCTGGGCAGGTCTCTGGCTATGAACCATGAAGTGTATAGTTCAAGATTGCATGCCCAATGGGCCTTGGGCCAAGCATAGTGGCATGGATCCCGGGCCCATGGCCTCAGCAGGCCTAGGGCTCAGCTTCGGACAAAGGGGTTGGAACCATGGGCCATACTGTAGGGTTAAAGTTCGTTGTGCAAGTGGGCCTAGGGACCCTTGTGCCGTACAGATACTATTTGGTATTTTTAGTAAAAACATTTGGGGGATCAAATTTATCTTATCCCAACTATCAAATTATCAGAAAGAAAAAAAAAGAAGAGCCACTTCTAATGAATTTGAAATTATGTCTTAGAAGTATTTACTATTTAGGCAATGTGGATTTGAATTTAGGTGTGTAAATCAAAATAGCTTGATTGGATAGTTTAAAAGATTAAGGATTTGGATTTATGAAAAATACAAAATAGATTCTAAAATCTGAAGTCATTCGATTTGAAATAAAATCTAAACTCATGGAATTTAAAAAATTGTAGTCATACTCCAAAATTACTAGAAGACTCTAAAACAACTTAAATGACCAAAATATTCTAAAAATTGCCAAATGACTAGAATATCCCTAAATGTGTAAAATGATCAACATCCCCAAAATCACAAAAATGACCAATATACTCTTCAAAGCTCCAAAATGACAAAATACTCCTAAACCTCTAAAATGACTAACATACCCCTTAAAACCAAAAAAAAAGGACCAATATACATTTTAAACTCCATTAGAGTATAGGCATTAGATGTGCCAAATGCTAAATTTTTAACATTTTGTCACACCAAACACCAAAAAACCTCGCATCAAATGTTCTAAATGCTAAAAAAGTTTAGCATTGATGAATAGTACAATTCCAAATTTATAACTATAGGGGCAAAAATTATAAACTTTTTTCTTCTTTTTTTTCTTCTCCTTTTTCTCTCTCCTCTCTCACATATCTCTCTCTCTCTTTAGTATGCTTCTCTCTCTTTCCCAGCCTCTCTCACTCTCACCATCAATTTGTCTCACTCTCACCACGTAGCTTATCTCACCACCTCCCCATGCCGCCACCTAACCACGCCGTCCAGATTTCTATCTCTTGTGGTGGGTTTTTTTTTTTTGGTTGTCGTCGTGGGTTTCAACGGTTAGGTTCAAAGGTGAATGGGTTTTGATGGGTGTGGGTGGGTTCCCATAGGTAGGTTTGGTGGCGAGTGGGTTCCGATGGGTAAATGGGACAATTTTGGGTTAGGTTGCTCCAATTTTGGATCGATTTTTATGAGTTTTGGGTTGGTTTTTGTGGTGGTTGGCTAGTTATTGCTTGTGGGAGGGTGTTGTTGTTGTTGCTATTTTTTTTATAAAATTTTTTAATAAAAAGTATGAATTTTTTAAAGCTATTTAAATGGGTGATGTGGTAAAGTAAGAGATGTAATGTAGGGTGTATTGTAACGTGGTGTATTAAAATAGATAAAGTAACTTTTTGGTGTGTGAAAACAAATTTTTTTAACAAAACTGATTCTAATGCTCTAATAGCCCCAAAATTACTAAAATGGTTAAAACACACCCCAATTCAAAATGACCAAGGCACCCCAAACCTTTTAAATGACCATCATACCCCTAAAGCCTAAGAAATGACGAAAATATTCCCAATAGCTCCCAAATGATTAGAATGACCGTAATTCTCTAAAATGATTGAATTCTCCCAAAAGCTCCAAGTTGACCAAAATACCCCCAAATCTTAATAATGACCTAAAATCTACAAATGCTCTGAAACGATTGAAATATTGCCACCAAAGTTATGAAAATGTCTAAAGTACCCCCCTAGAAATACCTAAATGAGCAAAATACCTCAAAATCTCGAAAATGACCAACAAACTCTCAAACCTCAAAAATGAAAAAATAACCCCCCAACTCTCCAAAATAACCAACAAACCCCAAAAAAGATAGAAATACCTTCAATTTTGGTATGCTTTTGGGTTAGTAATTAAGCTAAAAAAGTTATTTCTAACTTGTATCATATATGTTGTTTCAAAACTTTTAGACTATATGATTTGAATATTAGATAATTTACACAAATAATGTGTTTAGTTTTTTATATTTTAAAAAATGATGGCATATGATATACTTTTTTAATTTTCCAATAATGTTATATTGTTATTTTGTTTTAGCTAATTTATTTTTGTTAGCATACTTTTATGATATAATCGTGTTGCTCTAGTATTGACCAGTGTTGTAAAAAAGAAAAAGGAAGTCATTGTTTGGTTAGAAGAATGTATCTCTTTACTCTTTTACATTGTACAATATGATTTTGCATAAATAAAGTCTATTATCGTTTCTGTTAAAAAAAGAAAGAAAAAGAAAAGAGAGTTTATTAATAAACATAGGGTTTAAAGTTTTAACCACTAATGCATCAGCCCTCCAATCTAGACAATCTCTAGTTTAGATTTGAATCATTTGATTACTATGACAGTATGACTAAAATAAACTATTATTTTTTATTTCCAAGTACTAAAATAGAATTTGACCCTATCAAAAAAGAAAAGAATCTGCCCCAAATTTGATAGGCCGAACCTTTATTTCTTGAGCCCTGTCCTGATGTGAGGCTCCTTTCAACCTTTCACCACCAATCTATTCAAAGGCCCAAACTCCAAATAATATGTTCATGTCCCCATATTAAACCCACCACTCACCATAGGCCCAAAACCCAAAAAGTTACCCCCATACCCCAAAAAAAAAAAAAAAAAAACCAGAGAGAGACAGACACATTGAGAGAAGAAAACAATGATTACCTTTCTCTAGCACAAGAAGAAGATCATCAAATCAAAAACACTAAAACAATTCCTTGAAACCCAAAATCCCATCCTCAAAAATTTTCACCCTTCTCACCAATGATCTCTTCATAGTTTGATAACACACACACACACACCAAATCTTGCTATTTCATATCTCATTTCTCATCCCAATATCAACCTTAAAATCCATAGACAATGGCTAGTACCACTTCTTCCATCATGGACACACTCTTCCAACGCACCTTAGAGGACCTAATCAAGGGCCTCCGCCTCCAACTCATCGGCGAGTCCGCTTTCATCTCCAAAGCCCTCGACGAGATCCGCCGCGAGATCAAATCCACAGACCCACACACCAAATCCAACGCACTCCAAAAGCTCTCCTACCTCTCTTCTCTCCACCACTTCGACATGTCGTGGGCTGCTTTCCATGTCGTCGAAGTCATGTCTTCCTCTCGCTTTTCCCACAAGAAAATCGGGTACCATGCTGCTTCTCTCTCCTTCAGCGACTCCACCCCTGTGCTCCTCTTGATCACCAATCAACTCCGCAAAGATTTGACCAACCCAAACAACGAGTTTGAGGTAAGTCTTGCTCTTGAATGCCTGTCTAGAATTGCCACTACTGATCTTTGTAGAGACTTAACTCCTGAGATTTTCACCCTTTTGTCAAGTACTAAGATTTTCGTGAGAAAGAAAGCGATTGCGCTTGTTTTGAGGGTTTTCGAGAAATACCCAGATGCTGTAAAGGTCTGTTTTAAGCGTTTGGTTGAGAATTTAGATAGTACCGATCCTCACATTGTGTCTGCGGTTGTTGGGGTCTTTTGTGAACTCACTTCTAATGACCCCAAATCGTATCTTCCATTGGCGCCCGAGTTTTATAGAATTTTAGTTGATTCTAAGAACAATTGGGTGTTGATTAAGATGTTGAAGATTTTCACCAAGTTGGTGCTGTTGGAGCCAAGGTTGGCGAAGCGGGTTGTTGAGCCAGTTTGTGAGCATATGAGGAGGACTGGAGCTAAGTCGTTGATGTTTGAGTGTGTTAGGACTGTGGTGAGTAGTTTGAGTGAGTATGAACAAGCGGTGAAGCTTGCGGTTGTGAAGATTCGGGAGTTGTTGCTAGATGATGATCCGAATCTTAGGTATCTTGGATTGAATGCACTTTCGATTGTTGCTCCGAAGCACTTGTGGGCTGTGTTGGAGAATAAGGAGGTAGTAATTAAGTGGTTGAGTGATGAGGATCCTAATATCAAGCGTGAGTCCTTGCGTCTTGTGATGGCAATGGTTTCTGAAAATAATGTGGTTGAAATTTGCAGGGTTTTGGTGAATTATGCTTTAAAATCTGATCCAGAGTTTTGCAATGAGATTCTGGGGTCCATTTTGTCGACATGTTCTAGAAATTTGTATGAGATAGTTAATGATTTTGATTGGTATGTGTCGCTTCTTGGAGAAATGTCGAGGATTCTACATTGCCAACAGGGGGATGAAATTGAGAATCAGCTAATTGATATCAGTATGAGGGTCAGGGATGTTAGACCAGAGCTTGTTCGGGTTGGTCGTGATCTGCTAATTGATCCTGCATTACTTAGTAACCATTTCTTGTATAGGATATTATCTGCTGCTGCTTGGGTGTCAGGGGAGTATGTTGAGTTCTCAAGGAATCCGTTTGAACTTATAGAGGCACTGTTACAACCTCGTACGAATCTCTTGCCACCATCAATAAGGGCAATATATATCCAGTCTGCTTTTAAAGTATTAATCTTTTGTTTACATTCTTACCTCTTACAAAGGGAAAGTACTGCTTCCTCATATCCTGATACTTCGGCACTTTCTGAATTAGCCTCCAAGAGGGAAATGCCTGAGGGTTCTGATTTGGCAACATTTAAAGCTCATTCTCACAGTGAACAGGATGAAGTGTTCAACCCAAGGGTGTCAAATCAATCATCTGAAGAGCTTTCTGTAGGAAATGGTGGGGGTAGAACTATTAGTCATGGTCAGACATCTACACCTGTTACTTCAGAGAACAGTTTCACATATGAAGCTGTTGTCAACCAATTAAATCTAATAGAGTTGGCTCTGGGCCCACTTACAGGAAGCCATGATGTAGAAATACTGGAGAGAGTGAGGAATCTATTATGTTTCATTGAGTTGATTAAGGGAGAAATCCTTGAGAGCTTAGTGCAGAATGAAGAAAACTTGAATAGTGCAGAGATGAAATCTTCCAAAATCATCAAACTGATGAGTGATGCCTTTTCGGAGGAGCTTGGTCCAGTCTCAGTTAGTGCTCAGGAAAGAGTTCCTATACCAGAAGGATTAGCGCTTAAGGAGAATCTTAATGATTTGGACATGATCTGTGGTGATATTCAACTACCTTCATCAATTTCATTTTCTCTGGTAAGTACTCATTATGAGGAGGGGGTTGGTGCTTCTCTCCCTGACCTCCAAAGCAAAGAAGAATTGGAACCACCAAGTGAGGCCACGTCTCTACTTGCTGAACACCGTAAGCGGCATGGGTTATACTATCTTACTTCAGAGAAAAATGACATTGTAGCAAATGATTATCCACCTGCCAATGACCCCAAGTTGCAGGATAATCAGAATAATGACACTGAAGATCTAGTTAAGCTTACTGAGCAACTACTTGTGTCAAAGAAAAGGCCAAACCAGGCAAAGCCTAGGCCTGTAGTGGTGAAATTGGATGGAGATGTTGTACCTGTTTCAGCCAAGAGGCCAGGTCCAAAGGATGATTCGCTATCTGGTGCAGTGCAGGAAGTTCTTTTGGGAAGTGACACAAAAACCTCTACATCACGAAGTAATCCCTCTGATAAGTCATCAAGTAAGAGAAAAGGGAAGGAAAAGCTAATCATTGATCCTTCTTCCGAACTGAATGAAAATTTGGGTGATGCAGAAAAGCTAGACCGTGAAAATCCAAGTTCAAGAAGAAGTAAACACCGTACTCATGGTAAAGAGAGAAGACATAAGAGTCCAGGAAAGATTAGGGAGGAAAGGGAAGAAAATGGTCAGAAAGAGAAGAAAAAGAGTAGTCATCGCCATGCTAGGCACAAAACTCGACAAAGAGCTGATGTGCCCTTGAACGTGGTTTCAGAAACACCAGTAATTCCAGATTTTCTTTTGTAGCATTAATGACCTGGAATCATTATTTGCGATCAGCTGTCACTCAACTTTTTTCTCCCTCATATTCCACCACTTTGAGCGATGAGGTCAGTTCTGTTGTAGATTTTACACTCTTTTTTTATTTTTTTGGTGAGGGTTTGCCTTATATTTTTTGGATGAGGGTTTGCCTTATTTTCCAATGTTACACAAAGTGAATTTCTTCAAAGTAAAATTTCAAATTTAAAATCATTTAACTGCTGTCTAGTAGTAGTGTGGAAGAATTCTTTATGAGCTTTTAAGTTTTTAACTTTCTCTTACTTATTATGTTTTTAGTTTGAGCTGTTTTTGCAATTCTTGTTTGCTTTCATGATGAGGAGTCTTTTATTCTTTTTAAGATAAATGGACTTCATTTATTAAGTATTTTATAGATTTTAGGAGAAATTACACTTTACCACTATAAATTATACACTAGATTACACTTTGCACCCTGAACTATTCGAATACAAACTTTGCACCCTAAACTATTATACTTATGACACTTTGCACCACAACGTTAGTTTTACTATTAAGTTAGACATAAATTAATTGCACATGACTTACACATTATTTTTGCTGGGGTGGAACAAAATTAAAAAACAAAAATACCCATCTTCACAATCATTTAAAACAAAAAATTTTCCTTATTTTTTCCAGCTCTCTCTCCCTCACGCATCATTGATGGAAATCAAGGACCTCCATTGCAGACGCTGCATGAGCATTTGGATATCAAGGGCAGTATGACCCAATCTAGATACATGAGACCCATAATCAGTAATGGCCTTCATAACATTAGTATTCTCTCCTTTAATGACCAGATCTGTAAAGCCAGCTTCCATAGCAAATTCAATGGCCTTGCAACAAGCTAAAATCTCCACCTCATCACTATTAGCCACTAAGGGACCTTTAGCAGATATGGCACCTCATCGCTATTGTTCCTTTTAAAATAAAATATCACATGCTAAATATACTATTACTATGGGTTCTATATGGTATATATTTTTTCAGTGGAAATTATTGGATCTGTACTTGTACCATAATGAAATAAGCTTTTGTTTTTAATTTTTTGTGAAGATGGTGTTTTTGTCTTTAAGCAATGTGCCACCTAAGCAAAAATCATGTACAAGTCATGTGCTATTAATTTCAATCTAACTTAACGGTAAAACTAACATCAGGGTGCAAAGTGTAATAAGTGTAATAATTTAGGGTGCCAAATGTGCATTCAAATAGTTTAAGTTGTAAAGTATAATATGGTGTATAGTTTAGGGTGTTAAAGTATAATTTGCCCTAGTTTTTAAACAGCAATAGATGCACCTCAAAACCTCATTAGTTGTGTCATTGCCCTAAGCACAAAAATAATATATAGTGGTATAGAGTATTACCACAATTAAATGGGACTGGCACACTTTCTGATTCATTTTCAAAATATAGCCATGTTAATTTTTTTATTTGTAGCCAAATTGTCTTTTTTTATTTTTATATATACCTGACTAGTTCGGGGAAAAATTTTGGGGAGCCAAAGTGCCAAACCCAATCACCTGGGATTATGGCCAAGTTTGATTAAGTCAAGTTGAACCTGGTTTTCCATATGCCCTCTTTCTTCGTTTTCTTTTTTCTAGGTGGGGTAGTTTGCCTCATCTAGTACATCATATGTAGTCAATGCCTGGCTTAGGATTTATATAGCATACTTCACCAGACCAGGGCATAATTAACAGGGATATCCTGGATTTCTTAATAAATAGGATATACAGCTTCTTGTTAAATTTATACAAAATGTTTACTTTACATAACCTTCTACCTAAACATGTCAATACTATTAGGAATTTTGGAGATGTTTACACATTTTTTTTCACTTCCTATTCTTGGTTATCTGCCTATTGAATTAATTGAATAACTACTGCAATTCTTTTCCATTAATGTTAATTGGAAATTTGCAATCTTGGAGCTTTCTCTTCTTGAGGTGTGGTGTTCAAATCCTACAAGTTACACACCCAATCAAATCAACAAAAAAGCATAAGTTGAAAATAGAGGATTGAGAAAGACAGAGAGGGATCAAAGTATCAAACTTTTGCTGTATTTGTTTGTAATGGCTTGCTGTCTGGCAATCTAAGTTTGGCAAAAGATATGTCTTAAGTTTTTGAAGTAGTGGACCTGCACAAAGAACTCATGATCAATTATAAATTTTTATTAAGTTTTGTCCAATTTGTATTCTAGGTGTATTTTAAATATCATTGAATCTCGAATTCTGGTTGCATTATCTTCTATTCATATTCTTGGTTCATTCTAGACATAAATTGAGTCACAAAGTGTGAGTTACTGACTAACCTTGGAGCGTTAGCCTTAGGTTACTTCAACCTGAAAGCAGTGCCTAATTCAGGTTAAAATTTGTTACTCAATAGCCCTTTAATACCATGCTGGGTTCGCGAAATCTCTTGATATCTTCTAGGAAGAAATTTTGTATATGATAAAAAATCTGTGTGAAAAAATTCTTGCAATTCTGGTATTGCTTTTTGACTTATGAAATGAACTTTTAGATTCTTGCAATTCTGGTGTTGCCTTTTGACTTCGGAACTGAATTTTTTAGATTCTCATAATTCTGATATTGCTTTTTGAATCGTGAAATGAAAACAATTTTGATCCCTGAACTATCCATCTGATCTCAATGTGATCCATCAACTATTGATTGTTTTAATTCAGTTTCAATGGTACTCACCTTACGTTGCCAGTATTGTTGGTGATTACTGATATTAAAAAATCAAGGTTAAGGGAGGACAAAATATATTATTATTTTTGTAAAAATTTTATAACCATGTATTTTCATTTATTTTTACTTTATGAGACTCTGCTACTTGGCTTGACTTGTCAAATCAGTAATTGTCATTTGTAAGTGACATGTATATGATAATCTGGGAAGATCCCAAGATATGGATTTTGTTGTTTTTGACTTTTTTCTGCTCCCCCCCTCCCCCCCCTATTCTGTCTCGGGTTTGTAATGGATAATTTGGTGATGACTAGTTCTCGCCTTGTTTCACTTTCTTAGTTTAATGTGGAATCCGTATTTACCAAAAAAAAAAAAAAAAAAAACTCTTGAGCACTACTTTAGGTTCAGCCATAATGGGAAATAAAATGGAGCATCCAAACAATGTATCATCACAAGTCAAGGATTGTACAAAAACTATCTATCAAGTTAGCAAATGTTGTTTATATGAAAAGTTTTTAGAACTTTATGAACTCAATTAAAACAATTGATAGTTTTGGGATGAAATTGAAATTTGTTGCGTAGTTTAAGGATCAAAATTGTAGTTTGACTTAAATGTTTGTATGATATGATGCTTGTTATGTTTGAACTGTATTTTGCTTAGAATTCAGACATTTATGTTTGGAGTACTTTGGCTCTGATAGAATAAGCTGGACATGAATAAACTAAAATTGTGTATTTTGAGCCATTCAGGTGGAGTAAGGTAAAGCTTGGCTCAGTTGAATCTTTAGTTTGTTCAAAGCCTGAATGAATTGGCCTTTTCTGTTAAGAAATTTAGCTTACTTTGTCTGAAAACACAAAAACAATTATGTTTGTAAGAACTAAACTAATATTATGAGGTATTGTTTTTGTTATTATTAAAAGGAAAGCAAACCCTGGTTTAGAGATTGTTTTCAATATCAGGATTTGTTTCAACTAATGTATCAATTTTGCCAAGCCAAATCAGATTTCGCCGAGAGTGTGGAATCCTCAGCATTCACTTACAGGTTCACTTCATCTTGCTAATCAATCAGGATTTAGAAGATCAGAACTATTGAACAGTTTTGTTGTTATTCAAGTCTAATTTGTAGGGATAATGAAGTAACATGTTAATTAGGATTCAATCATAGCAACAAGCTCATATAGATAAATTAGAGAGCAATTTTGAAGTCAGATAAGATAATACAATTTAGCATATAGAATTAAGTCCGAGATACAGTTTCATGAAATGCTTAACTTGGTGTCTCTCTTTATATGTTGCATAGTAATAGTAATTAGCATGGATCATATAATTAGGTTCTCCCCTGCATTTGTGCCATGTTTCCTGTTTCCCTAACGCACTAAACCTAGGCTTGACTTTCTTCACCTATTTGCTCCTCATCCCCCAACCCACCGAAGTCGAAAGTCTAGAATTGACACTTTCCTAACCCAAAAACCGGTGCTAAACTGAGCCGGTTTCTCGAACCCGAACCAACCTTGTCTTAAATCTGTATTTGGGACTTTTGTTTTGGGGGAGGAAATTTAAACATTAATTTTGTTTGGGATTTTATTTATTTTTGGAACAGCTATACATATTTTTGTAAAATATTTTATTCTTTTATGCGTGGCCAAAGCCCATGTAATTTAACGGGGACTTAAGGGGTGTGGTTGGAGAGTACAATTGAGTTTACTTTGGTTTATTTATTTATTTTTTTAATGGACCCAGAGCATGGATTTTGCTAAATGGGTTGAGACACTTAAAAAATCTGAGGATCCATGAGATAAATCACACGTTGGCCACTTTCAGGCAAGTAAAAGACATTGGTTGCTCTGCTCTATGATGAAGAAAAAGCACCTAACTTCATCAGAGAAGCGCTCTGACGAGGTTTGACACATTTAAGAGGTTCCCTAAACGCCGATTTGGCCCAAAGGTTAGATAACAAAATTTTCACATCGTGACTAAAATAACTCGCCCTAAAGCTTTGTTTGGAAGTTCATAAGGAAATGAAAGTGAATGGAATAGAATGAAATGTATTTAACCAAGGGAAATGAATAGAAAAGAATGGAATGTAATGAAATTAGATAACTTTAATTGAATGTTTTAAAATAAAGGAATGGAAAAGAATGAAAATGAATACAATATATAAGTAATTTTGTTTGAAAGTAACACAGAGGGAATGAAATAGAATCATTTTATGACAATATTACTATTAGACTCTTATTTTAAATTAAAGGGTTGAATATATAGGGGCATTTTGGGATTTTTAGTTTAGAAAAATATTAAATCTAATTTCATTCCCTCCCATTTCTCTCAATTTCGGGGGAATGAAAATTTGCAGTTTTAAGGGAATAGAGAGGAATGAGTGTTCTCTCTTAATTATTTAATTCCCTCCCACTTAAATTCTCAAACAAGAGAATGAACTTTTTATCCCCTCTATTAAAATTCCCAAATGAGTGAAATGAAGGATATTCTAAAATTATTCTTTTTATTTATTTCTATTTTATTTCATTCCCTCCTCCCAAAAGAGGACTAAGATCCAGCCAAAAGAAAAAACTGAAGCTTGCCATCTCTTTAGATATACCCCAATTAAAAGCTTATATCCATATTCAAAAATGGATATTAGGAACCTCAAATATTATTCAGAAATGGTTATAAAAAATGGAAACTATTTTTTCAAACAACCTATCTTAAAAAAGGAAAAAACGAAGTTCTTTTTATCAGAACTTGGGCAGGGCTTACTATTTTGTCTTTAAGTCTAAATCCTAGGAGAGGAATGCTTTGCTTAAGTTACTCCGTTTCTTATGAAACAAAAGATTGAACTTTTTTTCCCCTAAAAGCAACTTAACATACAAGTTCAACAAAAATGCTTTATAGAGCGTATTCCGCCTCATCCGGCGAACAAAACGGTTAAGTATCAAATTTATCTTTAAATTGTTTTTTCAGTCTGTCCCAAGACCAACAGTGTCTTTATATCATGGAATTGTCAATTTGTCACTCCCCTTAAAACCATGCGTAAATTGGTATCTAACTTCATGGGTCCTGTTTACCAAATTGACGAAATAAAAAAACTTAAAAAGTCCACAAAGTCCCATTACATGGTCAGCAAATTGGTGGAATTTCTAACGTCAAAATTTTGAAGTCTACTCATGAGTACTCAAATTGCAGATGGACAAGAAGTAATAGTCGCGTATTTTAATTAGAAAAATATCATGTTAAACTAGTGTATATTAGCTGTTTTACACCCATATATTCGGCGAAAATAGTCAAATAACACATTTTTGCAAACTATGTTGTAATCTACCATTGTTTCGAAAATATGTAAAGATTTATCACTTTTTTGGATACTTGAGTTAGACAAAATTGAGTTTTCCATAGTATTCGAGTTCTATGAACTCGAGAACCATCAACATTTTTCCAGCAAATTTGAAGTATATTTTTTCAAAGAACTTGAGTTTTTGGAACTCGAGTTTCACGGCAAACTCAAGTTTCAAAAAGGTGGTAGATCCTTATATATTTCCAAAACAGTGATAGATTGCTAATTTTTTTTGCTAAATAGTGGTAGTGGGCAATTTTTTACCTAAATATTCATGATTGACGTTAAAATATCCGCATTTTAAACATGAAAATAAAAGTAAAAAAAAAGTAGATGGGAAAGTATTGCCCATTTTGATTAGCACAACACCAACTTGACTATAGGTTCACACAATGTTTATATTATAATAATATAGAGATTTTTTTTGAGAAAAATAATAATATAGGTCCCAAGACCAACAGTGTCTTTATATCATGGAATTGTCAATTTGTCACTCCCCTTAAAACCATGCGTAAATTGGTATCTAACTTCATGGGTCCTGTTTACCAAATTGACGAAATAAAAAAACTTAAAAAGTCCACAAAGTCCCATTACATGGTCAGCAAATTGGTGGAATTTCTAACGTCAAAATTTTGAAGTCTACTCATGAGTACTCAAATTGCAGATGGACAAGAAGTAATAGTCGCGTATTTTAATTAGAAAAATATCATGTTAAACTAGTGTATATTAGCTGTTTTACACCCATATATTCGGCGAAAATAGTCAAATAACACATTTTTGCAAACTATGTTGTAATCTACCATTGTTTCGAAAATATGTAAAGATTTATCACTTTTTTGGATACTTGAGTTAGACAAAATTGAGTTTTCCATAGTATTCGAGTTCTATGAACTCGAGAACCATCAACATTTTTCCAGCAAATTTGAAGTATATTTTTTCAAAGAACTTGAGTTTTTGGAACTCGAGTTTCACGGCAAACTCAAGTTTCAAAAAGGTGGTAGATCCTTATATATTTCCAAAACAGTGATAGATTGCTAATTTTTTTTGCTAAATAGTGGTAGTGGGCAATTTTTTACCTAAATATTCATGATTGACGTTAAAATATCCGCATTTTAAACATGAAAATAAAAGTAAAAAAAAAGTAGATGGGAAAGTATTGCCCATTTTGATTAGCACAACACCAACTTGACTATAGGTTCACACAATGTTTATATTATAATAATATAGAGATTTTTTTTGAGAAAAATAATAATATAGAGATGGTTGCTCATACTTTACACTGAACAGCTATATAGAAATAAAGCTCCCATAGTTTTAAATAATTCGATCGTGACCGGTTCTAACATCGAATTCTGTGTGTATATATACACACACACACACCTTCAAGGTTTCGTGCTTTTTCTGCTACTAGTAACGACTTCATCATACCCAAGGTCAGACCAACACACATGCATGCCATCTTAACTTTCGGTTAAAGTGTTCTAATTAGTCATATCCTGCATTAAACTTACTGGGTTCTTCCTTATTGCCTCTCTATTCTATTCTAGAGACAACCCCTCTACCATTTTCTTTAGATTAATCAATGGGAATTGAACAACAGCAACAGTCTCCAAAGATTGCAAAGAATTCATATTTATCGTTTAAACATGTCTTTTATTTTGTGTTCTTTGTGATTGGTTTGTCCATTGGAATCACAACTAGTTTGTACCTTAAAACCTTCTCTTTCTACATTCAAACAACCCTGTCATTGCCATCGTTATCAGCAACAATTCTAGAGCAGTCACCACCATCACCATTACCACCATCACCACCACCTCCACTACTAATAGCTCTACAATCACCACCGCTGCCGCCGCAGCCAGTACTAATAGCTGTACAACCACCATCACCACTACCACCCACTATACCGAATGAAAGTAGGATTGCATCCAATAATAAGCCCTCTCTCATGCACAACATGGATGATGACGAGTTGTTTTGGCGAGCATCAATGGTTCCAAGTATTAGAGAGTTCCCTTTTAATTATGTCCCAAAGGTTGCTTTCATGTTCTTGACAAAAGGGCCTATACCTTTGGGACCATTGTGGGAGAAATTCTTTAAAGGTTATGAAGGTCGTTATACCATTTATGTTCACCCTCATCCGTCATATAATGAATCTGTCCCTGCAAGTTCTGTTTTCCATGGAAGAAGAATTCCAAGCAAGGTGAGTTTTTTTACTTATACTAATATTCAGTTTATTATTGAAATTATAGACAAAGTTTTCCTTTGGGTTAGAGTGATTTTCTCGAACCCATTACACGGTAGTTCAAATGATTAATTATTCAGGTGTATTTTGCTTACATGAATTATTTTGTCATCTAAAATTTAAACAAATCTCATGATTCTTAAATAGGTTATGCGATTTATAGAGATACTCATTTAGGTCGACATTTAGATGGAGAATTTTTTTTTTTGATAAAAACTTCATCCTAGAATTAATATCATCATTATTGAATTGGCAATGATCATTTTAATATAATCTGATCTTGCCAATAGATAAATTATAAAAAAGATTTGTTTAGTTTTATGCTTATATAGATGTTAGGCCATTTCTGTCAACTGCTCAACAGGGGGCAGAACTGATATTTGCTAGAGAGGGTTAGATCTTCTCAATTTCAAATAGATCAATTTCATAGTTCATATTAAATATTACAATTTTAAATGTGTGTATTTAGACTTACATTATGAAATGTACAACATAAATTTAAATGTGAAATGCTCTCTCTAAATTTCACTTAACATGGAGAGGAATCTTGTCCGATCTGATAGAAACCAAATTATTATTTATTTATTTATTATTTTTTTTGAGAATCAGAAACCAAATTACTTAACACACACGTACATCTAATTTTTTTTTTTAATTTTTTATAATCACACATGTACATCTATTTGATAATAAAATTGGTAATACCTCTAATATTTTTCGTTTGTGATTAGTATACTGATTATGAATTTGGATAATATAATAGATTGGGACCTTGCTTAGGATAATATAATTGGGCTTGAACATTAATGTATCTAACACATTTGAACATGGACGCAGTTACTAGAAAAGTATAAGTGAAAGCTTCACGAATTCTGAAAAAGAACTAACACAATGGAAAATGTGTTTGAATTTTAAACATTTTAGATTTTTATTTTTAAACAAATATTATCTGTTATGTAAGATTGCATAAAGCTGAATACAAATTTTCATACAATATTAAATACTATAGAAACTTAATTTTTATTTATAAAAAATAAATGCGAGGTACATCTTTGGGGGAAAAAAAAATACCCAAGGCTAGTAAGGTGGGTGTTAGACAAGAAATTTACCCAAACTCCCATTAATAATTAAAAAAAAAAAAAAGAAACTTCTTGCACCGTACCGTTGAACATAATAAGTGGAATACATATATTTTAAGTGTGTTCAATAATGGCAATGATCTTTAGGTCAGTTGGCATGCCTCTTAGCATTCCTAAAGACGAGAGGTTAACGTTTGATCTCCCTCCCCCAATTTAATTTAATGTAATAATAATAATAATAAATTGCATCCTAATACACCAATTAATGCGTTACTTGATTACCCCTAAGGGGGTACACGAGTGGTGAACTCATTGGTTTAGGATATGATGTAAATCTAAAAGTCTTAGGTTCAATTCATCACATTATTAATTTTTGAGACTTTTTGTGTATCTCATGGATAGGGATTAGAATACTTTAGTCAAAGACTAGACACCACAATTAAAATAACATACTTAACGGCAATAAGATATTAAAAGTAGTTCACTCCTTTTCTCATGATTTATATTTAATATTTTTTTCCCATCACGATATGACTGGCACCACTATCACACTCCCGATGAGGAGCACTCAGAAATAATTGAAAGTATAACAATTAATAATTATTTGAGGAATTTGTGATATAATGGGTCATATCCACACTCTTTTTCTTCATTTAAAATTATTTAACAATAGAGATATAATGTCTTAAATTTCAGGCAACTCTATCGAAAAATAATTAAATAAGTCACATGAATTTTTTTTCCCCTCTTATTGCAGCCAGTGGAATGGGGGAAACCAACAATGATTGACGCAGAGAGGCGCCTCTTGGCTAATGCACTACTAGATCTCTCTAATGAAAGATTTGTATTACTCTCAGAGACATGCATTCCTTTGTTCAACTTCACAACAATATATAACTATCTCATTGGCTCCAATAAGAGCTTTATAGGCTCATATGATGACCCAAGAAAAGTTGGTCGTGGTCGATACAATCCTCAAATGTTTCCAACAATTTCTATAGCAGATTGGAGAAAAGGGTCTCAATGGTTTGAGGTCAATCGCAAGTTAGCGATTGATATTATATCAGACAAGAAGTACTACCCTGTATTTAGTGAGTTTTGCAGTCCTCCATGTTACATGGATGAGCACTATATTCCTACGATAGTGAACATTCTGAGCCCAGAGGAGAACTCGAATAGGAGTATCACTTGGGTTGATTGGTCTAAGACTGGTCCACACCCAGGAAAATTTGTCAGGCAAGCTGTTAATATTGAGTTCTTGAATCAAATAAGGTTTGGTACTAACTGCACCTATAATGGCAATGCTACTACCTCTATGTGCTTTTTGTTTGCTAGGAAGTTCATGCCAAACACTTTGCAACCTTTGTTGCAGATTGCATCAGAGTTTCTACATTTCAGTACTTGATATTTGTATACGAGTCTACAATTAATTTATCAATTATATTTAAGTTGAATTACATATTTAGTACTCAATCTTTGACATTTTTTTTAAAAATTAGGACTGTAAACGAACCATATTGTTCATGAAAAACTCGGGCTCGACTTTATGAAAAACTCGTTCTTGTTCGTTTATTTATAAATAAGCCAAGTTTGAGCTTTATTTTTAGACTTGTTTGATAAACAAGCCGAGCCCAAGCAAAGAAAATTGTTTGTGAGCAAGCTCATGAATAATAGGGCTCGATACAAAACATGCTGAGCTTAGGCTCATTTATAGCTTGATATATGTTTACTAGATAAGCTCATTATTATGACATTATATATATCTTAATAATAACATAGTCCACATGAGACCACTTACCACTACCCATTATTATTATTATTATTTTACTTGATTTTTGGTGATATAAGTATTTGATAATGCAATTTTTTTGGATCCCAAGCTAAAAAGTTTGACTTAAGCTCAAGTTTGAGCTTGATATTAAACTCAAGCTTGACTTGACTAATTAATCAAGTCAAGCCAAGCCGAGCTTAAGCTCTTTGGCATTCTCATGAGCTTGAGTTTAAACATTGTTTTTAGGCTTGTCTCAAGCTCGAGCCAAGCTTGAGTATGCGATCTTTATTAGCGAGCCAAACTCAAACACGCACTACTCGACAAAGCTTGGCTCAAAATCATTTTTATAATTAAAAAACACTTTAATTCTTTAGATTCTTATACTTTTAAAATTATTTTAAAAAGAACATTATTGACATCTAATTTAATGGATGAAAAATGTTGATGTGAAAATTGAATTCATACCATGAAACAAACTCCACAACATTTTAGGTCAACTTTTTTCATCTATCAAATAGTGTGAATTTTTTTTTTAACATTCTAAACAAAAGTTAAATTTGAGGACCAAATATGCAATTTAAGCTAATATTAACTATCCATTTGATTTAACCTTCTAATTATTATCTATATAATATAACTGGGCTTCTTTTTAATTTTTATATAGATTTAGTAATTTAAAAATAGAAATGGGGCACATGGGACCACACCATGATCATGACTACAATTTCATTAATACTAACGTGGGTGGTGGGATTCCTTTAACTGGGAAGGCCACGAAAATTAGGGTGTATTTAAGTAGTGTTTGTTACACGTACACTAATTCAGACACTCTTACAAACTAAAAATGAATTGAGATCGAGACTTGAAAGTGTGTGAATTAGTGTATGTATAATAGCATTTTCCCTTCAACTATTGTCGCACAAATACATGTTATTATTGTGAAATCAATATATCTCCAGAGGGTTTGCTGGTGTTATTCTAATGATGAAGTCAGCTAGGGATTTTAGAAAGAAATTGTAACTCTTGTCAATGGAAAAAAGATCATACTTCTTACTGAGCAGGTGCTTTTTTATGTTTGCAAAGATCATCTCTCTCACTTCCTTAGATTGAGCCTCGAAGCATGGAGTCCTTTTGATTGAATTGATGCTTATCATCATGGTCTGGGCATGCTAAGGAATAATTGGGTAACTCAATGTTTTGAGTTACCCAATTGTGATGAGAGGTTGTCCGAGAGTAATAAATACAAAGATGACTACTATTCTACATGGTTGACACTGCTCTTTAGGCAATAGTTTTTGTGTTTTGTTTTTTGCTTTGGGTTTTTCTATTTTCTTATTAACTTAGCAACATGAATTTGTCTTTTAGTTAGAAGGTTATTGAACATATAATGAGATAGTAAACATACTTTTATTTTATTTGTAAACTAGTCATTAACCTGTGCGATGTATGAGAAATTTATATTGTTTGAAAATTTAAACAATTCTTTGTTTCTTCGTATTGTACATTAAGATTCCAATCTCAAAAATTCGTATCTTTGATATGAAATATTAAATTACTAAATGAAAAATATTAATCAAACTTAAATTAAATCCAAACACAAACAAATGAAAAAAAAAAAAAAGGTCTCATATTAATACAAACAGAGCATAAACTGAAAATTTTAAAAAATTGTCTCAAATTAATACAAACAAAGTGTAAACTGGGAATCAAACTGTGCATCGACAATCTTACTGCTTATTTTAATATTGTAAAATTGTAAACAGCTTTTTTAAACATGTTTACACCTATAGCATCTCTAGTAATGACTTATTGGTTATGCACGTTTATGCCTTTATGGATATAGCACACTCCAAAACAGTTCTTGATATAGGGTTTTAAGGTCCACAAAGTTCCACACAAAACCAAATTAAACAACATGAACATGAACTAAATTTTCAACCAACCAAATAAATTAAGAGAGCAATAAAAAGTTGCAATAAGTTGGAATAGAAAACATAATGAATTAGGTTAGATTAAAAAAAAATGCTTTATTTCTTAAATTGACTTTAAGTTTTTTTTAATGAATAACTTTAACTTAACAAAGTTGTGCCTTATATTGATTTTTATAAACTAATTATTTAGTCAACTTAGAAAGAAAGAAAAAAGCATGAACAATAAGTTTAAACTACTAAGCAAATACGATGAGATAAAAAATAAAACAATTAAGCAAATCTCAAAACTAAAGACAAATACATTAATTTACAATATGATATTTATAACATTCTTTCATGACTTAATAACATGGCAATAGGAAATCTCCATTAAAAAAAAGAAAAAGAAAAAAAGAAATCAACTACATGGTAATATAATAATATAAACTTATAATATTATAAACCTATAAACGTAAAGAAATTGACAACCACAAAGTTATTTACTATTTTTTTTAATGACATTGGCAAACAATGACAAATGAAAATCAGTCAAAAGCAGTAAACTACTAAACTTGAAAAGTCTAATTTAGCATTTTAATCCAAAAAGAAAAAGAAAAAAAGAAATCAACTACATGGTAATATAATAATATAAACTTATAATATTATAAACCTATAAACGTAAAGAAATTGCCAACCACAAAGTTATTTACTATTTTTTTTAATGACATTGGTAGACAACAAGAAATGAAAATCAGTCAAAAGCAGTAAACTACTAAACTTGAAAAGTCTAATTTAGCATGTTAATCCTGATTTCGAAGAACAAAGCCGGATCCCAAAAGTTTGAAGGAGATGGTCAGATTTGAGATTTGGGGGAAGTAGTTGATAGCATTTGAGAGATATGAAAAGAGACATTATCTGAGTTTTGGGTTTTGGGGGAAGGAGATGATAGTGTGAGAGATATGAGAAAGAGAAATTTATTATTATTATTATTTTTTTATTGTGTTTTTGGTTTTTTTTTTTTTTCTTAGAAGTATCAATTTTTTTTTGGGTTTGAGTTGGAGTTTGAGTTTAAGTTGGACTTATTAGAGAGAGAGAGAGTTTCACTCATTGCTAAGTTTGGACTAAACAAAAATGATTTTATTTAAATAAATTTAAATATTGTGCTGACGTGGAAAATTGTATAATTTTATTTAAATGAATTTAAATATTGTGTTGACGTGGAAAATTGTGAGAGCTTTAGAGGTTTCGGTTTTATATATATACTAGTCGCTAACCCATGCGATACACGGAAAAGTTATTTATATAATAAAATCTAAGAAATTTAGAAATAGAAAATTGGGTCAATAATATGCATATTATAGACATTTTACTAGTTAGCATTTAAAAAAAAAAAAAAAAGAACTCTCATAATTAAATAAAATACAATGGGAAGAAATATTTAACTTCTATGCTTTTCTATAGTTTAGAGGTGTTGTCTAAGATAGAATGTTATTGGGTTGTAAGAGAGATTTTTATAAAATGTTAATACCATATATATATATATATATATATATATGCTTATGTGACATCTCACTGCAGGTGCATAGCTACCGAAACTTACAAAGTAATTTACAATTCTTAAATTAATAAAGCAAAATTCTCAAAAGTTATATATATACACACACTCAAAACTAATATAAACTATAAAGATATAAACAAAGACCATGATATGAGGAAGACACACGTTGTAGTAATAACAATATAGACAATTCAAAACATAGAACAATATCAAAATTATAACACCTAATTCCATTATCTTTTATGTTGAATCCAAACAAATAATTAATTGTAATTAATCCAAACAAATAATTAATCAACCAAAAATCATAGCTTTAATTAAAAAAAAAAACAAAAAATCACATGAACCCAAACAAAAATTCTCAATAAAGCAAAAACATATAAGGTAAAGAATTAAAATCAACCTACTGAGATACAAATACCAAAATCTCCAAGACTTAAAACTTCCAAATTTTATAGAATCCCCAAATTCTTCTTCAAAACCAAACAAAACCCTTCAAATTCAAAAAATTCATATATAATATACCAAATAAAAATTTATTATTTCCTGGGTTGGAAGACATAGGTTGCAGTTTTGATTTTTCTCCAAAAAATATAGATGTTTCATTTGCCATATACAATATAAAATAATTATTAGAAATTTCAACCCAAAAGCCAAACCCACAAAAACACTGTCAAAATATGAAGATTAACCCAAATACTCAAAAGAAATCAATTCTAAACATAACAAAAGAATAAGATAGAAAAAAAAATCTCAGGCACATATGAAAGCAAATAAAAAAGAAGAACCTTCATGGTTTTATTTTTTATTTTTTATTTTTTATTTTTTATTTTTTTATTTTTATAAAAAAAAAAAATCTTGAAGTGAAGTTAAGTTAAGGGTTTTGAGGTGGTAATTGCTAGGGTTTTGAGGAGAGGAGAGAGAGTCCTAACAGGAGTCTCTCTCTCTCTCTCTCTCTTTTTTTTCTTTTCTTAATTCAATTTTATTTTTTAATAAAAATTCTAAAGTGAGGTCTAATTAAAAAAAAATTATAATGATTATTTTAATCTTCGATTTTATATTATATATAGATAATAATAATGATGTCACAAGTTCTGGAGAGATCAACAAAAAATCAAAAGCTTTGGTTTCAATAATAATAATGATTTTATATAATATATTTGTTGAAATTTTTGTTATAGAATTTTAGTTGAAGTAGAATGTTCAAGCTAATAGAGTTTTACTTAAACTAAACTATTGTAACACTGATAAGATAATTACACGTTGAAGAGAAATAATAAATATATAAGATATAAAACCTAAAATAAAAAGAAAAAGAAAAAGAAAATAGTGGTGACGTGGAAAATTGTGGGAGTTTCATAGGTTTCGGTTATATATATATATATATATATATATATGTAGACTGGTATTATGCCCGTACTATGCACGACTTAATAAAAGAATTATATATAAATTTTAAAAAATATATATTTTTGATAATATAATTAAATTTAATAAAAATTAAAATAGTAGTAAACGGGTTGGGCTTTGCACGGTTTTGGCCATAAACTAATAACATGAATAATTTTATTGAGAAACATTAATTAATGATTTGAGAGAAAAAATTAAGGTGAAGTAGGGTGAGGAACAACAAATAATAATTATAACATACTGGAATAATAACATTTATATTTAATTATAATAAAATGTTTGCATCTCAAAGTGTCAAATTAATATCAATACTAAACATGCTAAGATGTTTATGTTAATTAATGTAAATAAGAAAAAATTTAATATCAACATCTAACAGCCTACTATTGCATGAATTATGATTAAAATTGACTTAATATTTTTATTTTAACCCCAAGCAATCATCTTGAATTTACAAATTAAAACTACCAAATTTATAAAATTAAAAAAAAAAAAAATTTGAAAACAAAATTCACAATAACACACATAATTATATAGACACAAAGAAACTCTGAATTCAATAATTACAAACAATATTAATTTCTAAACATTAAAAAAAATGGAATTAAAGTTAAATTCATGGAGATTTCACATCAACTTAAGTATCCATTGTTTTTACATCATCATTTTTATATTTAATCAATTTTTTGTTTCCATTCTTTGTGGAGTGATGTTCATTATCATGGTTTTGGATGCTCAAATCTTGGTCTCATGGTTGCCTGTGGGATCTACACATATTAGAAATAGATCTTTCAAAAAGTGAATAAAATTTTTGTTAAAATTAATCTGTTAGTTTTCATGAAAGATATACAATTGATTCTAAAGACCATAATAAGCATATAAATTAGATCAAAGTTAACAAAAATAACTTAAACAAAAGGCGACCTACACACAAAACATATTCAATTTGATGAAAAAAAAAATAAAGAAGGAAATTTTGTGAAAAAAACAAAAAGAAGAAGGAAAATATAGACATGCAAGTTTTATAGATAAGGTAAGTATGAGAAGGAAAGAATACATCAAGAAACTGTACGGTAGGAAAAGGGAAAAATTTACCAAACCGTATATATACCCCCACTTTTATATTAGATAATTTTAAGTTGTGAAGAAGTTCATAACTTGATATGAACAGAAAGAAAAAAAAGTTTACGTAATTAAGAAGTTTATGCTAATTACATATTAGTTTTTTCTTTTTTTACTTTATTGTTACTTTATAGTTAATGTTATTAGGTTGTTATTAGAATTTTTTTTTTTTTTAGTTTACATTAAAGTTAATAAATATTGGCTATTTTTTTTTTTGTTCTTTATTCCAAAAGGAAAAAAAAATTTGAGAAGAAAAAAAATACTTTTAAATTTGTTACTTTATTATTAGGAAATAGATGATGTAGGATAAATGGTTATCCCAAAAGAAAAAAAAAAAAATACTAATGTAAGCTAGTAAAATTGTTACATTATAAAATTAAAAAAAAAAAAAATTCATTAGAACACTTATTGTTACTTTATCCAAAGAAGTTGGTAAAGATCAAAAACTTTTTGTTTTTATCTAAAAACTTAAGTGAATGAATTTATTGAAAAATCTAAAAAATTTTAAAAAAATTCTGCTGTGAGGACACGATTTGTAACGACGACCCGTAATAGTGTTGGGTTCGCACGTAAAAAGACCCAAACAATATCATTTATAGAGCGTGGGTTTGAAAGGCTAGGTCTTGATCACAAGACAGTGGGTTTCCCGTGGTGTTCACACATAATTAAATCGTGTTCGCCCTAGGAGTTTTTCTCCTGAAGGCGGGCTGGGAGGCTCTGGTTTTTGGCCATTTTTCCTAACCCCTTTCCCAGATTGCTTTCTTTTCCTTTTATACTAGCCTGCATCCCTTATCCAACGTCCACATGTGGGTTCGATTTTCCAAGACTGATACTTGTCCCATCAGCCCATACCCAGAGTGGTTGGAGGTGGTTTGTAAAAGCTGAAGAGTATGGCTCTGTCAGGTGTAGAGTATTGAATGGCAGTAAGGGTAGCTTTTCCTTTGTCCTTAGTCGTTGTACTATCCAGCGTACCCTTATCTATTGACCTAGATATTTTTAGATTTTTTCCCAAACTGTTCCTATACCGTTTCTGCCCTTCCTTCCAGGGAGGCCTTGGATATGCCGAGGACAGAATCATCCTCTTCTGTGTCTCAAAATTATTTGGACTTTAATTACCTGTCCTCGGCCATAACCTTCCTCGGCTCGGGCCTTGGGCCCCATTGTAGAAATGGGCCAGGGTCTCAAGTTATTAGACCCCACATCTGCAATTTGGTGTAGTCACTTGGTGCAACCATGACTTCTAAATCTAACTTTTATTATATAGTATATAATATAAATTATGGTTAAATCAATTACGATAGATGATTTTCTACATTAGAAGTGAAATTATTTTCATATTTAGGACCGAATCAATCACAAAGGATTTCTAAGATTAAAAAAAAAAAACGTTGAATTCCATTTTGATAAATAATTCTATTGAAATGTGTTTAGCTAAAATTATCTTGTATCTTTTCATTTGGTGATATTTTGTTAATACTAACTGGATTACTAGATGCTAGTCTGAATTTTTACCAAAAAAATAAAAATAGTTCTATACTTTGCCCCCCAATTGGAATCCTGGCTCCATATCTAAGACAGCTTTGCAAAAGAACAACTAGCAAGATCATACACAATTCTATGCCCTTATTTTTCCTTTTTAGACAAGAAGCCCATCTTCATGCCAAACAAAAATGCTCTCACCATTCCCTATAATATGCTTCAGCAAGAGCATAGCTTCCCTTCTATGTGACTAGAAGGTAGAAACCGAAACCTCCCACTGGGATCTACCCTGCCTTAAGCAAATACACTTTGACCCAATCAACTCAAATAGATTCAGCATTTACTGAGGGATTCCAAATCAATCTCATAATATCAGTTTTATTCTGATCTTGAATTTTAATCAAACCCAAACCTCTTTCATACTTAGGAAAAGTTAAGTCATCCCAAGCTATTTTAGCCATTGCATTCAGGAGCATTGACATTCCACAGATAGGCATTAAGCTTTTGTTTAACAAGCAGCTTAACCATTCGTTTAATTAGGTAGGATAAATAGGTTATTGGTCCAATAAACTTGGACACTGTATAGCATGGTTTTAATCAATTGGAGTCTCCTAGCAAAGGTCAACTGCTTGGCACACCAAGGATTTGCCTTACTATAAAATTTCTCCACCAATGGTTACAATCCAACATAGACAATTTACTTGACAAGCTCTTAAATTAATCAACAACCTGCCTTCGTTGTTTTAATAGACAAAATACTCGTTTTGGAATGGACGTGGGGTTTGCACGTATCTCTTCCTCTTGTTCCAACATTCTTCCAATTGCTTAGGAAAAAAAAATATAAACATGTATTGACATTCAAACCTACTGACTTCACGAAAACGGTGGCTAATAAGGATCCATATATATATATATAAAATATAATATAAAATGAAACCATGCAATCACATATTCAAAACATGCAACCAACTACATAAAATTACATAACCAAAACATGTATGCGACCAACTTTCATGGCCTGGAAATGAACCAAACACAGTGAAAAATAAAGAAAAGAATCCCACATTTTCTATAGAATTATTTTAATTGGAGAAAAGGAGGAGGCGTCACACTAGAACTTACCTATGATCTATGCAAATGAGCAGATCTTGATGGTGATTTGATCCAATTTGAGTGGACAAGATTAACTATTTGGATGACTCAATGGAGAAATAATTAGCAGTGGGTCTAGTTTTGGATTACTTACTGATTTTAGAACCGGGTCTATCTCATCATGGCTTGGACAATCATTTCAAAGGCAGTTCCAATTTCCAAAAGGTACTTTATGATTGGTCCACAGTTCCTCAATTGAGATTGAACAGTCTCTCAAAATCCAGAAATTAAATTTTGATTGGAAATGCTCGCACATCAATGTTGTTATCACGGCATTAATTAGAAAATTTGACAAGAAGAAAAATTCTAAGCTTGTATAACTGGTCCCTCCATAAACAAGTGAGAAGGAATTAACAACAACGTTAGAGAAGCATAGATCATTTGACTTTTTTTGCCTACTTAAACTAATTAAAAGGCCACTAATCTAACATGTGAAATTATCTTATACAATGTTGCACGAAGTTGACATATAAGATAAATGTAGATTAATCGATGTATAAGTCTATAAGATACCACTGCCCCGAAAAAGATTGCATCTTAAAAATATTAGAAGTTCAAACATAAGAGAGAAACGAGAACTTTATTGACTATACCCAAACTTTGTGTGACGAAAGATTGATTAGTAATGACGTTAGGGTTAATTTTTTTTTTACAAATCGGCATGGTTTCATGTGTAATATGCGACACCATCAATTGTTCACTTGACACATCAATATTCATATAGTCGTGGTACACATTGCATGACAATTCACGAACTTTGGAGTGGTGTCGGTGCACCCATTTCGGCTATGACATTCTTTTTTTGATATTTAAGGAGAGGTTAAAAAGTGTTTGACATATTATAGACCAAGATTATTCTGCAAATCCATTAGCTTCATGGTAATATGTTGCAAGCAGATCTCCCATTGCCTCCCGAGTAGGTCCCTACAATCAAAGACAATAACCGACATACTCATAGCAGGGATGAAGGGTATGACATTCACAAGTTTTTGTTTTCTTTGTAGCATAGTTCAAAGACCTTGAGCTAGGGTTCTCGCCACCTTTTCTTGAAGCGGTTTCGTTTCTAATTGGAATCCACCACACCACACCAATAATTCTAAAAAATAAGAGAGAAAAAAAACACTTATACTATGCTATACGTAAAACGTGAAATAAATTTAAATCACTTATAAAAGAAACAAAATACATAAATTTTAAGAAAAAATATAACATGATGATGCACAAAAATTGTTAGTGAGTTGATAGTCCTCATATGCACCGATCGGGTACTTGCAAAACAAGGGAACAAAAAACCAACACAGAGCACTGATGGGGTGCCGGCCAAAAACCCTCCGATGGTTAAGTTTGGCTGAAGAATCTCCAAGTACTCAAAGATACTAGAGCTAGGAGAATTTTCACGTACCTGTGGTAGGAGGGGGCTCGGTGCTTATATAGTGGTGTATGGCTGACCGAGATCCCATGAGCATAGGGTTTTTCCTTGTATGGAGGATATAGAGTTAATATTCTAAGATCTTAGGGCCTTACTTCCCATATTAGGAGGATACGAGCGTATGGAGGGATCTTTGGATGTGGTGTGCAAGTTATTTCCTTGTAGGGGTTGATGAGTGGTATGTACGAAAAGTATTGTGGGACCCATGGCTTAACCATCGGGTTCAGGAACATTTGCCCATCGTGCTTACCTCTTTATCTGTCGGGTTCGTCTACCCTTACTCACGGGGTGTGTGAGTCATTCGTAGGGCTAACCCAAAGGGGTCCCTGATGGGACTTCCAAAAAGTAGACGAGTCACTAGAGGATTTTATCTTGAACTGCGAGTGAAGTTCATTCGTCTAGACGGATGAGGAAAGCTTCTCTGAACAAAAATGCCCTTATCAGCTGCCCCCTACTCCATTATTCGTTAGGATGGTCAACAGGTGATGGAGTTTATCGAGACATCATTTATTGCTTTCCCTTGGTGTTTGTGCTATTTGGAGGATACACGTGGCAGCTTTTAAATGGTGGATAGGAAACGTAGCGTCGCTTTGTTTCTTGTGTCCCTTTATCTTATAAATAGCTCGATACCCTTCCTATCCTTTTTATTTGTTTGTTTTCCCCTTTCTCACTCACCAGAGCTCATATTCGTCCACAATTGGGATTTGTTGCTACGTAGCGTCCTTTGTTGACATTCTCCTCTCTTCTTTTTTATACTCATCCGGCCATCGGTCTAGTATTTAGTTTTCATGTGAGTAGATGCTTAATTTATATTTATCACTTATAGGTGAGAGAATGTCAGGTGATAGGGAAGCGACGATTGATTGTTCAGTGTCAATCCATCTAGATGCAGGCAATGATGAGGTTCGTCCCTCGGGTTATAACCCTATGACGGAATACCCTATGGGCTCCCAGTAAAGGGAGCCTTGGACCATTTCTCGAAAGAGGAGGAGGAGGAGATGGAAGAAGAAGAAGAAGAAGAAGAAGAAGGTGAAGAGGGAAGAAAAGGAGAGGAGGTTGAGGCTCCTAGTTCGTCGGGTGACAACTATAGGCCATTCATCCTTTCTAGTATTTGGTCGGTGAATGACTTCCTCTCTAAAATGACAAACGACGTGTTTAGTAGGCTACGTCCTCGTTTTCAGATTCCAGACGATATACCTCTAAGGATGGTGGGGAAGAGGGAAAAGTGTTATTCTGGATGAACTGTAGACATTGGCTTTTATGAAGCCATCTTCCTTGTAGGGTTGAGGTTGCCTCTCACAAAGTTACACCATTGGTTGGTTGACCACTTATGTATGTTTGTGAGCCAAATCTACCCTAATGCGTGGAGGATTTTCGTTAGGGCTAAAGTGTTGTGAGGGCAAATGAGTGGAGGTTGTTGTCGCCTTACCCTCGATGAATTCTTCTACTATCACAAACCTTAGCAGATCGCAACCTCGAAGGATTTTCACAATTTCCTTGTTCATATGCCATTGCTAAAACTAGTGACCGACGTTCCTCGATTCCAATCGTGACTAGAAGAGTAGGTATTTCTTTGTTCAAGGCTTGAATTGGGTGTGTAGTTATGATGAATGGGATAGCATAGGGGTAGAATATGACAATATGTGGGGTATTTTAGATGAGTCTAGTGAGTTTTCAGTTATAGCTTGATTTGTCTATACTCACTTCTTTATATTAAACCTTCATGCTTTCTTTTTCAGCCCAGGTGAGCCTGACGATTAGTGAGGAGGAAAAGGATTTCTTACAACACTTCCTTGCTATCTCCTTCAGGGAGAGGAGTTGGAAGAAGTTGGTCACGCGTAACGACTTGCATGCGTTTTGTGGTGGACCAGTCCCGATGGACGAAGCAAGGAGGCTAGACACCCAAACCAATTTGCGTACGTTTTCTTTGGCCTATCCTTTGCCTATCTTCGTCTGTCCTTTCCTATTGATTCGTCGGTGTTGACATGTTGGTTGGTTTTGCTATTTTAAAGATATACCTAGGGAAGAAGAGGGCCTTGGAGGTAAAGAAGGTGGTGGCCCTTCAGCTAAAGTTTAGTGGCCCATTTGCCCCCTCGGCCAAGGTGGGGGTAGAAGAGGAAGAGCTTGGGTGACGGAGAGTGCCCTTTGAAGAGGACGACAGACCTTTCGATGGGTGTTGGTTCTTCACAGAAAACCTCAGACCCTCCTCGTGATGGAGTGGGTAAAGGCTTGATGACTTCCTATGGCCTTGTCACTTCTTCCACCATCAACACCGAAACCATTGCTTCTTCACCCGTCCCTCTACTTGTGAATAATAAGCAGCATGCCATCTCGATAGTTCAATCCCTTGCCAGGGATGCAGACCTTGAAGAATGATCTAAGCATGAGACAGAACCTTTAGGGGATGTTAGCCTCTTTGACCTGATGAGGGTAAGCCTCTCATTTTACATATTTACTTTCTCTCTTGTCTATACTAAGTGCAATTAACCATCCCTCACTTTTTCACACTTTAATGAGGATGTAGGCCCTGCAAATTAGGTGCGTTGCCCAAGAGGCAGTTGTCAAATGTCTAAGGACTCGTCTGGCTGAGAGGACAGACTAGTTGAAGGTGTACAAGAAGGCTATCCATACCCTCAATGGGGATGTAAACACCTAGAAGGACAAGGTAAGCCGACTTGAGGGTGTTGCCTGTCAGGTTAAGGAGTTGACCAAATCCAATACCAACTTGACGATCGAGGTGGCTGCTCTTCATGAACAAGTTGACAAGGTTAGGGCTATCGCCATGGAGGAGTTTAAGGATTCTCAATCCTTCTTCAACCTGCTAGGGGCTTAGTATGGTGAGGGTTTTGAGGACTTTCGCTATCAGGTCATCCTCCTTTACCCTGATCTAGACTTTTCCTTTATTCAGATTGATGTGTCCATTCCAATGACCCCTTATAGAGGTGACAGAGTTGTTGATGTTGAGGATGATACCGACGACGCGGCTGAGGGAGCGATCATTGTTCTTGCAATCAACGGTCAAGCCCTACCTGGCAGCCAAGCTCTACCTGACGGTCCACCTGTAGCTGACGCCCTTGTTACCTGATATTTTTTGTAATTTTTGTTCATGTTTTTATTTTAATTCATGAACAATTAGGGTGCCTTGTTTTGGCATGAATGAAAATACAATGTGGGAAAGACTTAGGATTTCTTAAGGACTTGACACCCGTCGGCGTCCTTGGTCATCCATCCACCTGTGGGAAGGACTTAGGATTTCTTAAGGACTTGACACTCGTTGGTGTCCTTGGTCATCCATCCACCTGTGGGAAGGACTTAGGATTTAGTGGCTTTTTTATCTTTTTTTTTTTTTTGTTTTTGTTTTGAATGACTAGGCACCCGATGGTGTCCTTAGTTGTCCGTCCTCTCTGTAGGTAGGACTTATGATTTTTTGAATGACTAGGTATCCGTTGGTGTCTTTATTTGTCGGTCCACCTCATAGGTAGGACTAATGATTTTTTTTTTGAATGACTATGCACTCGTTGGTATCCTTAGCCGTCGGTCCTTAGTTGTCAATCCACCCCTTAAGTAGGACTTGTGATTTTTGTCAACTTCTCATTGTTCGTAGACACATAATTTTTTGAGAATAGTTCCTTTATTAAAAATAACTTGAATACAAAAATGCAGATATTCTTGCTCGACAGGCCTTTTTGAGTCTTAGCAAGAACTCAAAAAACAAAAACTCAATGGTCTAATTAACAGAATTAAAAAGAAAAGCAGTAACATAGTTTATAGTTATTGCACTATTAGTAGTATTTCCTTAGATGCTCGGTGTTCCAAGGATAGTGTAGCCTTTGTCCGTCGAGTGTCTCCAGGAGTAAGTGCCCTTTCTATAATAGTAGATGATCCTGTAGAGTCCTTCCTAATTGGGGCCTAGCTTACCTTGTGCGAGATCTTTGGTGGTCGTTGCTACCTTCCTTAGGACGAGGTTTCTAACCTCGAAGCACTGAGGTTTGACTTTGTTGTTGTAATATTTGGCCATGAGGTCCTGGTAACGTGCCGTTCGTTGTTCAGCTGTTGCCTTAACTTCCTCCTAAAGGTCTAACTATAGATGTATTCCTTCTTTATTCTTCCCTTCATGATAGGCTACCCTATTGCTTGTTAACCCAACTTCTACTGGAATGATTGCTTCACTCCTGAACGTAAGGCAAAAAGGTGTCTCACTTGTAGTTGTAGGTGTTCGAGCTATTGTCTTGATGCCCATAGAGCGCTTGGTAGCTTTTCTGGCCATATTTCCTTTGCCCCCTCAAGCTGAGTCTTGATTATTTTTTAGCAAAGTTCGATTTGTAACCTCAACCTGTCCATTGGCCTATGAGTGGGCAGGTGAAAAGTAGTGTTTTTTTTAATCCCTAGTTGCTGGCAGAAGTTTCTAAATGTGTTGTTGTCGAATTGTTTTCCATTGTCAGAGGCAAAGACTCTAGGAATTCTGAAGCAAGAAATAATGTTCTTCCACACGAAGTTTCAAACATTTTTTTCAATGATTGTGGCTAAGGGTTTTACTTCAACTCACTTAGTAAAGTAATCGATCCCCACGACAAGGAACTTAAGCTACCATATTGCCATAGGGAAGGGGCTCATAATGTTAAGTCCCCACTAGGCGAAAGGCCATAGGGCATTCATCGGAGTGAGTTGTTCTAACGGTTGTCGTATAATGTTACTGAAGAGTTGGCACTTATCGCATGCCTTTACATAAGATTGGGTGTCTTTCTGCACAATGGGCCAATAGTATCCCATGCGTATGAGGTTATAAACCAATGATTGTGCTCCTAAGTGGTTTCCACACACTTCCTTGTAGACTTCCCTCATGACATAGTCTATTTCAATGGGGGCTAGGCACCTTAGATATGGATGGAAGAAGCCTCTTTTGTAAAGGATGTCTCCCATTAATATGAAACGCGATGCTCGCACCTTCAGCTTTCGGGAAGCAATGTTGTCTTCTGGAAACATCTCGTTCTTGAGGTAGGAGATGATTGAAGCCATCCAGTCGTCTCCCTTGGGTATTACCTATATATCCATTTTATCATTGGCAGGTGAATGTTGGACGAAGGATAATATCTGATTGTTGATGGCCATGTGCTCCGTGGTTGCCGCCTTAGCCAGACAGTTAGCTTGCTCATTTTCTTCCCTTGGAATCTACACAAATTTTACCAAAAAATTCCAGTATACCCTTGACTTGACCATGCTTAAGTATTTCTTCATTTTTTCTCCTTTGGCCTCGTAGTCACCGTTGACATGCCTTATGATGACCTGGGAGTTACTGTATATGACTACTAATGACGCCCCTGCTACTTTGGCTAAGTCGAGGCACATTAGTGCAGTTTTATACTTAGCTTCATTATTGGTTGTTAGAAATTGGAGGCGGACTACACATTTTATCAAATCCCTTTTTGGAGATTGCAAGACAACTCCAATCCCTCCAGTGCGTCGGTTGGACGAGCCGTCCATACAGACCATCCATGAAGTTGCTCCCCTACCTTCATCCTCCTTTTCTATGAATTCAGCGACAAAGTCCGCCAGGTCCTGGGCCTTGATTTCCATCCTTGGGCGGTATTGTACATTGAACTCACTGAGTTCGGTTGCCCATAAGACCATCCATCCAGCAGCATCTAGATTGTTCATTGTCTTTTGTAGTGGTTTCTCCATCTGGACCACTATGGTATGTGCTTCGAAATATGGTCTGAGCTTGCAGGCTAATATAATTAAAGCAAAAGCCAACTTTTCCATGGGAGGGTACCTTTCCTCTACTCTTCCAAGTGCTCAGTAGGTGTAGTAAACGGGCAATTCCATGTGGTCCTCTTCTCAAATAAGAGTTGAGCTAACGACCGTTGAGAATACTACTAAGTAGAAGGAGAGTTCTTCACCGAGCTTAGACGGATTGAGTAGCGTTGGAGACGTAAGGTATGCTTTTAGCTCCTCGAAGGCTTTCTAGCATTTGTTAATCCATTCAAAGGCTGTCTTTAGTGTTTTGAAGAATAGTAAACATTTGTCCGTCACTCTAGAGACAAACTTATTGAGAGTTGCAACCTTCCCGTTCAAAATTTGTACCTTCTTGATGTTCTTTGGAAGCGCCATCTCCAATATAGCTTGAATTTTGTCAAGGTTGGTCTTGATACCCCGTTGGGACACCTTAAAGCCATGAAACTTTCCTGATGAAACTTCGAATACACATTTGCTGGGATTAAGCTTCATGTTGTAGAGATGAAGGGTCTCGAACGTTTTTGAAGGTTGTTTAGGTGGTGATTGTCCTTCTTGCTTTTCACTATCATGTCATCCATGTATACTTCAACATTTCATCCAATCTTCTAAGCAAACATCTTATTCATGAATCTTTGATACGCCGCCCCTGCGTTCTTTAGTCCAAATGACATGACCTTATAGCAAAAGAGGCCTTGGCTTATGACAAACAAAGTCTTCTCTTGGTCAGATTTGTCAAGCTTAATCTATAGGAGTGGATAGCTATCCTTCGGGCAAGCTTTGTTCAAGTTAGTGAAGTCCTCACACATTCTCCACTTGCCGTTTGCTTTTTTGATCATTACCATGTTAACCAACCACTCTGGGTAGTATACTTCTTAGATGAAGTCTACTTCTAGTAGCTTGCGAACTTTTTCAGTCATGGCTTTATCTCTTTTTTGGGCAAAGACTCTTTTCTTCTACCACATAGGAGGGAAGAATGGAGAGACATTGAGCTGATGAACCATGGTACTTGAATCAATTCCCCGCATGTCCTCACTGCTCCAAGCAAATATGTTTAGGTTGCTCCTTAAGAAGAGGGTGAGCTCCTTGCAAACTAAAGGTTCGCTTGCGTGCCGATACAAGTGTTTCATCCCAGGTAGTTGTCATCTAGGGAGATCTCTTCTAGGGCCTTTGTCGGCTCTACTGTGAGTCTTCATTCTTCAATATTTAACGTCTACAAATGATCATCCATTTCTAACATAGCTATATAGCATTCATGAGTCCCCATTTGGTTTTCGCGTGCTTCCCTTATCTTGTACTCTGTCAGGAACTTTACTAGCAAATGGTAAGTAGAGGTGGCTGCTTTCCATGCGTTGAGTGTAGGCCGGTCGATGATGGCATTATAGGCAAAAGAGTAGTCAACAACCAAGAAGGTGATTTCCTTGGTGAACTGCTAAGGATAAGTGCCAATGGTCACTGGTAAGGTGATGGTTCCAACGGGGAAGACTTTAGTACCACTAAATCCTACGAGTGGCATGTCCGACAGCAGAAGCCGCTCCTTTTCAATACTCATCTGTTGAAAGGCAGGTTAATAGAGGATGTCAACTGAGTTTCCATTGTCTACTAGGACCCATCAAGTATTAAAGTTGGCTATTAATAGGCTGATGTCTAAGGCATCATCATGAGGATGGTGGAGTTGTCAGACGTCGTCTTCTGTGAAGTTAATGGTTGGGCCATAAACCCTTGCCAGTTTAGGTAGATGACTATTGATCTGCATACTCTGCATCATTCACAAGTAAGTCTTTCTTGCTTTCTTGGATGAGCCGGCCATCGTAATTCCTTCTACAATTACATGTATCTTTCTAAGGGAGACTCTTGGTTTCTCTTCAGCTTCTCGATTGGGTTCCAGACCCTTTGGTGGGTTTTCTCTGTCTCTTTCTTTCTCAACGAATCATTGTAATTTCGCTTGTTTAATGAGAGCCTCTATTTGTTGTTTTAGGTTATAGCAATCGGAAGTGTCGTGCCCATGGTTCCGATGGAAACATCAGTACTTGTTCCTTGGTCTTTTGTTCAGATCACCCTTTAGCTTGTCTGGCAACATTAGCGCTCGGTCATTCCGTATCGACATGAAGACTTGGCCAAGCATTGTATTCAGCGGGGTGAAATTTTCCATCCTGCCAGGTGGGGGTCTTGATCTTCTCTCGTCCCTTCGTTTGTTCGTTTAAGCATACTTCCTTCCTCTGTCTTGACAAGAGTCATCTTGCCTTTCCCTTTTCTTCGGTCTGCCTCCTCGGGCCATCATGGCGTCCTTAACATTCATATACTTAGTGGCCTTGTATAACAAATCGTCCATTATCTTCGAGTCATTCTTCTAAATGGAAAAAAGAAACTCTCCGAATTGGAGCCCATTAGTAAAAGTCATAACCAAAACCTTGTCGTTGACCTCATTAATTAGCGGAGCCTCTTTATTGAATCGAGTCACGTAAGATCTCAAGCATTTGTCCTCCCGTTGTTTGATGTTTAGCAAGCTTGCCAAAGACCTCTTGTACCTCTGTCCTTCGATGAAGTGGGTGACAAATTATCCGCTCAACTCCTTGAAAGTAGAAACGATATTAGGGGTTAGCTTACTGAACCACACTCTTACGGGTCCCTTGAGCGTGGTGGGGAACGCTTTGAACATAAACTCGTCCAGAACTCCTTATAGATGCATTAGGGTCTTGAATGCCTCTAAATGGTCAAGTGGATCCTTCAATCTATCGTACACTTTGACTTGCGACATCCGGAACTTGGCTGGAAGAAGGAAGGAGGTGACCTGCACTGTGAAGGGTGAGTCAGTCCATTGGACTAGTTCATCCAAGTTAGTAGACGCTTGGCCTCTCATGGCATTCATCATCATGTCTATCTCCTCTTTCATCATCTGCATGTCATGTGCCATGCACATCGTGCCACATTCCAGTTCAGATGGACGGTCAGTATCCTTTTGTCATTCTTGCCTGTTGGCCGCATTGCTTTCTTCCTAATCTTCCCTCTCTTGTCAATCTCCCGTCGGGGGGTGGCTATTGTTTTGCTCTTCATTGTCCCGTTCATCATGCTGGTCATCATGGCGTCATTCATACCTCTGGGTTAGTTGCTACTCCAACTCCCAATTGCACTTGGTGAGCCGTTCAACCACGGTGGTGAGGGTCTGCACTTGTCTTTCTAGGATGTTGGATGGGTTCCCGGTCTCTTGGTTGATGGTAGCCATTGACTGCGTTAGGACCATATAACTCTTTTGTCTCAGAAGCGGCAATATGATGAATCACTCCAATTCCCACAAATGACACCAACTGATGATGCACAAAAATTGTTAGTGAGTTGATAGTCCTCACATGCATTGATTGTGTACCTACAAAAGAAGTACTAGTGTGGTGTCGGCCAAAAACCCTCCGATGGTTAAGTTAGTGGCTGAAGAATCTCCATGACTCAAGGATACTAGAGCTAGGAGAATTTTCATGTACCTGTGATAGGAGGAGGCTTGATGCTTATATAGTAGTGTAGGGCTGACCAAGATCCCATGAGTATAGAGTTTTTCCTTGTATGGAGGATATTGAGTTAATGTTTTGAGATCTCAGGACCTTATTTCCCATATTGGAAGGATACGAGCATGTGAAGGGATCTTTGGACGTGATGTGCAAGTTATTTCCTTGTAGGGGTTGATAAGTGGTGTGTACGAAAAGTATTGCGGGACCCACGACTCAACTGTCGAGTTTAGAGGCATTTGCCTATCTAGCTTACCTCTTCATCCATTGGGTCGTTTACCTTTACTCATGGGGTGCGTGAGTCACCCGTTAAGCTAACCCGAAGGGGTCCCCGATGGGTTCCAAAAAGTAGACGGGTCACTAGAGGATTTTATCCTGAAGAATCGCAAGTAAAGTTCGTTCGTCTAGATGAATAAGGAAAGCTTCTCTGGACAAAAATGCCTTTATCAATACTAGTCAATGAAAAACAAGAAAATATTAGAAGGAAAATTTATACTAAATTTATGAAAACATGCATGCTATAGTGCTTGTTTGGCATATCTTATTTTCATTGGTTCATTTAAGTTATTCAAAAGTATAATTGTACCTATAAAATGTAATGTTTAAAAAAAAAATTGTACATAAGTTAACAAAAATTGAATTAGCTCAAAAAACTAATTGGCAAACATGAATATAGATCTAATATTGAAAATATTTACATTTGAAAATTACATATTATATAGTCAGACACTTCAGCAACAAGGGTAAAACGGTCTTTTCTTCAAGGAAATATCATACCCATCCCAGGCTTCCATATGGACCACAAGAAATGGATTATTATCACACAATTGTCATTTAAATACCTCTTAGTCTCAAGGGCAAGATTGTCAAATACATAAGTTTGGCTGAAGGCACGACTAGAGTACATCCCAGCCAAGGCAAGGTACAATGCATAAGAAAAACAATCGTACAGTAAGACACAAATACAAGGGCTAGCTCATTATGATGTAAGCTCATTGGTCACAAGATGCCAATATAGACAAGAGAATAGTGGATACCATTTCTGTTAGTCCAACGGACTTCGTGTTGGCAACAAATGACAAAAGATTGAGTTTTGTTGAAGTTTTAATGTAAATTAAAAAGTCCAAGACAAAAGCCCAATATTTGCTAAAGAAAACTAAGTTTCTATATGTTCAACTACAAGTTCAAGCAATCAAGATGAGTTCAAATCCTAATTCTACTGATCGAGAATCACAGATTTAATTTTTCAGATTTGATGTGATTTATTAAGTCTATGGTACATGTGAGTTTTTGTAACCCTAATGGAGAGCCTAAATAAAGGCTCATTAAGCATGGTTTAATAACAGGTTAGAGAGGTAGAAACCCTAAACTTTTTCAGAAAGTGGATTTAAGTCTCCATCTATTCAACCCGTGAGAATTCAAGAGCATATAGAGAAAAATCAATACGGTGTTGGTGTTGCCATAGTGCAAATCTTGTATGAAGCCATAGAATAATCCAGTCTACAATAGTTGTTGGTTTAAACTTTCAAGTGGATTTTTTGGAGTCATAAACGGAGAGTTTGTGTGAAATCTGTTAACCACAATTACTAATTACAATCTTTGAGCATGGACCTTAAAGTCACTAACAGGGGAGTTATGTGCAACGGTCCTAAGTCTGTGAATTTGGAGCTATGAATGGTCATGTTAGTAAGTACTATATGAGGCAGCAATAGATTTAGTGTTAAGTCCATTATACAAACTTCAGTTCTATTAATGGATATATTGCCTTAAGGATTATTTAGGTTAAATCATCCCCATTTTTTTAACTATAGAACAGTTAGTTTCATCAGTTTTCCTAGGTTACCATATTGTTGACTTTTGTTATTTTCGTTGGATTTACTGTTTTATTGCTTTATTGGTGACATGTTTAACATATGAAAATTAACTTGGAAATCAATCTGAAGCCGTAACTGGTTAATTATTTAAAGTTGATTAATTTCGCTGTAAAATCAACTAAGGAGTCTAAAAACCCTAATAATTTCCAATTGAATACCAAGGACCGTTGCTTAACTTGCCAACAAAGAATAGTGTGGCATAGGATCCAAAGAATGTTGTACCCAATTTTGTAATATAGTAGTAACCATAGGCATTCAGCACCTATGGCAGGATTAGCACCTCACTTGGCCTATAAAAGGAGAATGACTAACTTTCACCAAAGGGAAAAATCTTGTATGAGGTGGGCTCATGAGACCCATGTTTCACTGACATATGGGTCCCACATGTCAATGAGACATGGATCTCATGAGCCCGTCTCAGGAGATACTTTTTCTCACCAAAGGAGGAAGTAAGGCACCAGAAAAGGAGAAGTGGGTAGTGAGAGAAGAAAAACAAGTGAGCCTTTTGTACCCAAGAGAGTGTAGTCTTTTCAATTGAATATACAATATCTGGGAGCAAATGATTTCTCTACTCTAACCATGGTTTTTTACCCTATTTTCTTATGGGGTTTTTCACGTTAATCATTGTGTTCATGAATATTTAATTCTTATTTTCATCCCAACACCATAACCAACTTCGTTAGCCATTGATGCACTGCATGTTAATCGCACCCAAGCGTACAATTAGTGAATAACTATTGACCAATATTATCATAATTTCTTTTTTAACCTAACTACCATGTAGTCATGTACATACAACAAGTTGACGAACTATGTCATTAGTATTTACATTTATCATATAGAACTTTAGCATATAAATATTGAAATATACATTGAAAATGGGCCAATTAAAAAAATTTTAAGTTTAAATTTCATAATAAAGACATGGCAAATAGGTTAGGTTATATAGGTTTGGTTTTAACCTGAATCTAGTCAAAATTTGGTATGGGTAAAAAATTGGGCCAAAATGGGCAAATGCCCTTTTCGCGCAAAACAATCAGCTTTCTGCCCCCTTTCTTAAACTAATTAGGAAAATGTCCCTCTTTTGTAACTCGATTTTCTCAAAAATTGAGTTTCAATGAAAACTTTGATTTGTAGAAAATTGAGTATGGGGCGATCAAACTTAAAAAAAAAAAAAAAAAAGGAACTCGAGTTCATGGAGCTCAAGTTCTATAAAAAACACTATTATAGGTATTTAAAACGCCACTATAGGGCTCCCTCTGAAGCAATCAGACTTAAGAAAAAAAACTTGCGTGTTATAATGCCACTATAGGGCTCCCTATGGAGCGATCAGAGTCAAGAAAATACCTTACATGTTAAAACGCCACTGTAGGGCTTCCTATGGAGCAATCAAACTTAAGAAAAAACTTGCATGTTTTAAAACGCCACTAAAGAGCTTTAAAAAATTGCATGGAACTCGATTTCATGGAGCTCAAGTTCCTGAATTTTTTTTTTTTTTTTTTTAATTTTCAGTTTGCTATAACTTAATTGTCTAAAAATCGAGTTTTAAATTGAAACTTGATTTTGAAAAAATCGAGTTTTAAAACAGAGGCTTCAAAATCGAGTTTCAAAACAGGGGCATTTTCCTAATTAGTTTGGGAAAATGGGTAAAACGCTGAGTTTTTTTGCATGAAAAAGGCATTTGCCCATGTTCCCCTACAAAATTGATCAAACTAAAAACGAATTACTATTCTTATTAGTCGTACTTTTTTTTTTTTTTTTTTTTTGATGAATCAATGGATCCGAATCCAATTTTATTGAATTTAGCTGTACTTGAGGTTTTAAAATCCTTTACACGAAGACAAAGTAGATCCATGGCTTACACAACACGTAACAAAGTGAAATATTTTGTCGGTATGGTGTTTTGATATAGAAGTTTTTCGCATCAATTTTGTGTAAGGATCTAATATTAAACTGATTGAGAACTTATAAAGAAACTTACCAAAAAAAAAAAAAAAACCCTCGATCATTTAGACAACTGAAACTCGGCCACGTACGGATTGACAAACTAGACAGGTAGATTAGCATGAATTTAGATGTGAACATCTCACTGATACTACAACTCTCAGAAAATGCAAATCGAGTTATCTTGTCCATTCAAAGAAGATTTGAGTTCACATCATGCGTTCATTGGCAACAAACAACTGCAGGATGAGAAACAAGATAGATTTGGTGTAGCGTTCATATAGGTATATGATTGAAATTGAAATATATACCAATAATTTAAAATGTTATGTAATTACTAATTATTATTATGCTATGGAATGTGCTGGTTAATAAAATATTATATATATAAAAACTAGAGTTGATATTTCAATGACGTATGATTGAAATTGAATAACAGATCATACCAGAAAATAAAAATAAAAATAAACTCAAAAAAGAAATTGAATAACAGATATAATAGGTCATAAATTTGTATAAACATACCAAACCCCCCCTTGAAGTTCATCAAAACAATATCCCTCCTCAAATATATGTATAAACTACACTTATCTTTGATGGTTGTGATAAATAAGTCCATGCTTGGATTGTTTAATAGAATATTCAATTTTTCTGAAATAATATTCCTATCAAAACTATGGAATATGGATAGTGGCGGTTCTAGAAATTTTTTTAGGATGGTCACTAAGAAATTTAAATTATACAAAATCTAATAAAGCAATAACTTGAATATTTGCTACAATTGTGAGTTGAGTCACAACCACAATATTTTTCTTAGTACCATTTTTTAAGGAAAAATGAAATTATAGATTATTTTATTGAATAGGTTGAACGATCTACAAATTTGAATGATTAACAATTTTTATCTTTTTGTTTTATAATAGGCTTTTGTTGAATAATTTGTTCACTTGTTGTTTGATCTTGTCTTATTTTTGTTTGGTTTATATTTGTTGTTATTTAGGCTAATATTTATTGTTATTATTTAGGATTTTTTTTTTTAATTTATAAAAGGGATTAAGGATTATGTTTGGGGAGTTGAATTAATTTTGAAGTAATACTACGTCTACAACATTTTTACAATAAATTTTATGCAAAAAACTGTTATTGGTGGGTAAAAAAATAATATTAGTATTGGGGTCAAATTAGAATTAGAAACAGCTTACTACATTGAGTTTGTTGTGAAATTATTGTAAAAATGTTATGTATTAGAATGTAATATTACTCTTATTTTTGTTGAATCCAAATTTTTGTAATTCTCAAGTCAAGTTATTCAACATTTTTATAATGGTAGTAATAATAGGTTAGTTAAGAATACAATATTTTTTTAGCAAGCGTATATATACATTTTTTTGCAAGTCAGGTGCAAGTCAGGGTGGTTCTATGACCACCCTAACTTGCATGTGGAGCCACCAGTGAATGTGGACCAAATGACACTCCCTCCCTCGAGGTTTGTATAAATAGGAAAACTCTTAGGTAGTCCTATAGTATATTAAAATGATGTTCTATTTTCTCACATTTATGGTGGACTCATCATGAATTTAATGAGCGTAACTCACCATGAATATGAGATGAGGAAGCACCATTCTCCGTACTTTGGAAGTACCTAAGAATTACTCATATAAATAATAGTCTCTTCTTTGAGATTTCTATAAATGAGTAAAAAAAAAAAAAAAAAAAAACACTCTTATTGAAGTAATAGTGTGAGAATTGAGAAATTATGAACTTATTTTTTGTATTTATATAAAACTTAAAACTCGAGGAAGTGTTTTATATAAAAAAATTTAGGGGAGATTACCATTTCAATAAAACTTAAGGGACAAAAGTATAATTTATCAAAAAATCAAAAGAACAAGAATGAAAGGGCTAAGGAGGCACCTAGTGGGAGCAACCACAATATATATTATTTTAGGGGCTTCGATGCAATTTTTATTGTATAATTACTCGACAAGATTTCGTGTCCTAATTGCTGATAATTACTTTCTAAAAAAAAAAAAAATTTGCTGATAATTAGAAAGAAAATAATGTCATTAAGTCCCAAATGAAACATATTTCAGTCACCATTCAATGCGTGCATCTTCCCATCCATACAAGTTATAACTACCCAACTCATGATATTGGTGACTTTGGGGTGGGTTGCAAGTCTGTGCACTCAACTAATTATTGATTTTTACTAAAAAAAAAAAACTTAAAAATTGATTTATTGGTTGGTTCGAGCATTTTCATATATTATTATAAATTCTATTAAACGAGAGGAGAGAAAAGTTAATAGGTGTTTTAATAGTATTTGTTTAAGAAATATGTTTTAAAAAAAATTATGAGAAAAAAAAAAGTAATTGATATTTTTCACAACTTTTATATTTTCCATAAAAATAGTATTAAATTTTTTCTAAAATAACCTATTAACAAATACTTTAAATACACCTATTAACAAAACCCACAAACGAAATAAAAAGGGAAAATACAAAACACAAGTAAGAGGAGCCCAATTCAAAGTTACCGGGAAACATAAAATATAAGTCACGGCTATTCATTAAATATTATAAATATAGTATATGGTTATGTTCGGAGAACAATTTAGGAATCTCTTTTGAGTAGAGAGGCCCAAGCTTCGTGAAGCTTACCGGCTCTCTCTCTCTCTCTCTCCATTAAAAAGCTTAACCTTGCTTCATTGGAAAACAAACAACATCCTTTGCTCACTCTTTTCTGTCTCTCAAAATGAAGAATAAACAACAACAAGCAGCCTCGCCGACCTCAATTCAAAAGCTCTTCAATGCCCAAATGCACCTCCATAACCTTGTCTCTTATCTTCTAATCTTTTGCTCCGGTTTAGCCCTTGGACTCACACTCAGTTTCTATCTGAAAGATTTCCCCTTCAACTTGCAGCTCAACCAGTTCCTATCTCCAACATCACCCCCTGTCCTGATTTCATTGAAAACCAAGAATCTCACCCGAGTTGGATTAAAAGAATACTTAAAACCACCAGATGTTATGCACGATATGGAGGACAAAGAGTTGCTATGGAGAGCTTCCATGGTGCCTAGGATACGTGAATTACCTTTCAATCGCACACCAAAAGTTGCATTCATGTTTTTGACAAAAGGGGCTATGCCATTAGCTCCACTTTGGGAGTTGTTCTTTAAAGGACACGATGGTCTCTATTCTATATATGTGCATCCAAATCCTTCTTTCAACGGAACAGTGCCTCAAGGTTCGGTTTTTCATGGCCGGAGGATCCCAAGTAAGGTCAGTAGATATGCATGCGCATACATACATATTCTTTGTACTTATTCATGTATTTTAACAAAGCGAGGGTATTTTTTTTTTTAATTAAAAAAAAAAAACCAATCAACCGCATACTATAGAGAGTTATTATTCATAAATGTCAATTTCAAGGAAAGCACCCTCCAATTAATATATAGAATTTTCAGCAAATAATAATAATAATAATATATACAACTTGCAAGAACTTGTCAACACAGGTAAAGTTTGGGTCTAAATCTGCAGTGAATTTTACCTGTTCCAGCGCATCAGAATAAGAATACAGAATTCAATCCAATATAACATCCCATTTTTCCTTCGTAGATTTCCAAACATGTACATATATACTTATATAACCCCAAATGCAAGTCTTGGGTTTGCGCTTATCTTGGAGCTAGCAGTGCCAAACTTAATGCACACTTTTCAAAGAAAAAAAAAAAATACTTGTTAATGTTTTATTAGTTTACACATAAAATTCATTGTTAAAGTTTTATAAGTTTACACATTAAAATTCATTGTTGTTGTGTGTGCTTTTTTATTATTTTATTATTTATAATATATGTGTACAATTTGGCTTTAATTTAAAAAAAATACATAATAACATTATTTAATAAAACAATAAATTCATCTTAATTACTGCTGTAGGGCCATTTGTAAACAAAATGGTTTACCTTTTCTTTTGCATCGGGTTTGTACTTTCTAGTTTCTACAGCTTTTTAATAAAAGTAGAGTTGAATTTTCTTTATGTTGAGATCAAGAAGGGGCACCTCGTTAATTGAAAAATGTGATAGGATATATATATATTATAGAATCATAGCATGCCTTGTGATGGAGATTAGTTATACATGCATGTGATACCGTGTGAATCATGAAAGTGAAAACACATTACTATAAGATATCTTTGGGTCCATGAAATGGGAGTCATTTACTGTATCAGCATGTGATGTAGCATTTGTTACATAAGAGCACTAGCATTGGGTGTAAACATCCCTCTAACGTTATTTTACATCCAAAATTTAAAAAATGTTACTCCATCCGGGTATGGTTTCTTAAAAATTTTTAGAACCTATAAACAATTGGTTCTTATATATAAAACTTTTGAATAGTTTGGTTCTTATATATAGAACCAACTGTTCACTTGCTCCGTCCAAGTATAAAAAATCATTGTTACGTTTCTAGCCTAATAATAGAGATTAATTTTTTATGGATTAGACATTACACCTTCTCATTTATTGAATTGTTCAATGAAAAAAATTTAACTCAAAATTGGTTTGTAACTATTTTTCTTCAATTCATTGTATCACTATTAAAAAGATCATACATGTATAGTTTTAGTTATATGACTTTTTTAAGAAGAAAGTTTGGCTACAAATGGCTAGAGGTTTGCACTGAAACATTAATATAGTTACATATTTTGAAAACCTAATACTTAGATTATATGTTCTTTATGTTCTAAAGACACATGTTAAATTTTGTGTCAATCGGATGTTATTAAATATTTGATTTATAAACAATTTTTTTATGCAAAATTTAAGACTACAAAAACATGGAATTTAAAATTTTGATTGATGAAATAGTTATTAATCTTTAATCTTCTTGAAATTTTGCATGTATGAAAAATTTAATAAGAAAATGCAATTCAATAGTGAATTTGTCAAAATTCATATTCAATAAAAATATATTGAGTACAAGTTGTGGTCAAACTCTATTTTTGTTTTATTTATAAATTAACAATTAGTGAGTTGAAGAAGATAATTTTAAACTGGTTTAGAGCTAAATTATGTTATTCTTCATTCCCATCAAAGATGGACTTCATGAAACTTTATCATATAAACTAGTTGATAGTTTCGGTGAATATCTTGTCTTGTAATTATATTAATAGGTTTATTTGTATAAAATATTTATTAATGATATTATGTCTCTTCGTTTGATATTCAAATCATCTTGCGTCAGTAGGCAACAATAACGTTGATCAATCCTAGGGAACATCTCTGCTCTACAATAATATATTTTTGGTCATCGGCCCACCGCTAATACGTACTGGTCTTAACGTTTGTTTTCTAATAATAATTTTTTTTAGAATAAAATACCTGATTTAAACGTTTTTGTACCTAATTAAGTTGTACGTAAGGGCTCCTGAGACATGTCAGGCTTGATGAACAATATTAATCTGTGACTTATAATTTGGCTAATCATATTTCGACACATTATAAACAATATTCCTTATTCGAACTGATCATGACCGCATGAGTTATCAGGGGATAACTTGTGGAGTGCAGTTTGAGAAAGTCGAATAATAATAAAATATACCTAAGCTTAAAATCCTTCTTTCTTTCTTTTTTTTCTTGGTAATCAAGCTTAAAATCTTAATTTAGGGGTGTAAGATATTAATTTGATGTATTAAATATATAATTTGATAAATAATACTAGCTAAACTAAGGATAATTTTATATAGAAAATTGAATATTATAGTTGAAGCAAAATTATAACAAAAAGAAATATAAACATATTATTATTTTAAAAATATACTTACTTTCTCTCGAGACATAATCATGTAAGACTGTAATCTAATTTTTAATTTTTTATCTTGTTTTAAAGAGGGATAGATTTTATTTGGTGTGTGGCTTTGTCGGAGATTGATTTACAAGGATTAATCATCATTAATGATTTAACACATTTGCAATAATTTTTTTGGGAAACATTTTAGGGTTTCAATTGGGTTAGGTTTCTATTGGTCTTGTATTTTGGAAGCATTGTTAGAGATGAAAAAGAAAATACTAAAGATACTACCAAATGTTCATAATATGATGTGCCAATCTATATATAGATATCTATATCTATATTTATATCTATAAATATTAATAGGTAAAACTGAGAGAAAATCCAATTAAATTTTAAATTGGATTTCAATTGTTGTCTAATTTTGCGTCATGTATCCTATTTAATTTAATTTTTTTTTCTTTTTTTTTTATTATAAATTTTTGTTCTAAGTGAGTTAATGATATGCAAAAGACGAAAGGTCTAACATAAATAAATCATCAAAAACTCAATAAAGAAAAAAAGAAAGAGTAAACTTATGTATATATCCAAAAGAAATCAAAATAAACAAATAAGAAAGAGAGAGAGTATAATTTGGATCAATATATGTGTGTAATTGTAATTTTTTATTAATTGTACCGTGCATATGCACGGGTTATATACTAATAACTATAATTGTTGAACTTCAACTATCTTTTTTTTTTTGAATACTAAGTATTTTAACTGTACATCACTATCAGTTTCTTTAAGACCTTCTTTCCTCTTTTCATGTGTTAAAAAAGAGTGATTATTGTCATAAAGTTTTGGGGTAGGGTCTTTTTTCCTTGGGGTTGAAGTTTTGTTTGGTAGGGGCCTTGGGCCGTCCCTGTGCCTTATCATAAATTATCCCAATTTAAATGATTACTGTTGCTTTTATTTTTTATTTTCCTTATTTTCTAATAAATTATTCCAGAAATATTTTATTTTTCTTCAATAGTCATCAAATGGAGTAATCTTACTTACATTAGCCATAAAGTCAGCTGGATTATCCCATTGTTTAGGTTCTCACTTCATCATAAATTATCTTTCTGGATGTTTTTATACTTACATTATCCATAAAGTCAGCTGGATGATTTAGGTTCTTACTTTATTTTTAGGTAAAATGGTTTTCCAACTAATACTTTACGTACCTCACCAATTAATTTCCCCAAGAATTACCTATAAATATAATGGAACACAAAGAGTGAGGTAATGTAAGAACCTAAAAATTGGTGAGGTACGTAAAGTATTACAATGCTACTCTATGGCTAATTTCGTGTCCTTCTCCTTTACAATGCTACTCTATTTTATCACTTGGTCGAATCCCATGAATTTCGTGTCCTTGTTAATGTATTATTATTGCCTTCGGGTTTACGCTGTGGTAGCAATCTGTTTCATTCATTGCTTTGATTCTACTCCTTTTGCAACTATATAAAGTAAAATTCCATTTATCCTCATTCTCCTACACCCTAACTTTCTACCTCTCCAACCAACTTTTCTAAATTCTTTTATTCGCTCAGTCCTCATGTTTCAAAAATTAGAGATGCCGGTAGCAAAAGTGTTCTTCTTTCTCTTTCGGTTAACCAAAGAAAAGCAACATTTTCTGGACCAACCCTCCATGGTATATCTCAAGGCCTTTTAAATTTCAATATGAGCCCCATTATTGGGCTCAATTTGAATTTTCAACTTGGGCCTGATTATTTAATTTTTTTTTGGGGGGGTGGGGGGGGGGGTACTTTAGCTCTATTCTAGCATTTGCAATTTGCACCACAAATAAGGGTAAGGGTAGGAATTCTATGAAATTTACTGCATGAACCTTGCAAATGAAGTATTGCTAATCATTAAAAAAAAAAAAAACACATATATTGGGAAATGCAAAAACTACACACTATTAATATGGTGAATGATTATTGGAAAAAAAAATGATGTTAGTTGTGGGCACAAATGAGAAACTAGTAAGAATTTGACACGTCAATAATTTGTAAAAAGGTTTATGTACGTGGTATTACTCAAAAAAAATAATGAGTGACTTTAGGAGATACTACAAATTTTATTACATATAATTTACAAACTAATGTGTCATCAGTAATTAAAAAAGAAGTAATTTAGACATTTTTATATATTATGGTTTTGAAATCCATTAATTATATTCATTGTCATGTCATTTTGTATAATAGTATCTTTAGCGTTTCTATTCATAAAAAAGTATTTTGTAGAGTTTTTCAAAAGTAATTCAACATTTATTTATTATGATGTTAAAATGACACGATCACATTTAATACCAGATTGAACTTTTATAATGAAATTTATAATACTTTAAGCATTTTTCCAAATATTAACCCTCTACTTACAATGATTCAGGCAGTGACATGGGGAGAGTTCAACATGGTGGAAGCGGAGCGCCGCCTACTCGCCAACGCACTGCTCGACATATCCAACCAACGTTTTATCCTTCTCTCGGAGTCATGCATTCCTCTATTCAATTTCCCTACAATCTACAAATATCTCATGGGCTCAGAAAAGTCCTTTGTGGAGGCTTATGATTTGCCAGGCCCAGTGGGCCAAGGCCGATATGATCACAAAATGGCGCCCACAATTAAGCTCGAGCAATGGAGAAAAGGCTCACAATGGTTTGAGATGGACCGTGACCTTGCCATTAAGGTAATTTCAGACAAGAAATACTATGCAGTATTTGGAAGATATTGCAAGCCCTCTTGTTATTCAGACGAACACTATTTGCCCACATTTGTTAGTATCAAGTTTTGGAAGAAGAATTCAAATAGGACTTTGACTTGGGTTGACTGGTCCAAGGGTGGGCCCCATCCATCTAAGTTCATAAGAACACATGTTACTGTTGAATTTTTGAAGACACTAAGGAATAATGGTAGCGAATGTGAGTACAATGGAAAGACCACCAATACTTGCTATTTGTTTGCAAGAAAGTTCACTGCCCATGCCTTGGATAGGTTATTGAGGTTTGCTCCAAAGTTAATGCAATTTTAATTGATTTGCATAGGTAGTAGTAGTTGTTGTTGTTGTCGTTGTTGTTGATCATTCATTTATACATACACGAATGGGTTTAGGGCACAATAAGAAGTACATGTTGTAGAATAATTATAATGATTATTTTTTCTATTAATATTACATTAATTTTTTTTTTATTCAGATGACTTGATTTATGAATTATTATTGTGCACATGGATATATAGTGGATGGAACAGCAACCAATAATTACGCATAGCAACTTCTATAGGATAGGAGGGATTTTTATTTTTTTTATTTTTTTATTTTTTGTTAAGAATCAATATGAGGGAATTGATGGGACTGACAAACTCCCCTTCTTGGACGACCTTATCAAATATACTCATCCACCTTGGCACAACACGGACGAACATAGGCGAATAATTAATAAGAGTATTCAATGCCTTAGGCAGTTACCAATCTAGTGGCAGACCATTGGAATCTCATCAAAATCCATATTCATGAGCCTTAAGGCATTACAAAAAGGACACTAAAGCTACAATTAAGGCCCCAACGGCTAGAAACCATGAAGCTGTATATATACATACTGATCAGAGACAAACCGGGTACAGAGATTCATCCAAAAATACTCTTATATTCATAACATTCTTATTATTCTCTAAAAAACTCCCATATATACTAATTTTGGCATTGGAGACGTTATGACAGGCACCACACCGGTGACCACCTTAAGGGAGCCATTGTTCTACATTTGTAGAGTTGGTGGCACGGATTCAACTCCGTTTGGACGAACCTACAAGACTAATGATTTGCACATCATCAATTTGGCGGCGTCTGTGGGGATGACATTTCGCACTTAGGTTCGAAAGCGTGATTCTAGTCAATTTCCAAATTCAGTTGGAGTCCAACCAAGATCTTGCAACATTAGCCCTACAAATCTAGACACTTGCAGCTTGTGTGAAAGAACTCACCAGGCAGAACCAAGAGTTGAGGCTATGGCTTCAGCAAGAGGAGAACCGGTCTAAAGCCAATCTAGAAGATGAGGGAGATAGTCATAAAAGGAGCGACCGTCGAGGACCAACTACTCTAGATGAACCAAACTCGGATCTCCTCCGGGAGATGAGAAAGGAAATGGATGAGATGAGGAATGCCATTAAAGGGAAGACAGATCGAAGCCTAGATAGGATGGTCAAGATGACAGATTCACCTTATACAGCGGCAGTCTTGGAATGTCCAGTACCGTCGAAATTTCGCCTGCCTCAACTTGAACCGTTTGACGGATTTAAGGACCCCTGGACCACCTCAACACCTTCAAGACGATATTGGGCCTTCAATAGCCTCATGACGAAATACTGTGTCGCTCTTTCCCTACCACTCTCAAAAGAGCTACAAGGAAGTGGTTCATGAAGTTACCAATATCGTCCATCGATAGTTTTAAGCAGTTGGGCAATGCCTTCTTATGCCACTTCATTGGAGGACAACGCCCGAGAAGGCTCACAAATCACTTACTTACCATTAGATAAGGGGAGAAAGAGACCTTGAGGTTGTACGTGAAACGCTTCACTCGGGAGACTTTAGAGGTAGACAAAGCTAATGACAAGGTGCAGTTAACTACCTTTAAAGCTAGATTGAAATCCAGGGAGTTTGTGGTCTCACTCATAAAGAATCCTCCTAAGACGATGGCAGAAATGCTCCTGAAGGCACACAAATACATAAATGCAGAAGACGCTTTAGCCGCGATATAGGACATAAAAAAGACTAGTGAAAAAGGAAGGAAGGAGGACAACTGTAGAGGATGAAAAAGGGATCGCCTCGATCGTCAGCCTAGCGATGGGGTAAAAGGAAAAACGAAAAGGTTCCTCGAATGGTAAAATTCACACCTTTAGTTATGCCTGTTGACAAAATTTTGGTGCAAATTAAAGATAAGTATTACCTCAAATGGCCAAGGCCATTACATTCGTTACCTAATGTGCGTGACAAGAAAAAGTATTGCCATTTCCACAAGGATCACGACCACTACACAGAGGATTGCAAGGACCTAAAGGAGCAAATAGAGAAACTCATACAAAAAGGGAAATTGTAGAGGTTCGTGAAGAAGGGGGAACCTAGTAAGTCTTGAGACAATAACAAAAACCAGTGCGAAGCCTCTCCCAGAGACGAAAACCACACATTCCAATGTCCGCCAAGCGTGGTTGAGGAGATAAAAACAATCACAGGTGCACCATCCACTGGTGGGTCGATCAAATCCCTCAGGAAAGCATGTCAAAGGTAGGTAAACAGTGTCCACAGGATACCCCCCTTAAAGCAGAGACGAATGGACATGGACATGTTTTTCTCGTAAGAAGATGTTAGGGGAGTGAAGCAACCTCATGACGACCCTTTAGTCATAATGCTCACAATAGAAGGATTCAATACTAACAGAATTCTCGTAGATAATGGCAACTCCGTGGACATCATCTACCTCTCCGCTTTTCAGCAGTTGAAGCTAGATCCAGGAAGGCTATACCCATTTGACTCCCCTCTTGTCAGTTTCAGTGGAGACAGAGTGTATCCAAAAGGCATAGTGACATTGACGATCACAGTGAGGGCTTACCCAAGGCAACTGACTTGTCAATTGGACTTCTTGGTAGTAAACTGTCCCTTATCTTACAACGTGATCATCGGGAGGCCCACACTTAACTGTTGGAAAGCAACCACGTCCACCTATTGCCTAAAAGTAAAATTCCCAACAGAAAACGGTGTAGGCGAGGTGAAAGGAGATCAAGTACTAGCCAGGGAATGATATCAGGCCATGTTAGCTACAAAAGAAAACCATACGTGGATGATCGAGGAGAAGGAAGAAGATAAAGTAAAAGCCCTGGAGACAGTGGAGTTGGTCGTAGGAGAAACAACAAAGACAATTAGAATAGGGACGACTTTGAGTCCCGGGATGAGGACGAGACTCATCTAGTTCCTTAAAGAGAACATGGACGTCTTCGCATGGAGTCATGAGGATATGCCAGGCATATCCCCAAAGGTCATCTAGCATAGGCTAAATATAGACCTCGAGAAGAAGCCCGTCCAACAAAGACGCTGGGTTTTCACTCTAGAATGGAACCAAACAATTACAGACAAGGTCAACAAGCTCCAGAATGAAGCTCGTCAAGAGGTCTACTACCCAGATTGGCTCACCAATGTCGCCTTAATGAAGAAAGCGAATGAAAAATGGAGAATGTGCGTGGACTTCATGGACCTAAACAAAGCTTTTCCAAAGGACAGTTTTCCTTTACCAAGGATAGATCAATTGGTGGATTCCACAATAGGGCATAAACTACTGACGTTCATGGATGCATTCTTGGGGTACAATCAAATTAAGATGGTTAAAGAAGACCAGGAGAAAACTGCTTTCATCACTAGCTAAGGGCTCTATTGCTATAAGGTAATGCCCTTCGAGCTAAAAAATGCAGGAGCAACATACTAGAGGTTAGTGAATAAAATGTTCAGCAAGCAGATTGGAAGGAACATGGAAGTATATGTGGATGACATGCTCGTCAAGAGTAAAGAAGAGCTTGCACATCTAGACGATCTCAGAGAGATGTTCACCACACTTAGGCAGTACCAAATGAAGTTGAACTCCAGTAAGTGTGTCTTTGGAGTAGCCTCGGGGAAGTTCTTGGGATTCATGGTATCCTAAAGAAGGATAGAAGCAAACTCAGAAAAGGTACAAACCATACTTGACATGGCGTCGCCCAAGACTGTCAAGGAAGTCCAGAAGCTAACAGGAAGGATAGCGGCACTTAACAGGTTCGTCTCCAAAGCAACGGATAAATGTTTACCCTTCTTTAGGACATTGAAGCAAGCTTTTACTTGGACTGATGAATGTGAGGCATCTTTTCAAGAACTCAAGCGCTACCTAAGCAATCCACCACTCTTAAGTCTGTCCAAGAAAGGGGAAAACCTGTATTTGTATCTGGCAGTGTCAGCCACAGCTGTGAGCGCAGCCTTGATTTGGGAAGAGGACAGGAAACAACTCCCAGTTTGCTACATTAGTCAAGTTTTCCAAGGGGCAAAAGACAAGTACCCAAGGATTGAGAAGATTGCATTCACATTAATGGTAGCCATGCGTAAATTGTGACCTTATTTTCAGGTGAACCCCATCTTGGTAATGACAGACCAATCCATTAAGAATTCCATGAACAAGCCCGAGGCAACAGGGAGAATGGTCTAGTGGGCAATCAAACTTAGCTAGTTTAACATTGAATACCACCCTAGGACAACTATTAAAGTGCAGGCGTTAGCAGACTTCATCGTCGAGTTCACCATCACAGATGAGGATAGTGGAGCCAACAAAACAGAAATATGAATGGTACAAACTGATGGTTCATCAGCCCAAAAGAAGGGAGGAGTGAGGGTCGTCATCATCACCCTAGAAGGAGAAATGCTTAAGTATGGGGTTCAGCTAAAATTCCCGGCCACCAATAATGAAGCCGAGTACGAAGGAATATTGAAGGGGCTAAGGGTTGAGAAAGCACTAGGAGCTAAAAACTTACTCCTCTAGAGTGATTCTAAGCTGGTAATAGGGTAGATAAAGGATGAGTATGAAGCAAAGGAAGAGAGAATGCAAACGTATCTCAGGCTGACGAAACACTTAATATAGGAATTTGATGGGGTGGAATTCGTGCGGATCCCCAAAAGCCAGAACATGGTAGCAGACGAGATCTCGAAGCGGGCATCGTCGGAAGAAAGACCAATGAGCATGAGCCTAGAAATGGAAGCCCAGAAACACCCTAACATTGAAGAAGTCTCTACCTTTGCAATCTAGAGCACAAGCAGCTAGATGACCCTGATCATATTCGTCCTCTAAGGTGGACACCTCCCACAGGACGTCGAGGAGGCCAAGAAGGTCAGGAAGAGAGCAATCAGGTTCATGATTCTGAACGACACTTTATACAAGAAAGGTTTCTCCATGCCTTACTTGAAGTGCGTCGACGAAGAGGAAGCCAAATATATTCTAGATGAGATCCATGAAGGGCTTTGCGGAGACCATGTAGGGCCTAGATCCTTGGTAAGCAAAGTCATTAGAATATGTTACTTTTGGCCTATTTTGTAGGTAGACGTGAGGCAGCTCGTCAAGAAATACGACAAGTGCCAAAGGTTTGGGAATGTCCAACGCCTCCTAGCAGAGAGACTGACGACTATAGCCTCCCCATGGCCATTTGCACTATGGGGAATTTACATCGTCGGCCCATTGCCCTGAGGTAAGGGACAGGTAAAGTGTCTACTAGTCGCTATTGACTACTTCACAAAATGGGTTGAAGCAGAGGCATTATCAACCATCACCGAAGCAAAAATTCAGAACTTCATATGGAAGAACATAATTTGTAGGTTCGGGATACCACAGACGATCATATCAGATAATGGGTAGCAATTCGATAGTAAAGGCTTCAGGGACTTTTGTTTAGGTCTAGAGATCAAGAACCAATTCTCATCCCCTGGACACCCACAAGCGAAAGGACAGACAGAGGTGACTAATCGAACATTACTCAAGATCATCAAAGCCAAGTTTGACGATGCTAAGGGAGCATGGCCGGAGGAATTGCCCAATGTCTTATGCGCTTACAGGACTACAATGAGGACCTCGACGAGAGAAACCCCCTTCAGACTCACTTATGGCACTGAGGCAGTAATCCCAGTTGAAGTGGGAATCACCAGCATCAGACGAGAGACGTTCCACAAAGGAACCAACAATGATTAATTGAGGATCAACCTAGATTGCTTGGACGAGGTTAGAGACGGAGCTTCTCACAAAATGATGAAGTATTAGCAAAAGATGGCAGAGTATTACAACAGGAGAGTGAAACTCAGATGACTTGACATAGGGGACCTTGTCCTGCGTAAAGTCACCCCAGCAACTAAAGACCCTGCCTAAGGAAAGCTCGGTCCAACCTGGGAAGGACCCTACCGGATCATCCATTACTCTAGACAAGGCAGTTGTCACCTGGAGACCTTAGATAGGCAGAAACTGCCGTAAGCATGGAACATTAAGCACTTGAAGGAGTACCACCAATAGATGTAACAGATAATTGTATTCATTCTTTTTTTTGAAAAAAATAAAAGAACTATTCAGCCAACGACCTAATGCAAGCAAACCTAGCAGCTTAAAAGCCAAAAATTGGCTAAGTAACAAAATTCCGGCTAGACGAATGCAAGTTATTGACAAAGCCAAAAAATGACAAGATCCCTTAAATGGGTGTAAGTCACTAAGTAACTAGATTCCACCTAGACGGATGTAAGTTACTGATGAAGCCAAGAAATGAAAAGATCCTTTAAATGGATGTAAGTCACTAAGTAACAAGATTCCGCCTAGACGGATGTAAGTTACTGACGAAACCAAAAATGACAATATTCCTTAAATGGGTGTAAGTCATAAAAATTGACTAAGTAACAAAATTCCGCCTAGACGGATGCAAGTTACTGACGGGACAAGACTCCACCAACGAGTATGAGTCACAACAAAAACTTTAACTAAGTCACAATAATGCAAATTACTGACGCAAAAAAGGTAACTAGAGGAACAGAGCAATCACTGAGCATCATGCAAGGAAGGAATGAAAACAAGTAAATATAAAAATTACTAATATAACTGAAGGCCCAAAAACAATGGGCAGCTAACATTGTTTCAATATGATGAGTAAAAGCCCATAAACTTTGGGTAGAAAACATTGTTCTTAAATTAAAGTAAAAACATTGTTCTGAAATTAGAATTAAAAAGCCCAAAGCACACTGGGCACCCCAAAAAAAAAAAAAAAAGCCAAGTAAATAGATTCAGGCGTTTGTAGCTGTGTCGTCACCGGCTGGAGGCGAAGGAGCGTCCCCAGAAGCATCACCCTCAGGAGCTGTGGACTGAAAAGCTTCGTCAACCGCCATCTCCTTATCCACCTCTTTAAGGTCTAGGTTCTCAAAGTCCACTTCGACGAGATGCTTGGCCAAATACCACCTTAGGAGCTTGAAATCTTTGAAGTACCAACTGAAGAGGACAGTGTTGTACTCCTCTGTCGTTTGGAAAGCCTCCACGGACTTTGCAGTAATCGTCTTGATTTTTTCCCTCACGGCCAGAAGCTACTCGTCCTTCTCCAAAGTTAGCTACTTTTCCACCTTCAGCTCGTCAGAGAGGCCCTTAACTTTTTCCTTGATGGTATTAGCTTTGTCCATCGCAACGATTAGATCCTTCTTCAGTTTGGAGTTCTCCGCCTCCAAGGCCTCCACCCTGGACACTGCAAAAGCGACCTTCGCCTCTTGAGTAAGATACTCTGAGGTAATGTGGAGACTCTCCCCCAGCACCTGAAAAGAGAGTTAAAATATTCAAGGCGACGCAAAAAGAAAATGTATGTTTTTAGACCCCTTAAACATAAACAGATTAACCTAGTTATTTAGTCAAGTGATTAACTTATGTAAATTATGCAGATCTAGGTTAACACAAAAAAATCATATCATTGAAAGTGTGGAAAATAAATAACACAACGATATGATAACCCAGGAAAACCAAACTGGTAAAAACCCTAGAGGGGATTTAATCTAGCTATCCTCAAGGTAAAACGAATCCACTATGAAAGAATTGAAATTTACACAATAGCGACTTAGACCACTAACATTCTATTGCTACCTCGAGTAGAAAACTTACTACCATGACCACGTGACAAATCCGAGTCCATGAATTACTTCTTTCTTGGATTCCCAACAAGTACAAGCACTCTCGCTTATGTATCTTTAAACTTTTGAATCTGTAACTGAATTGATCACCAAGCTCTCGACATCAATCTTGAGTTTGGAAATCCTAAGTGTCTATGAAGGCAAACACCTCTAGATCTCACAAGAGATTCACACACATAGCATATAGAGCAACCTCTAAACGTAGTTAGGGTTTTCCCTTTTACACTTAAGACAAAACATAAAACCTTACACGTCAAACCGGGCTTGGACTGAGTTGGAAAATTTTGCAGAAAAACAATCTGCACAAGCTTCGATCGATCAAGTCTAATTTTCGATCGATCGAGCCAGACAGATTTATACAGTAAATCCTACAATACACTCGATTCCAACATTACACTTAAACACACTTTAAGCAAGTCTAAAACAAGAGTAAACGTTTTGATCATGGTTTGCCAACATTACAATTTAAAGTTCTAATACATTTAAACCTAAAGTCTTAGAACCCAACAAACTCCCCCTTTGGCAATCTATGACAAAACACAAACTAAACAAAATGCTCAAAGTTTACCAAAAAAAAAAAAAAAAAAAAAAAAAAAAAAAAAAAAAAAAAAAAAAAAAAAAAAAGCCCATTGAAAAAAAAAAACATTGCCTAACAAAAAAAAATTCAACCTAACTACTATCTATCAGTTACAAGTGTAGATACTAGCATGACTGAATCAACCTATATATTCCTGAAACACACAACAAACGTATAAACAAGAATAACCTCATAACATAAAAATACATCACGAATAAACATAACTTCTTGATTTCACATAACATAAAAATAAAGACATATATCACGAATAACCTCATAAATATAAATCAATAACCAATGTGAAATAAGAAACATATATAGTCATAGTATCTCCCCCTATCATGGACAACCCAAAAATACATCATGAGCCAAAAAAGTAAATACAAAATGAAGCACCTAGATACGATCTAAAAGCTCCAAAGCTCCAACACAACAAAATCTTCCCCTAACAACAAAAACCCCTCTACATATGTACTCTCTCTTTTTGTGAAGAATTGCCAAAGGGTAATCATACTCATCATCAAAAGGAGGTGGCGGAGGCGACCGTCTAAAACTCTCCAAATCCACTTGCAAAGATCTAAGTTCATTAAGCATGTCCACCAAAAGCTGACCATGAGCTGCCTGAACGGTCATGACAGTCTCCAACATACAACGAATGTCTGAATCATTTGAAATAGAAGGTGGGGGAACAGCAGTAGCAATAGCAAGATCGACAGATGCCTCAGCAGAAGTATCACTTGTAGAAGAGGAAGGAGGAGTGTGACACTAGAAGACTCAACCCTAGGGCGTTTAGAGTTGCTCTCATCTGAGCAACCCTCTGCTTAAGAAAGGTGGCACCTATAAGAGCTATGATATGAACAAGCTCAGACACAGGAAACTTGTCTAAACCCAAATGCAAAAGAATCCGATGAATAAAAACCGAAATGAAAAGAGCACGAGCAGTAGAACTACTCCTATAAACCTCAATCAAAGAATGAATGAAAAGATGAGGAAAGCTCATAGGAGCATCTGTGACAAGGGCATACAAAAATGCACATCTCTCTATAGGAATGGTATGTAAATGAGAAATGGGCCAGATGGAATGGCAAGAAATCTAGAAAAAGAAAAGATAGTGAATATCGGTCAACTCGTGAGAGGTGATCCGAGAATCAGAACCCCACTAGATAGAAGTACTAATAATAAATGACAGAATGTCATCTAAGGGTGGAGACTCATCGTAAGGATATACAGGATGCTGGACCAATGGCACCCCAAGAGCATCAGCCACTACTGAAGAAGTAATGGTGTACTCATCACCCCATATCCAACTTCTCATGAGAGTGTTGGAATCATAGGAGTGGACAAAGAGGTTCGAGTAGAACTCTCTGATCAAGGTAGCCGGAGGAGGATGATCAACATCCAACAAAGGCAACCAGCCCCTACGGTCAAAGTTTCTCCTAATCTCACCATCTAACTCATCTAAAATGACCTTATGCTTAGCCCATATATTCCTATGAAGGTTTAGCTTCTCATACGCTTCTTGGTTTTTCTCACTCAAGAACCTCTCACTATCAAAGGTGGGGACAGAAGAAGAAGAGGATTTCCTATTAGCTCTAGTCTTTTTAGACATGATGCTAAGGATCAAAAAGACAGACACAAGAGAGACAGAAAAAAAAAACAGAAAAATTAAGGGCAGACTACAAGTTAGCATAGAAATATATAGAAATAAAAATTCTATATGATGCATGAACAATATCAACACATGATGCATGCTTTAATGCAGTGAGAATAAGTTCAATTTTACTTTAAAATCACAAAATTGGCTTAAGCATAGAGTTTATATCAAAAACCCCAAATTTTGAAAACCCACTTTCAAAAACCAACAAATTGACCAAATTGATCATTAAACAAGATGGATAACATAAAATAATGATCAAATCAATCAATCTAATAAGCCAATTTCATCAAATTAAGCTCAATTGAACAAAAACCCCAAATCGGTTAGTTTCAAGCCCTAGAATTTCCAATTTTTCCCAAATCATCAAATCGATCAAATTAATTCACAAGACCACTTTTTATATTGTCCCACAACAAAAACCCATTGATCAATTTCCAAAGAAAAGGTCTAAATCAACAAAAATCCCAAAATTTCATAGGTTCGAAATTTTCCCACAATGCATGAAAAATATGCATGAAACATGAAAATAAATGAAAAAGGAGGCGTAGAAGACAAAAACCTTGCAAAATGTTCGAGGGAAAATGACAAAAAATTGATTGGAAGCCTTGACCGATCGAAGAGAGAGAGAAAAGTGGTTTTGAAAAAGTTTGAAAGTGATAGAACACGTGAAAACTCAAAGTTTTAAAAAAACTCTCTATGCGATTTTCGATTGATCAAAAATTAGATTCGATCGATCGAAAATGCCTTCGATTAATCCAACAGTGATTGAGCACCGATCAAAACAAACAGAACCCAACCAAATTTTTAATCGCAATTTCGATCGGTTGAGAAACAGGTTTGATCAATCAAAATTCTTGAAAAAAACAATTTTTTGAAAAAAAAAGAAGCAATTTTATGCAGAAACTCCTCAAAACATATTAGTTTATGAATAAAATGCATGAGTATAAGATAAAATGCTTTTCAACAACACTTGTTTTGAACCTAGTTTTTCCAAAAAAAAATAAGATTTTCAATCAACTATCCTTAAATTCTCAAACTTCAAACACATTTTGCATTAAAAATAAGGAATTTTCAATCTTGGATGGCCAAAACAAAATCACACAAAATAACATGTATATAGTTTAGTAGAGAGTAAATTGTGTAGTGTTTGCAACTAGCAAAAGCTTGAGATGCATGTGAGGTGATAAGTAAATAGAAAATAAGTTTGAAAGAGATTATCACCGAAAGAGTTACATTATATAACTCCCACATCTCCTAGAAAATAAGTTTACAATCATGTAAATTTCTTGATTTGCCTTATAATGTATACACCAATTTTTTTTATTAAAAACTTATTAAAATAGCCAGGATAATGTACACACCAATTTTAGCATTTAAATCGTGGCTACACCTTAAGTTCTTTTTGTGCATATGCTACACTTTCTCAAGCACAAAATCATATGATATGCACTAAGGTGTTCATCATTGGCTAGTAAACAGTGGTGAGATGGTTATTTATGCCTTTCTCAATAAGTTCAAGTCCAACAATCAAAGGCATGTGATTTTAAGATCAAGATCATGTGATCAAAAGCTATAAACATCTTCTCACACAACATGCTCTATAAAGTGCAATAAATAAGCTCATCCAAGCTAAATAAGGTACATAGACATGTTATGTAAAGATAAATTGGCCAACATTGATTTCAAATCCAAGAAAAATAATACAAAATACATTTTGCTTCCCTTTTCCCTTTTTTTTTTTTAATTTATTTTTTATTTATCTTGAAAAAAAAATAACAAAAACAATCCTAGAATGAAATGCATGAATGTTATGCAATGCAAATCCTAGAAAACAAAGAAAGCAAAAGCAACCACAAAAAAAAAAAAAAAACATGGTCACAAAGAGTAGAGCGATGAAGTACAAGGACCAAGTCAGAAAGACTCAATTAGATTGAGCCTTTTGCATCCAAAGTTTTTTAGATGCAACTCTAGCATTGGAGTTGTTCTTCAAATTAGAATTTTGAGCAACTTTAGGATTGGAATAAAGGTTTAAAACTTTTACCAACTCACTAATGAGTACCATAGGATCTTGTACTTGAGGCACAAATACTTTTGGCTTATTTGCTCCCTTAGCAGCTTGCAACTTGAAACAGTTTGGATGAATGTGCCTAGACTTTTCACAAAAATGACAAACACATACAAGTCTATCATGCAACTTGCCCTTAGGAGAGTTAGGAGTCTTAGGTTTAGATTCTTGAAGATCAACCCTAATTTTCCTTGAAGGTGTGACTTCTATAGGTTTGACAACCTCACTCACAAGGGGTTCAGAAGAAGGAACAAAGTTAGTGGAATGAATTTCAGGCACAGAGATGCTTTCTACAAAACCTAAACCAGTTTTGTCTGAGGGAGACTTTTGAACACTCAGCATGTGATCAAGTTTGGAGCTTACAAACCTATTAGTTTGTTCTCTAGCAACAAATAACTCAAGTTCCAAATTCTTAACTTTATCAAGCAAAAACATGTTCTCAGTCTTCACATTATTCAACAATTGATTAGTATCAATCAGTTTCACAAGCAAATTTTTCTTATCAAGTTCAAGAGATACAATTTTCTTTAAGCCTAAATCAACACTCATAGCATCCTTTGCAGCAACTTTGCAAAGTTTATTGTAGGCTTTTTGCAAATATGCATCCTTAGAGAGTTCCCTATCAGAAGGGTTCTCTTCAACATCAATACTTTCATCAACTATAGCAGTAGCTGTGAAAGTAATGAAGTTTCTATCCTCATCACTACCAAACTCATTATCAGAAATTTCATCATCACTAAGGGTTACAGCTATAGCCTTACTTTTAGACCTCAAGAATGTAGGACATTATAATTTCACATGACCATACCCTTGACATCCAAAACATTGTTGACCCATAGAATTATTAAAAGGTTAACCTACTTTCTCTTTAGGTTTTTCAATGTTTTTCACCTTAGTGGAATCATTCCTCCTAAAATTTCTAGGTTTAGCATTGTTTTTACCTCTTGCCTTTTTGTTATTGTTCCTAAGAAAGTTTCTAAAGTTCTTGGCAAGATAGGCAATCACTGTAGCAGAGAGTTCATCTTCAATCCATTCACATCAACATCATCAACAAACTTAAGAGCCAATGATTTGGATTTGCTTGTCTTAAGTAGGTCTAACTCATAGGACTGAAATATCCTACAAGTTCATCAATAAGGATGGAGTCCACATCCTTACTTTCATCAGTGATGGCAGCCATTTTGGGACTAAAATCCTCAGTCAAAGATCTAAAAATCTTCCTAACAATCTTAGGTTGATCATAGATTTCACCCAAATTATAAACAGAATTAACAATATCATTAAGCTTAGCATAAAATTCATCAAAAGTTTCATCATTAGACATCCTAATGCTTTCAAATCTCGTTGTTAATTGCTATAACTTATTGATTTTAACTGCCTTTGTGTCTTCATGCACAGTTTAGAGGATATTTCAAGCAGTATGAGCAATCTCAATATTAGAGATTCTCTTAAATTCCTCCATAGAAACAACATTAAAGATAGCATTCATAACTTTGCTATTAAAAGTGGCTGCTTCTTTCTGAGAAGTTTGCCACTCACTAACAGGAGTAGTGGGTTTCTCCCATCCGTATTCAATAGAGTTCCAAACTCTCTCATCAATGGATTTTAGGAATGCTTTCATCCTTACTTTCCAATAAGCATAATTATTCACATCAAAGTGAGGTGGGATAACAAGAGAGTAACCGTGTTCTATGACAACAGGGGTCAATGATCAGCTCCAAGATCAAAGGATTTACAACAGAAGAGCTACCTGCTCTGATACCACTTGTTCGTTTTTAGACCCTTTAAACACATACAGATTAACCTAGTTATTTAGCCAAGTGATTAACTTAGGTAAATTATGCAGATCTAGGTTAACACAAATAAATCATATCATTGAAAGTGCGAAAAATAAATAATACAACGATATAATAACCTAAGAAAACCAAATCGGTAAAAAACCTTAGGAGGATTTAACCTAGCTATCTTTAAGGTAAAACGAATCCACTATGAAAGAATTGAAGTTTACACAACAGCAACTTAGACCACTAACGTCCTATTGCTACCTCAAGTAGGAAACTTACTACCACGACCATATGATAGCTCCGAGTCCATGGACTACTTCTTTCTTGGATTCCTAGAAAGTACAAGCATTCCCGCTTGTGTATCTTTAAACTCTTGAATCTGCAACTGAATTGATCACCAAGCTCTCGACATCAATCTTGAGTTTGGAAACCCTAAATATGTATGAAGGCAAACACCTCTAGATCTCACAAGAGATTCACACACATAGTATAAAAAGCAACCTCTAAACGTGGCTAGGGTTTTCCCTTCTATACTTAAAACAAAACATAAAACCCTACACGTTAAACTAGGCTTGGCTGAGTTGGAAAATTCTGCGAAAAAACAATCCACACAAGCTTCGATTGATCGAGTCTAATTTTTGATCAATCAAGCCAATCAGATTTACACAATAAATCTTGCAGTACACTTAATTCCAACTTTACATTTAAACACACTTTGAGCAAATCTAAAACAAGACTAAACGTTTTGATTATGGTTTACCAACATTACAAATTGAAATTCTAATACATTTAAACCTAAAGTCTTAGAACCCAATAGAAGAGAAAGAGAAGAATGAATTTAGACAAGTACATTACCTAGACAAGCTTATGGATGTGACGACCCACAACCTCGTTAAGAGGAATGCCTGAGAAGACCTTCAATTCCTCAGTAGAGACAACCTTATGTGCCTTCGCCACTGCGACCCCAGTGACGTCCTAAACGCTGGAAGGACAAGAATCAACTTTCTCCTTTCCTTTATTAGCCACACGTGGCTTCTTCCGAATGGGAGTGATCACTTCAACTGAGGTGGCTGGAGAAGCTATCTTCGTCAGCTTAGTGCCGAGGGCAGCGGGAGTGACGGATACCCCCCTTTTCTACAACGTGCACTGTCCACTTCCCGAGATTGGACAGAGGCTCGTTTTTCTTTGACCTCATCTTCACATACATATCCTGGTTAAACTTAGTCGTCATTCCTGCAAGAAGGAAACACTTAAAAAAAAAATAAAAAAATAAAAAGAGAGAAAGAGAGAGGCAAAATCAATGATGAACTAAATAAAATGCTTACTTTTCTTTTCTTCAATCTCAATGGTGCATAGCACAAAAGCGAAAGGCTCTGGACCAAGGCAGTGCAAAGCCAATGTGCAAGGGTCGACTAAGTCGTTGAAATCGTCAATGGACTTTGCATACTTAATAGCAGTCTCAACACGTTGCTTGTACTTGCTCTTAAGCTTGGGTTGTCTCTTAACTGCACGAGACAATAAATAGAGGAGTTAGTGACAATATAACGCACAAAAAAAAAAAAAAAAAAGAAGATTAAAGAGATAGTAGAAATAACGATGCACCTAGGTTCGGGGTTCCCCACCGACGGAGTAACCTAGGGAGATCACCCCAAACCTCATCAAAGGGAGTTTCCCAGTCATCCTTGGACACAAAAAAGAATAGGGACTTCTAGTATTTGAATGACAAAGGCAGGTCCTAGACGATCCTACTCTTCCTCTCCCAGGGCACCAGTTTGTAATACCCATGTTCTTTGGATTCCTTTAAACGATACAGATAAACAAGTTTGTCCACCCTAATCATATCCCCATCAATAGCAGCCAACCATATCTCCATACAGTTGACTACTATCCTTCACGAATTGGGCATAAGTTGCCCGGGAGCGATGTCGCAATGGCCTAGAAGCTCCATAATAAATGGGTGGACGGAGAATCTAAGCCCACTCAAGAAAGCAGCCTCATAGAAGCATACATCCCTAGGTGAGAGTGGCAAGCTTGTTCCTCCTCATGAGGAAGACGAATCCTAACCCTATCAGGGAATTGGAATCTACCTCTGAATCTGGAGAGTGTCTCGTCGTCCAAACCACATACCTCCCCATGGGCATGGAAAGCCCTAACCTCACGAGGAATGGAGACGGCGATATCTCCCTCCACAGGGTCATCGTTAGACGACAACCCGATCTCTAGCTCATTTGACCTCACCTCAGAAATTACTTCTCGCTCCCTTACTAAACCCTCAAACCAATCAATTGACTAACAGAGCAAGAGTAGCAAATCAGCCAATGCAACGCTTAAACTACGCACGATTTATCCATGCCATAGAAAAGCAAAGGAAAAGGGAAAGGAGAAAACATACCTCAAAAGGAAGCTCAACCACAGAATGTAACGGCTCGAAGAAAATCGCAAAATACAGGTTGGAGGAGAAGAAACACAGAGCAATGATTGAGAGTTGGAGAAAGTAAAGGGAAAAGTGAAATGAAGGGAAGTTTAAAAACCAAGGCACAAAAACTAAAAATCAGCGGGAAACCCAAGAGTCACACAATTGGAGCATTAACTCCACTAGTCAGAACATGCCACGTGGCCACGATGTATGTGGCGCCACCACTACACATTAAATGTGGAGTGGAACCCCAAGAGCCATATTTAGCTAGAAAACCTTTCATCTTCTGAAGGTCATCATAACCACGATGACCCCAGAACCTCGGGGGCAGCTGATGGGACTGACGAACTCCCCTTTTTAGATGACCTTATCAAATATACTTGTCCACCTTGGCACGACACGAACGAACATAGGCTAATCATTAATAAGAGCATTTAATGCCTTAGGCAATTACCAATCAAGTGGTAGATCGTTGGAGTTAGGGGTGTGCGCAGTTCGGTCGGCTTGTTTTTTTTTTTCAAATTTGATACCGAATTGATAAGGATCGGTTTTGTAATAATTAAAACTGATGCATACCAATTAGGGTAAGTTTTTCGACCTATAGCGGTGCAGTTTGATCGGCTCGGTTTAATTGGTTTGGTCAATTTGATTTGAAACATTAACAATATGTTTTTTTTTTTTTAATAAAAAAATCTGTTCAACCTATAAAAAAAAAAAAAATTATTTCACACAAACAGTTAATTTTTTTTCTTAAAATAAATGATTTTATTGAAAATTTCCTGGATCCAGTTACAAAAAAGAGGCCTAAATAGTGGAAGCAAAGCATAGATAGTAAACAATAAATCTATTCTAATCTGAACAGCATGAAGGAATACCATTTTGTTTTATTAGTGTTATACTTATATATGAGTTAGGCAAGCCCATCCATTTGGCAATAAGCTCACAACAGCATAATAACAATTAACAAGGCCGATTCATTATGACCGTACACAATTTTGGAGTATTCAATTTAAAGTTTTATATAAAAATCACAACCTTAATCAAACTCAAACACGAAGACATTCATGCTTTCCCAACTTCCCCCCGGGTTCTCTTCCCTATTTGCTGGTTCTCCCTTCTCGCTTTCCAGCCAAACTTAATCAAACCAACTTAATCTTTCATGCTTTCCTAAAGGAAAAACAAATGAAAAGGAAAATAAAACTAAAACACTCGCAATCACAAAGACAAATATAGACACAAACACAAACTCTCACCAATAAATCAAAATCGTAAACTTCACTTCTCTCATAAGCCTAAAACTCATTGTACCATATCATTCATGCTTAATATTTTCCATGCTTAAGAATCATCCATGCAGAGGCTTACCATTGGTTTGCCGTGACTGGTGAGCGATGGCGAGAGCTCAAGCAAACAGCCAGAGCTCAGGCGAGCGTCGCTGCGTCAGCGTCAAGCGAGAGGCGAGAGTGAGAGAGAGAGTTAAAGGATAAAGGCATAGAGCAAACAAAAAATGAATATATATGGCCGAGAATCTGAAAACCTAAAGCAAAACGCACCGTTTTGCTTATTTATTTATTTATTTTTTACTAACACCCATACGACATCGTTTTATTAAAAAAAAATTACAATTAGAACTTGTGAAACAACGCCGTATCCAAATTGGGGGGAGAAAAACGAATAGTTTGGGCCTGGTATTGGTTCGGTTCAGTGTAGATCGGGTGTGGTATCATTTGATCCGGTGACTGCACCGCATCGATGTCGGAATGGGCTTCGCCCTCCAAATGCCGGCCACGACTCAATCGATCAACATTGGTGTCAAGACAATGTGTTGGCGCTGGTCGATTAGGTTGGCTGCGGTAACGATTTGCTCTAGTTGGAGCCTTATCAAAACCCATATTCATGAGCCTTGAGGCGTTACAAAAAGGGCACTAAAGCTACAATGAAGGCCCCAACGGTTAGAAACCATGAAGCTGTATATATACATACTGATCAGAGACAAATCGGGTACAAACATTCATCCAAAAATACTCTTATATTCAAAATATTCTTATTATTCTCTAAAAAACTCCCATATATACTAACTTTGGTATCGGAGACGTTGTGGCAGGCACCACACCGGTGACCAACTTAAGGGAGCCATTGTTTTACATTTGTAGAGTTGGTGGCATGGATTCAGCTCCGTTTGGACGAACCTACAAGACTGACGATTTGCACATCATCAGGAATCATATAAGCTAATCATGTGAGCAATTTGTAACATTATCATATTCTTTCTTTCTACATGGCTCCAACCTTCTTAAAAATTTTAAGTTTTTCTTTGGGTGTTTAAAATTTTCGGATTTAGTAATGCAAAAAAAAAAAAAATTTAAAATAGAATTTTCCATTGACGAACTCAGCCAAATGCTAAAATGTTTAATTTTGGGTTCTACTCACATCTTTCTTTCAAGTAGGGTAGTAATCGGGTTAGACAAAAATTGAGCACTAATAATTTAAAATTTGATGGTCTAATTTTGCTTTTAATATGAGCAAAGGACAAAGATCAAACATATTACAAAACTAAATAACATATTCAAATTTAATTCATTTAGTTTTGAATGAGTTTGACTTTTTCATAGAAATAGATCTTTCTTTGAGGGTCTCATAGAAATAGATCTTGATTAATTTATTTTCTCAAATAGAATATATATCATTATCAATGTTTCATACAATTATGAATGATTGACTAGGTTTTTTTTTATTTTTTTTTATTTTTTTATTTTTTTTATTTTTTTTAAATTCCTACGAACCTATATAATATTTAACATTTTCAATAGAAAAAATGCAAATAATCCATAAACAAATGTTGGTGATTAGTATTGCTAACCTCCAATGTATCGCACTCTTTCTAAAAATTCTTACACAAAATTTTAGAAAATTGAAATCGAAAAGGTGTGAAGTGTTATTTATATATATGATCATCATGTTGATTAACATGATGAAATGTATTAAGAATCCAATTTTTTTTTCACTTATTAATTTAGTTTTAAATTTTAATTTGCTTCTCATTCTTAACTCCTTGTTCAATTCCCTTGAGCCTTTTCTATAATAAGGTGGAAAATTATGAAGGCAAGATTTGACTTACAAATTGGGCCGGGCTAAGGCTGCATCACTAATCAGGACGAGAATAATCTTTATTATCTAATAATACAATCTGGTCTTGGGAGCCTATATGATTAGTTTAACGTTTTCCTGATCGTCAGTCATCATTCTACATTAATTTTGGGTAGGATGTTTTTTTCAAATATAATATTTAACTACAATCCTCCATTTAAATTTTGGGTATTTCTATTATTACATGTATATCATATATGTCACGACTTCTTTTCGGAGTCATAGTCATTCATGTTTTTTTGTTTTTTTTTGTTTTTGGGTTATGTTATATTTTGAGAACATAATTATTTCAAAGTGCCAAAGAATAATAAATAGTGTGAAACATGGTTGAGAATCCCAAAACGAAATGAAAATAAGTTATAAAAAAAAAAAATAACAAAAAAAAAACCTTTAACTCCAATACAACTCTAATTAGAGTTTAATAAAATTCAGAAATATATTTATTTTTTCATTCTTTTGAAAATCATTTTGGAAAAATGTAGGCTTAAATATACTGTTTGTTCTTAAATTTTAGCACATGAGCAATTTTAACCTCTGAAGTTTAAAATGATTGTTTTTATTTTCTCAGATGATATGGCCAAATTAAAAACTACCATGTTATCACGCTATTAGACATATTAAAACTAAAAGTGAACATTTTTAATTTTCTTAAGGACAAAAGCTGATTACTTTATATTTTTATTTAGTGATTATAGGCAACCTGTTTAAAATTTGTTAAGGATTAAAAATAATCATTTAAAAATACTATAAAATGACAATTGAGGTACAAAACTCTTTTTCTCAACTAAAAAATATAAAGAAAGATTCAAAACTTTAAATGAATATGACTGGATTAAAATCATCGTTTGACTAGACTTTAACAATATGTCTTTGCCAAAATTGCTTTACGAAAAATACAATAAAACTTTTGGGTATTTAACATTCAAGATTCAAATCATCTTTTGACTAGACTTCAACAATATGTATACGCCAAAATTGCTTTATGAAAAATACAAGAGAACTTTTGGGTATTCAACATTCAAGATTCAACCTAGGAAGTTTCGCTTCATCGTTGTGCAGTTAATATTTTATGCAGCGTTCTTCTGCACCACCGCGTATTTTCTATATATAGTACTATTCGAATATTACAATATTTATGAACCCTAATATAATATTCAGTCAAACAATGGTGCATAGAGTTCATGTACTTTTGATTCCACCCTTAAACTTAAAGAGTCCTTTCAGAATGTAAATGGTCACCCAAGCCAACTTAGCCAAGAACGCGGGGCCTGGGGAGTTGGAATCCCAACAGTGCAAACTGCAAAGTAGGAGCGAGTTGTGAGTTGTGACCCACCATGCCCCCAACAAACATCCAAACAAAGTGGACCTAGACCAATAGTATTCTACTGCACATCTGAGCTTTTTTTTTTTTTTTGGTTCTTTACATCTGCATCGATCAGTAGTTTATTAAGTTTAATCCACACATCAACATCAATAGATAAGGCAACATGTGTTGAACAACAGAATATTTTTGTTTTTTTTTGCTGAATGAATGTTGAACCGCATAATTTAATGATATGCTTTAACTGTTAATTAACCGTGTCTGCATAGTATTGAAATTTTAGAGATTATATGGTGGAGTTGTTGTAATAGAGGTTTATGAATTATTGTGCACATGGATAGTGGATGGAATAAAAACCAACATATGCGCAATTAAACATAGCATCTTGTATAGAATTGAACGAAATTATACAAGCTAATCATCTGAGCATTAGGTATTTTTTAAAACTTAGATACAGTAGTTTAAGTACATTTCTTTAGGTTTTTTTTCTTAAATTTCAGTCATTTTTCTTGCTTAACAACTCTAAGAAACATTGTTAAATACCAACTCAGCAACTCTCTTTCTTTTGTAAGAGAACCCCAAGACTTAAGATCTCTCTGACTTTAGGACGTGATCTTTTACTTATGCCGAAGAAAAACTATAGAGATCTTAGATTCTTAATGAGCAAATCTATCTTTTTATTTGGTTGTAATCAATTACTACAATGCCACTTAATATCTTTTTATAAGATATTAATTTTGAAAAATTTACTATTAAATAGCATTTACTTTTTATCTCCTTCATTCTTACAAATTTTTCAAAAGATAAAAGATCAATAGCTTTATCATTGATCAAATGTTTAAATTTCAAGTTTTTGTAATTTGAAGTCATGCATAAAAAATAAGTTTATGGATCAAATAGAAAATAAAATTAGATTGACATAAATTTGACATGCGTGTTAAAAATATAAAAAACATACAATTCAATATGTAATTTTTAAAAATATGTAACTATGTTAATTAAAAAAAAAATTGGCAATCATTTAGTTTATTGATAGACTAGCTTTTTTCTTCTATGAACCAATATAATATTTGGCATTCTAAAAATATAAAATACAAATAATTATAAGTAAATGTTGATGATAAGTACTGTTAACCTCCAATGTTGATATCCCACTTTCTGAAACTCTTACACAAAATTCAAGAAAATTGAAATCAGTAAAAAAGAAATTATTTTGGTCATTCTTAAAATCCTTGTTCAACTTGTGTTAAAAATTGGTTTGCTCCAAAGTTAATGCAATTTTAATTGATTTGCACAGGTAGTAGTTGTTGTTGTTGTCGTTGTTGTCAATCATTCATTTATACATACACGAATGGGTTTAGGGCACAATAAGTACATGTTGTAGAATAATTATAATGATTATTTTTTTCTATTAATATTACATTAATCTATATATATATATATAAAACCGAAGCCTTTACTGCTTCCACAATTTTCCACGTCAGCATTTTTTTTTCTAATTTTTAAATCTGATTTATTTCTTTTAATTAAATATATAATATATATACCCCCCTTTCTCAATCCAAATAGTCTTCCCATCAGCCTTCACGTTTTTTTTTTTTTTTTTTTTTTTTTTTTTTTTTTTTTTTTTTTAACGTTTTATCAATTTAGAACCCTAATACAAGTATAGGACTCCCTCTTCAGCCTTCACGTCCAAACCCCACAACCTCTGTGTTTTCTCATATACGCTGGATCCTCCTGCCGCCACCATGAATCACCGCCACTGCATCGATTTCTCTTTGCCTCTCCATCGTCGTTCAATCCAGCCCATCATATTCTATATCGGCAAATTATTTTGAGGTAATTAAAACATGTTTTTTACTCTCCTTAATTTCTATATATTGCTCTCTCTCTATCCGCTTCAATTTTTCATGGAATTTTGTTAGTTTGTGGTTGTGGGTTGCTCTGGATTTAAGTTTTTTTTTGTTTTTGTTTTCATGGAATTTTGTTGATTTGTGGTTGTGGGTTGCTCTTGATTTTTTTTTTTTTTTTTTTTTTTTTTTTTTTTTTTTTTTTTTTTTTTTTTTTTTTTTTTTTTTTTTTTTTTTTTTTCTTTGTAGGTTTCCACATTTTCTTCTTCTTCCTTCGTTGTCAAATCTATGGCAAAGAAGAATCATGAAATTTTTGCCGGTTCCACACAGTTGTAGGTAATTTTTTTTTTAATTCTTTCATTGCCGCACAATACATAACATAAGCACGTTTAGGGCTCATTACTCAATCTCACCGACTATTGTTTGACAAATCCTCTTCTTTCTCCTCAGTCTTATTAATATGTAGAACTCCCTCTGGCCTTTCACTAATTCGCTTTATGGTCGATTCAAGCCTTTGCACACCCAAATTATTATCCAACCTCTTGCCAGCGTCAGACCCCTTTGGGCGTTTAATAGAATTTAGTTTTGGGTATTTTGGTTGGCTGGTTTTGATTTACCTAATTAGGTTAGATTTGGTTTTAATTAAGGTTTTGATTTGGTCTCACACTTTATTTGGTTGGCCTTACCAGGTCTGTTTTTGTCTATCTTCTTCTAATTTTTAGAGACCCTGTTTTGATTTTGATTTTTATTATTCTTTTTTTTATAACAAGATATATTTTTGATGGTGGAATGCTTGAAATGAATAACAGAAACCAGTAGGCTGTAATGGTTCTTCATCGCATGAGAGGAGAATAGAGGCAACCCCATTACCCTCAAAGTGTTCGGCAAAGTGCTAAGGTATAATCTATAATCAATTCTATTTTTTTTTTTTTTTTGGTTATGTGATAACAAAATTATAATTTTAATTATCAAATATAAAAGTTGAATGCTTCTATTAACTATATATGATGGCTTAGATTGATTTTATTTGTTATGCATTATTTGTTTAAAGGGTAGTGTTTGTAGTTTGTGGGGGAAAAATAGTGAGATATTATTACTAGAAAAAAAAGGTCCCTGTTTCCCCCTGACTTATAACATTCTACCGTAGTGGTGGCTATCACAATTAGATTGCAAAACTAATTTATTACCAGTGCCAGGTATGAGTAGATGGAATCCACCACCTGCTATATGATTTAAAGTATACTAGGCTGTTCATTTTCTGCAAAATACTGATGTTGTTGGTTTAGGAATTGTTATAAAAGGTAGCTTTGTGCAAATAATTGCAGGTCCTTCCAAAAAATATTAGGGCTGTTAGTTGTGTCCAGATTTGATCTTAATGTTGGCATTTTTATGTTATTTTTGAAATAGAGTTTAGCAAGTGATCTTTGCTATGCAATCTTCTAACTCCAAATTTCATAGCTACGGACTTTTAGTTGCTGCTATTTTAATATTTTATACTCTGTTGCTAGGATTTCATTAGTGGAAATTCAATTCATTCCAGCCAATCTCAATAGGGTTGTAATGTTAGCTAATTATGCAAGGTGAGGATATCTTCATTCTCATAATAATATTGATTTTTTTGATTGTTATTGAAAAATTGTATGAATCAAATTATAAATAATTGTGGGTTTTTATTTAGTATGTTTGGGATTCAAGCATCTTTATATAGCTATTTTATTTGTTTTATTAATTAGCTACTATTAGTTTCACTATGTGTGTGTGTGTGTGTGTGTGTTAAACTGTTAATGATGGCTGGTACAATGATAAAACAATCACATAATGGACGAAAATCTATATAGTTGAGGGTATCATGGTGACATTGCTTCTTTGTTTGCTATTGTAACATTGTCATTTTGTAGAACTTTTAAAAGTCAACATGAATGATTATAGTTAGATTCTGAATCAATAGTTCTGAATTTGTTGATGAAAGTTTTATTTGAGTACTTTCAATTTGTCAATGGAATGTTTTTTAAGTTAAAAAAAAAAAAAAATTAATGTGGGATAGTTTATCATCCTAATATGATGCCACTCAATTTTATTTGGTAGTTTATACTTTAGAGCTAATTCATGATAATGTCTTTCTAATCATGATTGAGGTTATGCATTTATATGTTTCCAATTATTTGAAGTATGTAGTAGTTTCATTCTCAAAGGTTCTCGCTGCATTATATTGAACTAGACCTGTTTGTGTTTTGAAATTAACTTGAACTCTTATTAAAAACATGGTTTTGTGTCTACTCTATGTGAAACACCATAAAGAAGTAAACTTTGACCTTTTAGTTTTAAATTATTAATTTAAAAAAAAAGTTTTTTATTCACTTAGATTTCTCTGTAGTCAAACTAAGAAGGGTGAAGGAATTTTTTTCCTTAAAAAAAAAAAAGGAAAAAGGCTTACAGATTTTATGAGATGTATACATGTTGACTATGATTTTTATGTTGTAGAATGATGAAAAGAACTGAGAAGGAAAAAGGACTTTGTTTAGGAGACACTTGAAATAGGAAAGAAGCCTAAAGGTTGCTTCTAATGTTGCTGCACTTGGATGATTCAAAAATTATGTAGACATGTGCTTATGCATGATATGTGATGTTTTGTTTTGTTTGGAAAAATTTATATTTTTGAGCTTCTTCAATAAATGATTTTATTTTTTTGGAGTTATGTATATATGTGTAATTGTTATTTACCTTAATTCTTACCTATTAAAAACATATCATCTATCCTGATACTGGAATATCTAGATGAAAGATTTCACTTTATCCATTGAGACCAAATTCAAACATGCAAGTGATTCTTCTACCAATAAAAAGATGGACAGTTTGCAACATGCGATTGATTCTTTTACCCAATTTTGTAGTCTAATTTGCAAATGATTCTAATTGTAAAGCTGAACAATTTGTGACTTGCTTTGGATCCAACGATTTTATGTATGATACAATATATATTTATATATATATATATTGGAGTTGATCTCATTTTTAGCAATTTTCCGTGCATCGCACGGGTTAGCGACTAGTTTTTTAAAAAAGAAACCACACCATTTCTTTTTTTTTTTTTTTATAAGGGGAAAATAATCTGATTTTATGTTGTGATACATGATGCAAGGCTAACTTTCGAACTTGAGGGATTAGTTTCCATTTATTTATAATATATATATATATATATATAGAAAGAGAATTAGATTTTCACCTCATTCATCTAAAATAACAAATTATTGAATTAAACTAATAAAGAGAAATTGATGTCATATATATTTGTTTGTGAGAAAATAAATATCAATTAATGTCTTAACCTGATGATATAAAAAGTAATCATCATAAAGTAGATACTATAAGTCAAAATTATATAGTATTTATGAAAAAAAAAGTCAATGACTCTATAAAAAAAAGTTTATATTTTTAGAGATAATTCAAATATAAAAAGTAATAATACTCTATCAAATTATTGAGGTCACACCTTATTATAATATAATATATATATATATATATGATATTAAATTCAATAAAAATGTGGTGTAAATTCAAGATTTACACCTTCCAATCCCAACATGTCATATCACCATATTATAGATTAAAAAATAGAAACAACCACACTTAATCAATTCTAACATCTATTTGAAAATCCAACCAAATTGGAAGTTTTAAGAAATGTTATTAGACGTGATAAGATGTATTGAGTAAGTAAAAAACTAATGTAGTAATCTCTTATTATATGATGTAAACACGAGTTTTATATCTCACCCTTACCAAATTTGGACTCAGTATATATAAAATAAATTTTCTATTTGAAGAAGTATGAAACTATATGCATAAAAAAAAAAAAAAAAATGTATGTCATACAAAGTTAATATTATTCGTATAATAATTTTGATAGTTAATCACACATAAAGTTATGGTAGCTATTTAACATATAAATATATATTTTACTAATAATATTTTATGAGAACTTATTTGTTAAAGGTAATATCCATTTACTAAAAACTTCTAAGAGTAATAACGAATATCATCATTTTTTAAAAATAAGCGACTGATTTTTGCTAAGACATTGTCACAATATTTAAATTTTCATAATAAATGATGGTATAGGCTACAATTGAAGCTCCTCATCAAATACCTTCAAATATACACAATGAAAATTTTGTCATTCATACTTTTTTCTTTATCATTTTACATTAGTCTAGGTGCAAGGTTTAGCTTACTTAGTTTTTAATAAATACCCATTTTAGGCAAGAAAAAAAAAAATAACAAAAGACATGTGTCATCGAATTTTCCATTAGATAGATTACAAGTTTCAAAGATTTAAACCTAGAAAATCAATGTTCTCTAGGTAATAAATAAAACACCTTATATCAAAATTCAAACTTTCTAAGTATTATTACCATCTAAAACTCAAAATACATGAAGCAAATTTTTGGAATGTTAAAATTTAGTGAGAATATTTTAGACACTACACAATGGATATATTTTAAAAATCATAATCTTTCATTAGGGTTTAATTGAGAGAATAACAATATGACATATTATTTGCTCTTTTCCAAAATATTAATGGAAAAATTACTTGATTTTAAAGTTTAAGGAGGAATTGTAAATTACCCCAAACATAAAGAAAGAAAAGTGTTTTTATCCTAAGTTTTTTATTTTTTATTTTTTTGGTGTAAAACTATGTGTTTTCACTTAAAATGATGCATAAAGATAAAAATACAATAAAAATATAAATAACAACCCAAGAAAACTATATGTAAAATAGTGAATTTTAGCTCAACAAAACTAAACTTAAAAAAAAAAAAAAAAAAAATTAAAAATCCTAGAAACATAACAAAATGGTACAACATTTTCATAATACTTTTATAATTTTGTTATATTTTATTTTGACTTGTAAAGAATTGTCAATTCAATAGTTGTGAATATATTATGACGACAACAAAATGTCTTAAAATTTTCAAAAGAGAAATGCTATATTTACAATATTTTCACAACAAATTATAAGTAATAGGTTGTTACGAGTTGTTATTGATAGAAAAAAAAAGAAAAAAAAAAGGGTAATTTCATTGGTAAGTCTAAATTAGAACCAATAACAATTTACCATAAATGATTTGTTATGAAAGTGTTATAAGAAATATTGTAGATGTGACACTTCTTTTTTAGTTGTGATTGGTTCCAATATGATATTTTATTTTGACCTATAAGAAATTAAAACTTCAACAATTATAAAAATATTGTAACAATTTGTTCTATTAATATATTATTATTTTATACTTAAAAAAAGGCCAATTATGTTATGAACAGTACATATTGAACAAACCAAAAGGTACTGTAGCTAATACTATAGCTTTTACACCTTTGCGCTTTTTATATATAGATATTTATAGTGGGCACAATTGAACAATTCAAAATTAATAAAAAGCCACTTGTTTCTCAAAAAAATCAAAAGTCATTCAACGCTATATTAAGAAAGTTTCTCTCATTCAAAATAAATAAATAAATAAATCTAATACTAGGAAATTTGTAACTTAGTTGAATTAGGGTTAAATCACTTTTATCCCATTGTCATAACTATTGAATTATCAAAAATAAAAAATAAATGTTCCAATTTAAAAACTAAGTATAACTATATTCTTTAAAAAAAAAAAAAAATTTTAAGTATAAGGGCAAATCAATAACCAGCAAAAAAAAAAAGTGGGGGTGTTACACTTGCAATATCTCCATACAGGTAAGGTTCACTTTTTGATTCTCAAAAAAAAAAAAAAAAAAAAAAAAAAAAAAAAAATATGGTTCACTTTTTACTTTTTTTTTTTTTCCTTGAGCAAGAAGTAATTAAGGTTCCCTTGATTCTGAAGGGAAAAAAAGAAGTAAAGTTCACTCAAATTTGATCGTAGTAATTATTATTATTTTTTTAGAAAGGATTGTATTAATTAATTTGAAAGCATTCAATAATCAATATACTAATAATAAATATATTTTAAGGCATTCACCGATTGCGAATGGCCAAATAAGTAGTACAAACAATTATAAAAAGAAAAAATAGTACAACCATATAATCACCATAAACGTAATACAACCACAAACCAAATTTTTTTTTTTTTTTTAAATGCATGTCAGAAAGAGAAATACAGAGTTCTCAATCAATTTGGATGCTTAATATATTTTTAGAAATTAAATGCATTCAGTTCTGCATTGCAAAGTGTAAAGGTATATATATATATATATATATATATTTTTTTTTAAGAATAAAAAAGGTAAAACTTATTGAATAAATAATTCCTAATTAGTAACTTTTTATCCAAATTTTAAGGAAGTACATACCAAAGAGTTACCTGGTAATTTTGTAAATTTTGACGAAATCTTCTAAATACTAAAAAAACCATAGGAATTCTTTATTTATTTAGATATTTTTATTAAAAAAATCTGTGACATATCCCAATGAACGTCGAAACTACACACAAAATTTACAACAATACGGGCAATGCAAGCTCAAAAACGTTATTCAAACTCCAACCTAAATATCAGCCCAACAAATAGTGGAATCCTGCCCACATTACTAAAAGTTATCATGAACCCGTCCTTTTCCCGCCAATATCTCTAAATAACGATATGCAGAGAAACTTCTCGTTAACAAAGTACTGATGACGTTGAGAATTGTCACCAATGAGTCGCACTGTACTCGCGAGTCAACGAACCTGCACAACAAGAACGAACGGGAGAAAAACCCTTAGAGAGCACCGGTGTGGTGCCGGCCAAAAGTTCTCCGAAGGTCAAGTTAGAATTCGTCCCTTGAGTTATTTTTTAAAGGCGTTAGAGAGGGTCAATTAATCTTACCTTGATTTGCGTGAAAGTTACTCCTTTTATAGCAGTGGAGAGATGGCTTTTCTTCTTGACCTCCAGATCTTTCCAATGTGGGACTCTGATACCATTTCCCTTATTGGATCTTAAGGCTTTTCCAGGCAATAGAGATTTCGGGCTATGGGCCCTTACTATGTCTGTCCATGATGGGCCTTTAGGGAGCGTGGGTCCCGCTTTACACAGACCAAACAGTACATATCCGTCAGGCCCATTAAGATAGGCCCACCAGACTAAATCTTACCATCTTCAGTTGCCCCCTTCACCCCAATGGTCCGTCTGTTCCAAGGATCAATGGGGTGACGATCCTAATGTAGGGGCATGACGGGTACTTTAATGACGGAATGGATCCGTGAAACAGAAGATTTAAAGTAATAGGCGGACACAACCGTCAGAATGTATGACGGTTTCAGATCTTTAACCGTCAGATAGGATGACGGGTATCTTGCAGTTTCAGACGGTTTCATATAGTCGACGGTTACCATCTACTGATGCGAGCAGACAGGTTAGCATTTATTAGCATGCCACGTGTCAATCTCTGACTGGCCGTTGTATAGGATCGAAGCGTCGCTTCGTCTTCCGTGTATCTCCTATATATATGAGGCGTCTCAATCTCTCATTTTCGCATTTCCAAACAGAAAACGTCTGTCAGAGAGAACCGTCAACCTTGCCAGAGAAGTCCGTCGAGCACTGGTAACCACCAATTACCACAACCGTCAGCATTACTCCGTCAGGTGTGGTAAGTATTTACTTTAATTTCATATTCAAGTTACATTTTCGACCAAGCAATATTGTTAGGCTTAATATACCCGTCAATGTTTTTAAACCCGTCAAGTCTTAGGTTTCATCATTAATTGTAGGAAATGTCTAGTGCGTCAAGTAACCAATCGGTGGTTCGTGACGGGACGGAATACGAGAATGTATACCCGTCCGGTCATAAAGACCAAGATAGTCCAGGCGAAGATAGGAGTCCGTCTGCATCCTCTTCGTCCTCAACAAGTGAGGATGTGGAGAAAATTGAGATAGAGGGTCCTGACGGGAATCAAGCACTGGAGTCCGTCGTAGGTGCTGATGGACTAAGGCAGTTCATCATGTTACCAGAGTGGACAGTGCATAGGTTCACATCCGTCATCCGGGAGAGACATTTCAGTACCTTTAGAACAAATTTTCAGATACCAGACTACATCCCGATCCGTCTTCCCTACGTGTCGGAGAGATGTTATTATGACGGAGTAGAAGGTGTTGGAGTGTACGAGCAGGTGTTGAAGTCTGGACTTCGGTTCCCGCTCTCTACACTCCATAGGGAACTCTTGCATTACCTGGGACTGTCCGTCACCCAGATTTCTCCAAACGCCTGGAGGGTCTTCATAGCAATGGAGATTCTTTATGGCGCAATGTCGAATGGAGAAAGGAGACTGACGGTCCGTGAATTTCTTCACTGTTACCGTCCAGATGAGATTGATAGATCAAGGGGGTTGTACCGTTTTGCTAGTCGAAGTCCCTTGTTGAAGGTCATCTTTGAGACCCCAGACTCAAATAGAGACTGGAAGAGTCGCTATTTCTTCCTGGAGGGTGACAGGTGGATGAACCGTCCAGGAGAGACGGAGTACATGCCCGTCGATACAACTTGGGGGATAATAAACCAAGCGCGTATGCACCCGTCTTGCTTGTTCCTTTTTTATACACCCGTCCTCTATTATGTGCGTATTTTGACCGTCTCTCTTTGCAGGTAGAGGGCGCCCGCAGGTTAGCCTCGAGGAATTTAGTTTCCTTGAAAAGGTTTGTAGAAAAGCTAAGCCGGACGAAAGGACCTGG